>NC_138548.1:110028029-110665518 GCF_964273705.1 Natrix helvetica | reverse complement strand
GGTTGCCACCTAGTGATGTTTGGGATTTTGACAGTATAAATACAGTAGCTTTAACCCGACGAAGTTAACCACATTTAAACATATCATGCAAATACAGTTACAAAATCATAGCCTCTTAGCCTAATCTAGCTCTTCCTGTTGTAAAAGGAAGATCTGCTGCATAAATATAAATTTTCTAGGCTATTTTAGCTCTCTGTATTTTGTAATTACTTAATGAGAAGCAGGGATAAAGCTATGCAAAACATGATGGGAGGATGAGGCAAACCAATTATTGTGAGGACAAAATAATAGAATAAAATTGGCTGCACCACTTGGTACATTTGGCAGAAAAATCTAGTAGCATAACATTTGCTGGACCTGCTACCCAGTCCTTATCTCTGTCTCAATTTCCTCTGTTCTCACTCACTGCAGTCACCTTTTGCTTTCCTTCCAAGGAAATTGGTGAAAGCCTTAGAAATTTGGCCTTGGATGGAGGCAGAATGAGGGAATTTCATTATAACTAAGGATGATTTAAACTTGGGCTCATAATGTTTTCTGGGTGATGGCACAAGACATACACACATACACACATACAAAAGATTACTAGGGTGTGTCTTTGCTATGGTTATAACCACAACTGGAGAAAACTGCTTGGTCGCTTTAAAGAATGAGTTCATTGACCTCCACAAAAATCTCAAACTAGTATTCAAATGCTTCATGATAAAAGTTTAAGGTTGAGCACAGGCACCAGCTTCTTCATTTCTAGAAGAAGCAGAGAAACCTACATCAAAAACATGAAAATAAAAATGAGCAAAAATACTTCAATATTTTGACCTTTTGAAGTAATTACAATGTGGAGCTAAGGTATTTTGATCTGGAGGATTGGTGCATGCTCATCTGAAGACTTTTTTTTGTTTTGAAACAAAAACAGAGCCAGTGGTTGAGGTACTAGGCTAGAAAGAGAGAAAATGAATTTGAGTCCTGCCTTAGCCAGCTGGGTGACCTTGGGCCAATCATTGTCTCTCAGCTATTCCACCTCAAAGGGTTGCTGGGGAGAAAATAAGAGGAAGAAGGCAGTGGTGGGATTCAATTTTTTTTACTATTGGTTCTGCGGGCATGGCTTGGTGGGCATGGTGTGACATGGCTTGATAGGCGTGGCAGGGGAAGGATACTGTAAAATCCCCATTCCCTTCCCACTCCAGGGAAAGGTTACTGCAAAATCCCCATTCTCTCTCGATCAGCTGGGACTCGGGCGACAGATAATAGATGGGGACAGGGCCAGTCAGAGGTGGTATTTACCGGTTCTCCAAACTACTCAAAATTTCCACTTTCAGTTCTCCAGAACTGGCCAGAACTTGCTGAATACCACCTCTGAAAGAAGGTGTGTTGGATACATTCATCACCTTGAGTTATTTGTAAAAACAATAAAGGCTGGAGATAAATAAATAAATTGTTGCTGCTTAACATTTTGGGCCAGATTGTTCTCTAAAACTGGAGTGGCATTCCTGACTAACTCAGGACAAAATGTACCATAGAAATAGAAAGAGCTTTTGGTATTGTTTGGTTACCAACCTTCCTCTCCCTCTGAAAAAGACCTTTCTCGGCCTTCCCCTAAATTTCCAGTAATTCTCTTTCCCCAAAAGTCACCTTAGATGGAGAATAAATGGACTGGCAAAAGTGCAGATTTAAATAGTGCCTTCAACAAATATGATAACCAAGGGCTATATCTCAGCATGCGCGGCAAATATTCTCTGCCATTAGTTTCAGTCGATAATTGAACTTCTGCATTTTGCATAAATCAAAACTGGATGCAATTAGAGCAAACACAGAAGGGTGAGCGCAGGCTGGCGTTGTGTGAAGCAGTCTCACCATTTTTGTGGCTGGAGCTATGAGCTCGTGGACTAGAAAATAGCTCCTTACAGGCACGATTAATTATCCCTGCCCAACCTTCAAGGTTGCCTTCTGCTCTGCATTCTTGTTCCCAATATCTGGAGGCTGTCCATATATGGCCGTTGAGTAAGACTTGTTTTATGGGGCCAGTGAGCTTCAGCCTTTCCTTTGCATGTACATCTTCAGCTGTCCTGAATTCTCTAGATCTCTTAGAGGAGACTTGGAGAGTCCTAAGTCAATTACAGCAATTGCTAAGAATATCCAGCATTGGGAGGAGATTGTCTAAGAAAATTGATACCCAAGGAGGCATCTTTGGACTCCTCAGAACTGCATTCCGTAGGGCAGAGCAGAAGAGGCGCTGCTCTATGTTTAACTCCAATGCCTGTGGCTGTATTAAAGATGGTAAAAAGCAACACATTCTATTTTAGTGAATAAACCCCTTCCTGCACGTACTCTTTTTCTTGTCAGGGGTTACACAATTTATGATAATAGGCTTTAAGTAAACCAGTTATCGGTGAGGTTGCCCACCCTGTGGGCTTTCAGATTCCAGTAATATACTGTAGATTTCATTTTTAAAACATTCTTTCTGCCATCAAAATGTACCATAGGTTCATAACTTAATTGGTAATGCTAGAGCTATCAGAAAGGGGCAGCAAAAATCTGAATGACCACTAAAGATTCACTCTTTGAAAGCATCAAACAAGAGAATCAGTCTAGGTGTATTTTATTTTTAAAAAAATCACAATTCAGAAGAGTTGCCTGGAAAATAAAAAAGAAAGGAATTCTCATCATTAACTCAACTTTTCTGACAATACTTCTAGATAAAATGTTATTTTGCTAAGTTTGATCTGATTCTTGAAATAGTGCACTGTTCCAAGATTAAACAAGCTGAAGTGGTAGTTACAATTAATAAGCATGTGAACCTAATGTGAAACCTTGATATATTTCTCGTATTTTACTCAGGGCTGCAATCCCAAACATGTTTAGCTCATTGGACATGTTTCTAAGATCCCAAACTATCTCCTTGTTTTGGGCAGCAGCATCTTTAACAAGCCATGATGACATCAAAATAAGATTTATTCATTTATTTGTTTGTCAAACATGTACAAGGTAACAAGTATAGGTATGAACATAAACACGAACAAAGGAAGTAAATACAGATAAATGGGGACAGTAGGGCAGGGACAGTAGGCACACTGGTGCGCTTATGCACGCCCCCCCTTTACGGACCTCTTAAGAATGGGGTAAGGTCCATGGTAGACAGTTTGAGATTGAAGCCATGAGGGTTTGAGGCTGTAACAACAGAGGTGTTTAAAGATGTGCATCATGCCCTCATTGTGCAAAGAATACTACCTAATACTTTCATCATGACATCTGATATAAATGCATAAGGCATGTCTGTAACCTGCCATCATGATGAGAATGCCATCGTTTGCCCTCCCATGAGATGCTTATGCATGCAGTTTTTATCTTCTGCATGCCTTCATGAGCATATCACATGAATCTTGTGAGTGACAGAAACCACAAATAAATTATTTCATATTACAATGAACAATGCATAAATTCAAGTCCAAGGTGATGATTGTTCACCATTTGAGGTCTGAACCTTCTGTACCTCCAGCTGTTAAAAGGCTGTTTACATTTTTTTTAAAGGATGGGTATGTGGCAGGGGTGAAATTCAGCAGGTTCTGACAGGTTCTGGAGAACCAGTAGCAGAATTTTTGAGTAGTTCGAAGAACCGGCAAATACCACCTCTGGCTGGCCCCAGAATGGGGTTGGATTGGGATTTTGCAGTAACCTTGCCCTGGAGTGGGGTGGGAATGGAGATTTTGCCCTGCCATGCCCAACAAGCCACGGCCACAGAACCGGTAATAAAAAAAAATGAATGTCACCACTGGTATGTGGGTATGTGTGTATATGTGTATATGTGTGGGGGTACATGCTTTGGTGAGAACTAATTAAAATAATTAATCAGTAGAAATGGTGTGCTGCTAGAAACCTTTAACCAAGACAAAAAGCACTAAGGAGAAGCCTTCTACAGAGGTCAGGCCAGCTCGCCCTTAAAACAGAATGCCCCAAAGGTGATTTTCAAAAAGCAATGGGACTTTCTTGATTTACTCCATTGAAAATGTTTCGCTTCTCATCCAACAACTGAAGAAGCTTCTTGAATGAGAAGCAAAACGTTTTTAAGGAAAAAAAAAAAACCTAAGAAAGTCTAGTTGCCTTTTGAAAAGCACCTTTGGGACAAGGAAGACCTGGATGATTGAGAATCTTAGACACTTAAAACAGAATGCTCAGACTTTGAATGGTGAAGAATGCAGAATGAACACAACTGAATATTCCCAATTCAGTTGATCTTGACTTCCTAAGATTAGATGCTGCCCACTGAAGGGTGTTATTCTGTTGTCAGGTTAGGTATAGCTGCTAAATGAATAAGCTTTTTGTATCACATGGTAATGGAAAAATGCCATGGTTTTGTGACCAATAAACTATGCATGTTTCTAGAAAACAAGTAAGAAACACAGAGAAATAAGAACTGGCATTTTTTCTTTATGCAATAAATGCTTATGGCTCTTTCTTGAATGTGAAGAAACAGTTTCTTGCTCCAAAGAGTTTATAGTGTAAAATTCAATATAGTGGAAACATCAAAGAAGGTGGAGAAATAGGCCATACCAGGTTATGACTATTTCAAATAAAGATTCTCCTTTAAAATGCAAGATCAAGCAGTATTTTTTCTGTGTGATAAAGGATAATGACTAGACCAAATGCTATTAATATGTGTTGGTATAAGCCAGAGGTAGTATTCAGCAGATTCTGACCAGTTTTGGAGAATCGTGAGCGGAAACTTTGAGTACTTCGGAGAACCAGTAAATATCACCTCTGACTGGCCATGCCCCCATCTATTCTCTGCCTCCAGAGTCCCAGCTGATCAGGAGGAAATTGGGATTTTGCAGTATCCATCCCCTGCCACACCCACCAAGCCACGCCCACAGAACCAATAGAAAAAAAATTTGAATCCCAAATTTATACCCATTGGTATAAGCATGCCCAGATAGATAATCTACCTTCAATTTTTTTCATTGTTAAATAGCAGTCCTTCAAGATAAAACTGATCATTTTTTATCAACATCATAGGGCTGTGTAACATCTATGATGGGACAAAGCTTTATTTTGCTACAGTAATTGTCAGTTTGATCAATGAATGATATTTAGACAATGCAATCACATAGTCAAACATGTTGAATGGCTCAGACAATTTTTACAAGCTTTGTAACAGATACTATAATTGCCATACATTGAGCACAAGACCAATAGAAACAATGGTTATAGATTGTTCTCTGAAATCCTGGAATAAAAATCTTACCTCTATTATTTGTGGTAGTCTATAGATGTAAAATATCATGCTTGGAATCTAATATATGCAATTATGTGCTGTATTGTTAAACCCAAGATCATTTGTCCTATGGATCCTTTTTTTTTTGGAGTGAGCTGGCAAATTGTTTGATGAAAGAACAAATGACTGCAGATGTTCAAATTGTGGCTTGACAAACCAGCAGTTTGCTTGTCCAAGTGACATTGAAGATGGACAGCTGGAATGCAAGCTGATATTGGACCATTGTTCTATAAATAAGCATAGAGTTTTCTTGATGCAGCCTATATCCTATGCTAAATATTAATACGTTACATTGAATAGCTACAGTATGCCTAATCAAATGGCTCTGTGAATAAATGAGAGAACACAATAACTCCCCCCTCTTTTACCTAAGATACTTTGCTACTAAGAGTGTTAGTAGATTACAGATCTCTGATTTAGAGAGGAGATAACTTCAACACAAGAACTCTACATTTCTCATTGGTGATGGGGGTGGTAACACTGAAATTTTAAAATCTATCTATCATCTACCTACCTACCTACCTACCTACCTACCTACCTACCTAATCAGTGGTGTCAAACTCATGTCATCACGGCGGTGTCATGGGACATATCAGGACTGCCCCCCCCCCGCTTCACTAAACAGGCCTGGGCATGGCCAGCCCATGATGCATCCAGCCAGTGGACCGGGAGTTTGACAGCCCTGATCTAATCTATCTAACCTTAGAAGAAATTACAGCAGACATAGACTGATTGATAGACATTCGTAGAAAATGAAGATGGCAAATGGCTTTAGCTCAGTATTTTGGTTAGAAGTATGTTACATATCCAGAAAAAAAGAGAGAAATAATTTGTGAGTTGAAAATGAGAATCCTGGGTTGCAATGGAAAGTGGCAGAAAGCTGCCTCATTGGTTGCTCCTCAGATAACTCATGATTTGTAAATGATGGCACTCAGTGGCAGCCATTTTGGATGTGGACAAAGCTTTTCCCGAGTCAGCCATTTTTTTAGTGGACATATATTTTAAAAAGTCAAATGTGGTACCATATAAAATATTTGGGAAGCCCCTTACTAAAACAATACTAAAGCTGGTCTGACAATGTCAAGTATATGCAACTGAGTTTTACAATCATAGTAATGTAACAGTAGCCCGGTATGTTGTTCTGTAAGGGTACAAAATCTGATGCCTTTGTCAACTGTGGAAAAAGTTATCATTATAATCATATAGATGGCCCCAATTTAAGATCTCCAGTTCTCTGCTTCCATGTACATCTGAGCCAGAATTCATTTTGATTTAATGTCAGAGCTGTAAGCTCCAATTAATCAGAAGCGCTCATAATTGTAAGCTTCAGTGCTTCGATTATTAAAGTATGGCCTTTGCGGAATTCTTTGTGAATGAGCTTGGCAGTAACTCATTGGGACAATGTTGATATTAAACTATGGCTGGCATTAGTTTAGAACAGTACCCACATCCACAAGAGATTAACCCAGGCTGGAAAAGCAGCTCAGCTCCACCATCCTGGTATTTATCACTATGTTGGACTACAGTTCCTATGACCTACAGATATCACACCCTCTGGCTATATTTTTTTTTAATTGATAGTTAAAAGGTAAAGGTTCCCCTCGCACATATGTGTTAGTCGTTCACCACTCTAGGGGGTGTTGCTCATCTCTGTTTCAAAGCCGAAGAGCCAGCGCTGTCCGAAGACGTCTCCGTGGTCATGTGGCCTGCATGACTAAACGCCGAAGGCGCAGGGAACACTGTTACCTTCCCACCAAAGGTGGTCCCTATTTTTCTACTTGCATTTTTACATGCTTTTGAACTGCTAGGTTGACAGAAGCTGGGACAAGTAATGGGAGCTGACTCCATTAAGCGGTGCTAGAGATTCGAACCGCCAAACTGCCAACTTTCCTGATTGACAAGCTCAGCGTCTTATCCACTGAGCCACCACGTCCCCATTGAATTAATAGTTACAATTGCACAAAACAGCTAAAGAAAACCAGCAGAAAGGTAGACAAAATATGCACAAATACATACATAAATAAAGAAGATTGGGTGAAACTTCAGTAGTCCTGGTGATTGACTGATTTCAGTTTTAGTTGGAGCTTTATATCCTTACTTAGGAGAAACTCTAATGGAGCTTTCTTCTTAACAGGTATGCAAGATTACAACTTTTGAATCATATTAGCCTTTTAATATACATCATGTGCAATCTTTTCAGGCTTCACATCTGTCAAATTATATTTAGAGCAGTCTAAATATAAGAATATGTATCCAAGAGCGCATATCATATTTCTATGAGATACCCCCCCCCCTCTCTCTTTCTTCACAAAATATCTCTCTGCTTCCGTGAACATCAATTCTAATGTATGTATGGCTTTAGGCATTAAAAAGTGGATGAACTCCTGGGAAAATGCGAAAATGCAATAGAGTTAATCATCACTGCACATGCAAGATAACATGAATGAGGCAGAATATTAGACAGTAAGGGTCGCTTTGGAAACAACGCCCCCCCTCTAAGCAGTAAGGAGTCAGATGCATTTTCTTGCTTGCCCTCAAGGGGGCAGGCTCTACTGTGTCATTTTCTAAAAGCAGCTGAAGAACGATGGTTACTACAACATTAGAGGCGATTTTATGAAGAGAGAGAAACTCATTCACTTTGCATTTTAATGAGATGTCACCTAATTTCTCCATTTCCTTCAGAGCAAAACACATTAGTCTTTGGATGTTCTTCCTTTGCAATGTAATTTTAGGATTGAAAGCCATATTGGTGTAGTGTTTAAGGCACTAAGCTAGAAACTGGGAGACCAGCTGAGTGACCTTGGGCCTGTCAATCTCTCTCAGCCTAAAGAAGAAGGCAAAGGCAAACCACTTTCCAAAATCTTGTCAAGAAAACTTGAGGGTCTTGTCCAGGAAGTTTCCAGCAGTCAAGCCTGATTCAAAGATGCCCCTCCCCCACAAAGACACACACACTCAAAAGATGTAAACAAAAATACATTTATGAGTGAAAATTGTGTATCCACTTAGCATATGATTCACTGAACTGTTCATCAAAATATACAGGTAGTCCTCAACTTACAACCACAATTCAGCCCAAATGTTATGTTGTTAAGTGAAAATTTTGTTTAAGTGATTTTTGCCCATCTTATGACTTTCCTTGCAACATTTGTTAAGTGAATCACTGCAGTTATTAAATTAGTAACACCATAGTGAGCATGGTTTCCCCATTGACGGCTTGTCAGAAGGTCACAAAAGATGATCACACAACCTTGAGACACTGCAACTGTCATAAATATAAACCAATTGTCAAACATCTGAATGTAAGTCACATAACTATGGGGATGCTGCAGTGGTCATAAATCACTTTTTTCAGTGCTGCTATTTTTCAAACGGTCACTAAATGAACCATTGTAAATCAAGGACTACCTGTATACCTTAAGGGGAAATCCCCCCCCCCCTGCAGATGGCACTTTGATGAGGAACTGGTTTCAGAAAAAATTGAGATGAGAGAAAGTTCATCCATTCCAACCTTAACGCAAGCAGAAACATTGAGATGCTGACATCGATGAAGGTGGCCTGCAGAGCTGGCAGCAGAGTCAGACAGTGAGGAGGTTAGGGAGGAACATGGGCCAGTCCTGAAGTCTGGGGAAGGCTCAGATGAGGGCTCTGCATCAGAGGCAGAGAGGGGCTCAGGGCCATTTGGGAATTATGTGCTGCCTCCAGAGTCAGACATCAGTGAGGCAGAGGAACAGTGGGAGTCTGTTCCCAGTGGGCGAATGTGCAGAGATGCCAGAAGGCAACAACAGTTGAGATAAAAGGGGCAACTTGGGAGTAAAGCTTGGAGATGATTGGCCCCTCCCATAAATGAGAAGCAAAGGCATGCGAGCCTTTGCAGGAAGAAACTTTGTTCGTTCTAGTCAGTTTAAAGTCTGAAGCTCCGTTTTGACTCTGTGTTCCATGCGGCCTTGCAAAGCTAATTGCCAATTAGGTCTTTGGCAGCTTTTCAAGGGAGATAAAGTTGCGTGTTTATCAGCCTTATCCGGAAAGACTTTGGCAGACTTCTTTCAGACTCTTTTCAAACTATTTGTGATTCATTATGGGCTGCAAATGAACATAATTCCCAGCCTTTGAAATAAAAGAGGGGTTTTGGCACTAAGCATGTGCTTTTTACTGTCTCAGGAAGCCTAGGTCAGAACAGGTTGCTTCATGAAAGTACCTTGCAGAAAGTCTATAGAGATTCTTGGTCATCCAGGTCATTGTTGTTCCAAAGGTGCTTTTTCAAGAGGCAACTTCAGCTTTGAGCTTAAGAAGCCAAACGTCTTCAAAGAAAAACCAGAAAGTTCAGATACTGCTTGAAAAAGCACCTCCAGAAAATTGAAACACAGGTTCTCACATTCACAGGTTCATGTGTATCAAACAAGCCTTGCTTCCTTGATAGTTGAGTGCCTTCTGTGTAAATGGCTGCACTTTTCAACAGCAGGGGCTCAACATTTGAATGGGCAGTTTCTAATACAAAAGAAGGAAAAGATGACCTTGATCAATATCAAATGACTGCTAGACTGATATTAATTTGTTCATGTTATTCATGTGAAATTCCGAGGAGGGTAACTCCCAAAATACATTAAGTCTTAAATAGACTTTCTGTGATATGATGATACTGTAGAGGACAGATAAAATGAGGAGGAAACAGGAGAATTAGAAATGGAAGACAACAAGGCTGTTTTGGTACTACAAACCTCTCTTGAAGAATGATTATCTGGGAGTGGAAAATGCAATTTAAACTACATGTACCAATTCTTTGAATGCTTAGAATGTCTTGTGTCATTGTTAATTGACACAAAGCTTCATATTTCTTTTCTGTAATGTACGAAATCATCCTAAGTGAAGACAGATCACCAAGAGTTTTGAGATGGTTTAGATCCCCTGTTCAGTTCCCTGCTGCATTGGAACTTAAGCCTATTTTTCTCTTATATGAAAGGTTGTTTTTGTTCATGATTGTTTTCCACTTGAGATTGTGGATCTATTCACTGTTCTCAGTCCAGTAAATCTACCACAAAGCTGTGATTGTTCCCTCCACTATTGCCCGCCCCAGCCCAGGGGTTAAGCCTTTGCTTGCTACAGATTGGAAGCAGGCTTTCCTTGTCAGTATATCTGTCTTAATATGCTCCAGATGTGCCAGGCAGCCACTTCAGCATCTTAATCCTCATTTTCAATAGTTGGAGTTGTCTTTTTCACAGCAAGGAAGGATGCTAATGGAGACATCCGGGAGATTTATGGCACTGAATATTGGGGCAGAAAGTTGAGCAGACACTCCTCCCTTCCCACATGAAAAATGTGTGTTCTGCTTCAAGATAATAGAAGCAAAATTAGTATTTTGTAAAGCCCTTCTTGATGTTTTAGGTTCCTGACAAATGCTGCACTTTTAATTCCATCATTTCTCATGTTAAGGGTGCAGTGCAAAAAAAGGCATGCAGAAATATCTGTCTCTACATGTTGGGGTCTCAATGAACATACTCAACACACTATCATGCATTAGAGAACTGTTGCAAATTTGAGATGTTAATTGCACTCAATTAGCAAACAAGCATTGTGTTCTTCTGCCCAATTCTCTAAATTGAGCCCTCCCGAGTTGCTGTGTCTCTCCCCACCAATTATCTCACCACTTCTTTTCAATAGATCCTGTGCAAACTGCATATGCAATCACAATTTTACGTTCAACTTCATAGTGCAGTAGTGAAGGATGTATTAACTGGAGGAGAACTGGTGATGATGTGTCCCCGAATAAAAGAACTTTGTAAAATGGAAATATGAGTGAAGCTGTGCCAAGGGCAAAACAAAATGAATGCAATAAACCGAAGATACGATGGAAAGTTGTGGGCAATTTGAAGGTGCTTTCTTTGATTATTCTTCTTACACTGTTGAGCCCTGGGTATTTCTGCAGTGATTAATGAAAACAACTGTCATTTCTGAAGCATTTTAAAGACTTGTGTATGTGCACACACAACAGATATATCTCTGTCTCAATACATACATATGCACACATACACACAGAGACACTCACAGGGATTGAATGGGGTAATGTGTACAGAATTCCAGACAACAGCCAATGGTGATAATTAATTGCTTCGGTGTCATCAAGGGAAAAAGTTATCTTTAATGGGAAAATATAAGGAAGAATGGAAATCTAAATATCAACATTGGCTAAAAACACTTTGCTGCCCAAAACAGAGCAATGCATAAGGGCATTTATTTGCAGATTAAAATGTAGACAGATACTTAAGTCCAATGAAATTATGCTGCATGTCTTTCACTAGCAATTAAAAAATGCAATTATAATCAATCAAATAACCAGTCACTCCCTGTTCTTTGGGATAACCCCAAATCAGCTTATTTAAACTATTGTCTCTGCCCAGGAATAGGACTTATTCCACAAAATGTCATTGCTCTTTCTAACCCACAACACTAATCAAGGAGGGAAGCAATCTAGAACTAAGGAATTAATTTCCTGACAATTGGAACAATTAATCAGTGGAAAGGTTTGCCTTCAGAAATGAGAGTGGATGCTCCATCATTGGAGGCTTTTAAGAAGAGAATAGACAGCCATTTGTCTGACATGATCTAGGGCAGTGATGGTGAACCTATGGCACACGGAGCCATTTGTCAGGGCACGGGAGGCGCTGCCCTGTCAGCTGGCCAGCGTGCATGCGCGCGCTGGCCAGCTGAGTTCACCCTTTTTTAAAGCCATTTTTCCCCCTCCCAGGCTCCAGAGGCCTTATAGGAGCCTGGGGAGGGTGCAAAGAGCCCCCCGCCCCCTGGAGGCCTTCCAGAGGCTTCACGAGCTTCCCTGAGGCCTCCGAAGTGCAAAAAACCAGCCCTATGGGCAAACCGGAGGTTTGGGAACGGACTTCCTGTTTGCTCGGAGGGTTGTTTTGACTGCTTCGGAGGCTTCAGGGAAGCTTCCTGGATGTCCCTGAAGCCTTCAGAGCGCTTAAAACGACCCTCCGAGCAAACCGGAGGTGACTTCCTGTTTGCTCGGAGGGTCGTTTTGACTGCTCCTGAGGCTTCAGGGAAGCCTCCTGAAGGTCCCTGAAGCTCCGGAGAACTTCCGGGGGGGGGGGGGGAGGCTGTTTTCGCTATCCCCTTGCTCCTATAAAGCCTCTGGAGCCTGGGGAGGGTGAAAAAAGCATTCAAAAATGGGGGGCTGTAGTGCATGCATGTGCACAGGGGGGGTCGCGCATTGCATTATGGGTGCGGCACGCCTGCAAACGACCCCCCTGCGCTCCCCCCACTTATGGCACGTGAGCCAAAAAAGGTTCACCATCACTGATCTAGGGTCTTCTGCTTGAGCAGGAGGTTAACCATAAGATCTCCAAGCTCCTTCCAACTCTCTTGTTGTGTTCTGTACTAATCTTTCCTGATCCTTCTAAAGATTAGGTGAGCAATGATTGTGTTCGAAAGACCCACTGAGGGCCCGATCTCTTGCGTGGAGAAGCTGTGTAGACACTTTAGTTCAGGGTGTCTGTGGGCTTACAGCAGTGGTGAAATTCATTTTTTTTTTACTACCAATTCTGTGGGCGTGGCTTGGTGGGCCTGGCAGGGGAAGGATACTGCAAAATCTCTATTCCCTCTCCACTCTGGGGCCAGCCAGAGGTGGTATTTGCCTGTTCTCTGAACTACTCAAAATTTCCGCTACTGGTTCTCCAGAACCTGTCAGAACCTGCTGAATTTCACCCCTGGCCTACAATTCCATTCATCAATTTGATTGATGAGTTTCTGCAGCTCCAAGTGTCTTGCTTGGAAACTCCTCACGCACAGAAAACAAACCTCTTGTGCCAGGATACAGATTGTCCTTGACTTACAACCATTCATCTAATGGCCATTTGAAGTTACAGCAGCACTGAAAAGTGAGGACTAATCCTCACACTTATGACAATCACAGCACCCCCAATGGCCATTTGATCAAAATGCGGGTCCTTGGCAACTGGAATGTATTTATAATGGTTGTAGTGTCCCAGGTGTTATGAGGGGACCATTTGTAATCTTCCCATCTACCTTCAAACACACAAAGTCATTGGGGGAAGCTGGATTTGCTTAGTGACCACATGGTTTACTTACCAACTGCAGTAATTTGCTTAAAAACTATGGTTAAAAAAAGATTATAAGATTTGGTGTGATTCACTTAACAACTGCCTTACTTAGTAATGGTAATTCTGATCCCAAGTTTGGTCATAAGTCAAGGACTACCTATAGTCCTTGTGACCTCCTTCTCTGTAATGCTTTGCTACAGGGACCTGTTGCAACAGGGGTCAAATTCAGATTTATCACAAGAGACAGTAAGTCCTGTTGTGCTACTACTGGCCATTTTGTTTTGCAAGGATACATCGAGGAACTTAACAATATCTAATCTGTGAAAGCATAACACTTAACCTCTTAATTTACTTGAATCCTGAGTATTATTATTATTGTTCCTAACCCTTTAGCCATTATTTTGGGCTGTTTCCTAGCGACAGAATTTTTTTTAAAAAGAATGTTACTGGATAGAAAAGATGTTGGCAAGTGCCAATACCATTTGCGGTGATTTTTATTTTGAAATAGATCCTGAGGGCTAAACTATTATCATCTAAATTGTTGCGAGCTTTAAAAAAATATGTTAAAACGGCACTTTTTGCATCCATCTCCAGGAATAAACATGCATAGCATATTCATAGATGGATGCAGTACGCTAAAAATATTCTAGAAGGGGTGTGTGTGTGTGTGTGTGTGTGTGTGTGTGTGTTACCAAGGTTGGACAAACCAACATCTTTTGTAAAGTGACATAGCTTTGATCTGCTCTACTTTCCTTCAGAAAGGCCTGGTCATTTGCGCTATCTAGAATCTCAAATGTCAAACTGATATTGTAACAAATAAAGGGACACTGATAGAAATGCTAAGTTTTTTTTTTAACCCATAGCTTGTAATGAATTGCTAAGGCTTGCTACGAAATGCCCACAAAATGTGATTCCTTTGATCACACAACAGATATAATGGAAAATGGGACATTTCTTCCTGCATGGAATGGGAGGGGGGAGGGACACCTTTTGTCCCACAGATGGAGTTTACATAACGAGCAGAGGATGTGATGGCGGCTTCTGTTCCTCTGTGGAAAAATAATAATTTACTGGGAGACCCTCCATAATGTACATTTCTGATTCACTTGGAATGCTCAGTTCAGGAAATAGTATTTGAGATTACACTATTAAGCCTGCTGAGAGACAACGTATGTTTTTTTTTTTTACAAAAAACTGTCTTATTCCATATTGTTCTTATATGTTTTTTCATGTATTATTGAGGCCAAATGAGTAAGAATCCATAACATGACTTAATGAATATTTAATTTTTTAAGGACCCATTTCTTCAATTACATCTTCCAAACCATCACAAAATTAGATTTCCCTGCTTATTCTTTTCAGGCATATTATATGAAATAATTCATGCAATCAGATGTCCATATGAATGGCCCAGGCAAGTCCCTCCAATTTAGCCTTACAGATAAACATCTCTATGTCTTCTTTGAAATCCTTTAAGGGAGATGTATAGTGGGGGGGGGGGACTACACTGGATTTGCCACTTTACATACTTTCCTCACCCTGGGGGATGTGAATAAGAATGGATAACAAGGAAACATGGCTTAAAAGCTTATTTTTTTGATATTTGCATCCAGCACAAAATGATTATCTGTGGCTTCTGGCAATGCCTTTTATATTGCTTCCACTTTGGATTTTTGAAGAATGAAAAAAGAGAGTCAGGCTCAATTTGAATGTGGGATTGGCATCTACTGGAAATGTTCTTCAAATAGGCAGAAGGCGCATGTTAAGGTTTGAAGTAGCTACCTCTGCCATCCTGTCATTTGAATCTAATCTGCATTGGAAACATGTGATTGGAATGAATAACAGAACTGTATGATATCTTTCCAAACCGAAAGCAGTGAAATGACTTAGGGGGAAAAAAAAGATGCTATGTGCTTCAAAAATCAACATAGCAGACCTGCCTCAAAGAGCATATACTGAAAAGTCAGAATAATTTTTGCCTCCGTGATTCATGTTGGCATAGAAAGCGTGATTTAGGAAAATGAATCAGGCTAGTTAGCTATGGATTTTATAATCTTAAATCAAAGAACTGGGTTTCAGTAAACAAGGTATGAGCCCTGCTACTTATTCATGGCAGTTCTAGGTTTTACTTATAATTCATATGATCCAAAACAGATGCCGTGCTGCTCTTACAACATGCTTTCCCCTTCATCTTCCAACTTATAAAATGGATTAGACAAAGAACCTTTCCATAACACTTGTAGGTAAGCCCTTCTTATCACTTGCTGCAGTTTTGCACCCATTCCCAACATGAAATTTTTCATTGCTACTACAGTTGGTTTGCTTGGATGAAGGAATAACAGAATAACAGAATTGGAAGGAACCTTGGAGGTCTTCTAGTCCAACCCCCTGCTTAGGCAGAAAACCCTACACCATTTCAGACAAATGGCTATCTAATCCCTTCTTTAAAACTTCCAGTGTTGGAGCATTCACAACTTCTGAAGGCAAGTTGTTCCACTGATTAATTGTTCTAACTGTCGGGAAATTTCTGCTTAGTTCTAGTTTGCTTCTCTCTTGATTAGTTCCCATCCATTGCTTCTTGACCTGAGCTCAGTTGCTCTGGAGAATAGCTTGATCCCCTCTTCTTTGTGGCAGCCCCTGAGATATTGGAACGCTGCTATCATGTCATCCCTAGTCTTCTTTTTATTAATTATTTACCCAATTCCAGCAACTGTTCTTTATATGTTTTAGCATATAAGGAAAAAAGGAGAGAACTGAATGACTGTCCATATCTGGCCAACGGGAGATAAATTGGCAGTCTAGTCAACACACTCTTCCACTTATTTTCTTTATGGAAAGAGATTTATAAAAGCTATCTACTCAAATGACTGAGAAGTTTGGGAAAATGAAAGTCCCAAGACAAGATGGGAATTCCTAACAAATGGAAACCCTCCTGTCCAAAATTACAGAGAGTTTAGGGCTAAGCCAAAACAGTGCACCTCAACAGTCTTACTTAGTCTGCTATTCAAACTTAAGTTGACAAGGCCAGGCCAAGTGTGTCAAGAGAGACAAACAGAATAAGGCAACAGCAGGAAAGAGAGGTAGACACTCAGTGGCAGCCCCTTCATTCCTCCCTTCCTCATTCCCCTGCTGGGGTGGCTGGCTTTGATTACAGCTTGTTTGGATTAGAACAGCAAAGACCCTCTACTTGCTGGACACTGACGATACCAAGTAGCTTGGCTGTTCAGCAGAGAATGGGATTGGCCTGGGGGAGAGGAAACACATGCCCCTTTTCTCTACCCAAATTGGCACCCATAGTCACAGATTGCCCAGATTGATATTAGTTGTTGGCACAAGGTCAGCACCAATTACCCATGCTAGGAAGGACAAATTAATTGCTATCAACAACTTCGCCAAACATTTTATGTTTCCACATCCATCCTTCACTTAGGACATAGAATAATGGGGTTAATAAAACTAACACCAATGCGATATAACAGTTACGAGTCAGTTTATGATTGGGGAGACCCAGGGATCATGTTGCTATCAATCAAGGCCTTACTGTGTTACTTCAAGCCAATTAGTGCCTTTCAGGAGGAGGAGGAAAGAAGACAATGAAGAGAGGCCTCCTGTCTGTTGAGTCCTTAAAGGGAAGACAAAATGGAAAGAGAATGTATTCTGTACAATGTTCATCACTCCCAGCCAGACAGGAAAATCCAAGGCTGGGGGAAACTTTTCTTAGCACACTTTTTGTTTGTTTGCTTAAAGTCTGCTCTTTCATTTTCTAAAGTCAAGAGAAGCCTATTGAAAGTCATTTCAGTGAAGAGCCAGTCAGAAATGAAATATAATGTTGCCTCACGAATGAGGGGATAAGATTGGCCTCAAAACATTAGGAGGCTCATTCTAGCATTCCAGAGTTGGATGCTGGACTGAAGGTGTGGATGGCAGGGGGGAAAAATGGAAAAGAGGAAGGAAATGTCTGTGGAGCAAGAAATATTTGCCCTGAAATCACAATTCTCCACAGCTTCAGTTGTAGAGGAGTGGTGGGGAACAAGCTGATTTTCGTCACCCTGGCCCCACAAAGCTCTTCAGACTTGCTGTGAAAATATTTACATTGAGTTTTCCTGATTGCTTGGGCAGTGGCTGCAATTATGCTTCCCCCCCCCTTTAACTCACTTGCCACAGACCCGAACCAGACTCAATTGTAATAACTTGGCCTCTTGCTGTGCATTTCCATTTTTTAACATTATACATGTCGGAAAACCTCCGTGGTATCAGAGCATTTTCATAAGCATTTTCTTAGGTTTCTTTTTCGCCATCCCTTACTTTTTATTTGCCTTCTCAGGGTTTTTCCAGAACCGTTCTTGATGTAATGGCTAAACACAGGAGATTTTATAAGAGACAAACGTGCAGTTAAGTCCTAAGTATTGACGTTATTCATGAAAACAACCCTAATCTCAGTAATAGCTCTAACTATGCCTCTACATCCTTACAGCTGTTAATATAATAGGCATGTCTTCAACTGGTTAAGAACACACATTTTCTACATATCTAAATTCTTACAGCCTACATCAGGGCTGTCAAACTCACGGCCTGTGGGTCGGATGCATCACATGCTGACCACACCCACCCCTGGCGAAAAGCAGGGGCAAAGGGGAAAAGTCCCAATATGTCACTTGACGCTGCCGTGACGACACAAATTGTTGTCTGTGGCCCACATGAAGACATTCTATTCAATATGGCAAAAGCAAATAATACGGATTCAAAAAGATGCAGGTGTTGTAAATTGTGGCGATGTGATATTACACCCAAGTTTTTGATTTTTTAAGGATGGTTCAATAATTTGGAATTAATAATTAAATAGAATATTCCATGATCCCCTATATCATATCCCCTATGATATCCTTAGCTGCAATATCTCTTAAAATTTTTCCTCACTAATGATTTACAGTAATGTTGGAATGGCTGACAACTGTCATTTTATCTTATCCTTAGTCATGATTTACACAGTCATAGCCCATTGTTTTCCATTCTGCCGAACTCAGAAGATGGAGAAGAGATTCAGGACAATGCATCATAATTCTGACACTGATCTTTCTATCCTGATAACAGTGGTTTTGGAAAAGATTGCAGCAAGAAAAAAACTGTGTAAAACAGACCTGGCTGAATTCTCCTTTTAAGATGATCAGTGAAAAAACTGTTTGACTTTCTAGATACCTATCCTGAATCTCTTCCATTTCCTGGAGATGGCTTAAAAATTTGGGATTTGATTTTAAGAATCAAACAATTTGAAATCCTATGATAGCATAAAGTAATAGAGAGATGTCCAAGTTGGAAGTACATTGAATGTGCCTTTCTGAGAGCAGAATAAAAATGAAGTGTCATGTCTGTCATCGACATCTATATATGAAATATTCTCATAATGAGAAATAAGATTTGAATCTGTTACCACACTTTAGGATTACAAAATTGGGAAGGAAATTAAATCCAGTGACTTGCTTAGAAGAAAAATCTAAATGAAAACATCCCTGACAGAGTTTATCTAGCCTTCTATGAAAAACACCAATGAAAAGAGGCCCGTAATCTCAGTCATTATATCAACTGTTATGCCCTTTGTTGAACAGCAATTAATATTAAGAATGTTTCCCTACTGCCCCATATTCATTCCAGCAACTGAAATCTAAGGAATTAGTTTGGTGTAGAGTTTAAGGTGTCAGGTTAGAAAGCAGGTGTTGTAAATCCAGAGCCATGAGTTCTAGTCCCACCTTAGGTATGAAGTCAACTGGATGATCTTTCGCAACACTAAGAAGCAGGCAAGGACAATCTACTTTAGAAATCTTGTCTAGAAAAGTGCAAGAACTTGTCCAGATAATAGTCAGGTATCAACATTGGTTCCAAGGAACCAAAATAAATAAATAAATCTATTATTAATTTGCTACAGTAGTTCTCAATTTTTTTCTGTAAGACATGCAGTTAGAGAGAGTTATAATATTCTCCTTCAGTCTTCTCTTCTTACAGCTAAACATTCCCACTTCTTTCAATATCTCTTCATAAGACTTGGTTTTGATTCTCACTGTTACCTTTCTCTGAACCCGTTGAAATGTATCTGAATTATTCTTAAAATGTGTGGATATAATATTCAAGAGGAGACTGATCAAATCACCTTTTGCGATTTGGAAACTAAGTTTTAACTGATACAACCTAAATATGCATTTTTGCATGCATATCAGCCTGTTGACTAACATTCTGTTTTTCAGTTATTAGTCAACTATTATTTCATATATTTTGTCATTAATACGATTGTCAAGCCAGATACATCCTTATCTATATTTGCACATTTGTATATTTCCTAAATGAAAAACATTACATTTCTCTCTATTAAATTTCATGCTTCTATTTCAGTCCATTTCTCTAAAATTCATTTTGAATTTTATTTTGATATTCTGAGATATTAGTTATCTTACACAATTTTGTGTCATCTGTAAATATAATAAGCAATCCCTCATCCAAGACAGTAATTAAAAATGTTGAGGAAAAACAAGGCCCAGGAATGAATGCTGCTAATTGGATACTTTTAATTGTCATGCCAAACCATTCCCCATTTAATTAGCTTGCTAAATCAAAAGGTTACAAAATGGTAATGTCAGATGCATTTGTCAAATTACATTAGGTCTTTTGCATTCCCACAATCTACTAAAATTACTTGTTGACAAAGAAAAAGAGATCCAGGGGGGAGGTGGGGAGAGAGAGAGAGAGAGAGAGAGAGAGATGGTTAGTGTGGAAATAATTGCTACTGTCAAATCTATGCTGATTTCAGGTAATTATTGCATTTTTTTCAAGGTGGTTACAATTTTGCAATCTGTTCTTGCTTTATAAGACTAAGTCCCTTTTTGGGAGAGGGGGCGTTTTGGAAATCCAAGAAATAAAAATAAATAAATAAAATTTGTATCATACCTATCAATTCAGAAGATCTTTGGTAATAGGTATAGGACAAATTAGAAGTGTATGGTAACAAATCTTTATCTCTCCACTGGATGGGTCTAGCATAGCATATTTTGGTTTACCCTAGCATCATAAAAATATGCAACAACAATAATGGCCTTGGTTCATCACCATAATCAAATCTGCATATACTTTGTCACAACCTCAGCATTCTCTTCTTGATAATCAATCACAGGCAATTGGATAGCAACTTCCTCAAAATGATCTTCCAGTATTTTTGCAAATTCCAACCTCTATGAATGTTGAAATATGATCACATAACCACTCTTTCCATTATCTAAAGCAAGCTGAGTTACTAGCCGCTCCAGTGACTACATTTGAATTATGCACGAGAATGCTGTGGGAATGAAAATCCGTTTTAGGATCCCAAGGCATCTGTTTCAACTTTCCATTTGGATATGAGCCTGTGTATTGTATCCTACAGTCTAAGCCTAAACAATTCAAATTATCATGGCACATTCCCAAGAAATTCTGGAATTGTAGTTTTGTGGGATCTAACTTAGCAGTGCTTGAAATAGGTAGGGAAGAATACTCAAACTCTGAATGATAAGCCTGAAACAACATTTTTCAAATATTACTAGTGAAGGAAGGGAAGGGCAGGGGAGGGGAGGGAAGGGCAAACTATTAAGTTTCCTTATCTTGGTTTGGCTAGTGGCCACATTTTAATCTTATTAATTAATAATACTTTCTATTATTCTATTTTATTATTAAAAGAATAATAATTATTCCATTATTATGGGTTACTATTGTTCCACAAGATCACAGGGAATGTAACAAAAATCACCGAAGGAGCAGGGACAAAATGAAGGCTACTATTTTCAATCAGAATACAGCTAGCCCTCAACTTATGACAATATTTGAGGCCAGAATTATGGTTGCAAATCATGCCTGTTGTTAAATGGATCATCATGTGACCATGCCCAATTTTATGACCTATTCTGCAGCAGTTGTTAAGCAAACATGGTCATAAAGTGAACTCCACAGTTGTTAGGACAATGCCACAATTGTTAAGTGAACCCACATAACTGTGGGACATTGCAAATGACCATAAATCCAGATCAGCAACTGATCTGAGCACCCAAAAAGTGATTACGTGGCTGCAGTGGGTGGGGGTTGAGAACAGCCATCAAAACTTTGAATCTTGATCATAAGTACCTTTGGGTCCATTGTAATTTTGAACAGTCACTAAACGACCTGTCATAAATCAAGGACTACCTGTATGTTAACTCTACTAGAAACATAATGCATAGTGTGCTTAGTTTTTGCATGCAGAAAACTGTGCCATTTAAAAACCAAGAACTTCCCACTGATATTTTTTTTTGCCTATACAATCTTGGAGGACCCTGAAATTGAATAAATGTGTCAGGATTAACATGTGTAATTTAGAGGCTGTGGGATCCTCAGCTCCTGTTCAATCTCCTTGTTTGGCAGGCATGAAATACAACTTTAATCCCAATATGAAGGAATAAATAATACAACTCACAGGTTGATTGTTTTAGCTCCTATAATCCAAGCACTATTTATAAATTCCTTTGGGTTTTAATTGGAAGTTAGAACAACACAATAAAACTGGTGAAAACTTTTCCCTCTCTCTAGTATAACCATGTTGTCACCTATTTTTACAGGAGACTCCCCCTCAGTGTTTTTCCTCTGAAACCACATCTCCATGTGACTGCTACTGATATTGCCTGAACAAACAAGCTCTTTGAATGTGTTCTCATTGTTTCCTGAGGTTTCAAGGCCAACTGATGTGGCTAACGTTTACTATGCAGTTATTTTAATCACATTCAACAACCCAGATTGCCATAAGCACGGAGTGCACTGGAAATTGCCCTGATAATAACCTGGCATTACAGGCTTTCTTCACAAGCCCAGTCTATCACCTAAAATAAATGTACTCATTGAAGGTGTAAATGTTCCTCCTCTGCACCCTTATCCGACACATTTAAAGTAACCTAGACAGCTTCATTACACAGGTATTACAAATGCAGTGGCCACGGGAATACGTTCCCCTTCAAAATGTCAGTCAAACCACATGGAACAAAACATCTCTCTTCTTATCTTTTTTTTAAAAAAAATATTTATTAGATTTTTTTTATCCCTCGTTTATTACTTTATAAGTAACTCAAGGCAGTGAGTAGGGGTGAAATCCAGCAGGTTCTGGAGAACCGGTAGCGGAATTTTGAGTAGTTCGGAGAACTGGCCAATGCCACCTCAGGCTGGCCCAAGAATGGGGTGGGAATGGAGATTTTGCATCCCCCTGCCACGCCCACCAAGCCACACCATGCCCACCAAGCCACGCCCACAGAACCGGTAGTAAAAACATTTGAATTTCACCACTGGCAGTGAGCATATATAATAGTCCTTCCGTCTCCTCTTTTCCCATCAACAACAACCCAATGAGATGGGCTGGGCTGAAAGGTAGGAACTGTTCCAAAGTTACTGAAGAAATAGAACAGCAGTCTCAAATCTCCACTTTCATAGAGTCAAGTTCATAGTTCTTTTCACATAGTGAAAAGAATTGTACTACATTCAAAGGTTAACGAATCTTGCCTAGATTAGGACAAGCATAATCATATTTATTTTACTGACCAATTCTTAGGGAGGGAAAGGATCGTTGCCTTTAGTTCTATAGGAAAGTTGATTTCACTGGGGATGAGAAAGAAAGTTGCCAACTAGGCCAAAATCACTTATTGGCTGATTTGTAAGTAAAATCTTACAAAGCACATCTCTGCCTTAATTTGCTTTCAGAAGACCTAAATGTTTTCAAGATGTCGGGACAATCTTTAATAAATTCTTATAACCCTATTGTTTTCTTCACCTAATGATAAGTGTGATCAAACTGGAATAGTTTGATCTTTTAACTTTTTTTGCTTCCCATTCCATGACTGAAACAGAGCTAGAGGCATGGTCTCATATTTATTGATGGCGTTAGATAATGAAATATGGATTTAGCCAAAATATTAGCGATGTGTGTTACCACTTTAACACACAGAGTCAGCCAGAAATTTCCGATACAGGGAGATAATGGTAAACAGGGAACTGATTAATAAAATAAATAGAAAATGCCCTTGAAAAGACAAAGGATGTGGAAAAGTCAGATAAGTTAAACATTAAAAAAAAAACCTGCTGTCAAAGGGACAAAGAGAAACTCAATAAAAGCTATTTTTCTGTATTTCAGAAAAATTCTGGCTCTACTTCCAATAGCTTCTCAATTATTTCATTGCTTCCTGACTGCCACTAAATGATCAAATCTCTCTCTCTCTCTCTTTCCATTATGTTGTATCTTATCCACTTCTCTCCCTTTTTGCTTTTTGTGAGCTGTGCTGACAATTTGGCAGAATCGGTGAGCTGATGCCTTACAGTGTGAAGACTTCAATTCACCCTGGAGCTCCTCTGATTTCTCGGAGCATAAATCCCATTGTTCCTACCCAAAGTAACAAGAGGTGCTAGATGACCTTTGATTTTGTACCTATCAAATGTCTAAAGATAAATGAAATGTTGCAGTCTCAGAAACACATTGACTTTTCTCTACTTATCAGTAACCAGCAAAAAGATAATGTACAAATGTTACCTAAAAAGGGCCATTAGGCTAACTAAGGAAATATCTAAACAGACTTGGTACTTGTGGGAGACCCAGAGAAAACCTTGGACTGAGATTTATGAACACCTGAGTTGGTAACTGCTTTTGCTACAACTTCCCTATTTATACTGAAATATTGTATGTTTTTCAGGGGAAATATGAACTCCACATTTCTTACTTACATATAGGATTGCATTGGTAGTGACATTGGTTTTCAGCCTTCAAATCCCTTCCCCTGAGGCAACATGTTGAAGTTATGGTAGATATGGGAAAACGGTTTTAAGGTTCACAATGAAATGTGATCGTTTCCTTACAAAAAAATGAAAACCCATGAAGTTGACAACATTCCAATACCTTTTCCAAAGTTAGTCTAGCATGTTTTATTTTATAAATATGTTACACAGTCTTGAATTAATATGGCTTGGAATGCTTATGAATGTAATTTGGAATCCATATGACTTCATTAACATACGATATTGGTTGGAACGAACCTGTTACAAAAACACAAACATTTTGAGCTTTTCTCATATCCTGAAAAGCTGGTATGCATCCAGTTGTACATGATGCCACTGGGAAAAGCAATCGGAAGGGGGAGAGACTTTATTACAATATTGAAAACATCTTATTATTTTACTCTTTCTCTTTTTCAATTGGAGCCAAGGAAGTGATATAAATACTTAACTACTGCCTGAATGCCATGAAATATTGGATAATCCACATAAATTAGACCATCTGTTGGTTTAGGGATGTTTTTATTTTTATACCATCTTTTTTTCATGTACAACTCAAGGCAGTGTATATATACTTTCTTTCTCCTGTTTTCTCTGCAACAATAATTCAATAAGATGAGACAGGCCGAGAAAGAGTGATGGGCTTAAAGACACCCAATCAATTTTTCATGCCTAACATGGGACTAGAATTCACAGTTTCCTGATTTCTAGCCCTGCATCTTAAACACTGTATCAGACCGATTCTTTAGCTCTAGCTGATTGGCAGGATAAGGTATTCCAAAATTCACATTGCAACTTGTCATGGATCAAGAAATCCTCATTCTGAAACCAAGATGATCTTTGGACCAGCATTGTTTCTAAAGCGTCCCGATGACTTTTACTATGTTTTAATTATTTGGGAATGTAGAATAGAATTCTCACTTGACATATAACTTTTTATGGAAAGTATGAGAAAAACTTCATTTGATATATCCAAACAACTTATTTAACTAGTCCATTCCTGAACAGGGTGGAAGCAAAATTAATATGTAGCCATTTCTTTATGCAAGGATTATAACTGAAGAAATATTTTACTACATTGCCTCTTATAGGATGCACCCATGTGGATCTTGGGAAAATAGATTGGTTATTTTTCTTGACCATCCATAGGTCATACCATTGCGGTGAATGTATTTATTTGTTTAGAACTTGAATTTATTGTCTCAGTCATGTTTGCTCAGTGACCACAGACAGTGTTTGAGAAGGTTCTTGACTACTTAGCAAAGCTTCATAACCCATACCTCTTGCCTGCGGTAATGTAATACATTCTGGTATCTTTGGTACTATAATATTGCCTTTTTTGTATGCAAGTCCTATGTGGATTGTACAGTACTGTTTATGTCCTTCCCTGAGGCCAGTCTGTTGCCTTATGAAGTAGAGGAAGATACTTTCCATAGTCAGTGTTGAAATTAGATTCAACTTCTGTATAAGAGTTTGGAGATGGAGTTATCTTGTCTTTCTCCTCAAGCATGTTTTTAGGTATTACCAACCAGTAAATTCCATTCATCATCACAGTCTGTTGGGATTACTTTGAATCTAATAAGGTTAAAGAGTTTAACGTATTTATTTATTTATTTAGATTAGTGTCATCTATTTATTTCTTCAATGACTTGTATGGCACCAAATCAGTTAGACATATCATGGTGTCGCAACAGTATATAATACAATAAAACATTCATGGTAAAATAGCGATTTGGAAGATAGTGTATATGCATAGAGAAGAAGAAAAAAATGACTTTTAAATCAGTGCATAAAGTTTTGGTTACTTAGATGCCCTAAGAAAAAAGAGAAAGAAAGAAAGAAACAACTTTTTTCCAGCTGATCTTTTCTGTTCTGTATTTTAGCAAACATAGAGAGTGTCTTCTTAATCCCCCCCCCTCCAAAAAAAAAGCTAATGGCAATCCTCCTTCTCTCTGTCCTATTGACTGGAAACCATACATGTGGGTGTCTCTGTGAAAAGGCTGAGCTAGTGATGAGTTTCACTTAGATACTTAGTCTTCTTGCCAAACATGTTTTAGCTCTCTGATGATTTTGCAACCACCCCCACATAGCAAAAGGATTGTGTAATAGATGGAGTCTGGTGTGTCTTTCTCTCTTGGGGACTTTCTCCCTCCCACCACAAAGCCTGATTCACTTCCTCCCTTGAAGTTTCCCTTACCTTGAAACACTTCCTTTTTTGTGGGGAGCAGAAGAGTAGCTCCCTGGTGTCTTCTTAGCATGGTTGTATATTTACTGCAGGGGTTACCATGCAGAGTTCCCCCTCCCCAATGTCCATTTCCTCATGTTTTACAGCACATTAAAGTTTCCTTAGCAATTGAAAAATACTTTATTTTGCAAGGCATCTGCAATGAATATTCATCTGTTTCTGCTATAAGCCACCCCGAAAACCTATCCCTGTTTCTTTTTGCAATTACAGGGAGAGGACAAAACCATTTTTGTCTTTTGCTTCTTCTAGCAGCAAAGATGGAGAGAATGACTGAAGGATACCTTTTTTTACCTTCACCATAAGGACTGGTATCAATAAGGGGTCAGCTGTAGCTAATGGGCCACGATAGTTTGCTATCTGGACAAACAATAATAGAATAACAAAATTGGAAAGGACCTTGGAGGTCTTCTAGTCCAATTCCCTGCTCAAGCAGGAGTCCCGATTCCATTTTGGACAAATGGCTGTCCGGTCTCTTTTTAAAAGTCTGCAGTGATGAAGCACCCATAACAAAAAATATCCCAAATAACAAAAGATATTCCAAAATAGTGCCCATCTCCCATCGTACAAAAGCTCAGCAGATTAGTTGTCACCTCTTTTTCCAATACCATCTACTTTTCATTTACCTTAAAGATTAGAGATTGCAAGGTATTTTATATGGAGCACATACAGCTTTCACTTTGCTATTATTACCCTCCCATTGAATTCCTGCCCTCCCACCTCTAATCCTCCTCCTTTACTGCAGCCCCACTTTTCTTGGGTGCTGCCAGTCTGACAATGAATAAGAGGCAATCTTATCAAGATTGAATGATTAGGACTTAGTTTTGCTTCAACTGTATCATGTTGAGGAGTTCTATGCCAGTATTATTGCTGTTGGCAGTATTATGGGTGTACAGGGTGTTCAGGAAGGGTAGCACCTCTGGTGTAGGGACATGTCTTGTTCTTTTGGGGCAGCTTGTCCACCTTTGGTCCCCACCTGTCACTCAGCTCTCACCTGTGGCTCCTAGTAGCTGTAGCATGCGCAGCGGCCATACCCCGGGCAACACCTTTATTAAGATGGCCAAACCAGGCTAAGAGTAACTGTTGGGTCATTGACCTTCAGTGAGATAGGGAGTTGTCTATCCCGAGCATGTGAAGACAGATTCTGGCGTATTGAGCAGAATACTGACACAACTGATGCCCTGGTCAACCACTGTGCCCAGCCCATCTCCAACTGTCTTGACTCTTGTCCTGCTATTGGAGGAAGATGGAATCTGGGAAGAGAGAGTGAGGTTGACTCTGCGCAACTCTATACAATACAATAGCAGAGTTGGAAGGGACCTTGGAGGTCTTCTAGTCCAACCCCCTGCCTAGGAAGGAAACCCTATACTATTCCACACAAATGGCTATCCAACATCTTCTTAAAGACTTCCAGTGTTGGGGCATTCACAACTTCTGGAGGCAAGCTGTTCCACTGATTAATTGTTCTAACTGTTAGGAAATTTCTCCTCAGTTCTAAGTTGCTTCTCTCCTTGATTAGTTTCCACCCATTGCTTCTTGTCCTACCCTCAGGTGCCTTGGAAAATAGTTTGACTCCCTCTTCTTTGTGGCAACCCCTGAGATATTGGAACACTGCTATCATGTCTCCCTTAGTCCTTCTTTTCATTAAATTAGACATACCCAGTTCCTACAACCATTCTTCATGTTTTAGTCTCCAGTCCCCTAATCATGTTTGTTGCTCTTCTCTGTAGCCTAGAACTGTGTTGGCTTTTTTGGCAGCTGCTGCATAGTGCTGGCTCATATTTAAATGGTTATCCACTAAGACTCCAAGATCCCTCTCACAGTTACTACTATTGAGGAAAGTACCACCTTTACTGTAGCTGTGAATTTTGTTTTTCTTGCCTAAATGTAGAACCTTACTCTTTTCACTATTGAATTTCATTTTATTAGAGAGTGCCCAATGTTCAAGTTTGTCAAGGTCCTTCTGTATCTTAAGCCAGTCTTCTGGTGTGTTGGCTATTCCTGCCAGCTTGGTGTCATCTGCAAATTTGATGAGTTGCCCATTTATTCCCTCATCTAAATCATTGATGAAGATGTTGAAGAGTACTGGGGTACTCCACTGCATACTTCCCTCCTTGTAGATGCAGTTCCATTGAGGACTACACGTTGAGTGTGGTTGGTCAGCCAGTTACGAATCCATTTGGTGATGCTGTCCAACCCACATTCTTCTACTTTATCTAGTAGTAGGTTATGGTCTACCTTATCAAATGCCTTATTGAAGTCCAAGTAAACTATATCGATGGCATTCCTCTGGTCCACTAATTTTGTCACTTTGTCAAAGAATGCAATAAGATTAGTCTGGCATGATCTGTTTTTGACAAACCCATGTTGGCTTTTGGCTATTACTTTGTTTACTTCTAGGTGTTCGCTAATCCATTGCTTGATTATCTTTTCCAGAATCTTTCCTGGTATTGAGGTCAGGCTGATAGGTTTATAGTTTTCTGGATCTATTTTTCCCCTTTTTTGAAGATGGGAACCACATCAGCTCTTTTCCAGTCCTCTGGCAGTTCCCTGGTGCTCCAGGACCTCTGAAAGATATAGTTCAGTGGTTCTGAGATCTCATCTGCCAGTTCCTTCAGAATCCTGGGGTGTAATCCGTCTGGTCCTGGTGATTTGAACTCATCTAGGGTAGACAGGTGCTCACTTACCATTTTCTTCCCTATTTCAATTTGTGTTCCTAATCTGATTTTTGTGGTGCTGTTTTTGATAGGTTGGACTGTTTTATCCCTTTGTGTAAAGACAGATGCAAAAAATGAGTTAAATAGTTCTGCTTACTCCCTGTTGCTTGTCACCTTCTTGCCACTTTCTCCCAGCAATTGACCAATTGTTTCCTTAACCCTTTTCTTGTTTTTAACATGTTGAAAGAAGTTTTTTTTTTTGTTATTTTTTACTTTTGTGGCAAGCCTTTCTTCATTGTGAGCCTTAGCTTTCCTTACTTCATCTTTACAGGCTTGGGCTATTTGCTGATATTCTGCCTTAGTTATGTCCCCCTCTTTCCACTTTTTATACTTAACTTTTTTGTCTTTCAATTTATCAGAGAGTTATTTATGCAACCATGCTGGTTTCTTTTGGGAGCTGTTGTTTTTCTTCTTCATTGGTATTGTGCTAGACTGAGCTTTTGTAATCTCATTTTTCAAAATTTTCCAAGCTTCTTGAGTTGTTTTCCCCTTGAGGATTCTCATCCATGGAATTCTTCCCAAGCTCTCTCTAAGTTTATTGAAATTAGCTCTCTTAAAATCCAAGACTCTAGTTTCACTTTGTTCTACTACTTGTGTTTGCATAATGTTGAATTCCAATATTGCATGGTAACTTGCCCTCAGGGTTCCTATGGCTTCAACAACTCTCCCTTACTTTAATCCAATTCACACGCAAGTCTTGACATCCCCCCCAATTAGATGTCAAGGTCCTATTCAAATATGATGGAGAAACATCATTGCTGTTGTCCATCATGACAATAGGCCATCATCTACGTACCTAATTTACCTAGGTGAGGTCCCCCCCATCTCATCCCATGCAGGTGTATTAGCCCTCTTTATGACCAAACTACATTGACCATACTGTGCAAGAGTTATGGACAGTTTAATCTAGCACCTCCAGAGGAGAGTAGAATGAGGAAGACCGTCCTGGATATTTGTTTCACATTGTATTAAATCTCTCCCCCCGTGAAGATTAGACGAGAGGTGAAGGTACACTCAGAAGAGCTTTGTTTAATTTGAGCTGAAGCAGGGAGCAAAAGATCTGATCTGGAAGTCTTACTCTACATGTAAGGGAAAAAGAAGGGAAAAGGAGAAAATAATGGCTAATTGGGCCCATGTATATTTTACCTCTTACAGAATTAATGTTTCCATTGATTTGTCTTCACTATCCCAAAGTTCCATTCCCAAACCTCTTGATTTTTCCTTGATCATAAGTGTTCCATAAACTTAGGGAACTCATGTGCTGGGAAAAACTGTTGGGTATTTAGCTTCATAAGCTGTCCAAAAGTTGAGACAGGGGAATAGGATTAGAGGGGGTGATTGAAAGAAATATCTCTGTATTTTTACTACTACTCTGGTGGGAACTAGATAAACTACTACAGCCCATTTACCACACAACTTTAACATATGGTTGGCTTGTTTATGTGATTCTAAATCATGATTGGTTTATGATTGGGTTAATTTAAACTGTTTTGTTCAACTATGGGTTAGAGTTTTGGGTGAACACAGCCCCAATCTCTACAGCAGTGGTTCTCAACCTGTGGGTCGGGACCCCTTTGGGGGTTGAATAATCCTTTCACAGGGGTTGCTTAAGTCCATCAGAAAGCACGTATTTTCACTTAGGCACCAAGACACCAATTTTATGGTTGGGGGTCACCACAACATGAGGAACTGTATTAAAGGGTCGTGGCATTGGGAAGGTTGAGAACCACTGCTCTACATGCTGCATTGACCAATTTTCAACATACAGTCTTCTGCTCCTCAACACTCCTAGTTGTGGCAATAATGATGCTAGTATAATTTGTGCTGTCATTTTTTGAACTCAGTCCTCACCTCCTACCCCAGACTTACCATGCTTGCTATGACTATGCCATGTTTCAATACTTTTTCTTGTCACCAAAGTCAGCTTTTCACATTCCTCTCTGCCCCTCCTCAGATTGCTATGAGTCCTGTTGCATACCAGTCTATAATAAGAGCATGGTGACTGTTGGACCCTAGTTTCATTTCATTCCCATCTTTGCTGGTGATGGCTTGATACTCTGGTTTCAGCCTTTAAATGGATAACTCCAGGGCATTTTTTTTTGAAGCCAGTGAAATTGCTTCAGGCTATATTTTGAAGTAAATTTGAATGTTATTTGTTGAGGAATCTGAATATTCTGTTTGAGACTAAGGATAATACTTGCCCTAACTCCAGGGAATGAGGAATGGAGTAACCCTTTGTACATACTTGGCCTGATTTTTCTTCCCTACTCAAATCTAGAATCCAAAGGATAAGTTGATATATTGAGCCCAAAACATGGTGTCATGCAAACCAAGAAAATTGGATTGGTTTGATGATATTATTAATTAAAAATCACAAGTCTTTGGATTTGCCACAGAAAACGATGGATTACTAGTTTTTATGCAACAGCCTTCTTTAAATACACAAAAAGTTCCTTGGTGTGCAGTTAGCTGTATTTGTCATTATTAGACTGAGAGATGGTAGGAAACATAGCCCAAATTATCAGATAGTCAATAAAGTGAGCTGCTACAAAACTGAAAATTGGAAGTATCAATCCTTTTACCACATCCTCAGCAAATATCTGTGAAGATAAATTCTTCTTATAGCCATTAAATCAACTCTATGGCAAGATTGGATTTTAAAAAATATTCTGTGTTAACTTTTCATCACAAAATAAAGCTATTTGTCCATCTCAGAATAAAGAATTTGATTTCTCTAGATGTCTATGGAGATTCTCAATCATCCACATCATGGTTGCTTGATTTCTCTAGCTGTTTCCTATGGGACAATCCTACAAATGTGTTTTGTATTTACTTTGGAAGTTCAGTTTTTTGAACTTACTTTTGAAGTTCACAGGAAGCAGTGGCTGCATGAATGTGGAACGCATCCATTCTGCATCCATTCTACATAAGCACGCATGTTAATTCACAGACCCTGTTGAGCCTTTAAATTCTGCACAAAAGTGCTTCCTCTGGAGAAATTAGGGAACACTGCCCAATAGCCCCAATTTCATTTGTATTGCCTTGGGTTAGGCTAGAATAGTTTTCTGTTAGTTCCAATCTTGTCCAAAGCTTCAGCAGTATCTGGTGGAGTTGGACAGGCTTACATGAATGCATTGGAAGTACTCTGTGGAACATCTTTAGATGCTGGTTGGTTCTGTTCTTAAGAGAATGCATCCTTGATCCAGCTTTGCTTTCTTAACAAGTAAACTTTGGATTTTGTCAGGATGGAAAGAAACATGTGTATCTTTGATTTTGACAAAATTGTGACGCCACGTGTGGGTTTTTTTTTTTAAACATCAGATGGGAGCATATTTCTTTGTGTCTTGCTGGCTTTCCGAAAACAATCCTTTTCTTTCCCTAGATGTTTCTTCTCGTTTGAGAAGGAGGGCGTCGAGGTGAAAGAGGGGGAGTATTAGAGCGCGAGTGGGATAGCGGGCTTAGAGAAACAAAAGGAAACCAGCTGCAGAACTTCCTGAACTGGGGAAAAAAGAGTGAGACGGGAGGGAGGGAGGGAGAGAAAGAGAGAGAAGGCAGGGAGAGAGAAAGAGAGAGAGAGGACAAGTCAGACCACAATAACTAACAAGACACTTACAAGCTGGGGAAGGGATTGGGGTGGGGGTGGGCAGAGAAGAAGGCGGGTTCGCACGCAGGAGTTCCGTCCCTGCCCCGCATTCATTTTCGTTCACCATGACCAGTGCGATCTTGAGGCGGAATTCCAGCAAACAGGGATTGCAGAATCTCATAAGGTAAGTCCTTACCTGTCCGTAGCGAAGAAAGGGTGGGGGGGCGCCGGCCACTGTTTCTTTGTGTGGACCAAGGGACTGTAGAGCCCTCACCTTCCCTCCGCCCACTCGAGATTCTCTACGTTAGCTAAGAAGGCTCCCCAGTATCTGAACTGGGTCCAGGAAAGCAGCTCCATCGCTTTGCAAGGCGGCGATGTTCAGCCTGTGGCAAACGCATTCCTGCAGGCAGGAAGAATGGACTTCGAGGCGCGGCGAGAAAGGGGGGAGCGGGAGAGAGAAAGACATTTAGGGATGGCTTTCCCTGAGATCCCCCCTAGAGAATCGTTGCTTGGCCTTGGCAATTGAACTGACCCAGCATTTGGAGCGAAAATCGTGATGGGAGAAGGAAGGTCGATCTCGCCCCTAACGCATATATGAAAGGGGACCTGGGAGAGTCGGAGCTGGAGCTGGTGGCCGATGGCTAAGCTCAACACGGCAAATCCTTGGAAGAGGCAGCATTTTATCCGTTTGAAAGACGGGGTTTTCATCCCTGGGGAACTCTTCTCGGGAACCGAGATCGATTTCCTTTCCAAGCGAGACAAGGTGAACTGGAGTTCTCTTCCGAGACATCCTTGCGGGCGGCCCGCAAGCCCTGCGCGCTGGAGGAAGTCCGAAGGAATGTAACAAGTTGCCCCTGAGCGCGTAAAGCTAGGCGCAGGGGGATTGCAAAGTTAATTTCAAAAGAGAAAAGAAAAGGAGCGGAATAACTGCCCTACGATTTACCTTCGATTGTAAAGAGAAGGGGTAACAAGGGACAGTCGTTGTGCCTCCCTTTGGGACCAAGATGACAGATATTCTTGGATAGTGACCATTTGCAGTCACTAGTTTGTGGGCTTCTCTCTCCCTCTCTTGCTGTATATTTGTATGCACACACACACACACACACTCACTCACACACACACACATACACCATTGTCTAAAACTAAGAGTGCATTAAAAAAAAACCAAGTAAACAACAGATTTAACAAGTTTACTGCATGTGATTATTGGACAGAGTGAACAGGGACATTTAATAGAGAGTTCATTCATTTCTTATTGCTGGTTAGTTCCATTAATTAATGTTGACCCAGCAGGAAGTCCAAATATAAACAGGGGAAAAATTAATCACCTGGTCCAGGACAGAGAAGAATAACATCTGTCCTGGGATTGCTTCCACCACCCTCCCCATCCTCAGCCCCCCCCCCCCAATCACAACACAGTTGGCTAAGAACACTGGGAATCACCACCCCAACCCATCTGAAGTGCACCAATTGGGACAGGCTAATTAAAACAGTTTGACCAGGCAGGGCACAGCAGATGGCCAGCTATTGTATGGCAAATCACTGCTTAAGCATGTTTCATTTGAAAGTCAGCATTTGTTTGGAAACATTGACAACATGGCGGAACTTTTACATATTTATGCAAGTATGAAAAGCTTCTTGACCATGTGGGCTGCCTTTGAGCAGTGACCATATGGTTAATGGTCTTCACACCCAAGTTCTCACACAGTGCTTGGACACCACTGATCAGGCCGGTTACAAGTTTTAATGTACTTACTCTACTTTAACATCTCTTTCAAAGAGTATACAAAAAGAAATCTGTTTTTGTCAATGATGTCAGTGCTTCTCCTTCCCCGCTCCTCCTTCTCCTTCTCCTCCTTCTCCTCCTCCTCCTCCTCCTCCTCCTCCTCCTCCTCCTCCTCCTCCTCCTCCTCCTCCTCCTCCTCCTCCTCCTCCTCCTCCTCCTGTTTCTGTAGCCACAGTGGCTTACAAAATGAAAAGAGAAGTGTGCATCCTGGCCAGAAAAAAAAATAAGTATGGTGCTGAGGGATGCAACACTGTGAAAAAAAGATTTATCTGAACCCATCCTCTATGTATTATTCCTCCCTAGGTAGCATTTTGTCTTTCTATGTGTATAAAAATATTGTTTTTCATTTGTCTAGTTATGCAACCATTTGTTGAAAATACATAATGAACTGCATTAGAAACCCAGGCATAAAATAAATACTTGTGATATTGATTAATCTACTCATTTTTTTTGCTGAAACAAGTTTTAAGTTGCTTTAACATTTGCCTGAAGTTGGATATGATTTTTTAAAAAGTTTTAAGTTCCAGTTAAATCAGTGGGTGTCTGTTTTAGAATGATCCTATTAAGAGCAATGGGCTTACTCAGACAAATGCATGTTTTAGCTTCTAACCAATGTTTAACATTACACTCTTTGGAAGATTTATTCAGACATATGCTGAGTGGGATTTATTCTTATATAAATATGTGTTGGGTTGCAGCCTACACTTCACTGGCTTGTTAGCATTCCTCCTTTTGTCTGGACTGTGGCCAAGATTTTTTTTAAAAAAATATTCATACAGGTTTAAAAGACTAATGTGAGAAAGAGTCATCCTTTCCTCTGTATGAAACATAAAAACTACAAAATTGTACAGTATTTTTATTTTAGAATTTAAAAAACACACTAGAATTACATTAGTGTTATCTGGACTATCTGATGCATATGGCTGTCCAATCCAATTCTAGCATGCCAGAAAAACCAAAGCATCATTTGTAGAAACTTAAGCAGGTCTCATCGGGTAGCAAAACTGGTAAAAGACTAATAGATTATAGATTCTTTGCATGGATTTTTTAAAAAATCCACATTACAAAATAGCATACAGAGTTGAGAATAAGAAATACTTTGCTATCTTTACCTGCACACACACACACACACACACACACAAAATTAGAATATGCTAAACTGGGTGATTTTGGACTAGTAATCTGGATGATTTGCATATACTTGTAAGAACTGTCTCCATCAAAAAATAATTGTCCATTATGAAGCAGTGTGAATATCATTGTGGATTCTGAAAAGATGGAAATAACTTATTCTGTCTCTGATTTTTTGAGACTTCAGCCAAGTGAAAATCCTTGATTGCTCTGTAGTTCTCCTTCTGTCTTTCTTCTTCTGGTAAAGATTCATCTAAAACAGTAATGACATGGCTGATCAACAGCTATAAATATGATATTTAGACTGTGTCATAAGGCACAATTATCGCTTTTAATGGAGACAGTTCATATAAGCATATGCAAATGAAGAATGAAATCACCAAATGATCTGTTCTCCCTTATCAATTAGCTCTTAATTAAAACAAGTTAATCAAGAAGCTAGATGATGGATCAAGTAGGTTGATGAATAAGGAACTAGTGGCCAAAGGGCTGCATACACCCTTTGGAAAACTTACAGGTCTCCTCATCAGAATTTCAGTCAGCAAATAGCAGCACTAAAATTTCTTGATTCTTTAAGTTGAACAAATTCAACATTTATTTATTTAGCTGCCCATTTCATATATGGCTGCCCATCTTGTATCTCTGAGTGGCATGCAAACTCAAAATGGTACATTAAAGTATCTCCCCTCCCCAAAAGAAGAAAGGAAAACAAACCCCAACATTCATTTCCCCCCCCCATCTCTATAATATTGCAATCAGTGCCTGTTAAGACCTTCAGGATATAGTAACAACAACTTGCCATCTTCAAGCTCACAGTTTTCCCAATGTTTCACCAAAGTTAAAGTCTGTGACTGCCTTTTTCAAAATAATCACTTGACTTGACAATTCAGTGTTTTCTGGCTTGCATAAACTGTATCTAATCTCCCAGTTAGGCCCCTTTTTCCACTTTAGGGCCATACTCATTCAACTGGGAGCCCTCTCTGGAGGGAGATGAAGTAAGCAACGGGTAGGCTCAGGAAGGGAACTGAGGAGAAACACCCATTCTCCCCCTAGGATCATGATGACGAACCTATAACAAACGGCGGAGCCATTTCTGAGGGTACGTGAGGCATTGCCCTGTCAGCTGGCCAGCTGATTTTCAGCCTTGATTTTTGACTGTTTTTTGCCCTCCGGAGGCTTCCCTGAAGCCTCCAGAGGGCGAAAAACCACCCAACACACAAACTGGAAGTTTGGGAACGGACTTCTGGTTTGCGCGTTGGACTATTTTTCGCCCTCTCCAGATTCCTAGAAAGCCTCTGGAGCCTGGGGAGGGCGAAAAAAGGATCTACAGGGCCACCAGAAGTCGGAAAATGGGCCGTTTCCAGCCTCCGGAGGGCCTCCGGGGGGCAGGGGAGGCCGTTTTTGCCCTCCCCAAGCTCCATGAAAGCCGTGCGCACATGCACAGGGCAGCAGGGGTGGGGGTCGCATGCACATGTGTAGGAAGCATGGCACGGGGGGAGCATTAAATTATGGGGGTGGGCATATGAGTGCATGTGAAGCGTATTTGGCACCCGAAGCAAAAAAGGTTCAGCATCACTGCTCTAGGACCTCTGTTTTGTCCTTTGTTTTTACAATTCTATTTTGTAAATTCTCTTTTATTGCTCTCATCTACAGGCAGCAACACTCTTATGGCATTTTAAAGACACACATTTATTGTTATGATCAGGATGGGAAGCAAAGTGTTGACAACAAATGCCTTGATGGAATATGTCTAGACTCTTCTGACATCGCTGTTTAAAAAAGCAAGGCTTTAGAAACATACTTCTAAATTGAAATGCATCTAATGCAATTTATAAAACATGACAATCACATATTTTCCAAACAAGAGCAGTTTTTCCATATGAGCTTTTATAATGTTGCCAGCTTTACACTTCTCTTTAACCAGTTAAGTGTAGCATCCTTATATCACATTTATATGCTACTGTATACAAATCAGTGGAAATGTTTTTATCTGAAATAAGAATGCCATAGTGATCATACATAACCCATCATTCCTTTTTTGGGGGGGGGGGTCAGCAAAAGTTTGCAAAGCACAAAAAAGAATGAAAAACTGGTGGGCAAAAGAATTTGAAAGCAGGAAATAAGAGGAAAGGAACTATGGCTACACCTAGTTTACACCAGGTCAACTTATGCAAGCTGTTCTTGCTCTCATCTAGTTCGCTATAGTTTATGCTCTCGTTGTGCTCTATAGTTTATGCATTGCCTTTTGTTTTTTCTTAAATGCATCCAGGGCAAGGGCTATCTTTGACAAGATGAAAATACCATACCTCTCAAACCTCTTCCAATCTTTATTTTGCTCATAGAAAACTTTGACCTTTCTTCTCTAACAACTGGTCAGTTGGACATGGGGTATTTTAGAAACATCCATCTTCTTATCCATCACTTTTGTAGAAGAGATATCTTACTCTTTGTTTCTTCTTTGCTACACTTGTTGTCACAACATACACTTGATCAGCAAACTGTCTGGATGTCACATTGCGTCCACTTCTTACAACAGCCTTGGGGAACACCTCCTTGGATTTTATAACTGGCCTATCATTTCTCAGAGATTTGGATGCTGTTCTGATGATAGTTGATCTCTTTTCATTCTCTTTCGTGACCTCCCCTCCATCCCTGAAGCAGTTTGCCTACTCTTTTTGCAAGTTTTTCAGAATTACAAATGAGCCAAATGAGTCCCATATGCATGGCGTATTTTTGGAATTTATTTTAGCAGTTTGGTGCAATCTGCCATGTATCTTGTCCCCATCATAGTCATACAGAGAATATGAAATCTTAAAACAATAGCTTTATTACTACAGAAACTGCCATCAAAATAGTCAGCCTGATGTATGGCTGAGTTCATAACTCAGTTTATGCTCTTCTACGTAGATGTCATTGTTTCAGACCACTTATGACTACCATCTATTTCTGCTGCTGAACACTTATCGGCTCTCCTCTGTTCTAAAGGCCTCTTGTTTTTTCCAGAAACTTCAAGCCTTTCAGCATCTCCTTAAGGATGAAGTGGACTACACAAAGGATTTCTAACAATGATGCTCTCTTGAGCATCACTTTTAATGAGGCCCGTTATCACTGTTAGAGATCATGTTTAGCTTTCCTACAGGTTTCTCCCATCATTAACCAAAAAGATGGAAGATGAGAACCAAATTCAGAAATGGAGAAGAATGAGAAAATAGGGAAAGAGATAGTATAAGAGCTGGACCGGGTATATTTGAAGAATCAAGATTCATTGCCAAAATCTCGCTTAAAGTTTGTCAACTTGAGATATGCTCCCCCCCCCCGCCATGGTGCAGAAGGCCAACTAGGCCACGCCCACCATGGCCATGCCCACACAGCAAACAAGGAGAGAACCCCTTGCTAATTTTTTTGAAGCCTACCCCTGGTCAGATTCAGGCGATAGTTCTGCTAGATGGACAATACCGAAGCTGAGAAATTAGCATTTAGCCTTAGGCTAACCATGATAATTATTCAAGTTAACCTGCTTTTATAAAAAGAAACCTGATTTCTTCTTGCCTACCCCTTCTTGATTCAGCAAAGGATGTACGTTTTGAATTCCTCACCTCAAAATAATCTTGATTATTTGAAGACCTTCACTCCAAACTGATGACATTGGAAATAATTGAAGTTGTTTGGGGAAGAAGGATATTCAAGCCTGCAGCTTTAATAGGCACCCCATAATAATAAGTGATATTATTGTGGATAGAAAAGACAAACAAAATGAGAATGGTTGCATTAAAACTGAGCAAGCCCAAAACCAAATACACTTTTGTCAGTCTCCAAGACTGAGACAGAGAAAATTTATTAAAGGGAAACTTGGACAGTATTTCAACAGTGCCCAGTGCCACAGAAGTGCCAGGCATTGTTGCCATTGTTTACTTATACACAGGGATAAAGCAACTCAAAGCAATTCACCACCAAACAAAGGCTCTGTTTGACAGCCCTGGCAGAGTCTGGAAGGGAAGGAGAGAGAGAAAGAGAGAAACAGATAAGATGGTAATTGTCCATTCTTTCCAAAATCATTCCTAGTTAATTACACTGTCGCTGGCAATAAAGTCTCCAAGGAATCATAATGTGTACCCAGGGCTTCCTTAGCTGGACTAGCAGTTCTCAAATGCTCAGTTTTTCAGCTGTAAATGGTATCTTCTTTCTAGCAAGTGTTTCCATGCAAAGCTACGCTTGCTCTCCTTTTTCAAAGGTCAGAAAGAAAGGATACAAGCCCTATCTAAAGCATCTTGTTTAGAGCCACTTCCCATATTGAGAGAAAAAAATGGGATTTTCCACAGTTTTCCTTATGTCACATAGGTTCTTTGTTTTGTTGGTTGGTTCAATGACACCAACTTGTAAACAACTGCCTTCAGTTTTTGTAGAACAGTAGAATGATAGAATCAATGATAGATTTGAAGAGATATGAAAGGTCATATGTTCTACTCAATCAATTCTGGATCCACTACAGCATGGATTGATTGATGACCACCCAGCTTCTGTTTAAAGATCTCCAGCAAAGGAGAGCTCACCACTTTGTGTGGTAGTCTGCTCCACTGACTGACAGCTTATATGTTTTTACGGCCTTCCAATCTTTTGGGTTATAAAATATACTTCATCAGCTTTTAACTTCAGGGTGATGAGAAAGTAATTTAACAATCTATGATGCAAAAGAAGACTGACAGATAACCTGAAATTCAAACATACATGCTGTGTATGCCATCAATGTCTTGCCAATCGTGATGACCTCCTGACAAATGATCACCACATGAATTTAAACTGAAAAGAACCAGTGATACATGAAGCCAAATGTGTGGTTTAATGATGGACATTACAGTGATTACTAAGATGCCTATAAAAAGGTAAAGGTTTCCTCTGTCTAGTCATATCTGACTCTATGGGGTGGTGCTCATGTCCATTTCTTAGCCGAGGGAGCCAGTGTTGTCTGAAGATGCTTCCAAGGTCATGTGGCTAGCATGATTATATGCCAAAGTGCATGGAACACTATTACCTTCCCACCAAAGTATACTAGATAACTGCTAGGTAGACAGGAGCTGGGCAAGGACAGGAGCTCACCCTGTCATGCAGTGCCTGGGCCTTGAACTGCTAGACTTCTGGTTGATGAGCCCAGCATCTTAATCACTAGGCCCATAGAAATCCACAGTATGGTCACAGTGACAATAACTTCCTTGCTTTCCAGGGACTGATATGTGAGATTCTAGAGTTAACATTTACAGAGAGGAGCCCACAATTTCCTCAAGGAACAGGTCAGGGTTGTTCTGCTGTTGAGTTTTCAGTAAGATTCGTAACTAAGGCTATTTGGATGACAATTAGAAAGATTTCAAACTCATTTGATTGGCCCAAAGACTTCTGTAAACTGGGTTTAATGTGCCTGCTAACCTTTCTTAGAGATTTCAAGGCTTAGAGAAGTGCAATGTTCATGGTTTGGGGGGGATGAAGTTTACCAGTTAAAATTTCTGATGAAGACCAGCTATACCCTCCATTTTTATGGACTAAATGAGTGCCAATGCCAGAAATGGAACGAACAGCCTGTTTTTCACACAAAGAACTTGTTCACAGCTGGAAGAGTTAGCAAGCAAAAGCAAATCAATGGAATGATGGTTTGCACGCACACTAAACCTAGTACATTTAATGAAGAGTAGATTGGGTGCTTCCAGTGATCCTTTTAATATGCCATCATTCTGCCACGTTCTTGCTATTTTACAAGGGTCCCAGATGATGCTCACTTCTGTTTACAATCCTCTTGTGTTTTCCTGCCATGCCTTTTCTTATTAAGAAAAGATTTATTAAAGAGATAATTTTTGAAGCACTGCTAGTGCTAGGAATCATTTCTCAGGGAAAACCCTAAATTATAGATCATTCCAAAAATAGAGTTCAGCTCCCTATCTGATTTTTTTTTGTTCTGTTTTAAATCTTCAGCAAGTAAGCTATATTTTATGACTTTTTTTGGTGTGTCCACCAAAACCGTTTAGGCTAGCTACAGACTTGATAAAAGTCCATCACTGCGGATAAATCCTCAGTGCTACCTTTGTCTGAGGAGTGGAGAATGGGAAGTACCTTGATCGTGCTTATTTTAAGCTAATACTTGAACACCATTTTGCTGCCCATGAGACATTTATGAGACATACTCATTCCATTTTTAATGCTCATCTGTTCTTTGGAAGCCTGCTGACTTATTCATTCCTTAACAATGTAAGAATATGTGAGCATGTATATTGCATGTTGTCATTCCCATAATTTCTTGTCACAAGTTTTGCAGCTGCCCGAGTCCAGCTCATTATAGTAATCAATGTCTAGGTTCTTATTTTGACATGCTCAGTTAAAAGTAACCAAATGACTGTACCTGAATATTAAACAGCTGCTCAGTGGATACAGGCCCTCTTATGTATGTGTGGGAAGTAGAAATCTGAACATAGATTAGACATTCAAGGATGAAAGATAGTGTTGTGCAAGATGTCTACATCAGAACATCGAAACCGAGCATGGTCCAGTGATGGTATTCATCCAGTTCTATTCAGTTCAGGCGAATCGGTAGCACTGGCAGCGGTAATGCCCAGATGTCATGACGTCCCATTTTTGATGCTCTGTGCATGCCCGCACTCACATTTGTGAACTGGTAGCGAAGGTAAGTGAATACCACCCCTGGCGTGGTGCACATTTGCAGCTGAAGGTGTGGTAGAATGGAATTTGCCACTTGTAACTGTGGATCAAGGATAATAATGCTGAATGATTCTCAATCATTCTCTTCCTCCAAAGGAAATTTCCATCTACTGAAAATAAATAAATATTAGTCTGTTAGTCTGTGGAATGATGAGTGCAGAGAAGAAATATAAGTATTGTCTTGCCTTAGTTCCATTGCTCCTTTGATGATTAATAACTTAGTACACAGGAATTATTGGTTATACTTTTGGAATGTATTATTTTGGGTGGCATAGAACATTGTTATATTCCTCCATACTACTTAATATTTGAATGAATGTGCTCAGTGTGTTACCAATATCACATACTTGCTCTTTACTTTTTTTATTGAATTCAACTGTGGAAGCCTATTTTCTAATCAGTTCCTGTAGCCGGTAATGCATGGTAATAATCTGTGAAAGTCAATAAACTGAGCTCAGTCCAGACAAGGTGAGAGTAGGTGATTTACTGTATTTATCCAGATTAGTAAGAAAGTGCTTTGAAAATGCTTTCTGCCCAGAGAAGTGGACTACAAACCATAAAATAAATTAATATCAATGGGAACCAATAAGAAAATATGCTGCTGAAAGGAATGAAATTTATATTATGTTCTAATCTTTAAAAAAGTTTGATTGCATCATTGAAGAGAAATTATGTACCGTTGGTATTTGTCATGGGGAAAATGGTTTAGAATGTATAAAGGTAACTTGAATCTTTTCTGGAAATGTTAACAACATGGACATTTTATCATGTTTGGTTGATGTGTAAAAAAGCGAAACCATATATATATAGGTGGTCTTTGTCAGCTAGGTGTTTGGTTCTGGAGATGAGGGTCTTGGCTACAGAGTTGATCTGTGCAGGGTGGTGATAGGATTGTGCGTTTAAGTAGCGGTTGGTGTTTTTTTTTTTCTGGTAGATGGTGTGTCCTGGGGAGCTACTGTGTTTTTTGTAGATTAGGACATCCAGAAAGGGAAGTTGTTGTTTGCTGCTATTTCCATTGTGATTTCTTTGGGGTGGGTGGGTGTCAAGACTGTTGAGATGTGTGAGGAAGTTGTCCAGTTATTTTTTCCTGTGTGGCCAAATCATGAAAGTGTCATCAGCATATCTAAGCCAGTGTTTGGGTTCGTGTTCAGATTTATCTAAGGCATTAGTTTCAAAATGTTCCATGTATAAGTTTGCAATGACAGGTGAGAGGGGTGATCCCATGGGTGTTCCTTCTATCTGTTTGTATCTTTGCCCATTATGGGTGAAGTATGTGTTGGTTAGGCAGCGGTTGGTCAGGTCCAGGATGTGTTTGGGGGGGTTGTGTTTGTTCTGGATAGCTGTCAAGGCTTCTTTTATAGGCACTTGGATGAAGAAGGATATGACATTGAAGCTCATGAGTAGGTCGCTGGGTTGTAGGTTTTGTTTCTTTATTGTTTCTATGAAATGGAGTGAGTTTTGTATGTGTGAGGTGATGGATTCTGCATAGGGTTGGAGTTGTTTGGCGAGGAATTTGGCAAGATTCTGTAGAGGTAAGCCTATGGAGCTACACAAAGATACACAAAGAAGGAACACCACTCAGACCCATAGTCAGCTCTATTCATGTTGTGGGGATGTGAATAAACGTGAATAAATGTGACGATACCTCCCGCCTACCAGACATCTGGAAACCAGCCCTAGTCAACAAATGAGCTCCACCCATCACCCAGGCCGTTACAACACGAAACAACAATGGACACACAGCCAGCACCAATCAGCACCAATCTACCAATCATGATACAACCACACAACCAATCATTCCACTTACTGAAACAAAGCCAGCACTCCACACACCCCTACCAAGATTTATAGAAAGACGGCAGCTCCGACCACACTTTAAGCCCAAAACCCAGCCTGAAGATGGAGAGTGAGACCTCACCGAAGTACAATTGAAACTAATTGAAACTTTCTTTTGGGACTAATAGAAAGGAAACTAAGAAAAAGTCATGAAACTTGCTTTTGTATATGACAACCGCAGTGATATTATTATATGTTTAAAAATGGAAAAATTCAACCCTATTCACAATAGAAGAATAGTTGGTGAAGATGATAGAACTTGCAAAGATGGCTAAACTAACTTATTTTATTATAGAAAAGATGCACTACATGTATGGAAACTCCTTTTTGCATGAAACAGAAAAAATGCATTTACGACTTGTGGTTTTGATGATTAGAAAAAAATGGAGAATAGAAAACTGCTTCTTATTGTAACCAAAGAGTAAGAGATAACTTTGTAATCATTGCGGCTGCAGAAGAAATTGGAAGTTTCTTCTTTCTGTTTCTTTTCATCCTTTCTCTCTGTACTTCTTTCTTTCCTCCCTTCCCTTCTCTTCTTTTCCCTTTCCATCTTCTGCATTAGTTCATTTTCACTTTTGATAAAATTAATTCCTAAATGAAATTCATATAAAAATATAATAAATTTACATTTTAAATGGTACCCCGACTTGAAGTTGAAATGATGTCATTCATTTTACCATTTCAGAATTTTATCCATTTGCTACGCATGCCAACAAGCCCATATCTTTAAAAGATTGTATGAATTTGCATACAACATTTTGGCCTGATATCAATAAGACAAAGCCTCACAAGTTTAGTTTAATTGAAGTATGGAAGGACTTTCATTTAGGTGAAAATCATTGGTTGCCTGAAAAAGCCCAGGAATCAATATCCTGTGAATCCAGGATTCTACTCAGATTCTACCATAAGAAACACATACAATAAGAGCTAAAAAAAAACCATCACACCAAGATAATTCTTTTGCAATCCACATAATCTGTTTTTAATAATTGATGCAACTTCTAAGACAAAAACAAAACAAAACAAATTACGGCATATATGAATATAGCTTTTTGCTTTAACCTTCCTCAGAGAGTTGTAACGAGAATAAAATAATGATTTCATGGTTGAATTCTTTAAAAAGAAGTTCAGGCTTACACACACACACACACACACACACACACACACACACTATATGAGCTCTAAATGAACAAATAAGATATCTGGCATGAAGTACAGGAAAACCCGTTCTCCTTTGGTGCAATGGGAATTTATACGTGCAATCAACTGGTGACTCCTCCTAAAACCTTCAAAAAATCTGCAGTCTCTTGACTGGTGCTGCTATGACAAAAACAGTATGTGCTAAATTATTCAGTGTCTACAAATATCATTTGGAATATGGGAATATTGTGATCTGGAATAAGTATCCAGTTAAAAGAAATAAACTACGGTGTTGCAACCCAAATCATTGCATTCTGAGATTGAAGACAAGTCTATAAGATATCCTTGCCATGCGCTAAATAAATAAGTAAATGTGATACCCTGATGCACATTTAATCATTTGCACCCTGCTGCCACCTCTCCCACTGGTATACATGGGTCTGAACCAGGGTTGGGTTCCTGCCAGTTCTAACCTCTTCTATAGAAAAGGTTCCACAAATCTACAGTGCCGTTTAGAACCGGTTCAAGCTCCCCACTCCCTGCCCATCCACACATCATCAAGATGAAGAGTGAGAGGAGGAATTCTGGGAGTTGAAGTCCACAAGTCTTAAAGCTGTCCAGTTTGAACACCCCTGGGGGTTTTTTTCTCTAAAGGGTTAGGGGTGCAAGGGTCTTGTAACTTGACAACTTTAAGACTTGCGTGCTTCAAATGCCAGAGTTTCTGAGCCAACATTTTGGTTGCTAAGCAAGAGCGTTGTTAAGTGGGTTTCACCACATTTTACAAGTTGGCCAAGCCCACCCAGTCACATGGCCAGCAAGCCACTCCTACTTGGTCACATGTCCAGCAAGCCACTCCCATAAGGCCACACCTACAGAAGAGGTTCTAAAAAAAATTGAAACCTACCACTGGTCTGAACCTATTAAAATATGTGACAACTTTCTTTTCCCTTTTATAGTGCCCTTTGCACAACAACTGCATTTGCCATATTTTCAGGTACATTGAGATACATTTCTGTACATGTCCTTCTATCAGTCCTGGGTCATTTCATTCCCTGGAATATTCGCAAGCCAAGAACTCCTTTCCTGATCATGCCAGACAATCTCATTCAGCTGGATAGTCTATGAAAATTCTCTTCCCTGAACTCGACTCTTAACATTCCTGTTTTGCATTCTGAACGAAGTCTCTTCTTGCCTTTCATGCTTCTGGAATGAATAAATCATCTGTTTCAAATTGTCACTGCAAATCTTTTTGCTAAATGACAGTTTCTCTTTTAGAATGTAATGACATGCAAAATGACTTTCAGTTGTCCTGGGTTTTGTTGATTTTTTTTAAAAAAAAACATTATTTCATGTGGCATTTTCCGCTGAATTCTATTTCCCAAGTGGTTTGTTTTGAGATGCGATATTACTTGTCAGATACAATCCCTAGATGAGAGACTGATATTCATGATTCTTCCATTCAACAGACAGTGAGAAATAGAAAAAAGATAATTTTCCAAGGTAATTGATGCCAATATAGACTGAAAAGCATGAGGAGTTTTCTGATGATAGAATTTTGGCTAGAAATACCAAATGTGTATTGCAAAACTCCAGATGATCACTAGATGGCAAAAAGAGATTTTTAAAAAACTGAAACTCTTTGCTGCCATCTATTGGCTGTCTGAATTCTGACAATCTAGATCTTGTAGCCATAAATTTGGCAGACAGCCAGTGCTGTACTGCAGGAGAATGGAAACCAGACTGATTTGAGATTAGTTAAGGTATTGAGCATAGATTTTTGAAAAAATGCAATGAAGAATAGTACCCTACCCCTGGTGGGTTAAAAAAAATCAACTTACTCCTTTAGTAATTTCAACAACGTTAGGACCCTGATAAACCTGTCCTTTCTTTTAGGTTAAAAGATCCTTCTCCCTCTTTTATTTTTTTTAAGATACACTAATTCAATTAGAAACACCCAAGATCAACCTCATTATTTCTATCTGTACCTATCTATCCATCCTCTACTGAATTTAAAGTCAATTCAAGCTTTATCCAAAAACTAAGAATTCTATAGCTTTCTATAACACCTGAGACTTTATAGTTGAGGAGAAAGCTTTGACCAGTCTAATCCCTAATATCTAGCTTAAATCCCAATATTTCATCATGTTTCCAGGTCCTTTAGAGTTACTTGGCTGTCATTTGATATTGCTTTGATATTTGATATTCTTCATCTACTGTGATATCTGGCATGATGTATTCTGGATGTCTAGAAATATTATTATTCCCCAGCTCTTGATTGTAACATTCACAAGCAGTTCACTTTCTGCCTGGCTCATGCTTAACTAATCAGTTTTATCTCCATGTCTCTGGACCCTATATTTTAATTCAAAGTAGTGTTAGTTAGGATGTTTGTGCCCCCAATCCAGCCCTCAGTCTCCTTTCTTTCTCCTTTCAATAATTCATTTCTTTATCAGCAGAATATCACCTCATCAAGAGGATACTCTCTGGCTCTGACATATACGTCAGTTGATCTATTGTTTGGATCCAGAGGTGGGTTCCATCTTCTTTTACTGCCAGTTCGCTCAGGGATGTGCTTCGGGCATGCGCAAGCTTCACCCACGTGCGCCTTGATGGGTGCTATGCGCACATGAGCAGTAGTAAAAAATTTGCTTCTGCGCATGCGCAAAATCAAAAAACAAGATGGCGGTGCCTACAGTGCCGCTGATATAAACAGTTTGGGCGCCTGTCTGGCCAAGTTACCAGCAGAACCGGTCCAAACCTGTAGGAACCCATCTCTGTTTGGATCCTATTGTTTTCATGGAAACACCTAGGGCCTTTTCTCCTTAGTGATCCTTAGTGGAATGAAGCTTTGGTCAAGAGGAGAGATAGATCAGCCATGACACATTCTTGCCTAATATGTTTTTCTTTCTTCTGAGTTTTGTGGTATGGATATTTGGTAATAAAGAGACAAGACACATCTAAGGAATCATGGGTTGACAAGATCAAGGAAAGTAACATTGAAGTTAAGTGTGAATCATGCCCACAGTTTCAGCTCTACTAGTATTTTCTTACTTTTCTGTCAAGAATGTGAGAAGGAAAGATAGTAAGCAGAGATGACAGGTGAAGGAAAGAATAATGGAGTCAGAAAGGATATAGATAGTCCTCAATTTATGACTGCCGTATAGTGACCATTCAAAGTTATGATGATTGCTTCCCCCTCCTCCACAGACATATGACTGAACTTCAGGTGCTTGGCAACAACCACCACATTTAAGTCTGTTTGTACTGTCCCATAGCCACGTGACCACATTTTATGACAGTTTTGCTGAAAACTGCCACTTACTTCCATGTTTTGGCTAAACCCTTGCTCATAGCAAACAATTGGTTCACCAACTGTCATATTCAGATTGGGCATGTGACTGACCTTGTTTTGTGACCATCAAGACTTAGATCATAACTATGGTCAAAACTTGAGGACTACCTGCAATTGTTGTTTTGGCTGTTTTCTCTGCATCTAGCTTGAATAAATTGAATAACCGTTGAGAAGAGGAAATTCTGGAGAGTGGTCTATTTTATTGGGTGACTGTCACCTAAGGGCTGGAGACAGAAAGAAAAAGTCTACGTATAAGGACCTTTTGATGGCTAAATCCTCAAATAATATGCAGAAAAAACCTGAGCTAGTGCTGTCAATGCCATGAAGTGCTTTTAAAGGCACAGGCTGGCCTAAATAAATGGGCACAGTACAGGCCCTACGAAACACAAAGCTGTGCCTTCTCACTATGTGCATTCCTTAGTCTTCAGCATCTGCTTCTGGAGCTCTCTTTTCCAAAGGTAGAGCAGCCCTTACACAGCACTCTGAAGTGCTCAACTAATAAGACCAGGTATTGTCTGTTTCCGAAAGCAGAGAGGCACTCTATTTCATTTGATTTGGCCAAAGGGCAGTATATGGCTGCCTCTGGTCATTGTCACCTATTTAACACCACTCAGGGACTGTGTGTAGTTTAAGTAATGCTACCGATATGGTTGACTATGCTCTTCTCTCTGGTTCCCTAGAAGATCTGCATAAAGCAACATCAGATGCTATTGTTTGGATAGCTGAATTGGACATCCAGCTATGAAGCCACTATGATACTCGCATAGAACTTTTACTTAAATTTAGGTAGACTGTGTATATAGCAATAGTACTTAGACTTATATACTGCTTCATAGTGCTTTTACAGCCTTCTCTAAGTGGTTTACAGAGTCACCATATTGCCCCCAACAATCTGGATCCTCATTTTACCCACCTCGGAAGGATGAAAGGCTGAGTCAATCTTGAGCCAGTGAGATTTGAACTGCCGAATTGCAGCTAGCAGTCAGCTGAAAAAGCCTGCAGTACTGCACTCTAACCACTGCACCACCTCGGCTCTTAACGTTTACTTCTCTTCTGTCATGCTAAATAATTCTACTCAATATCCTGAAGTCAAGTCCTATGCACTTTGTATGCAATTTGTAGATGGAACTGAACTGACTAAAAAGGTGATTTTACAATAAAACCTCAAAACATTAACACCAAAGAACTCAAGACAAAACTCCATTATGGAAATGCATTTCCTGTCCAGCTGCCCTTTGTAATGGTCACTCTGAACCATCCTATCTCTGAGCAAGGTCATGTGTCACTTTCCTGAAGGATCTTGAGCAGCATTAGCAACCCATATTTCTACATGCAGTAGTGGTTTGGTCCTTTTGAGGAAAAAACTAGAATTACTGATATTTTTGAGGAGGTGACCAAGTCATAGTTTTCCCCCAAAGTTGAAAACCAAATACCTTGGTCATTTCAATAATGGAAGCATTAATGGGCAGTGCTATGGAAATAATACAGTGCTTTAAAACATGTAGAGTGTGAATAGTATTCATCTGAATTTTTTTTAAGGTAGCTACATCTTTTTATAGTCAAGGCTATGGTTTTCCCAGTTGCAATGTATGGCTTTGAAAGTTGGGCCATAAGAAAGGCTGAGTGCCAAAGAATTGAGGCCTTTGAACTCTGGTGCTGGAGAAGACTCCCGTGAGTCCCTTGGACTGCAAGACGATCAAACCGGTCAGAGAAAGAGGAGATCAACCCTGACTGCTCTTTAGAAGGCCAGATCCTGAAGATGAAACTCAAATACTTTGGCCACCTAATGAGAAGGAAGGACTCACTGGAGAAGATCCTAATGCTAGGAAAGATTGAGGGCAAAAGAAGAAGTGGACGGCAGAGAAGAAGGTGGCTGGATAGAGTCACCGAAGCAGTAGGCATGTGCTTAAATGGACTCCAGAGGATAGTAGGGGACAGGAAGGCCTAGATGAACGTTGTCCATGGGGTCGCGATGGGTTGGCCATGACTTTGCAATTATCAGCAACATATTTTTGCACAATGGCTTCCCTCTATAACTGCCATGTGATCTTAGGACAGGCACAGTGTCAGCATTCCAAATATCATGCAGAATTAAATCAGAGTCCAAGGCAGAGCTATCCTTAAAGTTCCAATTTAATAAGACAGACATGTTGGCAACAAACTGTGGAATCCCAAATCTAAAAGCTTCCTGGGATTCCACCCAGTTGAAAGTTCATGATCTTATCCCCACCCCCATAAATCCATCACATGGTCCAATCTTCTTTGGCCATGCTGGCATCTCCACCCAGCTGGTTCCGGTCAGATGCAGAGATGCGGAGACAAAAGATGACCTTGAGCTTCTAGAAAGGAATGACAACAACACATTCCACAATTCTACTCCTTTCTATTCCCCTTCCCAATTACTACACTAATGAAACAGCATAATGAAATAATAGAGAGTGTGGCAGGCCAAAGATCCTAAAAAGGAATATAACTGCAGGCCTGACACACAACTGTTTTAAAAAGTTGATCATGAGTTCCATTATGTATAAGTTCTGTGCCACTGTTGAGGAATCAAATCTGCACAACCTTAAGAAGTACATCTCCTCTTATTTATTAAACTAAAAGAAAAAAAACCCTGGTCAAACGCTGTAAAAGCTTGACGACAGGTGTCACTTATTTCAAGATCCAGTTCCCAGGATGCCAGCTGGATGAGGGCAACCATGGGCTCTATTTTTGGAAAGGTTTTATTGCACTACTGTTACACATAGAATAACTGGCCTTCAATTATGTTCCATGCAGTCAGGACAAAGAAAAAGCAACAGATTGTAAGCTTGTGAGATCATGGAGTGAAACCATTAGTTACATCCAACTAAAACAAAAGGAGTAGCTGAGGGAATGGCAACATCTCAATGAGAAGGCTTGTCTCATGTACCAAACAGACTTGTAGCTCCAGGAGGAAAACGAGGACTGCAATCATTCTCTCTGGAAATTTTGCAAAAAATAAAAGCAAAAAAGCAGAACAACAATAATGAAATTTTATGTAATTTTGGAAAAGTAAGTAAGCAAAAACAACTGTCCTTTCTTACTGGAAAGGAAAAAGCAAGTTGGAACACTTTGGGCTTAGAGCATTTCTGACTCGGAACTTTTATTATAGATTTTTTGCAGACACTGGGAGCAGGAGCGAGGTCACGATCACAGGGCGTCGAGTGAATGATTTCATCTAGATTCTATTTCACTTTTCAAAGAGAGCACAACACCTTGGCTTTCTTCCAGATCCCAGGCAAGACTGTCTAAGGAAACCATGGAAAAAAACCCACAGCAAATTGGGGTGCAGATGGTCTAAAGAAAGTGGTTTTTCAGGTTTTGTTCCTGATGGTTTCATCTTCTTTGTTCTTTGCTCTTTCTGAGCTCAAAGGGACTATGAAATCATGAAACAGAATGGGAAGAAAGAGAATGAGAGAAAGAAGCTACCAGGAAATCTCTATGTATGTGTTTGTGTGAAAAGCTCCATAGTGAGAAAAAAAAATGCATGAGGTCATCTAAGTAGAAAAGGAGGACTCTATACTTTTAGACTTCACTTTTAAAATTCTGCTAAACGGGCTTGATTACAGCTCTAGGAGTCCAAAGAAACATTTGGATTTCACCCTTGTCAGCTTATTTGAAAAAAAGAAAATGTTTGCATGGAATCCCAAACCTGCAAAATGAGAGATCCCAAGCTGTTCACGTGTCGCATAGATGCACTCACATCTCTAACAATCCTCCATATGTAATCACATTAGAAAATGTTGCAGCAAATGTGGCACCATCAATCTCAAATAAATAACAGATATGTTTCTGAATCTAAAACAGAAGGAACCATTCTTAAGTCCATGGAAATGAACTGGTTTTTTTTAAACTGACAGAAGGCACAAAGCACCTGATATTTACTTTGCTTTTATTACAATATCATTCCTGCATCGCATTCCATGTCATTTATGGGAACTGAAAAGTCTTAAACATAACAGGGGCAAAAGGATAATATTCGATCAATATAAGAGGTTTGCAATAGAAAGGAAAAGTCATCAGGGGTTCTTATTGTTCTCTGAGTTTGATTGTCTAGCCCTGATGATGTTACCTAGTTTGGAAAATAATAACTGCAAAATAATAACCAAGCTCAGAGAGCACCAAGGACCCTTCGTTTAAACTCTGAGCTACAATATTATCTTTTATTGGAAAAGTCATTCCTGGTACTAGAATCTACTAGTGATAGATTTCTCTGAAGCCATTAATTGAAATGATTATACATCATGTGAGCCTCCTTAGGACAGAATCACCATTTTCCTGTATATGGGTTGGTTAATATTACATTGAATAGAATTGGGAAAGATAGAATTGGGAATTTTGCAGTAACCTTCCCCTGGAGTAGGGAGGGAATAGAAATTTTACAGTATCCTTTCCCTGCCACACCTACTAAGCCACGCCCACAGAACTGGTAGTAAAAAATGTTGAATCCTACCACTTATGCAGACAATATTGAGTTCTACCATTCTGATAATATATGAATCAGGAAAGGTTGTGTATTTTTTTAAACCAGTGCCTGGAGGCAGAATTAGAGTAGATGAGGTCAAGCAATAACAACCCCAGAAAGACAGAGGCCTAGTGGATGTATTACCAAAAGTTACTAAATGCCTTCTGGTAGATCCTTTTAAGTGGGCCTCCTCTGTTGTTCTTCCTTCTGAAAGTTGGAAGACATCTACTGTAACATCTTTTAGGTACCACTTGAAATTATATTTATTTATTCATTCAATTTATATTGTCGCCCATCTCACCTAAATGAGTCTGGGTGGCTTGCATAATTTAAAAAAAATGATTAGGTATAAAAAGCCATAAAACACAATAAAAATGAATTTGTGGCGGAGTACAATAAATTGCTAAGAACCAGCTGGCTTTGAATTACCATTTGGCCCCAAGGCATGATGATAAACCAAGTCTTAAGGAGTCTTCTGCAAAGCCAACAGGGTTGAAGTCTTTCCTTTCCACCCAGCTTTCATAATATGAATGCTGGAAGTTTTTATTTTTCCCATTTTTTCACCATCCTTTTAAGTATATGTTACTGAATATTGCATTCTATGTTTTATATTGTGTGCAGCATTGCTTTGTTACACATTTTATTGGTCTTTTTTGTTGTGAACTATTTTGAGAAAGTACTATATGTCAATAGGCACAGGAATGTGGTATATGAATCATCATCTTCAACTTTTGCATTCCTAAGTGAAAAGTAACCAGGATTGAATGTGTAAAATGTTAGAAGAGTTTTGAAATTAAAGCTGAATGCTGATGATACAATACTGTAAAAGCCATTAATATTTAAGCTGTCTTTGGAATATGCTACATAACAGATATTGTTGATTTGACACAGGTGGAACTAGATGCTTTAAACTGTAGAGCCGAAAAGCCTATGGCAATAAATCATGCCTTACACTCAAAAAGTGAAATAGATCATTTGCTATTTACCAAGGAAAATTGTTTGTTTTACTTTGTAGCAAATGAAATAGCTAGTGAAGGACAAAATCCGAAGTCCAAATAATTACATAAAAGCAAACAAAGAGAAGATGCTAAAAATGTCGACAAGGAAAACATTTTAAACGTAGCAGAATCAAAGACATACAGAACTGAACAGTTGCAACAGTAAATGAAAAAGTGGAAACATAAATCTCTACACAGTCAATAGCTGAAAGAAACTGAAGGCAAGGTGAATAGTAAACAATGCTTGGCAATAGCTTCAGGTTAGATCCATGAAGAAGGAAACAAAAGGTCTGATATTTGCACCAGAACAAGCATTAGCAATGCAACAAAAATTAAAGTACCCCCCTCCTCCAAAATTCTTATGCAAAGAGAAAGACAAGATTGTTGACTGAAGGATAAAATAAGGTAAATCTAGTCTTCTTCTATGCAACATCATGCATTTTTTTTAATCACAGAGACTCTACCAAACATCACTACAATCTTAGTAACTGAAATATATCAATTACAAAATAATCTAGCCAAGGTTTTCCCTATAATTATTAGAACATTCTAGAAATATAATAATGGAATTGACAAAACACTTTGCAAAATTAGAATAATTTGACCTCATATTTTGTTTACATACATACATATTACAACAAGGGGAAAAAAAACATCCTGCAGCTAAAAGAGGAGAGAAATGATTCTGGGTCTAGATATCCTAACTTAATCCATTTTGGAAGGTTACAAAATTACTGTTACAATGTTCTCTCTTCTGGATTCTATCAAGGAATTGCTTATCTGGTACCTAAGAGATTATGGAAAGAGCTGTGTCAGGCTTTTAATCTTGTGTAGCGTGGAAGGACAACCTGCAGTAAAATAGAAAATGGTGCCCTTCTAAAACAGTATCTGTTCTATTTGTAGCAAAATTTCTAATATTCCGATTGAAACACAATGCTTCTGAAAAAAACAAACCTGCTGAAACCATCTATTGTTCAGAATAGCCTTTTAGAGATCCAGCGAAGGCTTTAGTTGAGGGCTGTCAAACTCACTTTGTCATGGTGGCGTCATGTGACATATCAGGACTTTTCCCCCTTTGCTAAACCGGGCGGGGGTGTGGCCAGCACGTGACGCATCCAGCCCACGGGCCACGAGTTTGACAGCCCTGTTTAAGTTGTTGCTACTGATGATGCCATTAATTTAAATTGATGTCTTATTTTTCTCCTTTGCAAATAGGTTACTGATTTTATTCCCCAGAACTTACAAACCCTTATGAGATAGACTGGGCTAAGAAAAAACTACTGGCCCAGTCATCCAGTGAGATGTCATAGTTAAAAGCTGATTATTTTCTTTGCCTTTTCCTGCATTTTCTGAATTATTCCAAATTTTAAACATTTATTCGAAAGTATAGCATAGCACGAATAACCTAATCAGTTCCTGCATGAAGGGTGCTTTGACAGATTTTTCGCTTCAATCTGTAGGCAATATACACAAAAGATGTTGGATGGAGTGAATCACTTCCTAAATGTCGGTTCTGTTTCTGCAGCTCTTTTAACTTTTCTCCTTTTAATAGAAGAGAATGTATGTAGCTCAGGGTTGAACTATGGAGTCCTGAGTGCTCTCTGAGATTGGTTGTTTTCTTGCAGACATTTCATTAATCTAGTAAGCAGCAGCATCAGTGCTAGTGAATGTAGGGTTTACTACCTGTTTATGTACTGTAGCTTACCCTGCCATTGTCAGGGGGGGGGGGGGTTTGTATAATTTTCTCTTTAGTAGGTCCTTGATTAGAGTATTGTTTACTGCTTGATTGTTTGCTTGGTGTTAATTTCAGAGATTTTCTCCTTCTCCTTTCGTCCTCGTCTTACAACACTTCATTTAATGACTGTTCAAAGTTACAGTGGCATGGAAAAAGGGACTTATGATCGTTTTTCACACTTACAATTGCAGCATCTCCATGGTCACACAATCAAAATTCCAAAATTGGTTTGGCAACCAATTCATCTTTTATGATGGTTGCAATATCCTGGAATCAACTGATTTGTGACCGTCTGGCAAGCAAAGAAAATGGGGAATCCAGATTCTCTTAACCACCATGTTACTAACTTAACAAATGCAATAATCATGACAAGAAAAAAATTGCAAAATGGCCCCAAATCACTCGACAAATGTTTCTCTTAGCACTGTGATGGCGAACCTATGGCATGTGTGCCCAAAGTGGCACGCAAAGGCATGTCACCCGGCACATGTGGCCTTGCCTGTTTGTCTTCTAGGTTTCTGGCGTGCATGTGTGCGTGAGGATCAGCTGTCCTTCACATGTGCGGCAGTGGCAAAAAACTGTGCATGTGCACCAGCCAGTTGATTGTCAGACACACATGCATGCCAGAACCCAGACGTTTGGCTTTTCCAGAGCTCGATCCCTTCACAAATGCAGCAGTGCTGAAAACCGGTGTGCACATGTGCACCGGCTAGCTTATTGTTGGATACATATATGTGCTAGAACCCGGAGGTTTGGCTTTTCTGGAGCACAGCCCTGACGAGCACGTAGATGTGCACGGGATATTTCTACACGATTTTTAAGGTGCTCAGTGCCAAAAAGGCTCACCATAACTGCCTTTGCACAACAGAAATTTTGGATTCAATTTTGGTTGCAACTCGACGACTACCTGTAGTAAGGTTAGCACCACCTGCAATGGGATTTTGGATGGTTCATTCCCCCCCCTCCTCCCACCATGCCAACTGGGATCTCAGTTTGATCTTCACTGCTGCTTAAAGGGTAGGGGCGGGGAACATGGGGTATTTCCAGCAGTTCTTATTTGTATCAAATGTTTCCTAAAAGAATAATTTCCTTCTGGCTGCCCTTGTTTCTGGTGAGGATTTGGGAAGAGAAACGTTAGCAAATACTAAGTACATATCCATGGGGTTTCTCTCTGACTGGTAGGTTGACAGCTCAATGGAGTGTGGAGGATGAGGAGGAAGCTGCAAGGGAGCGACGTCGGAGGGAACGTGAGAGACAGCTGAGGTCCCAGGCAGAAGAAGGCCACAACAGCACCTCTGAAGTGGCAGTACCAGAAAGCAGGTAAGTCTGTGCCTGGCATATCAACGGAGCAATGAGAGTCAGGCTGAACTAGTGTAATGCTTTAAAGGAAGTTAAGAAATTTCAGCTAATGCAGAACTGAGTCTTCTCACTAGGCATTGGTTCATAGAACTCTTAACATTGTCAATGCTCAGCTAAAAGGCTGATTTAGTTGGGGAAAAGTCTAGTTTTCTGAAGGACTACCCCTATTAGTCCCCTGTCTCTGAGAACAGGCAGTTTCAGGGGTGAGGCATACATATTTATCTGCAATGGCTCCAGATTTTTGGAACTCATTGTCAACTGATGTTCATCTATTTCCATTGGTGTAAGCCTTTAAGAAAATCCTCAGAGTTTCAGCCTTATCTTTTTTTACCTGGATGGCTGTGGAAACTGCAGTATTTTTTTTTTTAGTATTATTAGAAGGTAGGGATACTTAATTAACACTATAATGGTCAGTGGGGTTAATTTGTGCATTTATTGTTTGCAGAGATTTGCCTCCCAATTGTCTTGAAGGGGCTTTGTAAGCCTAAAAGACAATGTAAAACACTGCAAAGCTGTCCATCAACTATAATCAGCTATAAATGAATATATGGTTGATAAAGAATTATGTAGGCACCTTACTAGGAATAAATTAATTTGATGCACATAATAACACACACACACAAAATTGCATACTGAGAACCAGGAATACATGATCTGCGTCTTATGCCAGCACACCAAATGAATCAACTTCCTAGGGTTGAAGGTTAAATACTGCACTGTGGATGCAGTGATATTCAGGAGTATCATGGACTTTCCCCAAATTTGGCTTGTCAAATCTAATGAAGGCTTTTCCAGATATAAGGGATTCCATCTCTTAGAATTTCCCACACAGCCAACTCTGGATATTGTTGCAACAGTGTGACTGGAGCGCATTAGGTTGGGGAAGGGCTGCTCTGTGTGATCAGTCAGGAAGCATCCATCAACCAGACAGCCAGTATAAATGGGCTTAGTGAGTACAGGTAGTCCTCAACTTACAACAGTTCATTTAGTGACCAAAGTTACAACATCACTGAAAGAAATGATCACAATTTTTCACATATACAACCATGACAGTATCCCCATGGTCATGTGACCAAAATTCAGATGCTTGGCGACTGACTCAGGTTTACGATGGTTGCAATGTCCCAGGGTCATGGGATCACCTTTTGCAGCCTTCTGACAAGCAAAGTCAACGGAGAAGCCAGATTCACTTAGCAACTGTGTTACTAACTTAACAGGTGCACTGATTCACTCAACTGTGGCAGGAAAGGTCATAAAATGGAGCATAACTCATTTAATAAATGTCTCACTTAGCAATAGAAATTTTGGGCTCAACTGTGGTCGTAGGTTGAGGAATACCTGTATCATATTTTGTGATCTTCCACGCAAATGTTTTAGAATGCACTGACTGCGTTAATTAGTTTACCAGGATGGATCATCTTGATGGGTTGTCAGTTCTCCAAATTTGGTTCAGAGCAGCCATTCATTGGACAATCTCAGCTGGAATCCTTGGGGCAGCTGTTATGTGCACACTCATAGATTCTGTTACTTACAAATTGCAAATACTTGTACAATATAAATATTTACATGTAAGATGTCAGGGAAAGGAAGAATGTTTTGTTGCTGAAAAGATAGTGATTTTCAGGCAGGCCTCTTTAGGGAGGATATTTCACAAATAGGCCCTCTATCTTGTAGCCACTGGTTGAAGTTCATTTGATAGTGGCAATTGAAGTAACTCTGTCCAGATAGCTCAAACCAGCAACTGAGGATCCCAGCAACAAAGATCCCAACCAGAAGTGGTATTCATCAGGTTCTGACCAGTTCTGGAAAACCAATAGTGGAAATTTTGAGTAGTTCAGAGAACCGGTAAATACCACCTCTGACTGGCCCTGCCCACATCTATTCTCTGCCTCCCGAGTCCCAGCTGATCAAGAAGGAACGGAGATGTTACAGTATCCTTCCCCTGCCACACCCACCAAGCCACGCCTAAGCCATGCCCGCAGAATCTGAAGTAAAAATTTTGAATCCCACCACTGATCCCAACTATACTTTGGAGGTGGTTTATGAATGAATCCTCGCTGCAAACTCATCATTTTATTCTTTTCCTTCAGCTTCAGGCATGCCAATGACCTCAGATATTTTAGTTGCTTGAAATGCAGAGGTGCAACCTGAGGCTTAGAATGCAACGACAGCCAAAAGCTGTCCAGAGGGATTGCTTCAAAAGTGGTTGTGAGACAGCAATAGGAGAATGGAGGACAAACCACCAAGCATCTTCACTATCGTTCCTCAGCATCTTCCATTTTGGGCAGCTACATCAGTGTGCATGATATGAAAATGAATCTTAATAAAGTATCTCTTTAGTAGTTGTTAATAATTATGAAAGTGTCTATTGTACATTTGCTGGTTGAAATTGTAGACAAATCTATGTAAGCCTTACTTACGGTAACTGAAATGTATTGATTTTATGGAGATTCTTTATCTAAAGCAGCCAGAGCAGAAAATAACAAGCAACAAACACTGTGAAAACCAGTATTTTCCACTAGGTCAGTGGGAGGCGGCCCAAATTTATTTTTACAAAGTCCTTTGCAATGCAAAGTCTACATCAGTCAAGGCAGTCTGTGTCAGACAGGTGCTTCTCATAGCAAATCCTGTTGCCGGTAGAGGGTGGGGTTGTGTGTGTGTGTGTGTGTGTGTGTGTGTGTGTGTGTGTGTGTGTGTGAGAGAGAGAGAGAGAGAGAGAGAGAGAGAGAGAGAGAGAGAGAGAGAGAGAGAGAGAGAGAGAGAGAGAGAGAGAGAGAGAGAGAAAAAACAGGGTATCTTACTAAGGCCTTGAAATAGAATTATAATTTAGAAAACGCACTGCTAGAAATGCACTTCCATTTCAGTTGAGTCCACAAAGTAGAAAAGAAGACAAGTTTTTGTACCTTTAGCAGTTAAGTAGAGGCAATACTTTTGAAAAAATAGCTTACATAATAAAGGAAGTAACTTTTTACTGGGATTTTTAAGGCAACTATATGGCTAAGATTAGTGGAACCTGACTTTAGTAATGTATGGAGATTTTTCTTGTCTATGAAGCTAGTAATGCATAAGCCTAGGGCTGGTTCTGACTACTGCATGTGCCAGCTTTACTTTTGTTCTTCAGAAGTGGGGACCCTAGACAAGGTGCTCCAGTTGAAGTATAATTGAAGCAAAGCATCCCTTTTAAATTTTGCACAGCTTTATATCCCATTTATTGTGGGAGCTTCGTTTATGGAGAGACCCCCCATGTTTCACTAGAATGCAAGCACTTGGAAGGGAAGGAAACTGATTGAAGAAATGGAGGATAGAAGGGAACATTTCTGCTTTGACTTGCCTGACTGTTACTCCCTGCAAACATTTCACCAACCTACCTGGAGCTGGCCCAGGGGCCAACAATGGCAGAAGGAAACTGAACGGTGGTGGTATATGTCAGTACTCCTTCCTCACACTTTTCAGTCCATCATTAGAAGCAGGGGTGGGCTGCTGGGGGTTCACACGGGTTCAGGCAATCCTGTAGCTAGGATTCTGCCCAGTTTGGTGAACCCCCAAAATGCCACCCCTGGCTGGCCCCACCCACCCTTTGCCTCCCCTCCCACCCTACTCTGCCCCTCCCAGGAGTGTCCACGTGGCCCGTTCATCATGCCAGGTAAGTGCAGGGCCCGCACAGAGGCTCAGGGAGTGGGGAAACCGGTCTACCGGAGGTTCTAGAAGTCCAGAAATGGGCCTCTAGAGGGCCTCCAGAGCCTGGGGAAGCAGTTTTCACCCTCCCGCAGGCTTGATGAAAGCCACCAGAGCCTGGGGAGGGTGAAAAACAGACCTATCAGAAGTTCTAGAAGTCTAGAAATGGGCCTATTTTGGCCTCTGGAGGGCCTACAGAGCCCATGGGAAGCAGTTTTCACTCTCCCGGAGGCTCAAAGAAACCCTCTGGAGCCTGGGGAGGGTAACCCCCCCCCCCACTGTGGTGCAGGAGGCTGACTAGGCCACGCCCACCCAGCAAATCTGTTGCTGCAATTTTTGAAGTCCACCCCTGATTAGAAGGGTTCCTCTCACTCCTAACTTTTCATTGGTTAAGACTAAGCCATATGCTTGCTGAGACAACATTCAATTGGAAAACAAAGCCTTAGTGATATCCAGTGGCAATGGGAGTGGTTCTGGAAAAGTTAATTAAAAAGAAATACACACAAGGAATTATTTCAGGGCGAAAAAAAGTCTCTTTTTCTTTTCCAATGGGCTTGATGATTTCATTCTCCTCCCATGCCATTTCTGCAGCTGTGGTTCTGACTACAAAAGCCAGGATGCTAATACAGATCCACCCCCCACTTCAGTAAACTCAACTCCCCCTTACAGTGACTCATCCACTTCTGGTAAGCTATGTTGCTGTACATAGCCTCTTTTAAAATACAGCTATCATAACTTGGCTGTAGGTCCAGATTACCTTTCCTTGACATCCCTTACTTAGCTTCCTACTCCAAAGCAGCCATTCCCAACCAGATGTTCTCCAGCTGTTTTGGATTATGGCTTCCCTAGCTAAAGACAACAGCATTAATGGTCAAGGTTGATGGGAGTGGTAGATCCCCAAATCCCACAGTCATGGAGCTGGGGGAGACTGTACTGATGTCCATGTTTAGAAGTTAGTCACTTCTGAGTATTGTAACTAATGTTTTGGACACAAGTAAGGGAGTGTGTATTATTTCCATGCCTTTGTGATTTCCTGAGCACCTGGCTGATTACATTAAGGAGAAAAAAATGCTTCAGTAAATTTCCCTTCAGACTTAAAATTTCAATTAAAATCTTCTTTAGAACAGACGCTAAATCTCTTCAAAATTTAGACATCTTTTCATGCTTTTGCCCATATGAAATGACAGTTTCAATTCCTTTTTCCAAGTTGCCCTCCCTCCCCAACAGTTTTCAAATTAATTTACATTCTTTGTTTGGTAGGGGAAAAGTAGATCTTTTGAGTAATTTTCCAAAATTTGCTTCTCTCAATCCAACTTACCTCACAAGGCTGGCTGTAGGAACTAAATACAGCGAGGGAATATTCTGTGTGCTGCCTCCTAAATCAAAGGTGGGCAATAAATCAAATAAATACATCACTAAAAGTGTCTTTCTAATTGCAAAATTTAATTCTCTCCTGGATATTGATAAGAATATCAAGGGGTGCTGAGACATCCCTTTGATACCCCAAATAATTTATTTGTTTTACCTTCTCAGAAAAGAAGGATCACTTTTTATTTCTTCCAACATCAGAAAAACCAGTGTTTTAAAATCCTGTTGATTAAACTGGTGGTGAAGGTGATTTAAAAAAAAAATCCATACTACTCAACGGCCTGGAGGAAATTTATATATATATATATAATAAAATGTGGCAAGCTGTTTTTGAGACTCCCCTGTCTAATTGAATTAGAAAAAAAGGCTAGGTAATCTTTTATGGCCCATGAGGCACATTTGTGAATTGTAGCTGCAATGTTAACTTTTGTCCTAACCAAAGATTGCTATTGTGAACATGCCGTGATTTTTCCCCATTCAACAGAAAGAAAATAGAGGATGACCTCTCTAGCCGTCATCCCAACTTCTCCATCATTCTAGACTGTTTTTGCCTTGTTTTCGGAGCAGGTAGACGTTGTTTCAAGTTACACCCCACAGAGTGAAGATTTGGTGATTTAATCTTCTAAGAAAGTCCAATGGTGTTTCTGTTGGGGTTCTGAGGTTCTTTGTCAGGCACAAAGAACCAGGACCATATGTTAAGATGCAGTCAAGAAGATTTATTGCTCAAGCCTATACACAAGAATCTAGTCAATTAATGCTCAGTGCTAAATTGACAGTAGATAGGGGTCAATGGAATTCAAGAGGGATTGTACTTAGACTGTGGGAATGTTATAACTCCAGGGTGATTACTTGGTTAACTCTGGACACTGGTTCTGCCTGTTTTTCTCCTACAGGTTTTCTCTTAAACATATGTAATGCTGTGCATTGGTACTTAATTTTTGCAGGATGCCAATTTCCTATTTATTATTTTTTAATTAAAAGTATGTTTTAAAACATGATAGGGAGCCAAGACTTGAATTATTCTTTGGCTAGGTCATCATGAGCACCTGAGAAGAAAATAACTGCTGATTCCTTTTGATTTCTCCCTTTGTTTTCCTCTATCATCTTACAAGTATATTTATATTTAGAAATATAACATTTGTATGGTATCCTTAAAAAAACTGGGTTCAGGTTACAGGTGCCCAGTGCCACTGCTCTGTGGGAAAAAGAAACTTCAGTATTAAAAAGGAGAGGAAACCAGAACAAGAATAAAGCAATGCTCCTTTCCATTTGCTTGTAATCATACTAGGACCTCCCTTTTACTTAACAGGGTTCTAGAGGATTGTGCATCTCTGTATTAAATTGCAATGAATCATCGGTTTGGAATGCAGTCTGTATATTTTGAAGGCCAATTGCTGGACTCTGGCCAGTTGCGTTTCATTGCTTCTTTCCTCTCTTCCTTTATTAATGAATGGAAGAGAAGAGTCATTCTTTATCTTCCTCCCTCCCTCCCTCTCTCTCTTACACACACACACACACATACACACCCCACAATAAAACATGGATTTCGGCTCTAGTGAGCTCCTGCAAATGTATCAAGTGCTTTGCTTACTTCAATTTGAATTCTCTGTGTGAATTAGTGTTTAGTGGTGGGAAATATTCTGATAGCTTTGTTAGGGAACACACCAGTGGTGGGTTTCTATTTTTTTTACTACTGGTTTGCTTGTGCGCATTCGCGATGCTTCTGCGCAGAACAGAGGTTGGTTGCTCCCGGTTTGGCCCGGTTGAACCGGTAGAGGAATTCAGGCCTGGGTCACAGAATCGGTAGCGACCCAGGCCTGCCACGCCCCTGAACTGGTTCCCTCGCCGCCGCTGGGCTGCCTCCATTTTGGATTTTAGTGACTGCTCGTGCACATTTCACTGTAAATTGTTCTGCGCATGCGCGAAGAACAATTTACATTGAACACTGCACGTGCGGGGGTTGAGAACTGATAGTAAAACAGGCAGAAACCCAGAGCCTCCCGCTGCCACCACTACCAGTTTTCCCAATTCTTTTTGCATTCTTGATCTAGTTCTTGCTGATATTATTCAAATGTCAATCTCAAAAGTACCTTCTCCAATACAATTATTTCACCTACATGCCAAGCTTTATTAACATAAATCTCTTTTATATCACACAGTTCTCACAGCCCCAGAACCTTTAGCCTTCATTCTTTTCTCTTCCTATGCATTTGAGCAAGTCCAGCTCTTAGATGTTCTTAGGTGTTGTTCTTAGAGGTTGTTCTGCTCCTAGCCATCCCTGCTGTTAGAAATCTAGCCTCAAAGTTTGTGGTATCCTTCCCTTCCGGAATCTTCTGAGATTTAGTTCACACTCTCAGTCATGATTAGTTTAACCAAGAGATGCCGAATATATTACACTTAATTGATCTAAGCTTCAAAGAATACTGTAAGCCATGTTTTACAGATCAGAAGGGCTCACAAAACATGTTAGAAAATAAATGGTTTCACCATTTCTTTCCCTTACTTTTAATTCTGAATGATATGTAGAAGTGACAATGCACCAGGTATCCTTAATTCATTAAGTGCCTCTTCTTTGGTCCCTGTGCCATTGTGAGGGAATAGAAATGGGTCAGAATGTAGGATGGTCTTTCTTCCCATCTTTGCATTTTCCTGGTGCCTCAGGTGACTGTAGAGGAGGGAAAATGGTGGAACATGTGATGTTGTCATACTAGGGGTGTCAAACTAGCAGTGTCATGTTTTCATCACATGAAGTATCATGGCTTTTTCCCCCTTTGCTAAACCGAAGGTGGGCAATGCATGACGCATCTGGCCCATGGGCTGCGAGTTTGACACCCCTGTGTCATGCAAATGCCAGGACATATGTACCTGTATCAGATATTGGGATGCAAGTACAATTGCTGTATTTGTGATGATGTTATCACACCTGTTTTCATTTTGGTGTCCTTCCTAAGATACCTGCCATAGATACCTCTGTAAATCCTCAAAAAAACAAGCTGTGATAGTGATAGAATGATAGTGGCAATAATAAAGCAGATATCTTAGTTTGATATGTGGACTTAGTTTATGCAATATATCACTAACATACATTTTGGGACTAAATAATAAAATCAAACATTAAGAAGAACCATGTTTTGGAAGGGAGCAAGGGAGGGGAATTGATGAAGCCATGTGGCAACATCAAGACGCAAGCTCTGCCCCTTGTGTATTTGTAGGCAACATTGTACTTCAAGAACAACATGACAGTACTTGTCATGATGCCACCATGCACATTTGGGCATCATTCTGGTTAGGAACAGAAGTCTATACTTTGCACATAAACAGACACAATGTTCATAACTTTCTGAATGAACCTGGTAGTGTTCAACATCCTTTCCCCCCCGCATCTTTCAGGATTGATGGGAAGCCTCCTGGAACCTTAGAACTGGAAGAAGATGAGGGCTTTAGTGACTGGACCCAGAAACTTGAACAGCTCAAGCAACGATCGGGAGGAGAGGGAGTGCAAGAAGCTCACCAAGCGGAATGCAGAGAAGCCCAAGAAGCAGAGCCTATACAGCGTGAAGAAAGGTAGGGAACCTTTTTCACTGCTTGAAAGGAAGTAGCAACTAAACAAGAACCAACCAGAAAAGCTGGAAAAAGCATAGCAGATTCCTTGAACTTTGAAGTAAGACCCACAGAATTTGCTCTGAATATGGCACGACTGAATGTATACTCCAAACATATAATATACTGCAAACCAGGCAGATTTCTATTTGACATTTATGTTAGCTTTGTCAAATACAGTCTAGCTTGACTAACTGCCATGCCATGGCTGTAGTCACATGTCAACCTTAACTTGGTTAATTTTAATATGGTTAGTCAATTAAACCCACTTTTCTGGTTTTATACAACATATTTAACCATAAGTTAAATACCTTGATTAGGGGTAGTGGAGATACAATATACTAGACAGCAATGTGGTGGCTAACTTGTAGTTTGTTATGTTATGCAAAGAGAGCCAAAGACATTGCCTGGAACAATGAACCAGCCTGATTGCACCTGTGTTATTATCAAATTTATATATTATAAAATTTATTTGTCCCCCATCTCACAGGTCAAAGCAACTCTGAGCAGCATATTGTAGCAATTGGTGTGCTTTTCTTAAATGGTTCTAAACGGAAGCCTTTTACCTTTAAAAACTTAATGACTAGGCAGAGCACTAATCAAATTGTAATTAAAGATTTAAATCACCTGGGGAGCTTCCTTTCCCAAGCATAGAGCATTTGCTAGGGAAGAAGACGCCAACCCACGCTTAAGGTAGGCTGAATGAACTTATATGAATATATTTGTTCTTATATCAGCATTAAATTACTAGCTTCATAGACAAGAAAAATCTCCATACATTACTAAAGTCGGGTTCCACTAATCTTAGCCATATAGTTGCCTTAAAAATCCTAGTAAAAATTTACTTCCTTTATTATGTAAGCTATTTTTTCAAAAGTATTGCCTCTACTTAACTGCTAAAGGTACAAAAACTTGTCTTCTTTTCTACTTTGTGGACTCAACTGAAATGGAAGTGCATTTCTAGCAGTGCGTTTTCTAAATTATAATTCTATTTCAAGGCCTTAGTAAAATACCCTCAGTTTTATCTCTCTCTCACACACACACACACACACCTTTCCGAATCTCAGGGTTTTATTTTTAGAGTTTCTAAAAAAAATGTTCTGTAGTTTCAAATGTTAAAGCAAGAGGGTTTAAATCTCTAACGTTGGCACATAACTTGGAAGATTTTTCCTTTGGAAAACTTAATTCATTATGCTTACGTTTCTTTTGGGGTCCCCCCTCCCCCCCTTATAATGGTTAGCTCTTTCAGGTCCAGGAAGATTTATTGTGAAATTGAGTACATTAAGCAAAAATTTCTCCTACACACAATATAAGTGCAAACTCACTCATCTGTTCCTCCAAACTTCTCTGCTTCACTCATTTTCTTCATGAAGGAGACAACTGGATAAACCTCAACATCCGTTTTTCTCCATGTTGCAGGCACTGCTTTTATTTTTAGATTTCCTTTCCATATCTTCAATTTTACTTCAGTGAAACTGTACAAGCAATCATTTTAGAGAGGTTGGCACATTTGCACTAACCTAAGAATACCACGCACACAACAGCGTGCTGAGGAAAGATTCAGGAAGCAATTATTTGAAGCAGCTGTTTCAGCTGTTTGGATAAGAAGGAGGAAAGAATTAAAAGAAGCTGCTTGCTTCTACTCAGGAAGATAGAGCAGAAACTGATACAGTTTTTAAGTTTGAAGATGGGTTACCCCTTGAAGAAATTCCTTTAATGAAATAAAGCAATGAGACTGAAATTAAAATTCCTGTGGAGAATTGGAGAGCAATGTTGGGCAAACAGTACCCCATTCCATTCTCTCCCCAGTATGGTATTTATGAGTATGACTATGTCCTTTTTGATTATAAAAAAAATCAAACTTATTAAGCTGTCATGTCACACAGCAAAATATTTCCATGAATTTTGAAAGTAAGAAACTTTCTTAAAAATAAAGATGATAGACTTCAGTCCTTTACTTGGTTTGAATATATATATTGATTACGTCGATATAATTTACTCAAGACTTCAGAAAGGCATTTGATAAAGAAGACCATAACCTACTACTAGATAAAGTAGAAGAATGTGGGTTAGACAGCATTGGGTTAGACAGCATCACCACCAGATGGATTCGTAACTGGCTGACCAACCGCACTCAATGTGTAGTCCTCAATGGAACTGCATCTTCATGGAGGGAAGTATGCAGTGGAGTACCCCAAGGCTCTGTTTTGGGCCCAGTACTCTTCAACATCTTCATCAATGATTTGGATGAGGGGATAAATGGGGAACTCATCAAATTTGCAGATGACACCAAGAAGGCAGGAATAGCCAACTCCAGAAGATAGGCTTAAGATACAGAAGGATCTTGACAAACTTGAACATTGGGCACTATCTAATAAAATGAAATTCAATGGTGAAAAAAGTAAGGTTCTAATTTAGGCAAGAAAAACAAAATGTACAGGTACAGTATAGGCGGTACCTTGCTCAATAGTAGTAACTGTGCAAGGGATCTTGGAGTCCTAGTGGATAACCATTTAAATATGAGCCAGCAGTGGGCAGCAGCTGCCAAAAAAGGCTGCATAAACAGAGGGATAGAATCGAGATCACCTGAAGTGTTTAATACCACTTTATAATGCCTTGGTAAGGCCACACTTGGAATACTGCATTCAGATTTGGTCTCCACGATGTAGAAAAGATGTGGAGACTCTAGAAAGAGTGCAGAGAAGAGCAACAAAGATGATTAGGGAACTGGAGGCTAAAACATATGAGGAACGGTTGCAGGAACTGGGTATGTCTAGTTTAATGAAAAGAAGAACTAGGGGAGATATGATAGCAGTGTTCCAATATCTCAGGGGTTGCCATAAAGAAGAGGGAGTCAAACTATTCTCTAAAGCACCTGAGGGCAGAACAAGAAGCAATGGGTGGAAACTAATCAAGGAGGGAAGCAACTTAGAACTGAGGAGAAATTTCCTGACAGTTAGAACAACTAATCAGTGGAACAGCTTGCCTCCAGAAGTTGTGAATGCCCCAACACTGGAAGTCTTTAAGAAGATGTTGGATAGCCATTTGTGTGGAACGGTATAGGGTTTCCTGCCTAGGCAGGGAGTTGGACTAGAAGACCTCCAAGGCCCCTTCCAACTCTGCTATTGTATTGTATTGTATGTGGTCTATGTACCCTTCACTTGAATGTTCTTTTCACTACCTTGGCAAATGAAATCAGCTTTTCAAATTGGATTGCTGAATTGGGTGAATGAAAATATATTTAAAGGAATTATTTTGAATCAGCTATAGATAGTCTTTTCACAGAGTAAGTGTGATAGAATGGGTAAGGCACCAAGCTAGAAACTTGGAGACTGTGAGTTCAAAGCCAGCTGGTTGATCTTGAGCTAGTCACATACTCTCAGCCAGAGGAAGAAAGCAATAGTAAATCACTTCTGAAAAGTTTGCCAAGAAAACTGCAGAGACCTGTATAGGCAGTCGCCAGAGGTCAATGCTAACTCAAAGGTGGTGGGAGGGGGGATATTTTAATGTCAATGACTCAAAACAGACCAGGTAGCTCATACATATAGTGACATGTCTTTTTTCAGAAAAATTCTTTTTTGCTTAAGAGATTTGTGACTCAATATAATGGTCTTCTTCAGACTATGCTTTGAAGGTGGTACATGTCTTTTTTTTTTTCTTTTTTTGTTAATCCGGTTCATAATTCATGTGGGTTTTGCTTGTGGTCTAGGTGAAAGATAGTCAAACAGTATATCTAAGATGTAACTAGCATTGAATAGAATAATTCGATGCAGGTGCATTTGTTTTGCATGTTCTCTTGTAGTAGTATGCTGCTCTTCAAAATAGTTCAAAGGAACTATATAAATATAGTCTAACATTTTGTACTGCCTAAACATGTATGCCCAGATGTTCCTCGTATGGATATTGTGGATCAGATGCAGTTTAAGTCAACTTCAATTTAGTTTTTTACATGCAAAAGTAATTACATAAGCAAGCTCCAAGTAATAGGACTTAGGCTTAGGAAATGGGAAATGATCTGAGGGACAAATTATATGTGATGTTTGACATTTTCTTTGATAAATTATAGCATTATTCCACGAGACTCACTCTACCTCTAGATGTCATAAATGAGCTTGAACTCTTCTCTTACAAAGTAGAAAACTGGTAGTGAATTTTCTACTGTAATAAACAGCTTATACACCTTCTGTGCCCTTGAAAAGTCATAAAATAGGTTTTGGAATGGCTTGTGCAGGCCACATGTGTATTAGCTGAACCTATTCTGGTTCATAAACTTCTAATTATTTTAAATACATTAGTACAGACTTCGAGGAGAAATGAAGCCTGTGTGACTTTCAAGTATAGCTTATCTTTCAGAACTGCAGTAGTTTGGAGTGGAACCAGTAAGCTTGCTATTAATATTGGCTGGTGCGGAGCTAATTGCTATAAAGTGGTATAGAACTACTGTGTAAAAATGTCTTTGAATAAGACTATTTCAGTTACTCAAATAACATTGTAAACCAGGTTTGTATTAAATTCTAGGTCTATGCCTAAGTCTGAAATATTTTGGAGTAGCAATTATAATCTTCTTACTTATCGAAGAGGCCAATTCTTGCTTGCTTTAAAATAGTACAACTTTCTTATTAATACATGACTGTAGATTTACATCGGAAAACAAATGTGGAGTTTTTGCTCCAAGCTAGCAACTGGGGGAGGGGGGGGTTTAAGGTGGGGCATTAAATTATGTTCATGTTTTTAGACTTGAATTCTTAAGAGTTTTGGAGTCAGAGCCAGAGGTGTGTTCCTACCGGTTCGGACCTATTCGGCTGAGTAGGTAGTAACTCAGCCGCTCACGCACCCAAACCGTGTCTATTGTCGTTGGTGCCATCTTGATTTTTGGTTCTGTGCATGAGCAGAACAATCTCCATTGAAAAATTTAATTTTTTTACCTTTTTCTAATGTTCTGCACATGCGCAGACCTTTTTTGGCGTAAATGTGCATGCAAAATTATTTTTGCACCGAACCGGCAGTAAGGCCAGTAGCAACCCATCCCTGGTCAGAGCCCATTTGCAATCAGATGGCTTTACCTTTCCTAGGGCTTTGCATAGAATGGGCTTTTAGATGGAGCTTTCATTCTAAACAGTAACACAGAATGTGGCCAGTGAAGTACGATCCAAAGGCCAGATAACAGTTTGGTTTCATTGAGTGGGTACTGCTTTATTCTTCAGAAAGAGTAGAATGTGATTGGATGATTCTAATAGTCATTGGATCATGAGATTCCCAGCAGTAAACTTCTGCTCATGCTGATCTCCACCTCAAACCTTTAAACCAGGGTGCCTGTTTTCTTCTTTTGGCTGAAGGCTCCACTCCACTTTTGAGCGATATGCTGCAGGCCACTCTCCCTCAAAGCAGTGGGCTGGAATTAGCTGAAAAGCAAAGTGATAATTATCATGATAATCAACTTTAATCATAATGAATAGGTTCCAGTCCCGTTTTAATGTTTCTTTATATATATATATATATATACACATACATACATACATACATACATACATACACGTCTTTGGTTGTTCGGGTTTTCTCCCGCCTAGAATTGGAAGTATCTTCACGACGTTTTGATGAAGTCTCATTCATCATCTTCAGGCTGGTGCTTCCGGCTTGGTGCTTCCATTTTGCTCCTGGAAGCACCAAGCCGGAAGCACCAGCCTGAAGATGATGAATGAGACTTCATCGAAACGTCGTGAAGATACTTCCAATTCTAGGTGGGAGAAAAACCGAACAACCAAAGACGTACATACAAACACCCGCGAAAACCTCAGAAAACAAATATGTGTGTGTGTGTGTGTATTTGAGGGCCCAGTAAATGTAAATTCCCCATTGGAAAAAATATATAACATAAATATTTTTGTGCAATGAGGAAAGACATTTCTATAGTCTCCTTTGTATGCCCAGGTGATTACATGATACCTGGAAACTAGAGTCTATTACAGAGGTGGGTTGCTACCGGTAGGGAAGGCAGGGTTGCCATGCCCCCGAACTGGTTGTCGCGACATGTTCGTTTGACATTTTTAATGCTCTGCGCTTGTGCATACCTATTTACAGGCAACTGCACATGCTCGCGCACTGAATCGGCAGTAACACAGGCAGAAGCCCACCCCTGGTCTATTACCTGCAGGATGTCACTACTCCACATAAATATTTCCAAAATCCCTTTTCACTATGCATGAATAATTGCCTTGGCTCAAAAGGGAATATTATAATCTTCAGTCTTCACAGACATCTACCACTTCATCAAGCAATTGTTTTCCTTAAAATCAAGCTGTCAGGAATTATTGCCTTTTAAATTAGTAGAGTAAGCTTGTTTGTGACCTTAAAAATTGCATTTCTTTTTTTAAAAGGTCACTTATCCTTTCTTCTCTTATTCCCCCCCCCCCTGCCAATTCTCACTCCCAGGTCACCAACGCGCTCCTACGAAGAAGAAGAAGACGGCAATCTGAAGGAAGCAGAAGTAATGATGGAGCAAGTCACTCTGGATCAGGAGTCTCCCAACTTCATCCGCTTTGAAAGCGGACCATCCAATTTCCTGAAGTTTGTTTCTATGTCAACTTCAGAAGATCAGCCTGGAGAAGAGCTGGAGCAGCAGCAACAGCTTAGGGAAACCTTGGAGCCTGGAGAAGAGAATCAGTATGTTGAGGACAAGCTCCAAGAGAACATTACAGAAGAGAATATGCCTGAGGAAGAGGAAGAAAAACAAGAGGTCAGAAAAAAAAGCAATTATTTTTTGTCCTCCTCCTACTTTGCATCTGAGTTTGAGAGGCCGTAAAATGAAAGATGCATTTCCAATAAGGTATCTTTCAAGTATCCTTAATACTTTTTTGCAAATTGAAATTGTCCAGTTAAATAGGAGGAATAAAGAAACATAATTTTAGCTGAAGGTGGCCACTCTTCTCTTATTCCTGAGAATGAAGGGGTTGAAATGAAAAGAGAATAGCTGGACAATACAGTAAAAGAACGCTATGAGAAAGCCAAATTCTAAACACAGGCATAACTTTGCATTTAATAGCTTTGCTATTAAATAGTGAAAATTATAAAAGTGGGATGAAGATTACTAATCCTTGTCAGAAAGAAGAATAAAACAGGGATAACAGTCATAATGATTCTTAATTTTGGCCCAATTCTTAGTCTGGTTATTAAGCAAGGACCACCTGTAGTGCAAACCCAGCCATTGTAACTTACAAATAATAGTATATGGCTCAGCACAATATGACTTGAGTGATACATATACCCAAGTATTGATAAAACTCAGGTTTTTTTTTTTAAAAAAACCCATGTTTTGATAGGAGAGAATATTGAGAGAAAATTGGCATAGGATAGAAAATGTATCTAGCAGCATATGTTTGAAAATAAAATAAAAAAGATACAGGAAAATGAATGTGATTTTAGATTGCATTGGCTTACATGGCTTTCTTAAAAATGTACTGATGAAATATAAGAGAAAAGTAATACAACAGTTTTAAATTAAAATATTGATTAAAATGAACTAAAAACTATGTGCTATTGATATAACACTCATTCCTGTAGCATATTATTAAATGAAGCCACACAGAGATTCATCTTCTTAGTGTTAGAATATTTTCTAAAGTCATTTAAAAATGATGAATAATGCAACTCTTGAAGCTACTCTTCAACATCGAGAGTGTCATTTCCCCCCACCTACATATGTATGCATTTGTTGAACTCTTGCTTTGATAAAGCCAAAGTTCTTCATAAAATTTGATAAAAGAAGTGCTTTGAATGTTGCACAAAGACAACAAACGTCTCTGCTGTTACTTTTTTCCAAGCATGCACAGAACAGGGGCTGGGATGTTTTAAATGTGTTTATGGCACAGTGTTTGTGCTTATGCATGTTCCAAACAGTGGTGGGATTCAATTTTTTTTACTACTGGTTCTGTGGGTGTGGCTTTATGGGTGTGGCTTTGTGGGTGTGGCAGGAGGAGGATACTGCAAAATCCCCACTCCCTCCCCACTCCACTAACCTGCTTTCCAGCTACGTTCTTCTTTTCAGGGCAACAAAAGATCAGCTGGGAGGTAGGAGGGGTGGGGCCAGCCTATTTGCCGGTTCTCCGAACTACTCAAAATTTCTGCTACTGGTTCTACAGAACCTGTCAGAACTTGCTGAATACCACTTCTGGTTCCAAGCCATTTTTTTGATGCTTAGCCTACTAGGAATTGCTAGACATTGTGAAGGCCTTAGTGTAAGGAGAATCAGAAGTTCTGTCTCCCATCTCCACCCCAATCCTCAAACCCTGCATATAGATTGCTGCCACGGATACTTAGATTTAGTTTTCCCAAAAAACCTAACTTGATTAGAAAACTTGCAAGACTCTCTCCAGCTTCATACTAGAGCAGGTAACAGTCTAAACCGTTTTTTCTAAAACCCAGAACTTTTTAATTAAGTCAAAAGTGGCTGTGATTACAAGAACGAGTGAGCTATAAACCATGTACCAGGATATTCAAAGCCACAGACTCGCTTCATATTTGTCAGACCAAGTCAAACTTAACTATGTGCTAATTTTCCGTGACATACTGTATGCTGAGGTGGGTTCTCCTTAGCACGTTGTTGCTTTGTTGTGTTGACTGAGAAGAGAGGATTTGATTGCATTTGAACAAATTATCCCCTTCTGTGGATTCCTCCCCCCCCCCTTTCAGGAGAAGAAAAGAAGACTATATGAGCCAGAAGAGGTCCAAGAAAAACGACAGAGGACCCCAAGTACTTCCAGTCAGGAAGAAGAATATCAAGCTCCTTTAAGCCCAACATTAAAGGTATACGTTGAGTTGTGTAGGAAGGCCTGGGAAATTCTGAGGAAGAGATCAGTTTATAACTACAAGCCCAAAGCCTTATAGAAGTGATCAAAGTAGAGCAGGGGTGTCCAAACATGGGAACTTTAAGACTTGTGGACTTCAACTCCCAAGTTTGGACACCCCTGAAGTAGAGGAATACCCAAAGATTTTTCTATTAGCTTCCAGTTAAGCTCAACAATGTTTGTCATTTGAGGACTTTATGAATGATACGCCAGGCCCTACTTGATGGAGTTTTAAGCAGTGGTGGGATTCAATTTTTTTTACTACCGGTTCTGTGGGTGTGCCTTGATGGGTGTGGCAGGGGAAGGATACTGTAAAATCCCTATTTCCTCCTGATCAAGTGGGACTCGGAAGGCAGAAAATAGATGAGGGCAGGAGCAGTCAGAGGTGGTATTTATCGGTTCTCTGAACCATTCAAAATTTCCAGTACTGGTTTTCCAGAACTGGTCAGAATCTGCTGAATACCACCCTTGGTTTCAAGAGTTTCAAGGGATGGAATAAGTACTTTTAAGCATATCTGTTTTCCTCTCAAATCCCCTATGACAGCATGAGAAAGGGAGAAAAATATTGGCCGTACCCATATATATATTTTTGAAGTTGGCACCAACCAGCATTTTGTATCTTCCCTCAAGACCACTGTCCAAATGAAGCCTGTTGTTTCTGTTTTTTTAGATCATTGACAGGACTGAATCTCTGAACCGATCTGTGCAGAAAAGGTAAACGTCTGATGAAATAATGAATGTTCCAAGCTGTGTGACCTTTCAGTTGGCTACCGGTAGCTATCTCTAAGGAATTTTATTTGTACACTGTTTTTTCTGGATACAATCTTCCCAAGTAACTAAAGACAGGGGTAAAATCTGTTATAACAACATGAAGCCTAGTTCAGCAGTATACGTTAAATAGCATGAGATTAAAATAAGAAACTTTTAAAATGCTACTTCAAATGCCAAATAACAGGGTACAAGCATGTGGATAACATTTAGAAGAAAGCTCAAGAGTTATGATGCCACCTATTGAAAGAGCTTTGCTGTGAGCTCTGCAAATAATTCAAGACTGATGCTTTGTTCATGATCATTGTGTGTCTGAAAGATCACTTTTTTAATGTGTTGAGCTGCAAAAAATATTTCCTGTTAAGGCAATTTCTCCATCTCCCCAGGATTCTATTATGCATTCTTTCTAGGCAGTCAGAATTTATCAAGCAAGTTAAAATATTCATTGAATTTACAGAACCCTAATCAGGGTTCAGTCAACAAATTACTCTGAATTGTGCTGCCACTAGTTCTTCTTGTGTATGCTTATATAACATGCTAAGCTGCGGTTTGCTTAACTAAAGGCTACTAAATAAACTCCATTTGATACAGATAACCATGAATCATGATTTACAAATCATCTTGGCTGGAGTTCATATAAAAACTAAGCCATAAATAAGTAAGCCACATTGCCATTCAGTGTGCTATGTGATCTATGCAAATTGTGGAAATCACTGGTCATAATTCTGAATAAACAATGGTGATTAGGCTCTGAAATGTTGGGTCTGTGGTAAGCATCCTTTCTACCATCTTCTTTCCTTCCAGTAACAGCATGAAGAAGAGCCAAGCACCACTTCCAGTTTCCAAGATTGATGATAAACTTGAGCAATACACTCAAGCCATTGAGGTGAGTTTAAACTCACTGACTTCAAAGAAGTACTTTTAGAGTCATCTTAAAAAATGTGTTACAGCAAGCCCATTCAAAAGCGTAAGTCCGTTGATTTTCACTCATTGGCAAGTTAACTGAGCTCTACTGTCACCCATGCAAGATTTTAGCTTTTGATGTTTTTTTGCAGGTGTCCTCCTTTTCATGGCATCCAAAAAAGTAGAGTTGTATTATAATATTTTGTTTGGCAATTAATTCCCAATGGGCTAAAATCCACCTTCCTCTGGTATTCTAACCCATGCTTATGGATGCTGAACCTGGCTGACGGCATTATCCTTTGTCTTCTCTGATGTAACTGATTTATGACTGTGAAATGAAGGCAATGCCTGTGTGCCACAGGTGTTTGAGCTTTCTTGCACTGTTTTCCTTTGCATGGCCATTGATGGAAGATTAGAGCCATGGTGGCACAGAGGTTAGAATGTAGTATTGCAGGTTACTCTGCCCACAGCAGAGTTCGATCCTGACTAGCTCAAGATTGACTCAGCCTTCCATCCCTTGGAGAGCGGTAAAATGAGGACCCAGATTGTTAGGCGGCAATGTGCTGATATTGTAAACTACCCAGAGAGGGATGTAAATGTTGTGGTCTGCCAGCGGCCTGTAGAGCTGGCAGCAGAGTCGGACAGTGAGGAGCTTGGGGAGGAACATGGGCCAATCCTGGAGTTTGGGGAATGCTCGGACAAAGGTTCTGTGTTGGAGGCAGAGAGGGGACAAGGGCCATCTGATAGTGATGTCAGCCTCCGGAGCCTGACATCAGCAAGGCAGAGGAACAGTGGGAGCCTGTTCCCAGTGTGCACATGCACAGAGCTGCCAGAAGGCAAGAACAATTAAGAAAAAAGGGGTGACTTGGGAGTAAGGCTTGGAGATGATTGGCCCCTCCCATAAGACATAAAAGAGGAACAAATGGACATGAGCCTTTACAGGAAGCAATTAGTTCATCTGGTCGGTTCAAGCTCTGATAAGTTCCATTTGACTCTGTGCTAAGTTTGGCCTTGCAAAACTAATTGGCAATTAGGTCTCTGGCAGCATTTTAAGGGAGATAAAGGTGGGTGCTTATCAACATCATCCAAAAAGACTATGGCAACTAGAGCAGACATCTGTCGGAATCTTCATAGACTGTTGGGCTGTGAATGACCATCATTCACAGCCATATAAATAAAAGAGGGTTTTTTGGACTAGGATTGTGGTTTATGCTTTCTTAGGCAACCTAGGTCAGAACAGTAAAGCACCATGGGATGGTATATAAGTCTAAGCACTATTGCTATTATATTGGCACAAAGGCTGTGAGGAAGGGACATTTTCTGATCAGTTGCTGAATTGGATGGCTACCATACTGCTGATTCTCCCTAACGGATGCATCAACTCAATGCTTCAGTGTCGGGGGGCGGCGCCTAGGAGCAGAGCCTTCTCTGTGGCAGGCCCAGCCCTGTGGAATGACCTCTCCCCTAATATCAGGATTACCTCTGACCTCCGCTCCTTCCGTGTAAAGCTCAAGACCCACCTCTTCCAATTAGCAGGCCTGGCTCAACCATAGTTTTATCCTATTGCTCCTGACGGGTTTTTTAAATTTTGTAATTTTTAACTGAGGGTGTTTTAAATAGCTATTTTAATCGTATTTTTATATATATTTTATGAGTGTTACCTCCTCCAGGTACATGTATGTGTATGTGTTTATTTGTCTTTGTATATGTATTGTATATATATATATATATTGCATGTGTTTTATTGTACGCCGCCCCGAGTCCTTTTGGAGAGGGTGCGGCTAACAAATTAAATTTCATTTCATTTCATTTCATAAAGAAGCTTGACTATGAGAGAGAGGGTTTTTTTGAAACTAGAAAGCCAGTTCACCCTTATATTATTTTGCAGACCTCCAGCAAAACTCCGAAGCCAGCGCGCCAACCTTCCATTGACCTTCCTACCAATAGCGCCGCAGTGGCCAGCACAAAAAGCCTCTGGGAGACTGGTGAAGTGGCTCAGTCATCTGCAAAATCAACGCCCTGCAAGGTAACTTCTTTTTTTTTAATGTGGTCAAATCCCTACTATTGGAAAGATACAATTTCTTCTACAGAGATTGATCTTGTGATGAAAATGATGTCCGGTTATAAATGTCACCAACCAAATGGTACCAATATGGACTCTAGATTTGACCGACTTGCAAAACATAAAACTTTTTCACAGAGGGCACTTCAAACATCTCTCATCACGTCTGTGTTCTTCCTAGGACATTGTGGCTGGAGACATTGTGAACATAAGAAGCCTTTGGGAGCAAAAGGAGAACCCCCAAACAGATGCAAATTCTAAGGTGAGGATTGCGGCTTCCTTTGGGAGAAATGCTATGATGAAGCTTAATTTTTTCTGTGTAAGTGGCCAAGCATGTTAAGCCTGGTGGGGCTTTGCTGGAAGAGGGCCCAGAAGTGATGCAAAATGAAACAACACAGCTTCGTTTTACTCTTCCTTAATGTAGCTTTGAAAAGATGCTTCGCGTAAAGCATTGTCAAATTTAAGCACCCTTCAAGGACTTCTATAGCCATCCTGTGACTATTAAAAGAAATATTTTTCTCCATTATTGTGGCTGTATGCAGTTGGCTCTTCCTCAGCTCATTGAATGCAAGCTCTCCTGTTCATGGTATTAAAGGAAAATTGTTCCACTATATCAAGTGAAATATGTATTTAATTCAGTGTTTTATTTTGCCAGAAGCATAGTAGCTGCCCGAGGAAGTCCATAACCAGGTCAGGAGTGTGATAGCATCTTCCTGCTTGTACTTCCAAACAAATGACATACAGAGGCACATTGCTTCTACCTATGGAGCTAAAAACAAATGTTCACATTGACTAATCCTGGGTCACATATTCCTGCCCAGTTCCACACAAATCAGAATTCTATGTTCTTGTCATCATCTGTTTGGTTGGTATAAATGTCTTTATCCAAAAAGGGGACAGAGAGGGATTGAACGCAGGGAAGGAAAATTTGCAAGTAAACTACCTCCAAGGTAGTTGTGCAAATATATTCTTAATTTTCTATGAAAATAGATTGGATATATATTTTAATTCCATGTTAGTGGCCAACTGTGTCTCCCCCCCACCCAACCTCAGAAGGTTGTGTCTTTTTCAGCCCAACACCTCAAAGGGTGGTGGTTGTGGGAAAATAGGAGGAGGGAAGGAGTTTCAGGTATGTTCGCCGCTTGTTACTTGTAAAAATAATGCAGGCAGGATACAAATTAATAATAAAAAAAATAATGAATTTCTCCCTTATATGCAACATATTGCACAGTAAAGCAGATCCAGGAATTTGGAATATGGTTTTGAGGAAAAGAGTCAAGAGATCGAAAACAATGGATGATTTAAATAAAGAAAAAACTCTGATGCGTTGTAAAGTATTAACACAAATATTTAAGGAGTGAAGAATGGATGGGAAACAGAAAGGGGGATAGAGGAATCACCAAAATTCCTTTTTACAATGTATATTTATGTTCTCTTTTCCATATTGCTTTTTCTAACTTTATTCTTGACCCTGTTCTCATTTTATTTATTGCCTTAATTTATTTTATTTTTGGGGGGGAGGGAGGAGGGAAATGTATGCAATTGCATACCTTACATAAATAATTGTGAATGACTGCAGACTGGTACCCATCCCTGGGAATTGGGGACCTCTGATTTAAAGTGTAGGAGCATCTGGAATAGCAATCCAGCAGATTTGCTTTTTAACTTTTTGAGCTATTTTTCTGCAGAGGTTTGAGGTGATTTTGGTTTTTGACATAGGACAATGATGGTGAATCTTTTTGGAACTGAGTGCCCAAACCGGAATGTGCATGCATGCACATGCATGTGTGCGCACTGGAAACCTGAACAGCATATGACCAGTGTGCATGCATTCACCGTCCAGCTGGTCTTTGCGCATGCCAGAGCACCAAAAACCTGAAGACCAGCTGGCCGGCGCATGCATGCCTGTTTTTTGGCTGGTTTTGGGACCATTTTGGGGGCCACTTTTGGCCCAAAAGACAGCTCGAAAATGGCCAAAAGATGGGCTGAAAACGGTCTGGAAAATGGCCTGGTTTTTGGCCCATTTTCTGATGCTCCGGCACCCACGAAGACCAGTTAGCCAGCATGCCAGGAAACAGAAGATCAGCTGGCGACAGGGCACAGGTCCCCAGAGAGGGCTCTGCATGCCACCTCTTGCATGAATGCCATAGATTTGCCATCACAGACATAGGTTCAGGTTTTCCTGGTATCGAATAATGAACTGTAGTTTAAACCTCCAGGCCAAAGAAAAAGGAACAGAAGCAGAGTGCATCAAATCAGCCCATATTTGATGGCTAATGGTCAAACTTAAGTTTTTTTTCAAAGCACTTCAAAAACTGTAGGGTGAAAGAATAGTAAGGATTTGGGTTTTAACCACTGAAATTGCAATTTGTCATCCTCATTTTTAGGTCAAGATTCCCAGCAAGAAATATAAGTATGTGGCAACTGGACATGGACAGTACAAAAGGGTGCCAGTAGAAGATGATGGGGTGAGGGAAAAATAGCTGTGCTGGTACCAAACTCACATGCAAAGGTAGGCTGATGTACTAAATAGCATTTTCAAATTCTTTTTGCACATATAAAGTCAATAATATTCACCAAGTGCTGACTGGCTTTGCTATCAGACTTCTATAAGCAGAAGCAGAGAGTACTCCTTTATAAAGTGATTCCTTGTCATGTTCCTCCCTTACTAAGGTAATGGACAATTCAAACATGGACCTTTATTGGTACAGTCACAGTTTAAGCCCAAAGGCATTTGGAATATTTAAGGAACGATTTAGGTGGTGTATTTTAAGGGATGTATGGGGGAGGAATGCATTTACTTAGAATAACGTTTCTCAACTCTCTACTAGCAATGAGAATCCATTTTTTTTTTCATAGAAACACTTTATTCAATCTACATATTCAATGTTTATAAAAATTGTTCTTGAGTCAGGATTTCATATGAACTGCCTTTAAGCTGTGAAAAGAAGTCTTTCCATGTTGGTGTAATGACAACCATCCTAGCATTTATTCATGATAAGTTCAGAAAAAGCTTAGAGCATCTTTTGCTTCCATCATTTCACTGTTTCTTTTCTTACCTTATACCTGTTTCTCTCAGGAACCAACATTTCTATTTCCTCATTGCTCAACATACCTTCCGTGTCTTATATTATCATCTCAAAACATGGCACTTACTCTACCAGACATTTGAAACCTTAATGTGGTTCGTGTATGCTTTCTTTACTTAGAATTCTCTCTCGACCCAACTAATTTTGGCTAAAAAACATCTTTGAAGATGTCTGAAACCGAACTTGGCTTTTATAACTATTTAAAAGAATACGGCAGCTTAATCAGTCCAGGACATCTTTATCTTCTACTATATTGCCCTTAAAGTTAGGACAGAAGACCTTAACGTTACTTTGCTTCACTTGCCTGATCTTAATGCAATACAGTATGGGATACTCTTAGATTCTTACCTATACATAAATTTTAAGACACTGTTAATATAAATAATGAGTAGAACACACCAATTAAAAGTGAACACAAACATATCAGTTGACTCAGTTGGGTAAGTGGTTGGTAGGAAACCAGTTTTCCTGCCTGCTGCAAAATTTAACATTTTGATTCTTGACGCTGAGGATACTGCTAAAGATATATATGCAGGAAAGTGGATAGGATGTTCTGGTGTTCCATATATTTGCACTAAAGGAGACTGGGCTCCATATTTTATTTGCCCATTTGAGATTTCTTGAAGCAACAGGCAGCTGACGCAAAATTTTGTTTTCCAATGATCTGATCAAAAGCTATGATCTACTACTGCATGGCATATGATGAGAGTGGAATAACCAAAAAGAACTCAGGGTTAGAACCCTAACCCTTATGTCCCTTTTGTGATGGCATTTTTGGAATTGCACATTTGCTGTCATTCTTCTGGAAAAAAAAACAGGTCATGAGGTGATGGTAGTCCTCTGTCCTGATATAAAAGAGGCCTTGCAAAACAACTATAGTAGCCTAAAATCCGCTATCCACACACTGTTCAAAGCATTAATGCTAGAGCAAAAACTGGGCATACAACTATATACAATGAAACTGAAGTACTGAAATGGGCACGCATGTGTGCCGGAAACTGGAAGATCATCTTCCCAATGCACGCATGCATACCGTGTGGTTGCTCTTCTGGTTTTCGGAGCTCCTGTGTGCGTGAAGACCAGCTGGCCAGTGCACTGGAACGCGGAAGAGGAACAGGTGATGGCTTATGTGCCGAGATAGTTTTGTGTGCCACGTCCGGTACACGTGCCATCAGTTTGCCATCACAGCCCTAAATCTTCCCAATTTTGCTTTTGATGGCTGATACTCATGTTTTGCAACTACCAATGGGAAGAAGCAGTGGTGGGTTCCGGATCCCGTTCCAACCAGTACGATTGGAACGGGCCAAGCGTCACCACATGGACGCGCGTGGCATGGGCGCACACGCTCGTGGCGCACGCATGCATTGTACCTGCCTACAACGCCTCTGCAACGCGCCAACTGCTTGGCATCGCGTCGACGCCGTATGCACCATGTGCATGCACAGAAGCACCAAAGGCTTAAAGGACAGGTAAGGAGCTTGGGCGGACAGTTGGGCCCTCTGGAACACTGTACCGGAACGGTACCTGGTGCTCCGGGCAGGCTCCGGTACGCCCATACCGGGGCATACCACCTGCAACTCACCACTGGGAAGAAGATAGTGAAATGGCTGAAGATCTATGCCATTAATCCCCAAACTGCAGAATTTGATAAGGTATAAAATGCCAAGGCTATTTCACTGCTACTGAGTGCCATTGGCTACTTCCTGTTTTGCAGTTATGTTAGCATTTGGGATATTAAAAAGCCAATTTAGCCATAGCATGTTTGTAATATCTTTCCATGAAACAGAGATATTAATGTTGACTCTTCTGTGTTTTTACACTATCTCGGTGGAAAACATTCTAGATGGCTTAGCATAAAAGCATTACTTTTTTTATGAATCCATGGCTAGTGATGGTAGTGATAATGATAACAGTCCTTTTTTTCCAGGCTACCTCCATGAGTTAGAAAAAAAAATCTTTTGTCATTTTTCTGGAGCTGATTGGTCAAGTTTTGACAATTGCCTGACACCATTTAAAAGCTAGGTTCGGTGTGTTAAATTGATATTTGCACAGGATTTTCACTTTTTTGATATGTAAAATTGGTCTGCAGCTGCTTTCTAGGGGAAAATAGCCTTGGAATGGTCATGCTAAATTTTGAAAATGGTTTAAATTGATTTCACTGCAGTTAAGAGAAGCACAGAATTGCCCAGATTCCACAACTCGGGTTTCTGTTGAGGTGGGCCCATGAAAAAAAATATCATCCCGACTCTTGTGCAATCAATACTGCTTGCCCTTTTTCTTAATTCAGTGTTTATTTTGTGATGCTGCAAATGGCCTGGCTACCAGAGCATCTTAAGGGAAATATCTTTGTTAATGTGCTTATTCACCTGGCAAAGGCTCTCCTCTAGGAAGATGCATCTAAGGCTGGGATGGCAAACCTATGGCACACGTGCCGGAAGTGTCACGCAGAGCCATCTCTCCAGGCATGCAAGCCATCACCCATTGCTCTTTCAGGTTCGGGTGTGCTGGCCATCTGGTATTCACACACGTGGGAGCACCAGAAACCGGATGAGAAGTCGCCTGGTGCGCATGCCAGGAAGATGATCTTCCAGTTTCCGGTGTGTGCATGCGCACAGGCCAGTTGGTCTTTGTGCATGCACACATGTCAGAAACCAGAAAATCATCTTCCTGGCATGCGCACTGGGCAACTGCACTTCTGCTTCCGGCGTGCGCATGCACACCAGCCACCTGGTCTTCGCTCATGTATGCATGCCAGAAACTGGGTTTGCCAACACTGATCTATGGCATACTAAAGAGCAGGATTCTTTTGATGGGGAAGCTGAAATGTTGTCTCTAAAGAGGCCTGCAAGACAACTTTCTATGCTCACGTGAGCTAAACCAAACAGTTTAATCTTTTTAACGTCATATTTTTAGGATCTGAAGCCATCTTGAACCTTGCTCTTGTATAACTGTGGATTTCAAACTGTAATTTTGTGTGCATTGTTAGTATTACAATTTAGATTTAGGCGGTGTACGAAAAACATTCATTTTTCCTGCCAGGAACATGAAAGTAGCTTGTGAAAACCACCATTGCTCCTACTATAATCCTACTCATGTTGTCCTCTAACCAAAAGGCCTAAACCTCGGGGCAGCATTTGACCTCAAAGGGGGATGGGGAGAGGGAACGTATCTGAACGTGTGTTTATGATGATATGGGAGGATTGTTTGGCTCTATTCAAAATGCTTTTGACTGAATATGGAAGAAAAGCCAAGAACTTTAGGATTATTTTAGAATAATAGGTGGAGCGAGCCAATACATTTCTGTCCCATCCTATATTTATTTTAGCAGATATTTTAACTTCTTTCTTCTATATAGGCTGTTATTCTAAAAAACAAAACAAAATTCTCTCTCTCAAGCCCCATGTTAAAACTGAGTAAAACAGGCATATTCATTTTTTGGTATTATAGACAGTAATCCTGTACGAAGGACTTTATTTTTCCGCTCTCAAGTGCTGCTTTAGTAAAATCTAGATTTATTTCATATTCTCTCAGCCCTCTGATCATCTTCTCAAGGAAACATCTATTCCTCTCTTTCCTTCACCTGCCACCCAGATGCCATCCTATTAAAACCCGTTTGTGTATCTTCAGGTGGCTGGCGTTGGATACGACGCACATCAAACAGAGTAGTGATCTTTGTCATGGGTTTGGAAGCCAGCTCTTTAAGTTTCCGGGCGTCAAAGCGTGGCCTGTGGAGAAGCAGGGGTAAACGTCGCCGGAATGAAAACATCCCCTCTTTTCTTATTTCCTTTTCTTCCTCAGTTTGTGGCCTTTTTTCCTTGCTGATTGTCATCTGGTACAAGATGGCGTCCCACATCTTGATGGCTTTTGACTTGGTTCCTTTTTTCTCCTGACCTGGATCCACTTCTGAGATTTCGGTTATTGCCTTTTCTCTCCCTTGCTCTGGCTCAGATTCTGAGACTGGGAACTGAGGAACATCAGATTCCACTACCAAGTGTTTTTTGAGACGAGACCAGCCACTAAGTTTGCTTTTGGGGGGCACTGCTGGCTTTGATTTGGGTGACGAGCTGGCAGGACTTTGGGAGATAGATGGTGGTGGCGCTGGCAGTGCCACTGATAGAGCTTGCTGGTTTATCTTTTCTGGCAAGAACTCCTGCACACTGACAGTGGATGGTGCAGGAAGGATTGTTTCTGGCCCCATGTACTGTGATGTGTTGGAGCCTGAATGTTTCTGGATTTCAGTCTGTAGTTCAGGGCTTTTGCTGCTTCGTGGAGTTACAGGTCTGTCCAGCTGATGAGTTGGGGATGTAACTACCGTATACTGTCTAGGGATATGGAGTATTTCAGCTTTCATTTTCCTGGCGGGTGGCTCAGGGGGTGCAGAAACATGTAACTTGGGTGTAAGTGACCTGGGATGCTGTACAAAAGATGTTTCATACGTCTGGCTTGATAGTGGAGCTGCATAGTTGGTTCGCAAATGAACACAACTTGGGTATTCCTCTGGCTGTCCTATTAGTGGAGACTTAACCCTTGGTGCTTGCATGCTATGAAAAGAGGAATGCGTTTCGGCCACATGAGTGACCATGACTGGAGTCTCCACTTGAGGAGTGTAGGAAATGGGATGTTCATGAGAAACAAAGGCAGGGGACAAGAGAGTAGGGGGAACTGAAGGGAACTCTGTGGATTGCCTTGGGGACTCAGGAGTTGTCGGTCTGTAATGCGGAGATATGGCAGGTGAGACTGTTAGTTTGAGATGCTCTGAAAGACTCCTCTGTTCTGTAACTGTGAACGCGAAGGGTTTTGTTTTAGGAAAAGGAGATGGAACATGATGGATGATGGGCTTGACTGAAAAACGAGGTGGAAGATTGATAGTGAGGCGGGCTTCAGTTTCTGTTGGCTTGAGGAACGGGGAAGTGCGTTCAATGTGCTCCAAGTCTGGACTAGCTTCACTTACAGGAGACAGATTAGACCGGAATGATGTGGTTGATTGTGCTGATAAGGTGGCCTTCTTTTTTGCTGCTTTTTTCAGAACCTTTTGTAGCCTAAGGTTGTCGGTTCCAGGTTTTGGTAGAATAGGTGGAGGTGGAGTTTGTGATTGGAGAATGATAGGTTCATAGGGTGGTGTCACCGTTATCAGCATTTTGACCCCCTAAATCAAAACAGAAAAATTGATATATATTTTTACAAGTTACTTATTTCTGGTTTCTAGCTTACAAAACATATATGATATGAACATTTTGTTCAGGGAAGACTATACCACGGGTATCCAAACTTGGGAACTTTTAAGACTTGGGGAATTCTGGGAGTTGAAGTCCACAAGTCTTAAAGTTCCCAAGTTTGGACACACCTGGATTACACCCATTAACCAGATACCTGTAAGAAATGAACCAGGATAGGAACCAAAGGTTTCCATGCCAGGCAGAACCATTATATCAGCATCCAGCAGACGGCTTCCAGTCTCAAGGCAGTGAATGGCCCAACTTTTATTGAAAATTTAAATTTTGGAACCCAGACTTTTATTTTTGTGTGCATATACCTTCTATCTTGTCTTCAGCAAAAAAACAAAACAAACACCAAACATGTTGTTTCTGCTGTAAGCAAGGTTCTTAAATGCAGGATTGCACAGCTGTAGAGTTGAAATTTATTGCTGCATTTGGCACGAAGCCTGAAATTACCGTTTTCAAATAATGCAGCATACAAATACTTAAAAATGCTAAAACCTCTTTAGGAAACATCAAATTGATATCAATCAGAAAAATGTGGGGATTGGGCTATGATGTCTTTATCTCATTGGAAACCCCCCATTTCACATACTCCATAAAAATTAGTCATAGTATCTCAGAGCTGATGCTTTTCAGTGCCCGGCTGGAAAAACTCCTTGATCAGTGGTTTTAACCATCAAATGTAGATCGAAAACACTGAATGAACAATGACAAGTTTTTATTATTTTGATTGAGCTGCCTTCCAATCATGCTCAAACATTCTGAGTTAGAAAGAAGAATCTTTCTATTTCGGGAAAGAAGAATCTATCTCGGGGTGAATGGTTGTCCATCATAAAAAAGGGAAGTCCTTATGTGCATACAATACAATACAATACAATAGCAGAGTTGGAAGGGACCTTGGAGGTCTTCTAGTCCAACCCCCTGCCTAGGCAGGAAACCTTATACCGTTTCAGACAGATGCCTATCCAACATCTTCTTAAAGACTTCCAGTGTTGGAGCATTCACAACTTCTGGAGGCAAGCTGTTCCACTGATTAATTGTTCTAACTGTCAGGAAATTTCTCCTCAGTTCTAAGTTGCTTCTCTCCTTGATTAGTTTCCACCCATTGCTTCTGGTTCTACCCTCAGGTGCCTTGGAAAATAGTTTGACTCCCTCTTCTTTGTGGCAACCCCTGAGATATTGGAACACTGCTATCATGTCTCCCCTAGTCCTTCTTTCTCTTAAGCTAAACATACCCAGTTCCTGCAACCGTTCTTCATATGCTTTAGTCTCCAGTCCCCTAATCATCTTTGTTGCTCTTCTCTGTACTCTTTCTAGAGTCTCCACATCTTTTTTACATTGTGGCGACCAGAACTGAATGCAGTATTCCAAGTGTATGATTCTAGCTTGCCACAAAATCAGTATAAATACTCCATTTTCCTTGGCATCCAAAATGCATAGAGCCAGTGTAAGTGGCCTTCTCTTGTTCAGGTATTCTCAAGCAATAAAAGAAATTAGAAAAAAGCTGGTGGCAATGGAGTCACACAATTTTAAGAGGTGATGTTATCGGAGCGATTCCAGGGCTGCAATCATTAATACGTTCGAAGTGTTAGGGTTGTTAAATCGCTAACTGAGATCAACTCATATCATTACCAATACGTTTCATTCTCTGTGATCTTCAGACTTCCCTCCCTGTTTGCCCCAATGCTAGGATTGTGCTTGGCTGGCAGAAAAGCCTTTGAGAAGAAACTGCAGGGCAGAGGAAGAAAATAGGCATGTTCTCCTCACTGCTGATTCTTTAAAATCCTATCTGTATGCTCCCACCTCCACCCTCATCAATGTGTTTTAGGCAGGCAAGCCAGCAATAATATGCAAAGCTTAGATCTGATTGTATTTGAGACATGATATTCGTTCTTGGAAACACGTTTTTCTCTTTGCATGCTGACAGCCCCACTTCTGCTACAATACCAAGGGTCAGCAAATTGTGAAATGTGAAACATGAGAGCCAAGAAGCTCATGCACGAATTGAATTTTAGCTCCTGGCAAGAAATTGTATTGAGTTTCACTTGCAAAAGTTCATGAAGTCTGTCCTTCGTGCTTCTCCTTGGTGATCTGACCACAACTGATTTCAGCTGCTATGGTTTGCAAGCCAAAAGCCATGGCTCAACTGATAGCTGGTCCTTTGGGAAGAAGCGGAGCGTCTACAGGAATGGAAAAGCCCTGCGTTTAGTGCATATCCACGCTTCTCATGTGCAGAACAAATATTTCCAACTGGCTCAAAGAGCATTTGCTTAAGTTGCAAGCCTAACTTTAAGCACAAGCTCATTACCCTTCTGGATAGATGAATTTTTGATCTGAGTAAAGAGACCCAGAGTGCACCTTTTGCAGGCTTGCTGTAATTTCCAAATCTCATTTTTATATGCAATACATTGGCTTGAAAGTGATTAGAAACCCAATTCTAGAATCCAATCCACAGCAAACAATTCATGGGAGAATAGCTCCCAGTCTTCCCAGTAAATTAGAAGATGTGACTAAAGGTAAAGGTTCCCCTTGCACATGTGTGCTAGTCGTTCCCGATTCTAGAGGGCGGTGCTCATCTCCGTTTCAAAGCCAAAGAGCCAGTGCTGTCTGAAGACGTCTCCGTGGTCATGTGGCTGGCATGACTAAACACCAAAGGTGCATGGAATGCTGTTACCTTCCTACCAAGGTGGTTCCTATTTTTTCTACTTGCATTTTTACATGCTTTCAAACTGCTAGGTTGGCAGAAGCTGTAACGGGAGCTCAATCCGTTATGCAGCACTAAGGATTCGAACCGCCAAACTTTCTGATCGACTAGCTCAGTGTCTTAGCCAGTTTAACCGCATCGTTTAAGATGTGACTACAAATAATAATAATAATAATAATAATAATAATAATAATAATAATAATAATAATAATAATAATAATAAATTTATTTCTTAGCCGCACCCTCTCCCGAAGGACTCGGGGCGGCGTACAATAAAACACATAAAAAACAATATGGACAATACACACACAGAATAAACGAACACGCATACATGGAGGAGGTATGAAGATAAGAAAAGACAGTTAAAACATAGTTTAAAATCCCCTAATAAAAGTCTAAAAGTCACAAAAATTAAAAAACCCGTCAGCAGCAGTGTGAACGAACTATGGTTGAGCCAGGCCAGCTACTTGAAATAGGTGCGTCTTGAGCTTTATCCAGAAGGCGCGGAGGTCAGAGGTAGTCCTAATATCCGGGGGAAGGTCATTCCACAGGGCTGGGCCCGCAACAGAGAAGGCTCTACTCCTAGACGCCGCCCCCCGACATTGTCTGGTGGACGGCACCTGGAGGAGTCCCTCTCTGTGCGAGCGAATTGGTCGCAGGGATGTATGGGGCAGGATACGATCCCGCAAGTAGCTAGGTCCTGAGCCATGGAGCGCTTTAAAGATCGTTATCAAGACCTTGAAACGCACCCGGTAGACCACAGGGAGCCAGTGCAGCTCGCGCAGGAAAGGTGTCACATGGGAGTACCTTGTACTCCCCATAATTACCTGCGCGGCCGCGTTCTGGACCAACTGCCCCCCAAATGCCCCCCAAAAATTTCAGCTGCTCATGGATGGCTTACCATACATAACAGCTGCCAAATATAGCCACCATTTAGATGTAACCTGTGAGATGTAGGCTGCAGACTGCTTCTATAGCTTTCAAAGAGCAATTTGCACATTTCCTTCTTATTTGAGTCAATGTGGGTCCTCTCAGTGACAGAAAACAGCCTTGAAACAGTTTGAAAGAAAAGAATGACCCCTTTTCCCAATCACATATTAAATAATGAATTTAGGAAACAAAATCCCTTGTGCTTCTTGGAACTAGGTTCTTGATTATTGGTTGCATTCACACATTACATGCTTAAGTCACAATGTAATTTTATTCCTTTTCAACATTGTGTGATACCTGAACTGAGCCACCTTCTTTGGGAATGAAGAGAATAGGAAAAAGGAAAGGATATAACCCTAGATAAGTATGGCAGGCAGGCAGGCAGGCAGGCAGGCAGGCAGGCAGGCAGATGATTTAGTGAATTCTGTATTGTGCTTAACAAGCATTATGTACAAAACCATGGCCAGGAGATGGGATTATATATAAATAGATTTAAAAATGCTTTTTAGATGAAAACCTCAACTCAGTGTACAGCATAAACAACAAATCGTTAACACCTAGTAATGATTAACACATAGTAACACATAATTAAAAAACAGCATATGTACAATAAAGACCTATGAATGGAAGTAGACAACTCAAAGCATGGCCAACTCACCCATGGGGTAAGTCACTGTAGAACAATTCAATTTATTGATTTAAAATAATTTTAATTTTTCTCATTCATATTTCATTTTGTCCCTCCTCTGACATCCTTTCTTTAATTATTCCACTTACCGGCATTTCTTCGATATTAGTGTAATTCTTGTCTGGCAGGGAGTTCTCCCACGGTGGGTTATCTTAGAAACCCACCCACCCCGGCTTAATTCAGTTCAAAGATAAGATTTACTAGTATAGTGTAGTTGAAGCCAATTGAGCTTTGTTAGACTTCTGCTTATAGAATGCAGAATACTTCTGAGAAGAATTTTATCTTTTTTTCAATTGCTTTGAGAAAGAAGTATATAATACAAATGACTTTGATAGATGGGCACAAAATTGGCATTATAGTATTGTTAACATTAAATGAAGGATAGGAGAAGTTGGAATAGATAAAGGTGAGCTTTAAATTAAGCTGAGCTCAGACTGTGTAAAGATTTAAAGAGTTTAAAGGCCAATATCAGTTTTTTTTTTAAATTGGACTTGAAAATATAGAACACAACACAGCCAGACAACAAGTCAGAGACTGACTACTTGACATTTGTCCATACATTAAGCAGCCACATTTTGTATCCGCAAGATAATCTGATAATAATCTATCTTTAAAGGCAGCACACATAGACTATGTTAAATCAATATGGGTACTAAACAAATGACCTGCCATTTCCAGACACTATTGCAATTGATATAACAACCTAAGTTGATAAAAATGTTTCCAGTGACTACTACTGTGTTTCCCCGAAAATAAGACAGGGTCTTATTTTCTTTTGCCCCACGAAATATGGCCTTGGGCTTATTATAGGGGGAGAGCTTACTGTTTTAGGGTTTCCGGGCAGCTGCTCCCTTGCGAACTGGCTCCCGAAGAGCCAGGCATAGCCTCAGGGGCGAAGCAGCCATGAGGTGACCACGCTCACGAGCAACCGCCCGGCAAACCCCCTCTCCAGCCGGGCAGAGCGCCATTCACTGACCTAGGGGGTATTCCTAAGGTGACAAGGCACGTGGCGCCCTGCCTGCTCCCCAGCTTCCGTGGCTTGGCACTGCCCGGCTGGAGAGGGGGGGGTTGCGCGAGCGCCTGTCCTGCCCCTGCTGCGCTCCGAGCATAACTTCTTCTCCGGCTTCCAAACTCCAAAACTCGGCTGCCGAGTCTTCCAGCAGCTGCCGCTCTAGGAGTGTGCTCTATGGTTGTGGGCTGGCTGCTGGAAGACTCTCTCTCCAGAGGACTCTCTGTCTGGCAGCCTGCCCACAACCATAGAGCGCACTCCTAGAGCGGCTGTTGCTGGAAGACTCGGCAGCCGAGTTCTGGAGTTTGGAAGCCAAAGAAGTTATGCTCAGAGTGCGGCAGGGCAGAACAGGTGCTCACGCAATCCCCCACTCTCCAGCCAGGCAGAGCTCCATGCACTGACCTAGGGGGTATCCCAAATGTGCCAAGCTGCGGGAGCTGGGGAGCGGGCAGAGCGCCACATGCCTTGGCGCCTTAGGGATACCCCCTAGGTCAGTGAATGGCGCTCTGCCCAGCTGGAGAGGTTTGCCGGGCGGCTGCTCGTGGTCACCTCATGGCTGCTTCACCCCTGAGCTGTGCCTGGCTCTTCGGGAGCCAGTTCGCAAGGGAACAGCTGCCCGGCAACTCCCCTCTCCAGCCAGGCAGAACGCCACTCCCCAACCTAGCGGTATCCCGAAGGCAGGAAGCAACGTGAGCGCCTTTCTCCCCTTCAGGATACCGCTAGGACGGTGAGCGGTGCTCTGCTCCCTGGAGGGGGGGAAGTTGTCCAGGGGGCTTATTTTCAGGGGTGGGCTTATATTTTTGCCCATGCGAAAAATGTGGCAAGGCGTTAGTTTCAGGACAGGTCGTATTTTCGGGGAAACACGGTACCATTAAACTTTTTCTGAGATAAAGACTATTTCTGAAGTCCTAATGAAGTATTTGACTGAATGTAGAAACACAGTTAGATTGTACATACTGTATAAACAGTGTATGTATGTGCGTGTGTGCGAATACACACGCATATATATATATATATATACATAATATACATACATACATACATATGTATATATGTACACACACACATATACATATATACACCTAAATAGTTTAGCACATGGAAAGGCCAGATATTAACAAGCATTTAATTTAACCCAATGCTAAATATTAAGGAGCCCAACTATTCTACTTTATGTCAACTGTATATCCCTAGCTTCAAAAAGCAGAGAGTCAGAGAGGGAATAGCTTGTGAGATGGAAAAGTTATTTGCAATCTGTAAACCAAATGCAGACCCAGCTGTTCAGCTTTGAGAGAAGAGTGAGTTATGAAGAAACTGGATCCTAGTGTTATTGGAGCTGAACGGCCAAGGTAAAATTGGATTCCCCCACTAATTTTGCTGCTGTTGTCATTAGACGAGATGGAGAGAAGAATGAAATACATCTGTTGCAAGTACAATGTGCAATAGATGAGAGCCTCTATTTTTTAACATGATGGTTCTTCGTGCAAAGGGTGGTGAGAAAGCAGTTTTAACTTCACAAAGAATGGAACTATGTTAAATTAACAGTTAACAGATTAACAATCAGTCTGACCAGCATTTTCTAGAGTACTGTTTCTCAACCTTAGTAACTTTAATATGTATAACGTCCATGTGGAGAATTCTGGGAGTTAAAGCCTACACACCTTAAAGTTGCTGAGGCTGAAATGCATTGCTCTAGAGCCATCGAAAAACACACAACTCAAAGAAGCTGTAAAACTGTCCGAAGTGGAGGTAAGTATCTGGCCCCGTGACAGAGAGACTTTGCTTCGGGCAGAGATCAGATGCTTCTGGCAGCTGTGAGGCTAGAAAATAGCTCTTCTGAGGCTCTGCCTCTATGCTGCTTGTTCAGCACCAAGTGATGAGAAGAACAGAAAGAAGCTTCCAGCACAAACTTTTAGCCACACAGTGGATGCCCTAGCTACTTCAGGTTGCTATAGATTTCAGGTTGCAAGTTTTCATTGTCCAAAAATCCGACAATGAGAACCAACAGATTCCTCTTTTATATCAAACATATGTACATATTCTGTTAGGAATTAGAGAAAAACCATGTGAAATTCTTTGGCTTAAATTATTACATAGATACCAATAAAGGAGAATTTTTGTAGCTCAGGGTTGAAATGAGGGGTCGTTAATGTTCCTTGAGCTTGTTTTTTTGCAAACATTTCATTACCCTAGCACTGATGATATTACCTAGTTAGGGTAATGAAATGTTTGCAAGAAAGCAAGAAAGCTCAGATAACACCAAGGACCTCTCATTATATGGATGTTAGACTGCGAAATGAGATTTGGTTTCATTAGATTTGGCTTTAAGCTTCCTTGGCTATTGAAGAACAACTATATTTTGATAGAGCACCTTGGCCTCTTTGCTTCTCCATCCTTAACTAGGCAACAGATGCATGAACAACGTATCTCCTTCCCACACAATGGTTTATGTTTGATTGGATATGTGTGTGCAAAATATAAGATTCATAGCCCAGTGACAACATTTTGCAAGTAGAAGTTCTACTTCCAGAGGTTCTACCCTCTCTTAAACCAGTTTCTTCCCAGCAAGAAATTCAGAAGGCTCACTAGCAGGACTTATTAACAGGAAAATAACAGTGATTCAAAACTTCCAGAAAATTAGCTATTTTAGGGTGAGTATTAACAATAGAATCATAGGGTTGAAGGATCTTGGAGGATCCAAGGAATGTTCAGGCCATCCCAGTCAAATGCCTATCCAACATTTGTTTAAAAGCGCCTAGTGATAGAATATCCACAATTCCAGAGGGTAGTTCACTGTTTAATAGCTTTCACAGTCAAGATTGGAATCCTTATTTTCTGTTGGGATCTCTTTTTGTTGGCTGTCATTTTATCTTCAGCACTATGGACAATACATTGATATCCTCTTTCCTGTGACAGCTTTTCAAGTATTGTTAAAACTACTATAATACCCCCAATTCCCCTTTTGTTCTTTAGGTTAGACATACCTAGTTGCTTTAATAATGCCCCGTAGAATGTATCCTCAGCCCATCACCTCCTTTGTCATTCTTCTCTGCATTCTTTCTTCAGCATACTTCTTGTTGTCAATGAAATTTGATGCAGTATTTCTGACCAGTACAGCCTAAACTATCCCTTCCCATGATTTTAATACAACGTCTATGTTGATGCAATCCTATATTGCATTGGTTTCTTTGTGATCTACAACAACCTACTGGCTCACACTTAATTTGTGGTCATCTAGGAGCCCAGATCCTTATCACAAAAACAAGTTAGGTACTATTATCCTAAATGTGTAAATCTGTTGTTGTTTCTTAAGTGCAGAACCTTATCTTTCTCCCTAGTGAACAACATTTTGCTGGATAGGGGCTAATGTTGAAATCTACCAAGATATTTTTTTTTGAACTTAAAGAGTCCATTTTCTGAAATATTAGTCATCTGTTGTAGTAGGGTTGTAGTGGGCTCCTCTTTCCCACTTTATCAAGAAAAACTTTATCAAATGTCTCACTGTAGTTGGGGTATATTATATTCATAGCTTCCCTTTGGTCTACTGATATAGTTACTCTGTCATTACAATTTGTCTGGCATTTTAAGAAACACATGCTGGCTTCTAGTAATCACTTTTTACCTTTCAAAATGCATGCAAGTCTACTGTTTGAGATTCAGCAATTCAGCAGTTCAACCTTCTCTCTGTTGCTCTTTAATATCTTGTCATCAAGTAGCAGATTAAACCTCTCTTGGCTTTCTTCTTCTTCTGCATATAACAAAGAATTCCTTTATGCTATTTTTGGCTTCATTGCAAGCCTTGATTTATTCTGAACCCTAGGTTTTCTTAAAGATTTGGGTCATTTGCTGATATTTTGCTTCAGCTAAATATCCTTCTTACCATTTTTTAAGCATGTCCTTTTTGTTTTTTAATTTATGAGAACATTCTCTGCAACCACACTGGTCTCAACAGGTCTCCCATCTTTCTGTTTGGACCTTAATGATCTTTTCCTTCCAGCTTTCCCGAACTGATTTTCATTTCAGGATATCGATCTATCATGGAATCTTTCGTATATTTTTCTCCTTGGCTTAGTAAACTCAGATTTCATGTTCCTCACCTAGAACACCAAACTCACTAGTCACTCTCTCCCAAGGTTTTTACATTTCTTCAACTTATTTTTTCCCCCTTCCTTAGAAGATATTAACTCTGGTACAGCTGAATTTCAGAAAAGAAATGATGTACTGGAAAAGGGGCTCATCTAAAAAAAAAAGTGGTCTCTGCATCTATGAGTTGGTTTCAGAATGGTTGCTTGAACACTTATCCTTTTATCCGTCTAAAGCAGTATTTGATACTGGCAAAGTGCTACTTTGTCAGTACAGACCAAGAATCTGTATTATTCTGCAGTATGAATGTTGGTTATACTGAGGCTGTGGGACTGGAAATAGCCAATGGTACAGATAAAACTGGATTAGATAGGCCAGCGATATACCTTGAAATATGACAGCTTTCAAAACATTTTCTCCTTACCACATGTACTCAGTGGGAGTGCATGTCAGCTCCTAAGTGCTACACGCATAGTAATTAATGCTTGCATTTACTCAGCTTGGTATGCCTATGACTAAAGGCTTTTAACCATTTACAACAGAAAGCAATTTAAATGTGAGTATGAACAATTGCTAACATAGAAATTAAATAGGTAAATCGAATATAATTCATGGTGAGAATTGACAGAATCAGCAGTTAAAAGGCTCTAGGAAAAAATATGTTTGAGGGCCACCTTTAAAGCTGATAATGAGATTAGGCCTGCTCAATGTCAGAGGAAGTTATAGGTTAGGTTTATAGGTTTAGGTTTATTGGACTTATATGGCGCCCTTCTCCCAAAGGACTCAGGGCGGCGTACAATTTAAAAACACATTTTACAAAAGTTAAAAGAAAGATTAAATAGAATATCCAAAAAACCCAATAGACATTTACAATGAGATTTAGAAATTAAATTAACAATTAACAATTAAAATTAATAATTTATTTTATTCAGATCAGGCCAGCTTGCTGGAAAGGCCAACTTTTTAGGGCGCGCCGGAAGGACCGGAGGTCGGGAATTATGTGAAGCTCCGGGGGCAGCTCATTCCCAACGGAAGGCTCTCCCCATGGGGGTCGCCAGCTGACACTGCCTGGCTGACGGCACCCTGAGGAGGCCAACTCTGTGGGATCGTACTGGACGGTGGGAGGCTACCAGTGGCAGTAGGTGGTCTCGCAAGTACCCTGGGTCTAAGCCATGGAGCGCTTTAAAGATCATAATTAACACCTTGAATCACACCCTGAAAACAACCGGCAACCAGTGCAGGCAGCCTAAAAGGGGTGTAACATGGGAGCACCTAGGTACCCCCATGACAACCCGCGCGGCCGCATTCTGGACCAGCTGAAGTCTCCGGGTGCTCTTCAAGGGCAGCCCCAATTAATTCAGGGCCCCACAGACGAAGGTGGCCACACTCTGGACCTTGTTTTTGTATCTGAACAGTGGGCGAGTGATCTGGGAAGAGGGGATGTAACCATTACTCCCCTGTCATGGTCAGATCACTCATGTCTCCGGCTGGACTTCCCTGGCGCTACCCCCCACCGCGAGGAGGCGGAACCAAACTGTCCAAGTTGGTACCGCCCCAGGCGCCTGATGGAACCGGATAGGTTCCAGACAGAGCTTGGGCCATTCCCTGTAGCCCTGACCCGCTCTCGCTCCGAGAACCTAGTGGCCGCCTGGAATAGGGCGGCCGCTGGGGCCCTGGACCGAGTTGCGCCTTTGCGGCCTCTCCTGCGGCGACGACCCACCCGGGCTCCTTGGTTCACCGAGGACCTGAGGGTGATGAAGCGCCATAGGAGACACCTAGAGGGCAGGTGGAGGTCTTCACGCTCCGAATCTGACCGAACACAAGTAAGAGCCTATTTACAGACTTACCTTGTGGCATTAAGAGTGGCCAAACGCAGACATTGTGCCACTCTTATTGCGTCCGCTGATAACCGCCCTGCCGCCCTGTTTCGGGTGACCCGCTCTCTCTTATCACAGAGGACGCGGGAAGCCCCTCTACAGGGCAGAGCAGAGGAGTTTGGGGAATATCTGCAGGACAAAATCGCTCAGATCCGGAGCGGATGGACCCCCTTCAGTGGACCAGAGGAGCCGCCAACAGTGAGTCTTGTGAGACCACTCTGGGAGGAGTTTGCGTCTGTTGCCCCCGAGGATTTGGATAGGTTGCGTGGATGGCTGCGACCGACCACATGTTTAATGGACCCGTGTCCCTCCTGGTTGGTACTGGCATCCTGGGAAGTGACACGAGGCTGGCTACTGGGCCTGGTGAACGCCTCTTTGAGCGAGGGGTCCTTTCCTGCCGCCTTGAAAGAGGCGGTGGTGAGGCCCTTACTCAAGAGGCCTTCCCTTGACCCGATGGAGCTAGCTAATTATCGTCCAGTCTCCAACCTTCCCTTTTTAGCGAAGGTTGTAGAGAATGTGGTGGCACAGCAGTTTCCACGACACCTTGAGGAATCAGAATATCTAAACCCACGCCAGTCCGGCTTCCGGCCCGGACACAGCACGGAGACGGCCTTGGTCGCGTTGGTCGATGATCTCTGGAGGGCCAGAGATAGGGGTTGTTCCTCTATCCTGGTCCTATTAGATCTCTCGGCGGCTTTTGATACCATCGACCATGGTATCCTATTGCGCCGGCTGGGGGGGATGGGAGTTGGAGACACCGTTTTGCGGTGGTTCGGCTCCTACCTCTCAGACCGGACGCAATGTGTGTTGGCAGGGGGGCAGAGGTCGACTCTGAGGCCACTCACTTGTGGGGTGCCTCAGGGGTCGGTCCTCTCGCCCCTTCTGTTCAATGCATATGTGAAGCCGCTGGGGGAGATCATCCGTGGTTTTGGGGTGGAGTATCATCTGTACGCTGACGATACGCAGCTGTACATTTCCACCCCAGACCACCCCAACGAGGCTGTCGAGGTGATGACCCGGTGTTTGGAAGCCGTCGGTGTCTGGATGGGGGACAACAGACTCAAGCTCAACCCCTCCAAGACTGAGTGGCTGTGGCTACCGGCACCCCGGTTCAGTCAGTTGATTCCATCGCTGACCATAGGGGGCGAGCAATTGCCCCCTGTGGAACGGGCGCGCAATTTGGGCGTCCTCCTAGATGCCCGGCTGTCAATGGATGACCATGTGGCAGCCGTGGCAAGGGGGGCATTCCACCAGGTTTGCCTGGTGTGCCAATTGCGCCCCCTACTGGACCGGGATGCCCTACGCACGGTCACTCATGCACTGGTGACGTCTCGGCTGGACTACTGCAATGCCCTCTACATGGGGCTTCCCTTGGGACACGCTCGAAGACTGCAGCTAGTCCAGAACGCAGCCGCGCGGGCTATTTTGGGGAGTACTAGGTACTCCCACGTAACACCGCTCCTGCGTGAGCTGTACTGGCTGCCTGTGGTCTTTCGGGTGCGTTTCAAGGTGTTAATCACCATCTTTAAAGCGCTCCATGGCTCAGGACCTAGGTACTTGCGGGATCGCATCCTACCACACACTTCCCTGCGACCGATTCGCTCTCACAGGGAGGGGCTCCTCTGGGTGCCGTCCACTAGGCAGTGCCAACGGGCGACACCTAGGAGTAGAGCCTTCTCTGTGATGGGCCCAACCCTCTGGAATGACTCCCCCCCCCGATATCAGAACCACCACCGACTTTCTCTCCTTTCGACGAAAACTGAAGACCCACCTGTTCCGTTTAGCCGGCCTGGACCATTCATAACCTTATTATACCTCTTGGCAGATATATTTTAACTGGGTAATTTTAATTGGGTATTTTTTAGAATTGTTGATGTACTGTTTTTATCTGCTTTACCTGTACAGTGTTGTATTGCCTCCTCTTCTATGTTTTTATGTTTGCATGTTTGTAGTCCATTTTATCTATTTCATTTGACTGTACACTGCCCCGAGTCCCTTTGGGGAGAGGGGGCGGTATAAAAATCGAAATAAAGGTAAAGGTAAGGTAAAGGTAGAGAGCGTTACAGTAGTCCAGGCAAGAAAGGACAAGGGCGTGAGTGACTGTGCACAGGGCATCCCGATCCAGGAAGGGACGCAACTGGCATACCAGGTGAACCTGGTAAAAGGCCCCCCTGGTCATGGCCATCAGGTGTTCTTCTAAAATAAGGCGCGTATCCAGATTGCGGGCCCTCTCTGAGGGAGCTAAAATTTCTCTCCTATCATCAAAGATGGTACAAGATGCACAAATCGGGATGATAGGAACCACAGCCACTTAGTCTTGGGGGGAGATTGAGCTTGAGCCCGTTCGTCCCCATCCAGATCCGTATAGCCTCCAGGCATCGGAACATTACGTCGAGGGCATCGTTTGGGTGGTTTGGGGTAGAGATGAAAAGTTGGGTATCATCAGTGTATTGATGATACTGTACCCCAAAACCACAGATGATCTCGAGCACCGGTTTCATGTATATGTTGAACAGGAGGGGTGAGAGAACCAACCCCTGGGGCACCCCACAAGTGAGGCACCTCGGGGTCGATCTCTGCCCTCCAGTCAACACGAACTGCGATCGATCCGACAGGTAGGAGGAAAACCACCGCAAAACGGTGTCCCCCATTCCCAACCCCCCGAATCATCGCAGTAGGATACCATGGTAGATGATATTGAAAGCCACCGAGCAGTGTAATAGGACCAGGACAGAGGAACAACCCCTGCCTCGGGCCCGCCAGAGATCATCAACCAACACAACCAATGCCGACTCCGTGCTGTACCGGGGCCTGAAACCTGGCTGAAACAGATCCAGATAGACAGCTTTGTCCAGGTACTGGGAAAGCTGACGTGTTACCACGCTCTCAACAACCTTTGCTACGAAGCGAAGGTTGGAAACCGGACGATAGTTGGCTAAAGAGGCTGGGTCCAGGGAAGGCTTTTTAAGGAGGAGCCTCACCACTGCCTCCTTCAAGGCAGTGGGAAAGAACACCTCTCTCAATGAAGCGTTGGTAATCGCCTGGAGCCAGCCTCATGTCACCTCCCAGGAAGCCGAAATTAACCAAGAGGGACACGGGTTCAGCACACAAGAGCGGCAGCACTGAGTCTCTCCATAATCCTGTCCATGCCCTCGGGAGTCACAGGGTCAAACTCATCCCAGAATTTCCACAAGATTCATCCCTGTTGACTCGCCCGAAACTACCCAGTCAGAGTCCAAGCGTGTCTGAATCTGAGCGATTTTATCCTGCAGATACTGAACAAATTCCTCAGCCCTATCCTGCAAGGGGTCTTCCCCAGTTCCTTGTTTAAGTAAGGAGCAGGTCACCCTAAACAGGGTGGCTGGGCAGTTACCTGTGGACACGATAAGAGCAGAAAAATGTTGCCGTTTTGCTGCTTTTATCATACCTAAGTAGGATTTAATATGAATGCTTACTAGTGTTCGGTCGGATTCGGACCGGCTGGCCCTCCAATCACTCTCTAGGCTTCTTTTCCGGCGTTTCATCTCCCGGAGCTCCTCAGTAAATCAGGGAGCTACCCAGGATCAGCATGGGGTCAGAGGCTGCAAAGGCACAACGCGGTCCAAGGCCCCAGTGGCTGCCCTATCCCAGGCTTCCTCTAGGGCTTCGGTTGAACTGTGAGCAAGGGATTCAGGAAAAGTCCCAAGCTCCATCAGGAACCTTTCAGGGTCAATCAGGTGCCTGGGGCGGAACCATTTAATTGGTTCCGCCTCCCTGCGGCGAGGGGTGGCAGTATGGAAGTCAAGCCTAAGGAGGAAATGATCCGACCATGACAAGGGTTGGATAGAAATATCCCCTAAATCTAGATCATTCATCCACTGTCCAGAAACGAAAATCAGATCGAGTGTGTGTCCCGTTATGAGTGGGGTCTTGAATTAACTGAGTTAGGTCCATAGCCGTCATGAAAACCATGAACTCCCAAGCTGACTCGGATGTATCGCCAATGAAAGGCAGATTGAAATCTCCCAGGACCATAAGCCTGGGGAAATCAAGCGCCAATCCGGCTAAGACATCTAGCAGCTCCGGCAGGGCCGATGAAATGTAGCAGGGAGACAGGTACGTAATAAAAAGGCCCACCTGGACTCCAAGGCCTCACTTCACAAAAAGGGACTCACACTCGCCTATCTGAGGTACAGTGTCCTCCTGAGGTCCAAGACTTTCCCTAATAATCACCGTCAACCCCCCCCCCCCCGCCCCTGCCCTGGGTTCTTGGCTGGTGAAATTCCCGGAAGCCTGGTGGGCATAATTCAATGAGGGGAACACCCCCTCATGGCCCAACCAGGTCTCCGTAATGCATGCCATGTCCGCTCTGCCCTCTTGTATGAGGTCACAAATGAGGGGAGCCTTATGTACCACGGACCTGGCATTAAGCGATACCAGCCGGAGACCCGGGTCTTGTCATCCTGAGCACCCAGGGGTGCGAGAGGGACAATGAGGGTCGGAGCACACGATCGCTTTTCAACAGCAAATCCGCATCCCCCAGACATAATTTGGCCCTAGGCCCCCACTGTATCTGCCCCTCCCACATACAGTAGAGATGGAAAAAAAAACCAATGGAATGGTTTAATGTCTCCCCCGGAATCCCAACCCTTTCCAGCACTCCCGACCCTTTTAGTTAGCTCTGGCCTGTGTCCTGGCAGAATCCCCGCCCAAGTCTATCTGAGCCATCCGAATCAACCCCCCCCCTTAAAATTCAATTTTAAAAAAACCTGTAAAAAAGCCCTAAGAAGCCTCTTTGCATGCCACCTCTCGGGATCCCAAGATCCATCATTAAGGAAGTATCTTGATAAGCAAGAAGGCTTATCAAGAAAGGGGGAGTTCCCGAAGGGAGTAAAGTTCTGTCGCAGTATAATATAGAGGAGAGTGTGGCATCAACCAAAACGGAGTGACATCACGGGGAGATGACATACCCACGGGGGGGGGGGGGTGTCAGAGCCGACAGTGTTCAAGGGGGTAGCGGGAGGCTTATGTCCACCATAGCTACTCTTAAGAAGTCCATTCTTATGAGTAGAGGAAGAATTTAAGTCCTCACCAGATGAACTCATGGCAATTTTAGGTAAACCTTTTGAGATGATCTTATTAAGAGTGAAGATTTTTTTCTGGCTGGAGGTCTAGATCTAAAGTATAGAGGGTGTTCAAGATAATGACCCGGTACTTTCGGTTGGTAGCTTTGACACCAAATGTGGGAAAGCATCTGTGGAATATTTAGAAAAAAAGTCATAGCCAAACAAAACCATTTTATTTTTGCAGGTAGAGGGTCGCCAACCCATTTGTCAATCATTAAGTGCAATTCTTTATTTATTAAATGCAATAAAGAAAAAGTATCATCAAAGACAGCACAATCTCTGGGAAAATGCATTCATACCAATGATTGATCATGTTAATCATGTTATTATATTTTTAGCTGAGAAAAGAAGTTCTTACTTTGCTTGGTTACAAGGTTACTACCTTCATAGGCTAATAATTGTAGTATCTAATCCTATGTTCTGATAGTTAGTTTGCTCTCTTCAATCATGAAAGTATACATGATAGTCACAATTAGCATTTGCATTAATCTCATGGTACTGGGCATCGCCTTGGGAAATTCATTTTAATTACAAGTATGTGATGCCATTTTGATGTATGTATTTTTTTCCCCTCTTTGCAACCCAGCTTGGAAACCGGAGGCAATACTTCATGCAACGCTGATGTTTCCCCGGCTATAAGGGAACTATAGTGAAAGGATTTCTTCCCTCCTAGCTCAATCTGCTTTAAAACCAGCTACTGATTTCTTCACAGATGGAAGCATTTCTCCAAGCTGACTTCATTTGAATTTGGACAGCATCAACTCAAGAAGCAATAATGAATTTGAAACCCTTTCTAGATCAGACTTTTTATTCTGAGAAATTTAACTTGTGTGCTGTATTGAGCTTTTTTAAAATTTTGTTTTGAACTGAATTCCTAGACTTGACTAGGAGAAAAAGGTGAAACTCCCCCCACCCATCCCCTCCTAGCTTTCTGTTTACACCCTTGGTAAGGAGGGAGGAATCTTCAGCCTCAAGATAGCTAGAATAGATTTCTGAGATCCAAGAATGAAAAGAAAAGTAAATACAGAAATAACATTGAGGGTTAAGCAGTACAGCTGATGCTAAGGATTCTTGTATTATTCAAGCTTATCGAATGGCAAGAGATACCAGAATGTCTATTCTTGACCATAAGATGATGTTTTATGTTCCCATCCATGTTGCAGGTGGGAACATAATTTCTTCATACCACAGAATTTTAAACTGAAGACTGTTTTGGTGCCACTCTATTTAAATACTGCCCGTAGTATTCTTTTTGAATGAAGATTTTTAAGATGGCTTTTGTGGTGAGACTTTGTTTCAGTTATGGTTATCTGGCTAAAATTATTTAGATAAGGGAGACAAAGGTCAAATGGTACATTGGATCTTCACTCACGCTCAGGATAATATCTTTCATTTACTCTCCAGTTGTTGCTGTTTTTGTGCAAAAATATTTCAAGAAACAATGCAGTGCTCCAGTTTCAATATCTACATCTGAGAGGAGGATAGTAGATCTGAATAAATAAAGGCCCTAGTTTGTTGACATGAATCAGCCATCAGAAGAAAAAATAAGCAAAGCAAGCCAAGATGGTTTTTACTTTGTGGTTAGGGTAGGCACTTTGAGAGAAGGTGCATTCTTGCCTTGAAGGAGACATGGGGCAATTGAGATACAGTTCTTATTGTGGTGCATTTAACAAGATGAATGATAGCTCCTGGGGACCAGTCAAATTACAGGACAATTCCTTCACCTACTCCCCCAACAGCTGCTGATACCTTTTGACCTGGTGGAATAGATCCATTCCTGGAAATACAAATGCATCTCTTTGCCTCTCTATTACAAATAGTATTTGCTACCCTGTAGGTTTAAAAAAAAGACCATTATATCCTACTTCTCCTAAGACTTGCATTTAGAAAACAGTTCTTTTCTGTATCTTTCATGTTTCTCTTGCTTTCATCTGTTAATTTTTTGTGTGATCTGATATGTTTCCTAACAATTTAATAAAAATTCTGTGAAAGATAAATGAGTCCTGTAATGTCATCTACAATGAGTCCAAACATGAGGGGCTGTGGTTTAATTGGTTTATTGAATTAAATTGAAGAGGAAAGAACAAATCTAAACATATTTAGATTTCTCCTGATCTATGCATCTACTGCTTTTGAGATCTACAAACATTTTTTAAAAAAATATTAAAAGTTAAGTCAATTTCCATGTGACTTAATGTACTGATATTTTTGGAGCTGATCTACATTTAAATATAATACAGTAGTCCTAGACATATGAACACAGTTCAGCCCAAAATTTCTGTTGCTAAACAAAACAACCTCAGACAGACAAGTACAATTTAAAGTACACTGTCGATGTCTTCTTGAATGGTTGCAAAACGTTTGCAACCAAATTACCAAGCTCGGAGTGCAAACCAACAGCCCCACATATAAATGATTTCCTACCCATAAGACAGTCTTTTTGTTTAATATGTCTATAAAACAGATAGCTTACTAGACACTTTCTCACCCTGACTTGGAAGGTATATTTATCATTTTCAGAACAAGCCAGGATATCAATGAAACTTTAGATAACTCTTATTTGTTCTAGCTTTCCATAACTTCCCAAATGGAAATACTACTAACGGAGTAGCCCTTTTGCTCCAGGAGGGAAGAATTCTGTATCAGGATGAATAGTTTTTTCCACCATCAAACATATTGATTCAAAATATGGTAATCTGAATATAAAAGGTAAAGGTAAAGATTTCCCCTGTCTTGTCATGTCCGACTCTAAGGGGTGGTGCTCATCTTCCTTTTCTTAGCCCAGGGAACCAAAATTGTCCAAAGACATTTTCCATGGTCATGTGGCCAGCAAGACTATTCGCCGAGAGGCACAAAATGCTTACCTTCCCATTGAAGTGGTACCTTCTTACCTGCTAACATTTGCGTGCTGCCAGGTGAGCAGGAGCTGGAGCAAGTAAAGGGAGCTCACCCAGTTGGGTGGCTTTGGGTCTTGAACCTGGTCTGCCAGTTGACAAACCCAATGTCTTTAACTGCTGAACCATCACCCACCCACCCCCAAGCTGAATATATTGGAACTGAAATATCAGAAAACTACAAATCATGACATTTGCCAAAAGGCCCAATAACTATTCCTGGAGCACGGATGGCCACAAGATTTAACCGGACTCCTGCCTGAAATACCTGGGGGTAGCCTTTCATTCTGGTGGCAGTAGGAAAACCCACAGGGACTACACTGCTGAAAATGCACAGAGGAGCACATCTGCAATCCTTAAGACAAGAGGTGGCCACTGTATACCTGCAACACTCAAGTTATTTGAAGCTAAGGCAGTAGCTTTTTGCCTCTTTAGAACTTGTACAACACAAATGTCTAAAATCAGCTCCTCGGGTCCCAAATTGTGTCTGTCTCTAATGATACCCTGCAACTAGGGAGAGGCTTCAGGAAAATGGAGAATGGAGTATGGGTGATCATGCCACCTCCTGGCCCAGGCCCCAGGCTATTCCCATCCCTCTCGTACTTGGTTTATTAACTGGGAGTAATGATTTTCAAACTACATGGAAAGAGGCAATTTCACCCTTGGACTTCTTGGCAGTATGGTATATGGTCAGGCCAAAGTATTCATTAAACTGTACAGCAAGCACAGAGTACCAATTTTATCTAGCCAGGACTCTTAACGTTTATTGCCAGTGAATGCAACAGGTATTCTGTTTCCTCTATGGCAGCGATGGCAAACCTTTTTTGGCTCGCGTGCCATAAGTGGGGGAAGCGCAAAGGGGTCGTGTGCAGGCGTGCCGTAACCATAATGCAATGCGCGACCGACCCCCCCAGTGCGCATGCGTGCACTACAGGCGCGACCCCCCCCTATTTTTGTATGCTTTTTTCATCCTCCCCAGGCTCCAGAGCCTTTATAGGAGCATGGGGAGGGCGAAAACAGCCTTCCCCGCCCCCCGGAGGCTTCAGGGACCTTCAGGAGGCTTCCCTGAAGCCTTCGGAGTGCTCAAAATGACCCTCCGAGCAACCGGAAGTGACTTCTGGTTTGCTCAGAGGGTCGTTTTAAGTGCTCCGAAGGCTTCACGGACCTTCAAGAGGCTTCCCTGAAGCCTCCGGAGCAGTCAAAACGATCCTCCAAGCAAACAGGAAGTCTGTTCCCGAATTTCCGGTTTGCCCGTAGGGCCGTTTTTTTGTGCTCCGGAGGCTTCAGGGAAGCTCATGAAGCCTCCTAAGGGCCTCAGGGGAGGGGCTCTTTTTGCCCTCCCCAGGCTCCTATAAAGCCTCTGGAGCCTGGGGAGGGCGAAAAATGGCTTTAAAAAAGGGTGAATTCAGCTGGCCAGTGCCGCATGCGCGCTGGCCAGCTGACAGGGCAGCACCTCACGTGCCCTGACAAATGGATCCATGCACCACCTGTGGCACGCGTGCCATAGGTTCGTCATCACTACTCTATGGCATACCAAACCACTGAAGGCCTCTATTCTGGCATGATGTCATGCCATCCCCTCAACTGTCCTTGAAGGCTGATACAGGAAGATTCCCTATCAAGAGATGCCCCTGTGCCTCTGGGCACACAGATACAACAGAACATATGCTTCTCCAGTGCCTGCACTACAGAAACGTTTGTAGTAACCTCATCTTCCCATTACTGCATAAATGCCCAAGGCACTCAGGACAATTCTATTTCTCCTTACTGCTTTCAAATACCAGCCCTGTGCCAGCATAGAGGGATGCTGGCATCTGTACGGCAGCACTTAAAATTCCTCAGATGACCTATCCCATAAACTAGACTTAATGAGCACCTACTACATCATTATAAAATGCTCTATGATTTGATAGTCTTCCATATACTAACCTTTTATGCTCCCCTGCAACCTTTAATGCTCTTATCCCTTCTTTCAGATGTTTATAGACGTTTAAATATGCGTTCTGTTTTATTTTCTTTTGGTTTTCCATTTTTGTATATTTTTTAGCCTCTAGTATGCTTTTTAATTGAGTGTATTCCACCCTCCTTATGCTGGTTTTGATTGCAATAAAGATTTGATTTGAGCTGAATACCCTCAATGCTGCATCTCAGTCATGGCCTTTCCCTGAAATATGAGAGGACAAGGAGCCGGTGCATTTTTAATGTTTCTCATTACAATAAAAATGAAACAAAAATTAAAGCACACTTTTGTAGCCAATGGCAACTGAAAGATGTAAGAGAGAAGTTAATTCAATTTTGTTGCTGCGGTTGGTGAACCCTCAGAGACATACATTTCAAGGAGAAGCTATAAATTAAGGAACAATAGTGCTAAATGTTTCTGCAGTATATAGTTTTTAAGGACATAATGAATAGATTGATACTGCAGTTGCTTTATACATTTTTTTAAAAAATGCAGAAAGCAGCGGTTAAAAGTCAGGTTGAGCGTGCATAGCTACCACTGGAATGCAACTAAATGAGAACAGATTTTTTTTTATCAACGGAGAAATTATTCAAAGATAAAAATTCCAGATAAAACTGTTAATAACTGAAACCTGATGGAATCTGATTTAATTGAAATTTATTAATATACTGTGAAATGATTGGAAGGAGTTACTGCATTTTTTGAGGTCAAAACTTCAGAAAACCAAATACGATGCTGTTGTAATTATCATGATAAGCAGAGAATTTGAATTAATTGGCTTTCCTAATTGACTTGTCCTGTAAGAAAACGAGTTGCTGATAGAATAACTGAATAATTGTGAAGGATAAATTTTGTGGACTTCAGATGTTTACTTGTCATCCTTTCCCAAGGAAGAACCACAAGAATTGGGAGTTATCTACAATTGACCCATCCATCCATAAAGGTACATGCTTGCATGCATACATGCATGCACACCCACATACATGTAAGTATGTATGTCAGAAGTTCACAAAAGGGAATCACATGACCCTGGGACACTGCAACCGTCATAAATATGAGTCAATTACTATGTGCCAAAATTCTGACTATGTAACCATGGGGATGCTGCAACAGTGAAAAACAGCCGTGGTTTCCCTGATATTGCAAGCACAACACTTTTTTAAAAAGAATACTCTCTTGACTGGAAGAAAAAGTTGTCTCTGAACAAGCAGTTGGTAGATTTCCTCAATATGAGTGCATGGAGCTCAAATGTGGTACTACCATGACTTTATTTAAACCTGGCTGTTCAGAAGATCTTTAAAGCTTAATGAGAGCTTAAAATGTTCATGGAATAGATCAGTGACACCCAAGCTTTTGGGCACCAGGGACCAGTTCCATGGAGAGAGTATCTATGGGGATTCTCAGTCATCCAAGTCACGGTTGTCCCAAAGGTGCTTTTTCAAGAGGTAACTGGACTTTCTGGAGAAAGCACCTTTGGGACATCTGTGGAGAGAGGTTTTTCCATGGACTGAAGGGGGCATGAGTTCTCATGCTGCCTGCATCCTGCAGATGGGGATTCACTTGTTTGTGCAACCCAGCCCGGTGCTGGTCCACATACTAGGGGTTGGGGATCCCTGGAATAGATGGACTAGATCCAAACTGATCTACAGTTATTGCTGTCTGCTCTTCTGGCAATTTCAACATACTGGTCTTCAATGGGACAATCATAAAGTGATAAGATTAATTAAAGAAATGCAATAATTTGTCAACCTTCAATTAGATTTCCTAGAAATATCATCCACTTTATTTTGCATTCCTAGAATTGTCTTAACCCCTGTGTTGTGGCCTGTCACCGCCAGCCCCTTCAGCAACCGATTCATATGAGAAAGTGGCATGGGAGTTAGGGCCAGCATCAAGGCAACCTGAGAGCTCCGAGGGGGAAGAGGGAATGGAGCTGTCAGAGATAGCGACAGAGGCAGAACCTGGGCTGTCCATCAGCCCTCAGATAGAGTCAACAGCTCCCAGTTCTGGAGGTGGTTGATGAGGAAGAGGAGGAACAGCTGGATCCAGTGCCTGACATGCAGATGCACAGAAGGCAGAGGAGAGCAGCGGAAATCTATACGCTGGTCCTTGGGACAGAAGAGCCACCTCTGCTAGCGAAGTCCTATCCTAGCTCTGGGAATAGAAGGCCAGGGGCCGGGGATCAATAGGTGTGGCAGAGAACTATTCATCTCCCTGCCGGTCTGCGACTGATAGCCTGCATTTCCAAATCTTGTCTGGAAATTATCAGAATTATTCTTGGAATCTGCAGCACCTTCTGAGCGTGTGTGCGTGTTTTCCTCCAGTCTGCGACTGGAAGAAAGCGAGCACACCTTCCAGGACTTCCTTTGCAGGTTTGGGAAGAGAAAGAGAGACTCCTGGTGTGTTGGGCCAGTTCAGAGGGAAATGGAGCGAGTGTCACTTTCCACAGGACTTAAGAGTCTTCATAGCCTGCTGTGAGAGAGTGCTGCTGGGGCACCTAATAAAGGGAATTTTGGTTAACTTCAACAGGCTTATTGTGTGGGAGCCAGATCTGAAATCCCTGGCTAATTCCCAGCTAATGTCATAAGTAACACAGTGAGCTTTCCTGCTGTCATTTCCTGGATCCACAAGCACAGTGTGTTTTGCTCTTATCTGCATCTTTGTTTCCCAGTCCTGGATTGGGAAGAATGGACTAGAGGAGACTGCTGCATTTATATAATCTTCTTCCTGATTTTATCTACAGGTAGTCCTCAACTTACAATCAAAATTGAGCTCAAAATTTCTGTTGCTAAGTGTAACATTTGTTGACTGAGTTTTGTTCCATTGTAGACCTTTCCCGATAAAGTCGTTAAGTGAACGACTGCAGTTGCTACCGGTAAGTTAGTAACACGGTTGCTAAGTGAATCTTCCCCATTGACTTTGCTTGTCAAAAACTGATGAAACTGCAACCGTCATAAATATGAACCAGTTGCCAAGTGTTCAAATTTTGATCATGCGACCAAGGGGATGCTGCAATGGTTATAATTGTGAAAAATGGCCATAAGTCACTTTTTTTTAGTGCCGCTCTAACTTTGAATGGTCATCAAATGAACCGTTATAAGTTGAGGACTACCTGTATTTTTGTATTTTTAAAAAAATGTTATGTAAGAGTCTTGTCGTAGAAATGAAAAATTATACTTGCTCTGTTTATTCAGATACTCTTGTCTATCTGGTCCACATTCTGCTCTTGGAGTGTCTCCAGATATTCAAATTTTGCTGATTTGAGTCTTCCTTGACAGGTTACAAGAAAAGACTCGATAACAGTCTTTTGAAGAAGGAATTTGGTGGAGCAGAAATTCCATCTCATTGCACACCCTGAAAGACATGCTTTCTCACAGAAATATAATTGAGCTAATAGTCTCAGATGAAGCACAGCACACAGAAAGAATCATATTGGCACCTCTGTGACAATCTGAAAGTGGTGTAGTCGGACTAATCTTTTAGACTGGGTGACATGATAGACCTCTCCCAAGTTTGGTTGTTTTAAACAAGGCAAATACCAATAGCACTTAGACTTACAGTATATGCTGCCCCATAGTGCTTTATACCACTCTCTGAGTGGTTTACAATGTCCGCATATTGCCCCCAACAATCTGGCTCTTCATTTTACTGACCTCAAGAGGATGGAAGGCTGAGTCATCCTTAACCTGGCCAGGATCAAACTCCAGGCTGTGAGCAGAGTTTACCTGCAATGCTGCACTTAATCACTGCACCACCAATAAACTGGAATTCAATTCTTGTTTCTATAAAGTTTCATAAAATCACTTCCTTTTTTCTTAAACACTAATGAGGTGTGCCAAGCAATGCAACACATGAAATCAGATGTGCGAATTGGCCTACTCTTTTCCTGTGTATTTAACCAAAGTACAGTGTAATTACTTCTGAATCGTATTTCTCATGTGGGGTATGTGTGAAGGGAATCTTAATTTTCTATATGCCTGCACTTTTTACTTTTTTTCTATCAAAAGAAAAAAAAAATCAAATGCTTTTAGCAAAACCTTTTCATTAGCTTGAAACAGAACTTGGAAATCTGGAATATACTAGGAATTCAAACAGGTAAGAGTTTTTATCCCCTTTTAAAGAGAATGTGAGTCCATAAACGTATGCATTATTTCCATTAAGAATTCTCCCCGATTAGTTATCCTAGGATGTATGAAATAAGAAACCAAAATGAGAATTGAGGAATACCAGGCATTATGAGTCAGATCTTACACCTCAATTAACTTAATAGAGCTTCTTTACTACAGAAGTCATTGTAAATATCTGGAATTGTCTGAATATTGGCTCATCAACTTTGCATTGTGTGTTTGGGCTATTGGTGGCTCTCCAAATCCTTCTCCATGTCTACTACCTGAGTGTTTTAACCAGAGATCCCAGGGAGTCATTTGATATGAAAGCATTAGCAGCATCAGCTTCACTTTTCATTATGAACTGTTACTCAACATTAGATTAGATTAGTCAATCAGGTTAGCATCAATGATGTTACCTAGTTTGGGTAATGAAACATTTGCAAGAAAACAACCAAGCTCCAAGAGCACCAAGGACCCCTCATCTTAACCCTGAGCTACAAATAGTCTGCTTTATTGGGACTTAAGTCAACAGCCTATGATCGTTTGGGCTCATTCACATGTACATTGGGTATCTTTGAGGTTATGGATTTGTCTTCTGCTCAAATGTTGCAGGACTCTCAGTACAAGGTATTTATTAAAGCAGCTATTTACAATGGCAACTCGGACCGCCTTCGAAATGACCTTCATGGAAGACACAGTATCACTCAGACTGAGACACTTTCACATTTAGCACTGATCTAAAAGCAGCTCAGCAGCTGTGGGTAGGGTTCAATTAATTTCTGGCTCAGATTCCATGCATCCAAAATCATATAAAGGGCAATATTTCCATCTGGAGTGTTGAAGTTCTAGAGAACTTGTAAGAGTCTGTTTTCCCATTGGTGGGAACTTGTTTCAACCCATCTTCAAGTTTCTTCAACTTTCAAGTGACCCATTCCTTCTTTTCATATAGTGTAGGTGGCAACTTTCAAATGCAAAAAAGGGTGTGGTTTGGAGGCAATTAAGTGTCTCCCACATTTGATAACTCTTATCTTTTTTTGGAAGTAAGAGTGGAGAACATAACAGGCTAATGCCAAACAATGCATTCCAAAAAAACCTTAAGGGGAGCAGAGTTTTGCTAATCTCTGTGTCTTCACAGTAATTCATGCCCTAATTCTTCCAGTTAGGTTATTGTAATGTGCTCTGTGTAGAACTGCCCTCCCACCCAAGAACTACAGAATATGATGGATAGTAAAAGACTTATGGAAACTGAAGAAATACATCAATAACGTTAACAAAAATGGAAAAGAATGAAAGAAAAGGGGACTCTCTGGGAAGAAAATACCTCAGCTTAACTTTGTGTCCTCTAGCTTCATTAGATTAATCTGACCAGGACATTTAGCATGCCAGTGCTGTGTTTGCTAATCTCTAATGTAATCTCTAAACAGTGGTTTGAAGCCAGGCCAAAATCATCTTTAGTTTGTTAACCTTGAGATTCTGGAAATTCTATAGTGCCTGGACTTTTAGAGGAGGGAAAGATAAAGTTGCTGGAAGATAAAATGAAGTAAGAGTTTGCCTCCAAAAGGTCTGCAGAGGTGGAGTGCCAGTTTTGTGGCAATTTAAAATAAATAATAAAACCCAGAAGAAACCAATTTAGCTCCCCGAAACAGTGAATATTGTGAGATCAGTAGCACAAAAATTCTATTTGGAAGTCCCCTAAAATTAATTGCTGTATGACATCTTATTTGCTATAATGAATGCCATCGTGCTAGACAGAGCACACGAAACTGTTAGGATGGAGAAAAATGGTAACAGAAAAGCGTATACAATACACATATGAAATCTGGCTTTGATCCAAGGACTGGGTTAATGTAGGGGGAGGGGGATAGGGTAGGGGTGGAAATGGCTGTTAGGCCTAATTTTTAATCCAAGCTGTATGTTTTGGTTTGTTTTTCTTTGTTTTTATTTAATGCTATATTTGGTAAATGGCCTAGAGTCCACTGGACTGGGTGGCTATGTTAAATCTAATTGATAATCATAATAATCAATGGAACATTATTACATATCCATAAGAATTAGTTGAGAAATTGATTAAAGAAATGTTTATAATTACTAGAATTGATGCTTATATCCCAGGTATATGAGGAAATTCATTCTATGAGAAGTGTTAATACCAATTTATAATGCCTTGGTAAGGCCACACTTGGAATATTGCATTAAGTTTTGGGCCCCCACAATATAAAAAAGATGTGGAGACTCTAGAAAGAGTTCAGAGAAGAGCAACAAAGATGATTAGGGGACTGGAGGCTAAATCATATGAAGAACGGTTGCAGGAACTGGGTATGTCTAGTTTAATGAAAAGAAGGACTAGGGGAGACATGATAGCAGTGTTCCAATATCTCAGAGGTTGCCACAGAGAAGAGGGAGTCAAGCTATTCTCCAAAGCACCTGAGGGTCGAACAAGAAGCAATGGGTGGAAATTAATGAAGGAGAGAAGCAACTTAGAACTGAGGAGAAATTTCCTGACAGTTAGAACAATTAATCAGTGGAACAGCTTGCCTCCAGAAGTTGTGAATGCCCCAACACTGGGAGTTTTTAAGAAGATGTTAACCATTTGTCTGAAGTGGCGTAGGGTTTCCTGCATAAGCAGGGGGTTGGACTAGAAGACCTCCAACTCTGTTATTCTATTCTATTCTATTCTAAAACAGTAGGGATCAATGAATATAAGGCTTCTGATGTTGAAAAAAGAAGTAACACATATATGTTTATTTATTTGCTTGAAAGCCTTGAAAGGCCGAAACAAAGAGACAGCAGTTTGCATGTTGTATAAGTCACCTAAGATTTTGCCTTGGGAAATTCTGTGAAACAAGACAAATATGCATAGAACGTGCCTAGAATGCAGACAGCTCATCTGTCCAAGAGACCTAGAATCTACCAGATCAACGTTTCTTAACCTTGGCAGCTTTAAAATGAGTAGATTTCAATTCTGAGAATTTCCCAGTCAGCAAGCTAGCTTGGGAATTCTGGGATTTGATGTCCACCCATCTTAAAGCTGCCAAGGTTGAGAAATACTGCATTAGATACATGTCCTTTAAAACCTATCACCTCCGCTAGCTTTCCCATTGATTAAAAATAATGTGAGCTATCATTTTATGCATCCTGAAGACTACCCATTAGTTTTGGGTAGACTAATAGACTCATGAATAAATATTGGCCTAGTAAATGAATCATGAATAATATTTTAAATGAACCTTTGAATTTGGTTGATGATATAAAAGCATGTCTGCCATAGACATATAGTGGTTTAGTTGGTTTCATGAGACCTTTACAATGTACATGAAGTGGAAAGCTGTTTATATCAATAAAAATGAATGAACTCTCAAGCTCAGTGCATTTTCTCTAACTTAGTGCTTCTCAATTATTTTCTGTCATGCCCCCCCCCCCCCGGAAGAAGAAAACATTTCGCGCCCCCCGCTCGACTGTAAATAGTATCATTTGTCTATAAAATTGTTATAAGTACACCTCTGCATAACACTGTATCCTTATTAATGTATAAGAGAATAAAAAAAGAAAGAAATGTGGATCAATTTACAACAAAGAATAGCTTTATTAACTGTAGCAGAAAAGATTTAAAGGAGCACAGGATTTAAAGGAACACAATATTAAAAAAAACTTTAACCTGCAAAACAAAAATATATAAAATAATTTGAGCTGAGCCCCCCTTTACAGAGCCTCGCGCCCCCCCTGGGGGGCCCGCCCCACTATTTGAGAAGCACTGCTCTAACTTGACAGGAGCTTTTTCAGGCAGAAATCAACCCCAACCCAACAGCCTGAAGTCTATGAACTTGAGATGACAGGGATTAAATCAGGAACATTCTACATATAAAGTCTGCTTTTTGTTAGTAAGTTGTGACTCTTCCTTGAGGTTGGGCTACTCTTCTACATGGTACTCTTTAGAACATTTTTTAAAGAACTTTTTTTCTATATTCCCTTATTTTCTGATGACTTTTAAACTACTTTTAAATGTCTTATAATTATTTTTTATTTCTGCTATACTACTTCATTCTCCTCAACTGATTTGAATACATTTGGCCATAACAAGTCAGGAATTAAAATAAACAGATAATTACACCAACGATTCCAGTTTCTTTGGGAATCTAAAACTTGTGAGATGAGCAGTCCAAATAAAGATGCTCCAGACTGTAGCTGAAATGTACCAGATAATGCAGAGATGTTATCAGCTCGAGGATCTACATGTCAAAAGGGAGAGTGGAGGGACGACGTCAGTTTACCAAATTTCAAAGTATCTATTTTATCATTTCCAATGTTCTTGCCACATTAGATCCAGGAATAAAATTTCTTATCCACATTACTGGGTATACAACTGTGATATTCTGTTTCATTTTGTCATGCATGTTCTCACAAGGATAATCCTCGACATAACATACACGTTTATAAGACACCCCAAGCACGTAGCAGAACTATCAATCGGACGATAATAATAGTAAGAGTCTCACTATCACCACATAGAAAAGCACCTCAATTTTATCCTTGGCTGCCAGTGGTAAATTTTTCTGCCAACTGAAACTTGAATTATAAATACACATGGGAAGCAGGCAATCCATGCATAAGGAATGAGAAGCACAAAACTCAAGCATTGTGCAAAGAACAAAACTAGTCCATTCCTGTTGTAATGAAGAGTGCATTTCTCTTTTCAGTGTATAGAAATGGATTGTACAGGTGAATGAATTTGTGTTGAATACTGAAAACAGGAGGGCCTTAGGACTGCATCTGAAGGCAACTGATCAATCAAGAAGGTGCAGAATAAGTGGCATAGCATGTCCCCAAAGATCTTGCCACTGTACCCCAACCCCGAGCACCTGCCACGTGGAACTGTTCTTGTAACAAGTGGTAGGACTGCTCCTAAGTCAAAAGTGAGCAGTAAGCTAATCATTTTAACTGAGACAGGTACATAGGGATCAATAGGCGCCAGAAAAGATTGTTTTTGCTTCTTTGAGGATATCTCTTTTTCAGCTCAAAGACCTATAAAAAAGTACGGACTAATATGGATATTCATCCCATACTATCTCAAACAGATTCTCAGTTGTTTCTTCCAACCCTTAAAATGAAGCTTACAGTACTGGATGATGATGATGATTATTTAAAAAATAGGGTACCTTTAGAAAGAATTGGATCTAAAGATAGTCAGATGTTCAAGCATTTTGTAAGTAAGATGCTGTCTACCTTCATACATACAGTCAAGGAGTCAATATATTATCTCTGCTGCAACTTTCAAAAAGTTTCCTTATACATTTTCTAACCCTTTTTTTTTCAAATCCAGCACCCTGATAAGAAACCAGGTTTGGAAAGAAGCTTCCTATCCCTGAGCTGCCCAAAGTACAGATCCTGCCTCTGGGATAGAGCAAGTTACAAGGTTCCAATAAAGGAGAATATATGTAACTCAAGAGTTGAACTAAGGACCAGAGAGTGTCTTTGGTGTTCTCTGAGCTTGGTTGTTTGCTGACAGACGTTTCATTCCTTGACTGGGTAACATCATCAGGGCCACCAGGCAACCAAGCTCTGAGAGCACCAAGAACTCCAAATTGATAACATTGGGCAATTCCCCGCCAGCCGCTGACCAAGTATTTTAGTTTGCCTTCTTAACACTCTGCAAGCGATACAGTACCAAAGGCCTGATCGACAATTTGTTTGCATCTGCTTAGGCAGAGTTAAAAAGAAGGATAACCCGAGCGTCGCGCACGAATGAGCAGGCTACCTTCCCGCTCACTCAAGATCCCGAAGTTTCAAATTTAAGTTGAAGCAACTCCCCATCTCTCTTAATGTGTCTTCTCTCTTCTCCCCGTTTTTTTTTTTTTGGCTCCCCTTTACAGAGCGAGATTTCGATACAGTGGAAACCTTTGCCTCGCCGGCAGAACCTGGTTCCGGGCTGCCCCGTCAACTCAGAAGGAAAGGATTGCTTTCTACAACCGCCGGAGAGTTTGCTTTGCTTTGCATTTACTGTACCTGGTTAACAGCGCCGGAGGTTTAAAGGCTGCAGCTTGCCGCGCTCCACTCCGCGGTTTTCAAACCCTGTCGGTGCATCCTTGCATGGACTCTTCCTTTCCAACCCAGGGAGTGGGGAGGCAGGCTTGATGCCCAAAATAAAACCTGCCCCCGCAAGCTCTTTATCGAAGGAACTTTCTCCCTTCTCACAGGCTGGAAGAAAGAGGCTGGCGGAGGGATCGACCCCTCTGAGGCAGCGGAAGGCTCCCCAGCAAGGGAAACTTGCCAAATCGGGTGTGTGTATGGGGGTGGGGAGGGAAGGGAAGGGGGTGGGCGAATAAGGCACTAAGGAAGACAGGCGCAGAATTTTGGAAACGCGGAGGCTACGGAGGGGCGCTTATAGCTGAGAACCGTAGGCCCCCTAGAGGCTGAAAGAGGTAAAACTTCCACTTGCCGATTCTTTCTTGCGGGTTGAATATTCAGCTTCCCGCTCCGCTTCGTGACTTTGGGGCGATTGGTTCAAGCGGAAGCAACATGTCGGCACAGCCTTTCAGACTGGTATGATGAAATCCATCCTTAGCCATTTCCACCGCTCAACTAAAAGCGTCTCTTGCCAAGCGAGGATCTTTGATATTTTCTTCAAAAGGGCAGCAGTTCCATAATAGATCTCCCAACCCCAACTTGCAAACATTTAGCCACGTGCCCGAGTGTTTCAGATCCGTCCAATGCGAGGTGCAGTGGTGCATTAACCATTAAGCAGACTAAGCACGTGTTTAGGGCACCGGGGCAGCAAAGGGGGCACCACAAAGTTGAGAAAAAAAAGAAAAAAACCCAATGAAGATTTGTACAGTATGTACAAAGGAGGGGGGCACCATGATTTGTCAGTGCTTAGGACACCAGTGAGCCTTAATCCACCACTGGCAGATATGTAGTCTGTCATAATACATCAAGTATTGCATTGCACTGTTTGTGTTGTTACATATCAATTACACATATTGTGTTGCTGGAGGATGTTTTAGATACCAAGCTTCTCTCAGGATACTCTCTTAATTTCTCTTTTAACATTTTGGAGTGGCAAGGCCAAGCCGATTCCCACTGTTGCCAGCCACTCCACTAAGTAAGTGGCAGACCTAAATCCCCTCTTAGCTGCTCTGATGAAGCCAATTGCAGTTTGGACTGGGCCTCCCCTTAGTTTTTCTCTGCTTATTCCAGGAAAACCTTCTGCCCCATTGCCTTCTCTGGCAGCATTACAATTGCACCCTATTTGTGCTGTTGGAGTTAGAACGATTGTGGGACCAGACAGAATTTAAAATAATGTAGGGAAATGATCACCATGCTCTTCAGAGTATACACACAAGAACCTCTGGGTCTTTTGAACTGATTGTCCTTTAAATTTCGCTGGCCTGATGGGATTTTAAATATAGAAACCTAAGCTATATGGTGTTTTATTTTTCACTCTCGCCAAACATGTCCCTCCCATCTTGATCTAGGGCAGCTCCTTCAGCTGCTCCTATACTTGGGCTGACCTTTTCCCACCCCTCTTTCTTTCCTTGCTCTTTCCCTCCTTACCGTTGTGAGCCTGGTGGCCAATGAGCTTCTCTAGAAGATCAGATGTCACTATAACAGGAGGACTTAATTGCTTGCGGGAGCTGGCAGAGCCTGCAGCCTGATCCATTCGGCAGAAAGCTCCTTGCTTCTCTCAGCTCCCCCTCTCAGGTAAGAAAGAGATTCAAGTGAGACATATATCAGTTAAATATAGGGAGAAGAGAAGGAAAAAGCATGTCCAAAGTTGTCTTACTCAGACTAGGGTGGAATGCAAAACAGGAAGGCAGAGGTTCTTGGGCCTACAATAAAAGTAGGTTCCCAGATCCTAGAACCACAGGACTTCTCCTCCTCCTTGATAGGGTTTGCTTCAAGCTAGTAACAATAAGCTGTAGCAGCTGTCCATTAAAAAAAAAAAGGAAGGCGATCCATCAAACAGGAATCTATATGTGAGAAGTCTATGGCCCTGCGACCTGTGGTCAAAAGTGATATGTATCGCATACACAAAACACGCAAAAATTTTCAAAGTTGTCAACTGAAATGCAACCTAAATGGGGGTTTCCTCCCTGTTTGCATTCCCACAGAAAGGGATTGAGTGGAGAGACTGTGAGGATTGCTTAAATGCCAGTGGGGGAAGCCCATTTTAATAGAAGCATCTCTCAGATTACTGCAGAAATAAAGTACTTGAATACGATGGATAATGTGTACATTTTAAAAAGAAAAAGATGTGTTTCAGTAGTGTGTTAGATTATTTCAGCACCATTGGTAAAATAAAAGACTGCGGTGAGTATTTTTCAGTTGAGGTTATTTCAGTTATGAAATCGAAAATCAGCTTGTTGAGTCATCACTGAGTCCGGGCAAGGAACGAAAGTTAGAAGTTATCGTGCATTGTAGCAATTGAGCTTTGTTTGATTTGCACTAAAAATATTGTCCCATGGGGAGGATTTAACCCCAGTTAAATACTGTATATTTTAATTAGACATTCAATTCTGAGGATTGGTCTCAGGTCTTATGAGCAATGTTGAAAATTACTGATTTTCTTGCACATTATACATTTTTGTGTTGGACTATATGAAAGGGAAAGTCAAATATATACCGTTGTTTGATTCTGAACTGAAAGCAGCACGTGTGAACTAGGCCTTTAAATTATTGTAAGATGCAAGTATCAAAATCATATGTCTATCTTAGCTCTTTAAAAAGGCCAGACCAAAAAATCTGCCAAAGGATTAAATTTTAACTGTGTAATTGGCTGAAATATAGTTGTCATCTTGGAAACTGGTGGCAGAGATGAAGTGGTCCATGGTGAATAACAGACCTGGAAATAGTCAGGTATCAGTGGTAAATCTTCTCAATAGTGTATAGAAACATAAAAAAGTGATGGCAGAAAGAGAGCTAGTAGTCCATCAAGTCTGCCTTTTGCATTTTTTAATTTGTTTTGGTTTTCTTAATTAATTAATTTTTAATCATTATTTATTTATTTATTTATTTATTTATTTGCCAGATGATATTTTCTGACAATAGGTGAATCATTAAGGTAAAATTCTGTGAATTATCACAACTATTGCATCTGAGTAATGTACCCCTTATTATACACCGGTATAAAAAATGCCTTTTGCATTTTTAAATTTGTTTTGGTTTTCTTAATTAATTAATTGTTAATCATTATTTATTTATTTATTTATTTATTTGCCAGATGATATTTTCTGACAATAGGTGAATCATTAAGGTAAAATTCTGTGAATTATCACAACTATTGCATCTGAGTAATGTACCCCTTATTATACACTGGTAATGGCATATTCTGTTACGTCACCATACATGAAAGTACTTTGAGGCTTCTAAAAAAGGGAAGATAAAAAGCTGACTATCTGTTACTGAATTCTGCTCCTGATTGGATGTGGCTGAGACATGACCTAGGACTGTATAACTAATATACCTTCTGTGTCCTGTATGGCAGCTATCCCGTTTTGGAAACCATTTGTGTATGGTAGGGCAGATTGGATACCTTTTGGCGCATCATGGCAGATCTTTTTTGATTGGGGAACTATGGAGGCAATCACCACACAAAGATGCCACCATGTGTTAGCTTCCAACATATGCACCCGTTTCTAATCTGACTTGCTGGATTTATAGGTAACCTTTTATTGGTCAATTACTTTACTTTACTCAGGTTTAAGTTCATGGAGGTCTACTGGCCCAGATTTTGTAGCCTTCTATTTGCATCCCATCCCCATTCCCCAATTCTTATGGTGTTTATATTTTTTTTACAAAATATATCAATAAATCCCATTAAGGAGAATAATACCCATACTTTCTGGGTAAAGGTGTGCTTCACCTTGCCACGTAGAGCATTTCCCTTGTGTTCTCTCTAATAAAATAGGACAGTATGAAAAGCTCTAATGCCTCACCCTTAAAAGTTTCCCCATTCTGAAATGCCAGAATTCCAACTGAGTATGGTCACCATGTTTCAATTTGAACCTAAGGAGAAACAGATCTTTTTCTTGTCTTAGACTCATGGAGTGGTAGAGTAAAAAGTGACCACAAGAATGATCTAACTCAACTCCCTGCAATGTACAGGAAATCCAATTTAATAATAGAATTAAATAATAGATATATAAAAACAGATAAATAATAGAAGGTATTATTTTTATTCTTATGATATATTCTGGCACTTTTCTAATAACATGCTACCATGAGTTTGCCTATGTTTGGATTGTTTTGCAGACAAGATTTGGTTTGAAGAAGAGAAAGGTTTACCTGGGCTATATAGGTATCCATATCTCCAGCTGTTTTAAGGCAACACTGTTGGTTATAAACTTTTGCCTGCTCTCAAAATTCTTTGCAACTACCTATCTATCCATGAGGTTTTGTAATAAAATAATCACAACATTTGGCATAAAAGCATTTATAAGTGGCTTTACCAAGGCATATTTTTGTTTGGAGAGCAGGTTTTTAATGCTGCACCTTGAAGAACCTTCTAGAACCTGAGGAGAAATGCCATAAGTCTTTACAGCTATGTGAAAAAGAATCAGAGAGGGTTTGCTTTCTTTTTGAGACTCTTTTCTTAGTGAACTCGGTTCTTTGGAGGCAGAGATTGAGCATAAGATTTGGACAAATGGGTGGGGTTAAAAAACGAACCTCTTAAAGCTTCCCTTGCTTGTTTTAAAAGCTCCAGCTGCTGCTTTCTTGAACCACATATAAAATGGCATTGCGGTCCAGCTAAAGTGCCAAGAAGAATTTTTGAGGCAGTGGAAATATAAAAATGGAGAGCACACAGCAAACAATGCACTGGAGACATCAGATTGATTAAATATTCTGCCAGGAGAATGGTTTCGTCTACCAAATGAGTCCATGAACCAATTTGCTTTTCCCCCTCTGATATCCAGCTATGCCTATCAAGTCCGTTGTTTAGCACCAGCAGCTTTCCTTCTCATCCTTCTTCCGATAATTTTCCTGCTTCACCTTGTATGGCCAAGGAGAGAGAGAATGATTGATGGGAGGACAGCTATTTTCATCAATGGTCTCCGAGATGAGAGGGAGTGAATTCAATCTCTCAAGGGGAAGATGGGTACATTCTCAGCTGTTAAGAAGCTCCTTAAGAGATGGGGGTCTGGTGTTTTCAGCCAAGAATTGGAAGAGATTTCAGCCAAAAGGCACATATAGTTCAGAGCGGGAAGGAGAAATTGGTCTGGGATTTATGTGACAGAATTATGATCCACATTCCCTGCTGCAGATTGGCTCAGCATCAGGCATTTATTTATGACATTTGCACTTCGGTCAGAGCCTGTCTGATTTATCTGAGTTGAATTTGTCTTTAAAAAAAGTGAGTTGGTTTGCTAGTGTAAACATATGCAATTGAGACAACAGTATATTTTTTAGAACTGACTTACAAATGTATCAGGAGTTCACATCCCAGGGGTTGAGTGGTTAGGTTACTGTGAGCTGATTTGGTGCAAGAAAAAAAGGTTGCTTTAAAAAAACTTATCTTAGTTTAGCTGGGGGAGGGAATCTGTATGTAATACAGATGTAATAATGATCCTCTTTCTCCCCCCACCCTTCTATATTTGCTTGTTGTGGTGGCAGGTGGATGGATCGCTAGTTAGAAATAATTTTGAAAGCCCACAAAACATGGAAAAATGGATTGAGAATATCAAATGAAACGAAAGAGATGATTTTGAAGCTTTAAAATCATCTGCTTTAAGCAAAGGACCAATGCCAGTGCTTATCCACATGTCACCAGTCATCGTCTCCATATTGTATTGATTTATCATGGGCAGCAGATTGCTAGCATACTTAGCATTGGACGTATTTTGGATAGTCAGTGCCAAATATATAATTTTAGGATAAAATAAAAATTGGTTATATTTTAAGGAAGGCTTCCCGAGACTTAAATTTCAATCACTGAAACTGATTCCCTCAAAAAGTTCTGATGATAGGCTGGAGACGACCCCAAAAATACCGTAAGCACCATTTGCAGATAATTACAATATATGATCATCCTGGATCTGAAACTATTTGGGGACAAAGACTGGGAAGGAGATTTGGATTTATCTGCTTCATTGGCACCTCTACATTATTTGAGTTCCTTGTTCCTTGGCTTGACCTTGACAGGAGGATACTTGAGGAGGGATCACAAAACCAATATTTAAAGACTTGTTTTGTTTTTATCAAGCTAAAAGAATATTAAGCAAGGTAAGAAAACCACCAGGATGCAGACAAGGAAAAATATCAAATCCCTATTTTGATAGATGGATGGATGGATGGATGGATGGATGAATAAAGTTGCTAAACAGGTAGAATATTTCAACAAAGATGTGAACTGAAACCTGAGTTCAATGCTAAAACTCAGCTGAAGTCTTTGCAATTGTACTAAGAAGGAAATTAATGCTTCTAAAGGAGTGTCTCTGTCTAGGGTGCATCTGTGCACTTTTAGTTAACCATAATATCACTGGAGGATAAGAAGAAAGGGAATCCTTACAGTTCTAATGTTTTTCAAATGATTGTAGTTTTCCTGATGGTTTTTTCCTCCAGCATGATTTCTGAACCAAAATAATGTATGCCTTATATGTCATCCTGTTCTAGATTAAAATTTTATGATGGCTTGTTGTGGAGAAGGGTTTCTCTGAAGGGAAAAGAAAGGTCGATACTTTGTTGGAGTCAACACAGTTCATTGAGACAAAAACTCATACCTATGTGAGATTGTGTTGAGTAGGATTGAGCTATCCATTCCTGGGCACCCAATGATCTTCATCCAGTTCAATCTCCTTCATTTTTAAACATAGACATAAGGAAAACATCACAGCACATGACACTTGTATTCCATCTAACTTACCTGTCAAGCCAGAAATGGCTAAAGGTAATAATATTAAGAGAAACTTTAGAAATAGTAAAACTGTTGGCTTAAAAACTGTTTTAGTATACACACAAGGCTTTCTTGAGACAGAAGCTGAATGAAGCTTCTTTGGAGATGCAACTAAATGAATAGTCATTTTTAATCTCAACCATGTATTTTTCTAGTGAAACATTAACTTTATATGAAACATGCATGCAGAACAGCCTTATATTACATGCGTATATCCGAGATAGTGATTATCTGTATCACCTGAATAACCCCAGGTCCTTTGGCATAAGGACTGTGATTTTATTAGCTTGTGTGGCAGTTGTGTGTTTTGGATTGTTATACTTCCAAAGCTTATCACAACTAAGTCTTTTATACAGTCTTTTACAAAGTATAATGATGCTAATAGAATTGTCAAGAGTTGGGCATGAATGAATAGGTATCATAATCATCATTATCATTGATCAAAAAAAAAACAACCACTGAATGTTGAAATATTATTTGAACTATGTGAAGATAAAACATTTGTTTTTTTAACTTTCACTGAGATAGACATGATTTTATATTGTTAATTGTTTCAAAAAGTGAAATAGAAAGAAACAAATTAAATCAAGATAGATTGCCTTGCCTTTCCATCTAAAAAATGAAAATAAAAGAAAGCTTAATAATTATGATTGATTCACACAACACACTGAACCATTAATTATCCAAGAGAGTTGTGCTTGCATAAGATACATTAGTAAAATGAAGTAAGAAAGCTTTATGATCAGAAAAACAAACAAAACCTTTTTGCTACCATTACCATCTTGAACAAAGCTGTCAAACTCGCAGCCCACAAGCCAGATACTTCGTCACGCGCTGGCCACGCCCAGTTTGGCAAAGAGGAAAAAAGTTGTGATACAACACGTGACGCCACCATGACGACGCGTGTTTGACACTCCTGATCTAGAGGTTGATTGGATTTGGGCAGCTGTACAAACTCAGCTTGCCGAACACTATAGAGAGCAAGTTTTTTTTAGAAAAGACACCAAACTAGACTTGAATTGAAATATTTCCTAAGGATACTTTTTTTTTTGTAAACTCAGGTTGGCAACTTATTCAGATGATTTACAGCTTTAACATTTGAAACATTGACGTGCTAGCTTTCAGTTAGCATGAAACTGAGAAATATTTTCATGTCATTAAATATGATTGACTGTGATGATGATGTTACTGGGATGGACAGCTATTTTCCATCAGAGTCAGCAAAACGATGTCAATGTGGCAGGCAGGCAGGCAGGCAGGCAGGCAGCCATACTGTCATAATGTTAGAGAATGCAATTCACCTGACTTGAAATCAGAAGACTAACCTTGCTTTCAGATGTATTTTGTCAGAATAAAACATGTTTATGAACTCCATATGTTCAATTTTACCATTAAGCAGACTGCATCTTAGGCAGGTAATTTAGACAGGAAATTCTTCATTACTGAAGTTGTTACTATATTTTCACTTCCCTGAAGACTTATCCGTGGGAATTTCATCTTCAGAAACTTCATAGGCTGAGGTTTCTATGATTTTGGACTTGAAGGCAAGGTGAGGAGGCATTTGACTCTAGCCGGAAAGTGTCTTGAACTGACCCTACAGTTTTATAGGCCAGTTCTTGTTATTTTCTCCATGGCAATAACACAGTGAGGTGAATTGGGCTGAGAGAGAATGACTGGGCCAAAGTCACAGAAGCCATCTTTCATGCCTTACATGGGACTTCAGCTCACTGTCTCTTGTTTTTAGACTGGTGCCTTAACCATTAGACTAAAGTGGTCATCATTCATTATGTGTGAATGGAATATTTTTCACTGAGAACAGAAAGTTATCTGGAGTCTCTCTTATCTTTCTCACATCTGCACACTGTGGCAGTGTTGTGGTTATGTGTACCTTCAGCAATTTAATAAGTTTAAGAAAGTGCATTATGACCCAGCATATCAACAATGGTTGAATCAGGCGGCGTGTGTGTGTGTGTGTGTGTGTGTGTGTGTGTATACCATATATATATTTATTAGGCATTTGAATTCTGGTTTGGTATGTTAAAGTTGGTTAATGACCATCTGCTAATTCCCCCCCACCCCCCACTAGAGTATGTTGGCTAATTTAGCCAGATTCTGCTGAGTGCCTCTGTAGTGGCTATTATGTGAGGCATGAGATACAATAAACCAGCTTTCCCCACCTACCAATCTGATGCAAGGGGAAAAGCAGCACACAATTGTGGAGGGTGTTTATTAAACAGAAGGAAACATTATAGCAACAAAGATGATTAGGGGACTGGAGACTAAAACATATGAAGAACGGTTGCAGGAACTGGGTATGTTTAGCTTAAGAGAAAGAAGGACTAGGGGAGACATGATAGCATTGTTTCAATATCTCAGAGGTTGCCACAAAGAAGAGGGAGTCAAACTATTCTCCAAGGCACCTGAGGGTAGAACAAGAAGCAATGGGTGGAAACTAATCAAGGAGAGAAGCAACTTAGAACTGAGGAGAAACTTCCTGACAGTGAGAACAATTAATCAGTGGAACAGCTTGCCTCCAGAAGTTGTGAATGCCCCAACACTGAAAGTCTTAAGAAGATATTGGATAGCCATTTGTCTGAAACGGTATAGGGTTTCCTGCCTAGGCAGGGGGTTGGACTAGAAGACCTCCAAGGTCCCCTCCAACTCTACTATTGTATTGTATTGAAAGCCATACAAGTTAGCAGTGTTGTAATAGAAGATTTTCTGTGCCCTTGTGCTTGTCTTAGAACCTTACAAATCCACATAAGCATTTTTAAAGCATGATAAAAAGTTGAGACATTTTGGATTGGGATACTTACATGTCTTAAAAATGAGATTATGCCCTTGCTGTCATAGTCTTTATTCCCAGGAACTCCCAATTGCCACATCTGGAGGAGTCCTTGCAAACTTGTCACTTCTCTTTGTATTATATTGCTGTTCAGAGAACCTTTCATTTTAAAAGTCTGAGGTCAGGAGAGAGATTGAAGTCCCCATATTAGATAATGATTTAGAGGTGCCAACTTTTTCTCCCCAAATATGTCAACCACAGTAGCTTAAGCCTATAGGACTATTTTTAAGATGCTGTAAGTAGTGTGATTCTAATCCAATACCATATTGTCCCTGAGAGTAATTCTAGGACCAATTGTTTCAAAGTTAGTGTTCTTGGGAATGATCAGTTTATATACAAGTATAGTACTCAGACTCCAGACGTGATCTTTTCCATGATGTATCAGTAAAATAAGAACACTAAAGGGTATCATAATGACTACTTGAAAACCCACTGTTATTTATTTTAGATGTATCTTTAAAAGGTTTATAATTGAGTTGCGAAATCTCCATTTATTTTCTATTAACATACTTTAGATATTGCCACGAAGAGAAGATATAGGAGTCTAATACAAACCACTATGACAAAAAGAAACAAAAAAGACACAGACAGAACATATGTCTTGACATCATGATGCACATTTGTTTCTGCCTCTGCTTTGCACACAAACCTACAAGGTATAAAATAATCTTGAAATGATTTGTCTTGCTGACTTAGTATCAGGAAGGTTGGAGAACATGAGCCCACAGTCCACAAGTGAACAGCCTACTATTCCTAGGCCACATGTGACTTCTGAAAGCCTTAAATGTGACTCAAGGATCCTAAATGTATAATGTTAATATTATAGAGGTGTAGAAGCTTTAAATCACTAAATATTGGAAGAATATCTCTTTCTGTGTTAATACAGTTTAAATGTAAATGAAATGTCATTAATATTAGATTTCAGCTTGACCTTACCCTCCTCCACAGGATGGGCAAGGAAGGTTTGCATCACTGCATTATTAAAGTAATAACAGCAAGTTGACACAAATTATTGGCCAATTTTTAATATTGAGTCAACATTAGTAGCAATCACCACTTTCTTTTCAGCTATCTAAAGTAGCTTTCAAGTTCTATAGTTTTATATGAGTATGGATGAGTTATTATTTATTCATGCAATTAAACTGATTTGAATCACTTTATACATTTTGGAGTTTGCATGTTGTATAAGTTTAATTCAATTTGGAAAATAAATTTGATCCACGGATATGATCAAAGTGGCAGGAAAATTTTAAGAATCGTGTATGGTGGGGGGGGGGGGAATGTTAGTGGCTCTTTTGATTTTTTTAAAAAAAATTGTGTATGAAATGGGCCTGCCCTGACCTCTTAAACTAAAATAATACTTTCCTTGACTTTTTTAGTTATTTTTGATTGGAACACCTGGAATTTCAAAATGTTGTACAAAATAACCCAAGTTAAACACACAACCTTTTTGGTGTTTATAGTACATTTGTACCATTACATTTTGTCACTTGGAGTCATGTACTATCCCTTATATGGCAAGGCAATTGCCTCCAGGAATCCTTGATCTTCTAAAATAGAAACCTTGTAAGCTGCAGGTGTTCTTTGGGACATCCATCCATCTGCTGCTCCTTCAAGAGTCCTCTCAAGTATCAGCTGAGTAATTAAGTTAAGATCAGGCTTGGGTTTCCTTGGGAGCAGCTTTGTGTTTTCTAATTAAAGCTTTGTCCCTCAAGGACTCCAGTGGGTGTCAGAAGAAATATTCCTCTAAAACCTACCAGTGAACTCCTTGAGGTTTTTGAACCCTTCAGAAATCAAATCTGCAAATTGCTTATGTCTCCCAAGAAATTGTCCTTTTGTGGGTTTCCATCCTCATCTGAGATGCAAAAATTTGCTTTGTACAAAGTAGACAAGAATTCCTGCCTTTGGGGTAAAACATAAGCCAAAAGGTTTCCTAAGCAAAGAGAGGACATTTTCAATTTTATTTAATTCAGTTTCAGTTTATTTAATTTATAAACCGCCCCCTCTCCCCGAGGGGACTCGGGGCAGTGTACAGACAGAAATAAAATATACAATAAACAACAAAAATACAAAACCCCAGACAAACAAATTGAGCATAAAGTCTGTACAATAGTCATAAATTAACTAATGATTAAAACCAATTAAAACCAATTAAAATACCCCAGAATTTAAAATTTAAAATACCGGCCAGGAAGGTCGGGATTAGATTATGCTTATGATTGTGATTGGGCCAGGCCGGCTAGTTGGAACAGGTGGGTCTTGAGTTTCTTACGGAAGGAGCGGAGATCAGCAGTAATTCTAATATCGGGGGGGAGGTCGTTCCAGAGGGTAGGGCCCACCACAGAGAAGGCGCTACTCCTGGGCACCGCCCGCTGGCATTGCTTAGCGGACGGTACCCGGAGAAGTCCCTCTCTGTGAGAGCGAATTGGTCACAGGGATGTGTGGGGTAGGATGCGATCCCGCAAATAACTAGGTCCTGAACCATGGAGCGCTTTAAAGGTGATAATCAACACCTTGAAACGCACCCGAAAAGCCACAAGTAGCCAGTGCTTGCCTTTTGTAAAACAAATTTTGCTTGCCTTTTGTAAAACAAAGCCAAGTTCTGTAGATAATCTATGCCATTAGTGAGAGTAAAAATTCCTCCTGATTTTCATACCCTGTGGTATGAAAGCTGATGTAAATGTAAGGACATGTGGGATAATATTACTTAAATAGCCTTGTAATTTCTGGCATTTTTTTCCATCATAAGTAGAGATGCAGCTGATCTGGTCATATTTGTCTTGGTATGAATACAAGCTGGGTAACCGTAACAACTACTCTGTGTATGGGAAACTGAGGGTGGGTCTCGGCATGGTATATACATGCTTTAGGCATACTTTGTCTGTGTGACCTAATTAGTAAAATACTGTATTTGGGCCTGGGATAAAATGTCAAATCAATCCCATCAACTTGCAGTTTCAATTCTCAGGAAGATAAATACAGGTAGTTCTTGACTGATGACCACAATGGGGCCCAAAATTTCTGTAGTTAAGTGAGATGTTTGTTAAGTGAGTTTTGCCCCATTTTACGATCTTTCTTGACACGGTTGCTAAGTGAGCCACTGCAGTTGATAATTTAGTAACCTGGTTGTTAAGTGAATCTGGTTTCCTCTTTGACTTTACTTGTCAGAAGGTCTCAAAAGGTGATCACATGACCACGGGACACTGCAACCGTCATAAATATGAATCAGTCGCCAAGCATCTGAATTTTGATCATGTGATTATGGGGATAATGCAAAGATCATAACTGAAAACGGTCATAAGACACTTTTTTCATTGCCATTATAACTTTGAATGGTCTCTAAGTTAATGGTTGTAAATTGAGGATTATCTGTAGTAAGAATCAGAATATTTTTTTGCTTCGAACAGTCACTAAACAAATCATTGTAGATCGAAGACTTAACTGTAAGGGGGAAAAATACCCCATGAAGCTATATAGCCGTGATGGCGAACCTATGGCACACGTGCCACAAGTGGCACGTGGAGCCATTTGTCAGGGCACGCGAGGCGCTGTCCTGTCAGCTGAGTTCACCTTTTTGAAAGCTATTTTTCGCCTTCCCCAGGCTCCAGAGGCTTTATAGGAGCCTGGGGAGGGCGAAAAGAGCTTCCCCCGCCCCCCCCGAAGCGTCAAGGACCGTCCGGAGGCTTCCCTGAAGCCTTCGGAGCACTTAAAACCACCCTTCGAGCAAACCAAAGTGACTTCCGGGTTGCTCGGAGAGTCGTTTTAAGCGTTCCGAAGGCTTCAGGGACCGTCTGGACGGCGGAGGGAGGGGGGACTCTATAGCCTTCTTGCCATGCGTCCCGCACAGGAATCCGTCCCCTCGGGGCTTTGCGCGGGCGTCGCAAGGATTAAGCCGAAAGGGGGGGACGGGGAAAGCGAAGGGAGCTTTGTTGTCCTCCTTCTCCTTCTCCTCCTTTCCCCCTCCGGCTCGAATGCAGCGCCGGGGCCCGGCAGGCAGCGAACGAGTCGGAGCCTGCCGACTGGAGAAAGAGGGTGAGAGGCGGGTCCTGTGAACGGTGGCAGCAGTGGCGGCAATAGTCGCAACTCGGCGGCGGGCCGCCCCGGCTGGGAGACAAAGGAGGGGAAAGGCGGCAGGCAGCCGAGTTGCGACTATTGAGCGTGGCGCGGCGCCGCCTGGGGCCGGGATCGAGGCGGCTGTATGGCCTGCCTGGCATGGCGCGGCTAGAGGAGGAGGAGGAGGCGAGGGCGGCACGGCCGAGGCCTGATGGACTTCCCTTCGACTGAGCCCGTCCTGGCGGCGGCGGCGGCAGCGATGTGAAGGCCGGGCCCTGGCGAGCGCGCAGAGGCTGGGCGGAGCGGCACAAGGACGCCGGGCCCGAGGCGCCGCGTGGCGGGAGTGATCCGGGCCCGGGCGATGGAGACGCACGTCTTGTGCCTGTTCAGGGACCGTCCGGAGGCTTCCCTGAAGCCTTTAGAGCGCTTAAAACGACCGTCCGAGCAACCCGGAAGTCACTTCCGGGTTGCTCGGAGGGTGGTTTTAAGCATTCCGAAGGCTTCAGGGAAGCCTCCGGACGTTCCCTGAAGCCTCCGGGGGCCGGGGGAGGCTCTTTTCACCCTCCCCAGGCTCCTATAAAGCCTCTGGAGCCTGGGGAGGGCGAAAAAAGCATGCAAAACTGGGTGTGTTGTGCGTGCATGCGCACTGGGGGGGCGCGTTGCATTATGGGTGCGGCACGCCCGCACACGCCCCCCCGCGCTCCCCCCACTTGTGGCACGCGAGCTAAAAAAGGTTTGCCATCGCTGCTATATAGTATTGTGTATCACAAGGGGACACTCTATGAGTGAGATAAATTTGATAAGTAAGCAAACCACCTACATTAACATGGATGCTCCTAGAAAACTGCCTTGTTGCATTCACACAATGTTATGAGGGTTCAACCATTTGCAACCCTTCCATAACTGTCTTTTATTTTACTTCATAGGAGAAAAAGTTAAGAAAAAAGCAAGGCACTAGTTCCCCAATGTCTTTTGTTTGGTAGCATTAGAAATAATCAATCTTGATACTTATTAATAAGAAAATAATGTGTGGATAATAAAATAATACTACACTGTGTTCTTATTGCTAGGGTTGGCATGGTAGCTCAGAAGGTCTAAAGCACCAATCTTCAGCCTGGCATTCTAGAGGTTAGATTCCAGGTTTATCTGGAATTGTCCTAATTCTCAATCAAACCAGTCATTGGATATACTTGTTGAGAATTATTGAAGTCATAATCAAGCACATCTGGTGGTACCAGGTGGCAGAAGGCTAAACTCATGAAATGTTCCACTTTATCAAACATGACTTTGGCATGATTTAAGAGCCTGCTTATGCATAGGGCATGTTGTAGGCTGAATTTTTTCCTACTGAACCTAATAATATCGGCTTGAGTTTGAATCCAATTGGATGAGATTGATGGGGAGTTTTTGGTATTTTATCCTGACCGGGAAATCAACATTATAAAATATAGAGGAGTAAGAATTAAGGTCCTGCTTCAAACTAGCTTTATGTTTTGTAGAATATTTAAAGTTAATGAATGTACTATTTTTTTTAAAAAAGTGCTTTCAATTAATTAAACTGCCATCTTTGCATAAATAAATTATTATAAGGGTATGCACTGAGACTGACTCTGGCCTTTATTTGTTTTTTTATCCAGAAACCTTCTGCCAAAATGTCTGACACCGAAGAAGTGTAAGTAGAAACAGACTTGATTGTTAACTTATTTATACGGGTCTTTGCTGGTTGGAATTTTTTGGTAGAGCCAAACTACCAGTTTTCATATGTACAAGGATCAAAATTCTGTTCCAAAGACAATGAACCAAGGTGTTAAATAATCAAGTAGGTTAATATATCACAGACGCTTGATTCAAATGTCCAAAAAGAAAAAAATAGCATTTAGCCTTCTATCAAACATAATTTTATTTATGAGGATATATATATATATATACGTATGTATGTATGTTTGTATGTATGTTTGTATGTATGTATGTATGTATGTATGTATGTATGTATGTATGTATGTATTTGTGTTACAACCCCTGGTATGCCCAAATATGGGAGGAAGCTCACTAAGCTGGCTAAGACTCCTGCCTAATATATAATACAGCCCAGGTTCAAATCCCAGTAAGGGTATGGCTAGCTGATGAGAGCTAATTAGCTCGAAATAGATCTATACTAGTCTCCCTTTATTTATTTATCAGTACAAATACAACACACACACACACACACACACACATCTTGTATAAGTGCAGAATATAACTTCTTAACAATGTGTATTGTAATTATGGAGGAGGCAATGTGATTATGTACATATAATTTTGTATATCTGAATGGATTGATAGGTATAGATACAGATATATGTGTGATGACACAGAGCAAAGCACGGAGGCATCACAGCCAGCTGATAATTCAAACTCCCCTTTATTGCTCCAACTTTTCCCCAAATGCGCCCATGTTTATGGCAAGTCCTGGAACAAAGCATTCACACACACCTCCAGCAAAACCTCTGGCTGCGAGTAGTCCAGCAAAACACTGTCAGCAATGGCTTCAAGGCAAGAAGTCCAACGAAGCAAAGGAACACAGCAATGATAAGGGAAGTAATCTAGCAAACTCCAGGCATTAGGAGGAACGGCACACAAAACTCCACAAATTCAGCACTTGTTCCCGACAACCACCCCTCCCTGCAACATCTCCCTAAGTCTCAGTCCCCAGGCGTGCCTTGTGAAGAAGGATGGGGCGCTCCCCTCCTGAGTTGTTGGGTTGCTCTGTGCCATTCTCCGTACTTGGGGATCAGGAGGGGGCAGTCCTTCCTCATTCCTCATTATCTGAGCTCCGTAGCTTCTCATCTCCATTGCCGCTCTCTCTTCCCCTGTCTCTTGCTCGTCCTGTCCCTGTTTCTCCCTGCTGGCAAGCCATCCCAAGCTTGAGGGACCTGGGGCTGTCTCCTCAACCTCCGTCAGCCCCAGCTCTGGCTCATCTTCCTCCACAGACTCAGGCTCCGATGGGGCCACAACAATATCTATATCTGTATTTTATACACACACACACACACACTCACACACACACGTATGTATGCATGTATGCATACCTGTATATAAGAAAGGAAATAAAAACCATTCTAATTTTAACTGATCAGATGAAAAGTGGAGATTTCAAATCTACTATTTTATTTGTGCAAAAAAGGTGGAAAAGCTTATAACAGCAAAAACATGGCAAGAGGCTGACTGTGGAACAGATCACAAACTGTTCATGTGCAACTTGCGAATGAAGCTGAAGTGGAAGAAGAAAATCAAACTATTTCCATTGTGTGATCTTGACCCATCGGTTTAAGGAGAACATTGGAAATTGCTTTGAACTTCACTGAAAGAGAACCACAGAAAAACTGTGGCATGAAATAAAAAAAGTTGTGAAGGATGAATGTGAAAAAAAAGCTTCCAAATACTAAGAAAAAGAAGAAACAAACTGAATGTCAGCAGAAATGATGGAAATTGCCAAGAAGAAAAAAGAAGACAAAGACAGCAAAGGCAATGATCTCCTCCAGAAGGAACTTAATAAAAAAAAATTCAGAAGAGACAAGAAACAATCTATAGTGCCATCTGCGAAGATGTTGCTGATGGAAAAAAAAACACAGAGAAGTTTTTCAAAGCATCTCTAAACTCAGAAGGTGGTTTCAACCTCAAATCAGTATGCTAAAAATGCCAGTGGACAAATAGTAACTAATTTAAACAATGATAGAATAAATACATTAAAGTTCTGCACAGCAGAGATGTCAATTTCCAAGATACCTTATTAAAAGATATTTCCTACTTACAAAAACCATTAAGTGAAGTCAGATCATCCCTCTGGTCATTACGAAGTTGGAATGCTATTGGGAGTGGAATATCTGTATAGAAATTTGGCAAATAACAGAAGAAGAATCAGTAAAGGTTCTAAACAAATTATTTTACCCACTCTGATTCAGTGGCCATCAGATTGGTAAAGGTTGCATGGCCATAGCAAAATTGTCCTATCTCAGATCATCTTGAAAAGACTATAATGCTAGGAAATGTGGAACAAAAGAAGAAGAAGAAGAAAGATGAGCAGCAAAGTGATTGAACAAATTGAGCAAAGTGCTCAATTACAGTAGTAATGGACACACTGGGGAAAGACCAAAGGATCACATGAGGATAGATCTTCCTGAAAGGAATCTCTTTATGTGATTTCTGGGAGTTAACACTGACTTGATGGCACATAATATCTGAAACAGGACATTAAGGGTGGATCTAATCTAATCTAATCTAATCTAAAACAATCTAAACTAATCTAAAATAATATGACATGTACTAATCAGGAAAAGTGCACCTATTAAAACATGCTTTTTACTCAATAATTGCAAAACATATTTATATTTGTTTTCGGTTATTTTTCTTAATTCTTAGTATTTTTAAGGGCTTGAATTCCTGTTTCTACAAATAAAATGGAATCTACTGAAGTTCCCATCTTATAAATAACAAGAACAAGGAACAAAGATAATACTATAAAAACACTATTGATGTAGCTCAAGAGCTTAGATTGACCTACAATGATTGAAGAAAACAATTTTTATAGAGTCTAACCTTGGTAGCTGAAGTGATGTTATCTAAGAGGATCACACGATAGTTAATGGCAAAGGAATAATGAAAATGAAGGTGGAACTGACTCAGAAAATTGGATTTTGGAGAGAAACCTGAAACATCTTAACAAAATGAGCTCAGAATAATGATTCAAGCATGAGAACAAACTTTCTCAAGATGACAATTTCTGAAAGCTAAGTTGAATATTTCAGTTGGAAATATGGATGGGCTTTTCCAATTTAGGATATTTCAAATGTGTTGGGAATACAACATTGAATCTTCCCAGCCACTATATACAAGTTTACAGATATACACATCTGAAGGGTTAACATTTGGGGAATGACCATATTAACTATATAAAAAGCAAGTAATAACTAAAAAGTAAAAAAAGAACCTGTAGTTTCCCATGATTAGGTTTCATGGTAATTTGTCTTACCTCTGATCTAAATAGGCAAATTTAATCTGATTTCTTTTCTTTTTCTTTCTGTTTGCTTTCTTACAGGGAACAAGTAGAGGGTGAGTAATTATTTATATGCATATGCTGTAAAATAGCTCGTTGTTCCAACTTAATTTTGTGACTGATAGTGGTTTTTGAAGCTAAGAAAGTTTGACCAGTTAGACGTACTTTAGTTTTTAATTGAGTCACCATGATTTATACCGTGGAGATCATTTTAAAAATTAAATAGATCTTACATGCTCCCTTATTCCACCTGTTGTCCCGCTGAATTTGAGATCACTGAGAAATATGAACTGTTCAATACGAAAAAGGATATTCAGGAAACAGTCACAGACTGTTCCTCATCTCCCTTTTGTAGCTTTGTTCCACAATAGCTCTTACTAGTTGTTGTCTAAGATAAACCCCATCAAGTTACCTAGCTCAGATCCCATGGCATCTAAAAGTAAATATTCCTTTCCATGCTTCGGGGGAAAAAAAATAGAAATTCAGCTCTATCCCACTCCCCGCCTTCAAAGGCATCATGTATGGTATTTGCAAGCTCCAAAAAGAATTTTCAAATGTATCGGGCTCCAAGATCCCTTAATTTTGAAGCCAGAAGTATGTATGTGCTTGTATGTGTTTTTTGAGACATATTTCTGATTCTGTGTTCAGCAGATACAACGTATAATTGTGGTTAGCCTGTAGTTTTATAGCAGCGTTTTCACAAATACACAAACATCTGGCTTGTATTGAATTTACCACAAAATCAATATTTGATTGGGTTTCCAGACCATTGACATCTTATCCTATTCCATATTCGCTCTGCCCTTGTTATTTTTACCTTCCCGCTTTGTTTTTATAGAGCTGCTGCTGCCATCTGTTGGTGACCCATTATAGAGTGAGGGAGCCTTTTAAAATGTGTTTGTGGCATAGCAGGTTAGGCACGATTATTAGGTACCACTTCGTTTTGTATCTGTCTTCCTTGAGCAAGATTGATGAACTAAATACATTAATCATTTCCATTACACGTTTTATGTTTGTGTCTTGCATTGGTTTGGAAATAGACTTTGTTGTATTGCAAGCAAAAGTAAAAGGACTTTTATTAGCTTTGGATGTCATTAACTTTGGACTTTATTAGCTCTGTTATTCTCTTCGGATCAGAAATAGATAACATTCGTTTTTAAAAGTTTTTTTTTGCTCACATTGATACTATTTATGGCATATTGAAATCTCAAAACTCTTTTGCTTGAACACATCCAAGGATACATAAAGAATGAAATTTGTATTGAGGCAGGATCTGAAACAAACATCTTTGACAACTCATATAACAGAGAAATTCCCCATTCTGCAAGTCTCCAGAGATACTGAACTCCAGTCCCCATAATCTCTAGCCAGCACAGCATGGCACATAAGGGGAGGATTTAAAAAAGCCGTAATGGAATACCATATTTCTAAAAGCCTCATTCTAGGCAGATTTATCTGGTTGGTTCTGAGCCCCTATAGTTTTTTAAAGAGTTTTGTGGGGGTGGGGGTGGGGAGGAGGGTCTTTGTGTATATTCCTTCTAATGCTCAGAATATATATTTCTGTTTTTACTTACTTGTATTTTATAAAATAAGCTTCCCAGAGTTATCAGGATTTGAGCAGACTCTAGATATAAACAAATAAAATAAATTCCAAAGGATTTAGAATAGAACTAGATGGGTTATTTTCTGCTTAACGTGATTACAATTTCAGTTAGAGAACTAGTCTTTGATTGCACTGAGTGGAAAGTTGGTTTATTTAAGCCGTCTTTAAAAAGAGATCAACCTGAACATATATAATATATCATAGCTGGATGAATTTTTCCTGACTTCATTTGTCATCAACGAATTTGCATGGTATATTAAAGTTAACTTGCAATTTAAAGCATAACTTGGGTGAACAAAGGGAACATGTACTATATTTTTACTATAATTGTATTTCCTCATCTTTTTTGCTCCCAGTGAGTTTTCATGACCAGAAATAATTCTATAAAAGAAATATGGGTGGGTAAAGGCAAAATCAGTACTCCTTCCGCACATTTTAAAATCAAATTACTTCCATGACTTTGTCATAAAGAGTTTTTCCTCATACATGAATTGTGCTCATGTATTGCCTTATTGTCCCTCAGCTGGGTTCTAGTCAAGAATTGGTGTAAGTTCTCAAGAATGTCTTTGGTGGCATTGTATAAGGTGGCTATCTCATACATATGCCTTTTTCTCTGCTTTGGTCAGAGGTCACTCACCAGAATCTCTCTAAAGAAATCTGAGATGAAGTTTTATCTCAGCATGAACATTTGAGAGGAACACCTTTGTAGGGTGATCCTGTTCATGAAATATCAGCAAGAAATCTTAGCTTTTAAGCAATCACCATGTGACTCTATCATATCAGAACAAAATATATATTATTACCATTATTCATTCCATGCCTATAGGTAAGCAGGAAATAATAATACAGTGTATATGGAGAATTCTTGTTAATATGACAACCAAAACAGCAGCAGTATTTATTCATAAGAATTCAAGATTCCTGAAACAGCAGATCACGAGAATACTTTCAGTGATCCTAGCCACAGAAAAAATTCCATCGATTTTAACACGTGAGCACATGTTAATTAAGGAAAAATATTTTATGAAGAAAACTGCTTTATCATTTTATTTATTTTATTTACTAATCAAATTTATATGGCAGCCCATTGAAAAGGTGATTCTGGGCAGCATACAATAATAAAACAGTCATTCAGTCATTCCCCTAGTCCAGTGATGGCTAACCTTTTTGCCATCGCCTTTTTGCCATTTATTCACCTGCCCCCCATGCATGTGCACATGCCCCCCCGTGCTCCCCCCGCTTTTGCCATGTGATGGCATGGTGGACCCATTTTTCAGCCTACCCAGGCTCCAGACCCATTCTAGGAGCCTGGGGAGAGCGAAAAAGGCCTTCCCCACCCACCCCTGGAGCCCCTCTAGAGGCCGAAAACTGCCCATTTGCCGACTTCTGGTGAGCCCAGAAGACCTGAAAATCAGCTGGCCGACGCACGCAAGCGTGCCAGAGCTGAGCTTGCATGCCTACCGATATGGCTCTGTGTGCCACCTATGGCACGCATGCCATAGGTTCGCCATCATGGCCCTAATCACTAAAGCTTCAATGTGGTTCAGATATAAGCATTATCAATTTATTTTCAGATTGACAACAAAAGTCTTTTCAAATTTTGCATGTTTAATGATTTTATAAGCAAAGCTCAATCTAATGAATTTAGTTAAAACTAAATACCTTGTATCAGAGTAATACAGAAATATAAGCTGTCCTTTTAGTGGGATTCTTACATCTTGCAATCTTACATCTGAATCTAAAGTCTCTTCTGCAACTCTTATTCAAATCTCTCATTCTTACATGGACCAAATGTATCATTATTATTTGTTGCTTGCATTTCATTGCCCCGTGAACTTGATTTATGATTGTAAGAAGTGGTGGCTTTTTGTCTTCTGTCCTTTAGCAAGAAAGGTTGGTTGTATCCTCAGCAAGCATTTATCTTCCATGTCAGTCTTTGTGTTGCAGTGCTAAGCCATGTTTTGATCATGCTGCTTTTCTTGTTTCCTTTTTTGTTTTTTTTCTCTCAATGCAGAGGAATATGAAGAAGAAGGTAACAGAAACTTACTCCGGAATGAACCTTTTCTTTCTCTGATGATCCACTGATCATCAGTTCTTTCACTGCCTGTTCATCCGTCTATCTCTTTGCTACTGCCTGTCAAAGACAATCTAAAATCCTGGGGGTGGGGGTTGGGGAAGAATCCCAATTACTATGAATTGGCCTCTGTGTTTAATCCTAAATGCTTACTATCAGAGTGTGACAATGGAGTTAGTAATCTTGACCAGGTAGTTATTGGTTTGCTGTTTTGTGCATTCTACTGAATTTATTTTATAGTCATTTTAATTGCAAAATTTAGTAGTAGAAACTTTCATTATAATATTTCAGCTTGCTAAATCTGCTAAATTAAATGTCCGTGTAGGTACAATTAATTGGAAAATGACTATCATTTTGAGTTGATTCATGAATTGATACATCTTTGCATACCAATTCTTTGGAAGAAGGAGTTCGGAAGATTTCCTTTCTCAGAGGGTCACCACTGCTAAGTTTATTATTTTCCAGAATTTGACCCAAGATGCATTCCATGATGCATTCCAGAATTTGTTCCATGAATCATCTTAAATGAAGCATTTAAGATAGGAATATGATACTATTTATGATATCATAGAAGTGCTGATGGGATTTCTAATATAATGTCATCAAGTTAATATCATTTGCTGTGCATTAAGTAGAAAATGTGAAGACAGTTGAAAGTAGCATACGTGCAATGCCTTGGCATTGATTGCTAAAACACTGTTCTTAGTTTATAAAACAAGGAGAGTCTGTAAAAAAGAAGCTGATCTTTTATCTAAAGCTGTTTGTCAGGCACAGTGGGCTTTGGTAGTGTCCCTTTTACTATAAGCCATTATAATCCCCAAGCACGTTGGCTGGGGAATTCTGGGAGTGAGAGCCCACACGTTTTAAATTTGCTGAGGTTGGGAAACACTGCTCTCTACAAGGTTGAAATGTTCAGTCCATATGAAAAAAGCAGGGATGTTTTGAACAGTGCATTATTGTTTACCTTTATAGCGCAATGCGGAGGACAAAACTGGAACTGAGGTGGTAATTCTGTGTGGGATTTCCACACAGGGAAATTATAGTCTTTCTTGGAGCTAAACAAGACCTCTACCTCACACTTAACTCAATATCAAAAGCAAATTAAAAATACCATAAACATGAATGATAAAAAGATTAGTATTATTAATCATTCCCCTGCACAGTTACTCTAGATCAAGAAAAATGATGCTCTAGGTCACAGGTGTCAAACTCACTGCGTCACGTTGCTGTCACGTGAAGTTTCGCGATGTTTTTCTCCTTGGCGGAGCTGGGATGGGCATGGCCTGTGTGTGACGTATCCAGTCCGTGGGCCATCAGTTTGACACCCCTGTTCTAGATCAAGAAAAAACCCAGTGCTTGCTAAATGAATGAAGGCACCTTTTGAACTCCATCTTCAACACTTTATTACAGTTACAAAGAGATAATCGAGGATGATAACCTGATACAGGCAACTTCTCCCAGTGAAGGGCTTTCTTTTCTTCCTAATTCTCTTGTTTCTCTTTTTTCAAATATATTCTCTTGACTAGATGGCTCTATAATCTGCATGCCTCTTTCCCTGGGGGGGGGGGGGTATTTCCTTTATATCTTTTGGTTACTGCTTTTACATCTTTGCCTAACCTGTATCTGCCTTCTTCTAAGGTGCTCACTTCCAGGGTATATGTTCTCTAACCTTACATTTTTCTAGTCTTAACTCACAACTATTGATGCTCTATTAAGTGTATTAATCTTTTTATCTTTGCTTCTTGTTCCATTATGTCCCCTCCCTCCCCCTCCCCCACCATCAGAAGAAGCCCAGGAAGAAGGTATGTGAGAGCTTCTATATCTCTTTCTCTTCCTTTTTTTTTAGAAGAGTGCATGTTTGTTTATAAAAGAATCCTGAAATAATAGAAGAAAAGGCACACGAGGAAAGGGACAGGGAAAAGTACGCATGAGAATCAAAGATCATTCATGTTGTGATTTTCAACGTCACAACATGTTAGCGTCATTGCTCTGCAAGAAGATAGGAGTGTGTATGTGTGTGTGTGTGGTGGGGGGAAGCATACACATTTCAGGGCAGTGTATTGCGAAGGCATGGGGTATTTGGTGTAAAGGCTTGTTTTCTGGATATTTTCCCCCTCAATCTGATGAGGTGAAAGAATCCAGAATATCCCTTTGAATATTGTTTTTCAAAAGTTGATACACTGAGAACTTACCCAAAACCACCTCACTTAGGAATTAGCATTTGAGAGACCTATATTAGTATATAAACTAAACAATTGAATTATGGAAACTTGTTTTGAGCCTTGATTACCAATATGCATTTTTTTTACTTCATCTTTTCTTCCTGTCCAAGTAAAAGAGCCAAATAGTCAACATTTCAGTTCACCATATGCATACGCCTTGTTTTATCTGTTTGACAATATTTTAATTATTCTAAATCCTCCCCTTTAATTTCATGTTCCTCACACAATTAGAAGCCTTTTAATTTCATGCTTCTTGTTTTCCACTCTGTGGAAGTGGGATACTAATAAAAAAATATGGGTTACTTATCAAATAAGCAAATACTGTACAATAATATTGTTTTCTTCTGTTGTTTCTCTCTTTATTTTTAACAATGCTTCCCACCTGAAGAAGCTCAAGAAGAAGGTATGTGTTGATGCTGCTCAGTCCTCAGCATTTAAAGGGAGATAATAGGAAACTATTATGGAAGATGGGAGGGTGTGGTTAAGTGTAGTATCCATACTAATTAAACGAAAAGGAAACAGAAGTAGCTGTAATTTTCATAAAGCATATTTTTCCTATTTATTGTTTATGGATCTGCTGGATTATAACTCCTATCCAAACTCTGTGACCAGTGGGCTTGTTGGCTAGTGAGGAGAGGAGAGAAGGTCACTTTCATTCAGTGACTGATTTTATGACATTTCAGCTAACGTATGTCTGGAATTAAAGAAATGACATTCTGTATCAATTAGTTAGATAAATACAGCTTTAGATGGTCCTTCCTTTGAACAAACAGTTTTTGCAATTGATTTATATGGCTGCTAATTACAATATAACAGATGCTCAAGAAATAGAGGAAAGAAAATGCTAATGAAACAATGATAAACTGGGGTTTTAAATTCTTCTTTTTCTTTCCGTGCATGACAGCTTTCATTTATGTATTCATGGTTGAAAATTATATTGCCAGAATGAGCTTTTGAGATGTATCAGGTATATAAGTAGCTGCTTTCTGGAAGTCCTATGTGGATTTCTGGCAAAGTGTAGATCAAAGCATGAGCTTGTGAACTGATCTAGATGGCCAAGTTATCTTGCTTGCAACAACTTGGTAGTCTATATGTTTATGGGAAAAAAATATGAAGGAAGAATGTACCATACAACAGGTTCAACATTATGCAAAGACATAATATGGTTTGGCTGGTTTTAACTTACTGTATTGTGTGAATTCAGGCATTGTGGTTTGTAATCTTGAACAGAGATTTTTTTTTTGAAGTTTTGCTAGCTTAGCCAGTTGTTTAACTAATCATAGTTAAACAAACTACGATTTTGCACGAGATTTGAATCTATTACATATAAGAGATTTGAAAAAGGTGGTAAATGGATTCCTGTTGTACCTTTTTCAATTTATCTTCTTATTAAATTGGCCCTGCATTTTTCATGTGGCTGAAACCTCTGTGCTTTTAAAGCTACCTGTTTACATACATACATACATACATACAACATACATACATACATACATACATACATACATACATACATACAGTCTGGTGTTTGCAACTCTAATTCAAGTTTTAGTAGGAGGAGGAGTTATTCTCTGTGTGTGTGCACTCTTGCTTCTTCCTGGGTCACCTGTAGATTGCCTTCATTTTGCCATGTGTCTTGGCAATCCCACAAATACCACATAGAGGCATCTAGAACAATAATCACTTTCAAAACGGCCATAGGGACTGGACAATTAAAGCCCCACCCTTTTTATCATGACTTAAGCATAAAAAGTGATGAAATTTTGATCACCCACTTGTGCCTATCATTGGAAAGCCAATGGTGCTCACTGCAGATGCCTCGCCTTCAGACATGTAGATGATGGTCTGTTTTGCAGATAAGGAATATTTGTATCAATATTTCTGCTAGAAGCAATAATGTGATGACCTGATGGCACAAGAGATCTTGGGATTCTATGAACTTCATTATTTTCACCTTCTTCTTTTGTTGTGATGATTTAAGAAGTGATCCCTTGAAGCTGGTCTACAGCAAGAAATGAAAACTAATAACTTGTCCCTAGAATTTTCAAACAATAAGACCAATTCCAGATAGGTAACGTGTTAGTGTGATAGAGCAAATGTAACAAAATTCTCATCACATTGTGTGATTAAATGTTTGGAAACTTCATGAAGGAAGATATAAAGAGCAACTGCTCCTGGTTCTGGCTGGGCATTGCATATGCAACAAAAAACAGAAATTGTTCCAGGAACATGCTGATCTTTTCCTTTGGTGTCATTGTGTGTCACTAGTATAAGGTAAATTCATATCCTATGACCCTTTGTATTCTTTGAGAGAAAATATGTAAGTGTATGTGTGTGAAGGGAGTACTATATACCAGGGCTGTCAAATTCCCGGCCCACGGGCCGGATGTGTCATGTGCTAGCCACGCCCATGCCCGGTTTAGCAAAGGAGAAAAAAGTCCTGATATGTCATGTGACGCTGCCATGACAGTGCGGGTTTGACACCCCTGGTATAAATGAAACACTTGGTGTAGATAAATGGATGGATGGATGGATGGATGGATGGATGGATGGATGGATGGATGGATGATAGATAGATAGATGATAGATAGATAGATGATAGATAGATAGATAGATGATGATAGATAGATAGATAGATAGATAGATAGATAGATAGATAGATAGATAGATAGATAGATGATAGATAGATGATAGATGTACTCCTCATAAATTAACCCAATACCTGAAAGACCTAGCTGTGTCCTTCAAAGCTACCTGTATTTACTGGTCTTCAAATCTTCTGCAAGTTTTGATATTTATGTTTTTCTAATATAACATTTGCATGTTCTTCATTCTAGTAAAGCATTTGCTAATATGCATACTATAATTCCATGTTTTAAGATTTAACTGCATTACCCTTTCTATAATAAGCCATGGTCTTTCTCAATACTATCTTAAAATACTTTATAGCTGTTGCATTTTTCCCTTTTCTAATATTCTTATTTTCTATTGTCTCAATTTTATTTCATCCATGATACTTCCCATCTGGTGAAGTTCATGAACCAGGTATGTGATTTGACTTCTGAATTCTTCTCTTTCCATCTCATATTGGTGTGTGCAGAAATGTGAAGTTGATGGAAGAGAACAGGAGAACAACACATTACCTTAACAACTTATTTCTTCCTTAACTATCTCTGTTGACTTATAAATTGTGCAATTATCATGTACAAGGACATGCAGTCTTGTCATTAGCATGTAAAAAGTTGTTACATAAACTTTTTATGTATATAAAACGTTTATATAACAATTTTGGGATATAAAATTATTGACAGTACTTTTTAGCCCAGGATTCTTAGGAGAAAATTCTAGAACTGGAAAAGTGAAATATTTCTGGGCATGACTCACATCCTTTTCAGAAACTTTTCTGAAGCAGATCTAGAGATGGTTTACCATGCGTGAAATGCATAGTTTAGTGCAATAGTGTTACAGTTAGATTTTATAAATTTAGGTTCAAGTCCTTAACTCAATACAGAACTCATTAGGTCATCTAGTGAGTTCTGTGTAGAATTAAAAACTTCAACCTAAATTTGGATTAGCCTCTGTCTTTAATCTCAAAATATCTCACAGGGTTGTATTTAATAAAATGAAGAAAGGCTCCCATTTATTCCAACACTAAATAGTTGGGATATTATAACAATTATTATAACAATAAGAAGCAAGAATAAAACCTTTGTGAATAGTTGTTTCATGTAAATATTGGACCATTATGTGAATTGTGGCATCTAGGATTATAATTCTATACATGTTATCTCAGAATAAATAACACTGAATTCCAGATGACTTATAAAAATCATTGTTAACTGACAACATGAGTCATTTGCATGGTTCTCTACCCTCTGCTCTGTTCACATATGCTTTCCCTGCTTTTTTCATTCACATTTGATTCCCCATTAATTTTTCCACACATTATTGGTTTTCCTTCTGTTTTTTTTAGCATACTTATGAGTTAAGAATTTTAACCTTGGCTTGCAGAAGTTTAAGATTATTGTAACAACCCTTATTTCTTTTTTGTTTTGTCTTCCTTTCCCCCTATTGACACCTGTGTTCATCTGATCCAACTATGTGGCATGAATTTCTGAATTCCACCAATTGTTTTAAATAGAAATGTGTGGAGGAATTCAAAGGTGAAGCAAGGAAATGGAAAATAACTCTTTCTTGGTCTTAGTGATTCTCCCAGAAGATCCTTGATTTGACAATAATGCTGTTCAACATGCATTACATATAGGAAGAAAGGGTATAGAATAGGAACCTTGAGGGCAAAATGACATAGAATTGGGAAGAATATTGCAGAATTAGTGAGGGATTGATCTCTCTTCAAACAACATCAACCTGTCCCAGCTCAGTGTCTTCCTGGTGTGTTGTGGCTACAAGCTCCAGAAGTCCTAATCACCTAAGCCTAGAGTTTTGGCTTTTGGAAAAATAGGATTTCTCTTAATGTATGCTGAAAAGGGCAGGGGAACTGACATGGTAGCCATAAAAGCTTATATTACATAAAAAGTTTATATGTTCATAAAGGACTATTCCTTGTGAATGTTTTATTACAAAACCACTGTTTATGTTTTAAAACTAGATCCTAGCTTTATGTGGTCCTGCAGAAATGAATTTTGGAGGGTTTTTTTCTTCTGGAATTGGAGCAAGATTCTCTTATTGGTCATAAATATTGTAACATTTACAGAAGAATCTTTATTTCCATTTATTAGGGAAAAATAAATGAAATATTTGCTAAATAACCATAGCAAGGGCTTTCATTCTTTGTTGCTAAAAAGGTAATCATAGTCAGCCCTAAGATTATATGTACAGTTCTGTGAATAACTTTTTTTTAAAAATGAAAACTATGACACTCTAAGCAACACCTTATTCTGGAGAATTAATGCATTCTTAACATAAACATAGTCTAGGATGGTTTGGGAATAAGATAGTTGCTGAACCCCTATCTATTATTGGGGGAGGGTGTTGTTCCATGTGGAGGGGCATTTGTGTTGTGTTATTTTGGACATTTTTTAAAATGTAAAATCTAATTGGGCAGCTTCTAAATTTAATAGATAATGAATAAAACTATGCGATCTAACCAGAGAAAAATAAACACAAAAAATAATGTTTATTTCCGATCCTCTTGTTTTCATGGAAATAATTCTCTCTGAGCACTTTTGATATTACTGTGCTTTAGCAAAGTAGCATTAATTCTATGGCTTGGCAAATTCACTATTATGGATTCCCTATTTGGCTGCCTTTACATGGTCTATTAACTTTCTTCACCAATGACTACTGATTTTGCTTACTACTTTCTTTTCCTCTTTCAAACTCAAAGTTCAAAGACGCTCAGATTAACATGTCACTCTTGTTTTTGTTCTCTTGCTGTTTGTTACATCTTGATCCATGATACTTCTTACCTGATGAAGTTCATGAGCCAGGTATGTGACACAACTTCCAATTCCTCCTATTCTCTAATATGTACATAAAATACATTTGTGTGAATGGGATATTGAAAGAGAAGAAACAAGATCAACGAGTACTATTAACCCACTATCACAAACAAGTATGTTTTTGCTTTATTGCTCCATACTCATAGCTGCATTAACCTGCCATTACAGTTTTTCAAATTTTCACAGCTTCCACAAATGCCTGTGGACCTTTTATTTTTTTTCTCCCATTCTACCCATTAATCAGCCATTCTATCCATTAGGCATACATACGTTTATATTTTTATACTTTTTCTTTCTTTGCTTCACATCGCTATTCTTTTCACCATGATGCTTCTGACAGAAGTGTGGGAAGAAGGTATGTACTGTCCATTCAATCAACTTTATTTTATCTCTTCCTTATTTTCTCTAAGGTGGCACCAACAGTGTTCAACAATAATCCCAATGACATGAGGATAAGTTGGACGATGTTAAAATATTGAGGTTTTTTTAGGAGATTGTTCTAGAATGTTCTGCACACACACACCAGAGTCCCACACTTGACAATGTGTTTAAAGTGCCTTCAATTCTTTAGAGACAAAGCAAAGTTGAAATATGTTGACATGAAATTTTAAAATGTCATATCATAAAAAAGAGCTGCATTAGTATAATAGAAGGGATTTTTGACAGGCCTTTCTTTTAGAAAAGATAAGGCAAACTCTCTCTATGTAGCCTTGAAAAACTACCTTCCCAACCTGCAAAACTGCTGTTAAGTCTGTTTGCATTGTATAACAGTGGGATTATCTTCACATCCAACCAACATAACCCCTAAACTGTCCAACTAACTATTTTTAGAGTACACGTCCTCCTAACATAGCCTTCATCTTGTCCCCAACTCGTTATGGAGGCAACTTTCATTTTTGGTTGTTTTGGAATTAAGTATTTTCCCCTTTTTCTTTGTCTTGCCATACAGACATTCTACAAAGCCTCTGATGAGGTTGATGTAATTGCACTTTCAGCTATTGTAGACACTCCTCCTTCTGACTGAAAGGTGTGCGCACCTCTGACAAAAAACTATAGTATAAGAGAGAAAGAATGCCTGAATGGAATATGTCTGTATATGTGGGAAAAACATTGAGGAATCATTACTTACAATAAGGACTGCATCTATATTCCTAGCAGTGAATTCAGCCTTTAGGCTGAACTGTGTTCTCCTGTCATGATCTAGTGAGATTGATGTTTCTTGAATAAGTTGTTTGTTTGATTACAACTAGACCTAAACCAAGTGATAGGCCAGGAAGATCTGTGTTTACAATTGGCTTTCCTCCCCCTACTCCAGGGGTGTCCAAACTTGGGAACTTTAAGACTTGTGGACTTCAACTCCCAGAATTCCCCAGCCAGCTGGCTGGGGAATTCTGGGAGTTGAAGTCCACAAGTCTTAAAGTTCCCAAGTTTGGACACCCCTGCCCTACTCAAATCAAACTTTGAATGGCTTTGGGTGTTTGTTTTTTTAATTTGTAGGCAGCCCATTAAAATTCTTTAATATGTATGTGCTAAATATGTTACTCTCATTTCAATTGATCCGTTTAAATCTTAGGATCTATAAATTAGCAGCCAAATGCTGGGCTACAATTCCCAGAATTCTCAAATGTATTGGTCTACAGTGCTTAAACTCCTAGCAAACATAGTCTTTATTCCCTTTATTTTTAGGTTATGGTTCAAGATATCTAGATGGTACCAGGTTAAGCCTGTCAACTAATATTTACAGGAGGACCTTTTGTCCTCAGATGAGATGCCCCAGACTATGAGTTCATTTAGCTTTTATTTTAAAAACATACGTAGATGTATGTATGTTGGATACATCTTGGATATAGTACATCCTTCTTGTAACTAATACGGGTTTTTTTCATTCAACTTTGAAACTTTACTCATCATAATATCAGAAATTGGACCAAATCATTACAGCTACAACACAGCCTTTAATATTTTCAGTTTGTTAGGAATATGCTTTCTTGTAAACCAAGCTTTCACAAATACACAGTGACTATTAGTAAATCCCAATAGATGAAAAAGAGCTCTCATTCACATCCAAAATACCTATAAGCTTAAGAGAAAGCTTAAGAGAAAGAAGGACTAGGGGAGTAGTTTAGCTTAAGAGAAAGAAGGACTAGGGGAGACATGATAGCATTATTCCAATATCTCAGAGGTTGCCACAAAGAAGAGGGAGTCAAACTATTCTCCAAGGCACCTGAGGGTAGAACAAGAAGCAATGGGTGGAAACTAATCAAGGAGAGAAGCAATTTAGAACTGAGGAGGAATTTCCTGACAGTTAGAACAATTAATCAGTGGAACAGCTTGCCTCCAGAAGTTGTGAATGCCCCAACACTGGAAGTCTTTAAGAAGATGTTGGATAGCTATTTGTCTGAAACGGTATAGGGTTTCCTGCCTAGGCAGGGGGTTGGACTAGAAGACCTCCAAGGTCCCTTCCAACTCTACTATTGTATTGTATTGTATAATATGATATTAAATTCATCCACCATCCACAATCCAACTGTAATTGCATGGGAGTATTAAACCCTCCCTTCACTTGCTATCATCATCCTCTTTTAACAACCCCATAATCCCTTGTGGGGTGGAGTCTGGGCAAGTGAATGCAGATGAGTTTACTGGCTGGATGCGCTTCCTGACGCCTGCGTGGAGGTTTTTTTAGCAGATATATTCTCAGTGTGACCAGAGAGAGAAATATCTGCCTCTACGTAGGATCGAACTCACAGCCTCCTGAGTATGAGGCAAGGGCTCCACTTCTAGGCCAGTGTACCACTCCCTTCCTTCACTTGCTATGGCCTGAAAAAAATAGTTCCTTTAAGAATAATATTTTTCCTGGAAGAAAATCCTTAATGACATTTCCAGTAGGTAGAAATCAACTTCACAGGAAGGTAAAACTACATTTATTGACATGGGCTACAGTAAAGAATTTTTCAAGTCTCATTGTGCTGGCCCCTTTCTTATACCCCAGTGAGTTGAGGAGGCATCTGCCTGAGCTGCTTCCAAATGTTGTTCTGGACATAAAACATATTTCAAGTCCTTTGGTCTACAAAACAATTCCTGCATCCTTCCACCAGCATCAGCTTCCATATACTTCACACCTACAGATGCAGGTAGTCCTTGACTTAACAGTCATTCACTAGTGACCATTCAAAGTTACAAAGGCATTGAAAAAAGTGACATAACTTGTCTTGGCATTCATAACTGTTGCAGTATCCCCCATGGTCATGTGATAAAAGTTTGAGCAATTGGCAACCACCATGCATTTACAGAGGGATGTGTTGGCTCAGTGGCTAAGATGCTGAGCTTGTCGATCCCTAGCACTGCGTAACGGAGTGAGCTCCCATTACTTGTCCCAGCTTCTGCCAACCTAGCAGTTCAAAAGCACTTAAAAAATGCAAGTAGAAAAATAGGGACCACTTTGGTGGGAAGGTAACAGTGCTCCATGTGCCTTCAGCGTTTAGTCATGCCGGCCACATGACCACGGAGAAATCTTCGGATGTTCCGACCTAGGCTTCCTGATACGAAACCCTCTTTTTATTTCAAAGTCTGTGAATTATTTTCATTCACAGCCTGTAATGAGTCACAAATAGTTATAAAGAGTCTGACAGTACTCTGCCAAAGTCTTTCGGGATAAGGCTGATAAGCACCCACCTTTACCTTCTTTGAAACACTGCCAAAGATTTAATTGGCAATTAGCTTGCAAAGCCACATGTAGCAAAGAGTCAAAACGGAGCTTCAGAATGTAAACTGACCAGCATTAACAAAGTTGCTTCACAGGACATAAAGGAAGAGCAAAGGCACGTGAGCCTTTGCTCTTCCTTTATGTCCTGAAAAGAGCCAATCACCTCCAAGCCTTACTCCCAAGTCGTCCCTTTTGTCTTAACTGTTTTTACCTTCTGGCAGCTCTCCCCCTGTTCCTCTGTCTCGCTGATGTCCGACTCTGGAGTCTCCAGAGGCAGCACATAACTCCCAGGTGGCCGTGGCTGCCTCTCTGCCTCTGACGCAGAGCTCTCGTCCAAGCCTTTCCCAGACTCCAGGTCTGGCCCCTTGTTCCTCCCCAACCTCCCCACTGTCTGACTCTGCTGCCTGCTCTGTAGGCGGCCAGTAGACCACAACATTGGACAGCACTGACTCTTCAGCTTAAAAACGGAGATGAGCACTGCCCCTAGATCCGGAAACAACTAGCCCTCATGTGCAGGGGAACCTTTACCTTTTACCTTATGTCAGGGGTGTCCAAACTTGGGAACTTTAAGACTTGTGGACTTCAACTCCCAGAGTTGAAGTCCACAAATCTTAAAGTTCCCAAGTTTGGACACCCCTGCCTTATGTATTTACAATCATTGCAGGGTCATGTGATCTCCATTTGCCACCTTCCCAGCTGGCTTCCAACAAAAAAAAGGAAGCCAGATTCACTTAACAACCATATGATTCACTTAAGAACTGCAGTGATTCACTTATGGCAAAAATGGTAAAATCGGGCATAACTGAGTTAACTGCCTTGCTCAGCAACAGAAATTCTGTTCTCAGTTCTGGTATTAAGTAGACGACTACCTGTATTTAGCATTTGTTCATAGTCTGACATTTTCATTTTGCTACTGCTGAGCTTTTCTAAAGTTAAGCTGTCCTAGCAGAAAGTTATAAACGACATGGGATGAATAACAGATGTTTTTACTGATGGGTTTTGCTGCTTTCTACATTTCAGATTCAGAAGGGAGAAATCAAGACTTCTTTACATGATACCAATTTACTCTTTCTTTTAAAAGCTCTTGTGTTTATCTTCCACTTTTTTTCTCTTTTTTAAGGATGGGGCTTTATCTTTTGGCAGGATTTGTGTAGAAATTACAGTATGCCTCTGAATTATATATAAGAAAGGGACTGAGATTAAAAAATAAAAAAGGACATCAGAGGAAAGGAATTTTTATTTGTATGTTTTATCCAGTTTCTTCAAAAATAAATATCCTAACCTAAATTGAATTAGAATTAATTTTTGTTTGTTTGTTTTAGTGTTATTTTATATTCTGGAAGTATATAAATATTTGTTCTATTTCTGGAGCAAATAAACCAAACGCGTTTTAAAAAACCAAATGTTCATGGAAAACTTCTTAAAAGTCAAACAGCTACTTAAGCAAGAGCATTATACAATATATAATTTAGCATAAATGTTGTACCAATAGAAGGGAATATATGTAGCTTAGAGTTAAACCGTGGAGTTCTCATTGTTCTGAGAACTTAGTTGTTTGGAGATATTTTACCCAACTAGAGAACATCATTATCTAATCATCACTTAGACTTATATACCGCTTCCTAGTGCTTTTACAGCTCTCTAAGTAGTTTACAGAGTCAGCCTATTCCCCCCAACAATCTGGGTCCTCATTTTACCGACCTCAGAAGGATGGAAGGCTGAGTCAACCTTGAGCCAGTGAGATTTGAACTAATGAACTGCAGCTGGCAGTCAACTGAAGTAACTTGCAGTGCTGCACTCTAACCACTGTGCCACCTTAGCTCTTAGCTAGATGGACGTTGAAATGTTTCCAATTAACAACTAAGGTCAGAAAAAATCAAGAACTCTATATGAATGTAGTAGAAATGTAGGATGTAACAAGATTTAAAAAAAAAACATGACAGGACATGGGAGTTTGGTTAGAAAGAAAAAAAGCATGAACATGCCATAATTGTATGAAAGTTATTTTGTGCAAGAAACAAATGCTTTTCAACTGGTGGTTTTCTTCTTGTAATTTGTCATAGTTTTCATACCTCATTTTCCCATTTCCCTTCAATATTTATTATTTTTTTCTGCATAGTTCCTTGTCTGGCTTTGATTAGAATAATTCAGAAACTGGATAAAAATGTCCCTGTATAAACATATCAGGCAATTCTTACTCCAAAGCAAGTTGTCTATTTTAAGGCTGGTGTTATTAAATGTTGCTTTCATTTAACAGGGAGGAAGGACAGAGCTTTGCTTTAAGATGATTGATTTTGAACTGAATGAATAATATAACATGTTTTCCCAATCACTTGTATTCTTTAGATGTTTTGTGCATTCAGAAGCAGAATGATTGGTTTTTTGAAGTTAGACTATGTACTGTACAAAGTATTACCTCCAAAAAGCAATGAACTTTTTACTGCTGAAATATCACCACAAAACCAAAATTAAAAAAGGCAGTAAGGGCAATGTAAGACTGAATTCTTTGACATCATATATAATGTATGGGGTTAGGGTTAGGGTTAGGGTTAGGTATCTCGATTTTGAGAACTAGATGCAGTCATTAAAATAAATTATTGTCTTCTGGATATTATTCCAAAACTTTCATGCAGCCTGCTCTTTTATTTTTCTGAACTTTTTTCCTCCTAAGTAAAATTAGTTTGTCAAAGAATATGTCTTTATGATATGTCAAAAGTGTAATTCATATATTTGATTTCATAAACCTATGTATGTATATAAATATATAAATATATATATTTGGTTTTAGCAAACGAAATAAAATTTATTCTGTTCTTGTTTCTTGTTTTCATCTTTTGTCCCCTGCTTACTTCCTGCTTTGCTATATTTAGAGAAGAAACCCAGAGCACCAGTACCACAGTAAGTTTAGGACATGTTTAATGGAGAAATATTATAGCCATTCTTGACTTTGGTTTTAAATGTTTATGGTTCATGTATTGGAAATGAGGATAACCAGTTAGATATTTGGTGTCTTTCACATTTAGTTAGCTATATTTATCTGTAATTTCCACATATTTCATACTTCATTTTAGGATGAAATGCAAATATCTTTTTTGAATAAAAAAGAAGTTTTCACAATTAGATGTACATATGGTCCATCCAGTAATACACATAGAATTAATATTCTGTGAGATCCTCAGTCATCCAGGTCATGGATGTCCCAAAGATGCTTTTTCAGGAGGCAACTGGACTTTGTTGTTTTTTCTTGTGAAGATATTTTGCTTCTCATTCAAGAAGATTCTTCAGCTCTGACAGGATAGTGGGGAATGGAAGGATTTATATTTCTTGCAGACAGCTGGTAATCTGCATCCTTTTAGAGCAGGGTTAGGATTAGGGTACTCCCTGGTCTTGCCTTCCTCTGCTGGAGACTATGGATCTCCCCAGCCCTGCCTGAGCCACCACAGGTGCCCCTAACGAGTGATGTTGAGCTGGCCATGCCCCCCCCCCTCCGAGGTCAAACACATGGATATGGTGTGACGGTTGTTCTTAACCTCAGACTTGCAGATGTTTTGTGACTATAAATTCCAGAAAGCCCAGCTGTTAATTCTGTTGATTAGAGATTATGGAATTACAATCTCCATACATCTAGAAGGCACCAGATTGGGGAAGACTCATTTGGGGACTGATTGCATAAATTTTTCTCTAATGTTTTGAAGAATGATATGAGAAAAACAACAACAAGCTGTTTGGTAAAGTAGGATGTCACACAAAAAGTACAGAGGTTCATTCACTTTTTCCACTACATATTAATTAAATGAGAGATATACAATATCTTCGTCCAGATTCATTTCTAGAGAACTAATGCTTTCAACAGACAAAAAAATTCCAATTTAATCATCATTATTACATTTACACTTTTAGAACTTGTCAAACTATACCTGATGCTTCTCTAGCTAATAGAATTGGAATGGATAATATATAAAATGAATGTTTTGTACTGGAGGAAAAATGTGATTGTTGCTAGATAGTGCATCAAAGCCATTAACGGTTTTGAATTCAACTTTCCAAATCCTGAACTATTTTCTCAAATAGTATTTGGGCAGATTTATTTCAGTTAAATTGTGATGCAAGCAAATCTTTCAAAACATTTCTCTTCCCTTTACTTCTGAAATATTTTTTTCCTCAGGAACTTATGTGTTTTTCTTCTTTCTCTTAACATCAACAAAGGTTGACTGCACCTAAGATCCCAGAGGGCGAAAAAGTAGACTTTGATGTGAGTATTACTTGTTCTTCCAGTGAATCTCTTGTCTTGCCAGTCTAAATTTTAGACAAGAAAGTGGTTTTCATCACAGTATAAAAATCATTTCTGAATAAGTTCCGCAACTATGAGAAGATAGAACTGATGCAACTGATTGAAGTTTCAGTCAATGGGAATGTGTAAACTTTTTCTGTGGGGGGGAATCTATGCCATCCCAATGATTATACTTGGTGTCATTGAACCTTGGTTCCTCTCCTTTCTTTCCCCAGGATATTCAGAAGAAGAGGCAGAACAAAGACTTGGTTGAGCTTCAAGCCTTAATTGATAATCACTTTGAAAGCCGGAAAAAAGAAGAAGAAGATATAATGGCTCTTAAAGATAGAATTGTAAGTTTTCCTCAAGTAGTCAACTATTGTAAAGTCTTCAGCATGAGCATAGACCATGAATTAAATTAAATGTTAAGGGAGCCAATGATATTTTTTGGTGAACATAAGTTGAATGTAAGAATTTTTATGAGTAGTCATGTTTTCTTCTAAGTGTCTATATGCCCGTTCATACAGCTTGAAAAGACAATATATAATTCTTACACAAATGGTGTTACTTGTCATTTAGGACCTAAGAAAAGTAATCCTTTTACTGCAGACTTGATTTCATTGAGGGCCGCACCAGGGTTGTGTTTGACCTTAGGGGGGATGTGGTTGGTGTGGGCATGGCCAGCTCAACCTCACTCATGTCAGGGGCACCTGTAGGGCTCGGGCGGGGCTCGGGAGACCCATTATCTCCAGCAGAGGAAGGAAAGACTAGGGAGCCATACCCTTGTCCTTCAGACAAGCTTTGCCGTCTCATCTCAGGCCACACAGAGGACCCGCGGATGGGGTGCAGGCTGTCCAGAGCTCTAGGCAGCAGAGGGCAAGTGCTCAGTCCTGCCCTCAAGCTCCCACAGCCCAGCCCAGCCCCATTTCCCTGAGGCGGTGCCCAGCTGCGCTTACCTCTTTGAGGCTGTTGCTGCTGTGCTCACTCTCCTTGGCCGGCTTGCTCATGGTGCGTGTGGACTGGCAAAGTGTGTGGGTCAGAGAGAAGCCTATTCCCTCTCCACACAAGGAGACCGGGCTTTGTAACCAAAGCATCCTCAGCGATATGATGGGAGACCACCAGGAGAGATCAGAAGGAGGGAACAAGGGGATGGTGAAAGGGCAGCAGGACTGCTGATAGGCAAGTGATAATGCAGGACCTTCCTTCCTTCCTCTCTCCCTCTTTCCCTCCCCTCTCCTCCCCTTCTCTTCTTTTTCCTTCCCTCTTCATTCTCCTTTCTTCTTCATTCTCCTCTTTCCTTCTTTTTCCTTCCTTGCTCTCTTTCCATCTTTCCTTCTTTTATTTTGTCTTTCCTCTTTCCCTTTCTCCTTTCCTGTACCTTCTTGGATGCCCAAATGCAAAAGGGGAAACATTTTTCCTTTCCCTTTGCTTTTAGTTTGTTTTGCTAGCCAGTGCCAATGAAAATGGAGCCATGGGGGGGGGGTCATTTTCGCCTGGACGCAGTGGTGAAATGTAATTTTTTTTCCTACTGGTTCTGTGGGCATGGCTTGGTGAGGGTCATGTGCCTGGGTGGGTGTGGCTATGTAGTCATGTGACTGGGGGGGTCAAAAGACAGAAACTCACAATGTCCTGCTGGAGCAGGCGGTTGGACAAGATGACCTCCAGGTCCCTTCCAGCCCTGGATTGCTATGCTCTTTCAAGGTATCCTCTGAAGCTGTGTCTAGTGCCAGGTTTATGGTCCTGCCTCCCTCCCTCCCTCCCTCTTTCTTTTTTTCTTTCTTCCTCTCTTTCCTCTGTTTTTTCTCCCATCCCTTTCTTTCCTTCTTTCTTTCCTTTCTTTCTTTCCTTCTTTCCTTCTTTTTTCTTTCTTTCCTTCCTTCCTTCCTTCCTTCCTTCCTTCCTTCCTTCCTTCCTTCCTTCCTTCCTTCCTTTCTTTCTTTCTTTCTTTCTTTCTTTCTTTCTTTCTTTCTACTCCCCACCCCCATTTTTGGCTAGCAGGCCTCAGTGAAGCCTCCTGGGAGCAAAAATGGACCCCAAATGCTAAAAAAAAGTAAAAAAAAAAAGTTCCTACCATCAAGCAGCACAGCTGATCATTGGAACTTTTGTTTACTTTGTTAAGCATTTTTTTTTACTACCGGTTCGAACGAACAGTAGCATTTTTTTACTACCGGTTTGGGTGAACTGGCCTGAACCAGTAGCATTTCACCCCTGCCTGGACTGCTGCCTTCTACCAGCAAAAATGGAGCTCTGGGTGTTTGTGTGCATGTGCCCCCACCCCTCCGGCCCCGTTTTGGGCCTGGACAGCCTCCTGCAGCCCTCTGCCAGCGACAACAGGCTCTGTTTTTGTTGGCAGATGCACCGCAGTCTGGTCCTACGCTGTTTCCATGGAAGCCCTGCGGGCCAGATCTAAGCATCCTATGGGCCTTGAGTTTGACACCCCTACGGAAAGAGTGGAGTAGAGGAGACTGCTGCGTTTATATAATCTCCCTCTGATTTTATCTACAGGTAGTCCTCGACTTACGATCACAGTTGAACTCAATATTTTATGTTGCTAAGCAAGACATTCGTTAAGTGTGTTTTGCCCATTTTACGACCTTTCTTGTCACAGTTATTAAGTGAATCACTGCCGTTGAGTTAAGTTAGTAACACAGTTAAGTGAATCTGATTTCCTCATTGGTTTTGCTTGTCAGAAGGTCGCGAAAGGTGATCACATGACCCTGGGACACTACTAATAAATATGAGTCAGCTGCCAACTGTCTGAATTTTGATCATGATGCTGCAACGGCTGTGTGAAAAATGTCCATCAGTCACTTTTTTCAGTGACATTGTAACTTTGGTCACTAAATGAACTGTTGTAAGTCGAGGAGTACCTTTATATCAACTTAAAAACATTTTTGTCATAACAGAATAATAGTGTTGGGAGGGACCTTGGAGATCTTCTAGTCTAACCCCCTGCACAACCAGGAAATCTTATATCATTTCAGATATAATGATTGTCCAATTTCCTCTTAAAGACTTCCAGTGTTGGTGCATTCACAACTTCTGGAGGCAAGCTGTTCCACTGATTAATTGTTCTAACTGTCAGGAAATTTCTCCTCAGTTCTAAGTTGCTTCTCTCCTTGATTAGTTTCCACCCATTGCTTCTTGTTCTACCCTCAGGTGCCTTGGAGAATAGTTTGACTCCCTCTTCTTTCTGGCAATCCCTGAGATATTGGAACACTGTTATCATGTCTCCCCTAGTCCTTCTTTTCATAAGACTAGACATACCCAGTTCCTGCAACCATTCTTCATATGTTTTAGCCTCCAGTCCCCTAATCATCTTTGTTGCTCTTCTCTGCACACTTTCTAGAGTCTCATCTTAATACTGTTCACTATTTAATTTCAACTGTTCATTCTCAGGAACATTTTTCAAAGCGTTTTGTTCTGGAACCGAATACAGTTCTAATCAAATTGCTCCCCTTTCTTTGCAACGCACAGGAAAAACGTAGAGCTGAGAGGGCTGAGCAGCAAAGAATCCGAGCTGAGAAAGAAAAGGAGCGTCAGGCCAGACTTGCTGTGAGTTTATCTACAACCTTTCGTCATTGGTATCTCAATCGTTCTCCTCAATGTAAAGTGATCTGTTAAGAGTTATGACAATTACTTTTGGCTTTATCTCACCCCTTCCCAAAAAAAGTATGTCCCAGACCCAAATGCTCTGTTCTGCCTTTGCGAGTCCCAGGTATGAACCAGTGTTTGTTCCTACTATCTTTTCACAGGAGGAAAAGGCAAAGAGAGAGGAAGACGATGCCAAGAGGAGGGCTGAAGATGATTTGAAGAAGAAGAAAGCCCTCTCCTCTATGGGTGCCACATACAGCAGCTATCTGGCGAAGGTAAAATCTACTGCTCATTCTTGATCACATTCTGGCAGAGAAAGCCAGAATGTGATCAAGAATGAGCATCACTCATCTGAAACTTACCCAAGGATTTCTTGGAATTCTTTAATTTTCAAGTGGCAAAAACCTTTTCAAGAAGAGACCAAAGAACTTCACCACAGGAAGGAACTACTAGTGTCTATTTTCTATTCATTCTCTCTCTCTCTCTCTCTCTCTCTCTCTCTCTCTCTCCCCCTCCCTCCCTCCCTCCCTCCCTCCTCTCTCTCTCTCTCTCTCTCTCTCTCTCTCTCTCTCTCTCTCTCTCTCTCTCTCTCTCTCTCTCTCTCTCTCGGCTAGAGGGATAGTATCTCACAATTTCTCTTTAGCTTTGATCTAATGGTTCTTCAGCCCTGAGGGATACGCCTTATGGTTTATAGAGCATTTCCTGCAATGAATCAGAAAGACATGTAAAATAGGCATGCTGGCAAATTCTTAGAAACAATTATTTTAGTAGTAACCTGATGGCATCTGAATATACCAGATTACAATCCAGGCACTAAGTTTAGTCCATTGATGGAGGATGATATGCATTGTGATCAAGCACTTTCACAATTGAGGATTACTGCTCTCCTGGCAGGTTTTGATGTTCTTCATTAATTCCTTCTATGGGATGCACCTGGTGATTATTTGTTTATTTATACTCCATAAATATATCCAACACACCTTCCTCCTCCTATTTTCCCCACAACAACCAACCCTTTGAGGTGAACTGGGATCTGAGAGAGTGACTGGCCCTAGGACACCTAACTGGTTTTCATGACTAAGGCAGGACTTGAATTCGTAGACTGTTGCTTTCTAACCTGGTGTCACTAGATCAAACAGGCTCTTTAATAATCTTTAAACTCGTTCTGCACAGGCTGATCAAAAGAGAGGAAAGAAACAAACTGCAAGGGAACTGAAGAAGAAAATTTTGGCAGAGAGACGCAAACCTCTGAATATCGATCACCTTAGTGAAGACAAACTGAGGTAATATATATATATATATATATCCCCATCTCCCCCACTACCTCTTGTACTATGGTACATACAAGATTAAGCTTGTGCTGACATTTGTTTTAGCACTTTTTGTGGTATTAAAAATAGGAGATGATATTTAAGAAAAAGACATTTGTTATTATTCAGGTAATTATTTAATTCTGATGAATTTTATCAAATTTGATTTAACATTAATATATATTAAACTTCAATGGATAATGTAAAAATAATACATATAGTAAGAAAAAGAATAAATTAAATTATAACTTCTGCCTCCAGTTGCAACATGAGTGAATTAGTTTAAAAAATAAAAAAATTATGAAAAAATGTATTTAATGAAAATCTACGAATATATATATATATATATATATATATATATATATATATATATATATATATATATATATATATATATATATATATATATATATATATATATATATATATATATATATATATATATATATATATATATATATATATATATATATATATGTATGTATGTATATGTATTTGTGTTACAACCCTGGTTTTCTGCCTGCATGGTCTTCTGTGATGAGCCGAAGGACAGAAAGAGGGAATAGTGACCTTCCTCCCATATTTAGGCATACCAGGGGTTGTAACACAAATACATACCTATTTCCCTGGCTCAAATGATAAGGAGGCGAACCTGTGGCTTAGTGGCTAAGACTCCTGCCTAAGATATAATACAGCCCAGGTTCAAATCCCAGTAAGGATATGGCTAGCTGATGAGAGCTAATTAGCTCGAAATAGATCTATACTAGTCTCCCTTTATTTATTTATCAGTACAAATACAACACGTATGTATGTATGTATGTATGTATGTATGTATGTATGTATGTATAGAGATATAGTTCTCACAAAGGCATATGAAATATTTCTGAATAAGATTAGCAGTTATGAAAGCAGGGAATAAGAACAAATAAACAAGTATTTCAAAGGGGGAAAGTAAACAATAAGATTCCTCCAAGTATCTGTATTGGGTCCAAGATACTTCTGGGTTTTTTTTCCATTAAGTATCTAGAGATAGGGTAAGTAATGAAGTGGTCAGGGTCTCTATTGATATTTAGGTGTTCAAATAATTCCACACAAGGAAAAGTTACATGGCGGATTGATGAAATCCACAAACTAGAATTGTTCAGTTGTGTTGGACTTTCATTTGAATAGTCTCCCAACCAGTTTAACCATTAATTTAAGAAACATTGAGCTTATGTAAATATGTCTCTTTGCAGTTGCTAATTGTTTGAGTTGTATATCATTCTTTGTGATATCTCCACTTTTTCACAAATAAAAAGGGAGAAAGCCAAAGAATTGTGGGACTCGCTGTATGAGCTGGAGACGGAAAAATATGAATATTTAGAGAAGATCAAGAGGCAAAAATATGATGTGAGTAGAAAAAGAGATCTTGGCTTTGGTTTTTGTTTTATCTTCAGGGTGAAATCAGTTATATTTCTAAGGGAGACCTGTGCTGAAGACCATAGAAGACCATTAAATCCCATATACTATTCTGAATGTTTATCAACAAAATTCAGTTTTTCGTTCAAGAGTGATAACTTCTCAATTGTACACCTAGGGTGGATTTCTGCCTTCTAGTTAAAATATGTCCTATGCCTGAAAATATTATGAAATAACATTGTCATTTTAATTAATATGCCCATCTTTCTTTGTGAAGCATCTTCCAAAACCAGATGGCTTATTCATGATGTTAAACCCCATCACAGCCAAGCCAAGCAGGGGAGCCAACAATCTGTGTAACTCCTAGGGCTTAGGCAGTATCAGCACTGCACTGAAATACCTATGAGACTAATAATGAACCCATTTCTGATGTCCCCAGCCTCTATTAATTCTCCAGCCTTATCTTCATGTGAATTTATGCAGGCAGAAAAGCCAGCACCATTCTCTTCTGTTGTCTGGAGAATGCTACAAGATAATCACCACTTTTTTTTTAAAAAAAAGAGTATAGATTATATCTTCTTCATATTGTGTGGAAGAAAATACTTCAACTTTGTCGACAAACTGTGAGCATGGTTATAACCCCTCTACCTATGTTTTAATTCTGTTATTGTAGATAGAGCCAAATAATTTGCCATATTTAATTGCTCATGCTACATGCTTTACACTCTACAGTATCTGGGGGTGGGGTGGGTGGGAGAGACACAAAAACTTGAATTTAGGAATAAAAGAAGAACTGGTGGATTGCAGAAATGTTATTTCTCTGCCGTACTTGGAATTTGATTTTAGAAACAGGGAAGCATAAGGCAACCCCCTTACACCAGTTGCCTGCTTTTATGTTGAGATCATCCTTTATAATACACTCACAAAACAATGAGAGAGTTCTGACAGAGTTAAAAGGTGAATGCTTGTCTCTTACTGAATACCTATTCCCAAAAAAAAAAAAAAAAACCACCAACCCTCAATTTGTTAAGAACCCAAAGCCAATAATGATCTTAATCTTTCTTAGATTGTATCACTACGTTGCAGGGTGGAGGCACTGTCCAAGTTGTAAGTACAATGAGTTCACCCAGGTGATATAAGCAGCAAAAGATTTTTACATGCATGAGCCTCCTGCATGTTGGGAGTCTGTAAATTCTAAATTTGCATAGATAAACGACAGGCTGGCATTCAATTCCTGGCTTGAAACAAAACAAGAAATAGCCACATTTCTTCCTCTCTTTTTTTTTTCTCATCAACCTTTACTGCCTTAATTCAGAAGTAGCTGAATAGAGATTTAATGTTGTATTCTGTAGATCAGCCTTTCTCAGCGTGATGTGTTGGATTTCAGCTCCTATAATCTAGGAAGCATAGCCAAAGATAGTAGAGGGCAGCAGCTGGGAAAGATTGTGGCCGGTCATTCAAATCAGCGTTTCTCAACTTTAAGATGTATAGATTTCAACTCCCAGAATTCCCTCGCTAATGTTGGAAAACATTGTTCTAAATGAATACAGGACAATGGGAATAAAAAGTGATACCAGCAGAAAAATCAGTTCACGAGGGTGATCTCTCCATCCAATTGTTATCTTAGTTTACTGCTTCATAGAATGACTGTAGTGTCATAAAAATCATTTCTATAGCTCAAGAGTTGGGAGGGAGGGATAAAAAAACACCAGACATTTTCAAGGTAATTATTTCTCTACCATCAGAGCAAATTATTGATGGCAATTGCCCACATGTCCAAAAAAGAAAAGAAAAATAAAATAAAATAAAAAAGACCGTCTCAAAGCTGCTTTTTTTTTTCTTCAAAAACCAAACTGTTTTTTTTTTTTTTGAGGAAGAAGAAGAAAATTCGCTTCTCATCCAATGATGAAGCTTCTTGGATGAGAAGCAAAACATTTTCGTCTTCTTCCTCAAGGAAAAGAAACAGTCCAATTGCCTTTTGGAGAAAAAAGAAAAAATCAACTGTGACCTGGGTGACTGAGAATCTCCTCACACATTTATAAAAATCCAGGTAAGAAAGATTAGCTAGGAGCTCAATGCACCGTTTGTTTGCTTATATTTATACAAAAAGCACACCAGAGAATAGGTGAGAGCCAGAAGACAAATCAGAGGCAAGTCTTTTCAGATTGGTCTTGCAAATTTAACTAAATCTGTTGGGTTATGTCGAAGATACGGAAGTGGCACCAGATGTCTGACAATTGAGTAAATTAACTGCAGATTATTGGAGCAGGCGTCAAAGAAGCAACCAGAGAAAACTGAATTGGGAGATGGCACGATTCTGAGCCAGCAAGGCAACATCTATGTTTTTTTTAAAAAAGAATTGTACAATTAAAGGGAAAATTGCTGTTACCCATAAGAACAATTGAGCTATACATGAATAGCAAGGAAATTTCACAAGAAAGCAAAATAAAGGAAGGACAGCTTTTAGAGCCATTTCTTGTCCAACTTTGTTAGCCAGGAAATCTAAGTGCCATGCCTATTGTTTATCTTACTTCACACGTAGAAAAGAAGGTAAGTCATAAGCACCAATGCTAGTCTGGTAAACAATGTTCCTTAATCAAACCCCTGGTTAAGAGGCAGACTCAGTATCAGTGCCCTCAGTTCCACAAGGCACGTGTTTGAAATCTACAAGTAAGCAAGTAAGTATATTGGGTAGCTGAGTTTTCCTTTTTCATGTTGTCCCGTTGCTTCCATGTTGGAGTCTCTTGTTTCTGCTTGTCATGGAAGAAAGTCCAACCCTGTGAACCCAAGATGATGAACAAGACATCTTATGGTTTTGAATATTGTGAATGTACAGTACAGGAAATTGTATTGCTGCAAAATAATGTTAGAACTGTTTAGAAGAAAAAAATTATGCTTAACTGGCCAGCTGTCTCTTAAGATGAAAGTAGCATGTTTATCACATAGCGAACAAAGCAATGGAAATATTAAGGATGATGCTGTCAATAATGGTAAAAAAATATTTTTTTCCTACTCCTCTTTATTTCTTTGAGTCAGAAATTATATTTTGATCTCTATTACAATTGAAGCATTTTCACAACATAAAATTGCAACTGCCCCAAACCTTGAAAACGGTTTTTAAATTTTCAGCATACTTCCTAGTCTGTTTTCCCTACAACCTGGAATATTTTCTCTTTTGCTCTTTGGAAAGCCCCACGTTGATTTGTGAAATAACAGGATCACTTTTAAATAAGAAATGTCTGTTCACAGCTGTAATAACCCAAAATTTGGTTTTTTTTTTAATTGGCCAGCCTTTATACTCACAGAATTCTAAGAACTGGTTTTCTTTAGTTTCTTTCCTTTGCCTAATGATTAAAATCACAAGCATAGAATTAAGTCAGCCATAAAAATGTTTTTTTTTCAGCTAGGCATTCACTCAAATGAATTCCTCTTGATTATTATGATTCACCCAAATGAATTAGTCTTAATTATTATGATACAGGAGTGGAAAACATAAAAAAATAATTGTGCTGATATGATAGCAAATGAAGTTTTAAATAATTTATCCAGTGGCAGCTTATAGGCTCTTTTAGAGTCATTCGGCCACTATGGTGCCAAAATAATAATGAGATAAGTTATATCTATGATGGTTGGTGATGCTATGAAGACACTTTAAAGCATGACTGAGGGCATAGCTTTATTTAGAAGGATTACTTCTTCAAATATTGCTGACAGCTTTTCTATTTTGATTTATGCTTAGGAAAATTTCTATTGCTGGAACAGATTTGTGGAATCTTCTTAATTTAATAGTAACCATCACATATTCTTTACTTCTCCCACCCTCTTTTTCTTTCATTTTACCTGAAGATGCTTTCATTATTTCAGTGTAGCACTTCCCAAGAATTCTACATTTCTTCAGTATTAACTTCAGGAATGAATTACTGCTGAGCAAATGTTTTCATTGCTTTACTTCTAGTTTTAGAGCCTTTCTATATCTAGCCCTTCATCAATGAAATAAATCAATACTCTTGACCTCTATCTACAATCTATATACATTTCAGCAACAATTGTTTTTATTATGGCTAATCTAAATCGGAATGTTTTCAAACTCTCGTTTCAGTTTTCAAAAAGTGAGGTTTTTCTCCCTTTGTTTTGGAAAAATAAGAAACCAAACTCAAATGAACAATATCAAGAGAGTGTTAAAAGAAAGCCAACTCAAACAAAATTGAGTGAGCTTGGAAAAATAACATACAGCCATGGATGTATGGACATACCCCCACAGCTATATAATAGATGTAATCTTGAGGTGAACAGAAAGTTGTACTTGGGTTTCATGTTTTACAACTTGATCACACTATGTAAGAAATGGGTTTTTTGGAGATGTCCTAAGTTAACTAGAGCTGTGCAAATTACTGACTTATAAAATGTACTTTAACACAGACACACACACACACACACACACACACACACACACACACACCCTTCATTGGAGATTTTTGTTCCTGTCACCATTTATGTTTTGAAAATGCTAAATTTTCAACCTCTTTGTTTCTTTTTTCATTCTCAACTCTCCCCTCTCCCTGCCCCTCCCCAAAAGTTTAGGATTCTACCTAGGCAGGCCTCAGTAACACCTTCCACTTTCCATTTACCTTTTTTCCCCATGCAGTTTAGCTTGAAACTGTTAATTTTTTCTTTTAGAAAGCTTTGCCAAAACCAGGTAGCTAGCAGAGATGGGAGGATGAATGGACTGATAGATCTCACACAATTTTTGTTAAGCCACTAGGCAGGAAGTATAAACAAAAATGAACGTAATTAGGAGGATGAGTTTGCAATACATGCTTTCAGAAACCTGGAACTTGATATAAAAAGGCAGAGATAATCTGTACTCCCCAATTCAACACTCCAAGAAGGAAAAATATATTAATGATCCTTGCCAGTTATTTAAAAGTTTGAGTTTAATTCAAATTACTGATAAAGTACATCACCAAACCATCTCCAGGTACTGTGTTATTTATACCTCCTATATTTTGTAAAAGTATAAAAGATGAAAAACAACTTAAGTACTTTGAACCTCAGTGTAGACATGCCCAGGAAAGGTGCTATATATTAGCTGGGGAAAAAAATCTGGGGGAAATCCATAATTGTCTTGGACAAGGATGAGGGGCTCCCAGTTTCTGAAGAGGTGTAAGATTTTTGTATGCCTCCTTTTTACATTAGTCAGGTTGCCTTGTCTGTAGACATTTCCTGCCTATTTATGCTTTGCAGTCAAAAAATTTCTGCTCTGCTGAATAAATTCTTTCAGTTTTTACTTCATTTGTGTGCATATTATTCTTGAGTCCACCAACCTCCTGGCCATATCTTACTGCGGCGAAACAGCTGGTAAATCCCTCTCTCCCTGATGGAAAGCAGGTCATTTTTAAAAACCTAGTCATATTTGTTTGCAGATTACCACCTTCAGAAATCGGATTGATCAGGCCCAGAAACAGTGAGTACCCAGATTACTTTTCCAGTCTGAAGACTGGAATATCCATCTGTTTGCAGTAGTCACTTCAGTCTTCTTCCATCTATTTCTTATTGGAAGGGAATGAAGTGGAAAAAGCACAGCCGCTGAAGCCCACTCTTTTCTTTCCTTTAAAAAATACTTTGGTGAAACTGAAATGAATCCATAATCCTCCCCCAAAATAACCCTCTTTTTCCCCAACAATCTTGGTGAGGCTCACCTGCCAATATACTACTCTTTGTGTTGGCATGGAAAGCATACTTTCCTAGATTGTAAGGAACAGGATTTAATAACACTAATATTCAATATTTGCCACTGCCACATGGACATCATGTGGCATGGCATGCCCAGTGATTCTTTTGATGCATCATATAATCTTATCTCCCTTCATCTAATTCAAATTATTCCCTGCTTGTTTTGTTCCATAGTTTCATTACTGCATGTGTCACTTTAGAAACCTAATGCTTTAGACACAAAGGCAGTGGAAGTGCGAAACAATGATCAAATAAAAGCAAGGGCTGAGAGGGTATAGTTCTAGAATAAATTACTGTATGAGAGGGCATGTACTCTCAAAACTTATCTTCTCATACAGGGAAGAAAAACCAGTGCATTGATATGCCTGGCTCTATAAAATGCATATGTCTAGATGTGTTGCTTATTTGCATCATATTATTTACATAATTCAATGAATGGTGCTTTGGGCTCATTTATAGCTCTTAATTGGCCCTTTTAATTCATAAAAAAGTATAATCCTTATTGCAGAACTGGAGGCAATTCAGACAAATCTGCTATTTTAAAAGCAGCAGGGCATGCTGAAGGTTATTTAGGATGATGTGCCTTTCTTTAGAAGACGAAACATAAAAAGAATACTGAACAAGAACTGAGCATGCTTGTGCTGGACCATAGTCTGTACAACAATTCTAAGAGGGTTGTTAAAGATTATGAGCTTCTTGAAATGAGCAGGCTGCAAAATCTTACAAAGAAATAATAAAAGGAAAAGAAACTAACAGAAAGAAGGTATACCAAATTTTTGTCAACTGCATCAATGAGATTTTTTATAATTGATACTTGCGGACATTACTGGAAGATATGGCAGCACATAAATATAAGTTTCTAGCCCAAGTGTCTATTATCATCAGATGACGCCCAAGAGCCAAGTGTCTCTGACAAAGACTGTTTTAAGGGGAGAAAAAGGCCTATGTTAAATGACAGGTAAAGTATTTGCTTGTTGTGTGTACAAATTGTGACGTCATTGACATGTTCCCATATGTGAAACTACCACTGAGAAAAATCACCGCTGTTATCATGTAAGCTTTAAATATATTCCTTTTATTGTTATATCTCATGTTCTATGGAAGAATTCATATTGGAAGTGCCCAAATAGCAAGTAATTTAAACTGCAGTTCCATCAAACACCTAGCTACTAATCCAAGTTAGCTTGTTGTGTAACTTATAAGTACCATCTAAGGATACATAGCATGCCAATAAGAGCATTGCAGCTGCAATTTGTTACTGGGACAAGTGTGGTGTTCTGTACTAAACTAATGTACTCACTTGGAACTTAATAGTGCATAACTGAGCTAAGAATTAAGGTAAGTTTTGCATGTTTCGGACATTGTTTCTTTTGCATGCAAAATAAAACAATTTGAAATCTTGTCAAGAGTAGCACAATTTAAACATGAGTTTTTCCACCTGTCTTTAGAAGATGTTTTTTACCTTGATGGTTTAAAGGAAGTTGTACTACTTCAAAAAAATAATGCTTTGTGGACCATGATTTATCAGAAATTCTGAATGTATGATGTTTCCACTCTGCACCTGGTTTTTATTAGTATTTAAAGTCAAATTTGGGTAACTTCTGGATTTTGGGTGATAACTGTTAAAGAGACAATTCAATCACTTTGTGGATGTTCAGACCAAATTGAAAGGTTGGCAGAAGCTAAATGCACAGTAAATTATACCACTTAATAGTTTTAACACACACCTATTATTGCATCTAAAGTTCAAAGACAGCTCTGCTATTAAAGCATGGGGCTTTACATTTCTGACAAGTTTGACTAGAACTCAGGCAAAACATGTTGACTGTCACCTTGACAAGCTAGCTAGCTCCAGGAGCCAGACCTAAACATATTGCCAGCAGCTATTCCTTGATTAAGAGATGAAAAAAAATAGATTTGATAAGAGTAAAGCACATTGGCATTTCATCTGCTTTAATGTTACATTTCAATGAAATGATAAGCTTGTTGCTAAAAAGGCAAGATCAAGAACAGGTAAGGGTATCTACTGCAACAGCAAGTCACGTTCTTATCCTGTTTGTATTACAGCAGCAAGAAGGCTGGAGCCAAGGGCAAAGTTGGAGGACGCTGGAAGTAAAGATCTGGAAGGTCCCTGCAGGAAGATTCATCAATGGTGGCATGGCCAAACATCACTGGCTCATCTTCCGTATTTAGATACCAATTCCTCTCTCTTGCCTGAACAAAACCATAGTTGCAACATCAGCCTGGATTGCCTACTGCTTATTTTTAGGGTGCCCACATCTTTCAGAACCTCAGCTCTGAACGACGACGAGTCCCTGCTGATACCTGTTGTCTCATGTGTATTTTTTCCTAATTCCAGCCCTACACTGCCACATAGATTGCAGTGTATGAATCTTTTGGTTTTGTAAATAAAGCGTAGTCAATAATACACTTCAGACCTGCAACTCCTGTCTAGCCATTCTTCTTTTTTCCATTAATAGTGATTCATTTACCAAACCTTGGAATTTATTGGCCTTGTCAATAAAATCTGGCAAAGGACCACTGAAGTAAATAAATGTATCCTAGTTTACATCCACCAATGACTGTAAGCTATTTACGTATAACTTAAAATGTTGATCTTATGCATGCTTATTCAAAAGTAAACTCCATTGGCTTATGTGATAATGAAGAACTCATAAAATTGCACTCAGAAAACCAAAACATCCCAATTGAAAAAACAAGATAATAAGGGTGGTGGAATCCGCAATACATATATCCAAACTAAATCATTTCTTTCTTTTTTTCTTCCTTAGAATTACATTGTTTTTGTTTTATTTTGTTTTGTTTGAACTCCTGGTGGCTATCCTTCCAATTTTTTTGGCGAGGTTTGGTCAGAGGTGGTTTGCCACTTCCTTCTTCCTCGGGCTGAGAGAAAATGACTGGCCCAAGGTCAAAAGCTGGTTATGTCCCTAAGGGAAGTCTAGGGTTCACACTCTCCCTGTTTTTAGCCTGCGGCAACCAAATTAACTCTCAAAACTTTCTAGACTTTAGTTATTTACCATGCATACTTTTAAGTCCGTATCAGCTTGACCACCTTGAATCTCTAGGTCAGATGTCCATGATTTTTGTGGCTTGGCAGCCCGGCGGGGTGGGGGAGGGGGGCATCGGAACCCGGCCGCATGAGTAGTAGGCCAACACGTGTGCATATCTCAACTTGCTCACGTTGAATGCGTCTGCATGTGCCTGCCCTGCCGCTCATGCAAATTGAGCTTGTGCATGAATGCCGGCCCACCACTAGTGGGGCCTGGTTCCAAATAGGCCATTGTCCACTCATGGGCTTGGGTACCCCTGCTCTAGAGGAAAGGAGGGGGGGAACCTGCACGCTGTGGTTTTTCATACATAGCTTTGTTCATGGATTTTCCATAGACATCTGGTTTTACAGCGTTCTGGAAACAACTGCAGAAGAAGGCTATGGTCCTAAAATGTATTGCCTGTTATTCTTAGGGCAATATGGACACTGATCGCCATCTCCATCCTCTTTTAAAGCAATCAAAAGTAATGGTTGCCATATGGTACCATCTTGTAATGGAATCCCACATCTGGCATTGAAGAATTTATTTTGAGCTACTTTTTGTGCAGTTTGATTAGGCAACTTCCAAGTTGTATTAAGAAAGGCACCTGCTCTCTTTACTTACCGTAATTAATAATTTTATATGCTGATCATTCACCTTTTTCTTACACCTCAATAGCTGAAATCCATAGCTTTCATTTTTTTGCCTATTTCTACACAACATATGCATGTATTGAAATGATAAGAATTCCAGATGTGAATACACCTTAGATTTCGGTACTGACAGTACAGTTTGGAAGTTTTATTTTCAATCTCCTTCCTAATAATCTTTGCTGATTTCTTATTTGAGCAACTATTCTCTACAGAACTATTTGCTCAGACAAAAGGCAAATTCTTAAACTTAGTGAAGCAACCTTTGCTTCAGCTTTTCACAATACATCCACAAAGAATTATGATGTTGACAGCATCTAACAGAGTTCCTTATTATATACCTGGGACAGAGAATTTCCTTATTCCTCTTCTGCCCCTTGCTTCAATCCCATAGAATATCAGGAGAAAGTATCTATGGTACATGTGAAGTTAACAAGAATATCCCTGTGATGATTAATCTCAGTGCTAAATAACAGAAAGGGTCCTGAAATTGTTTAAGATGGGCTGTTATATTGGAAATAAACCCTGTCCAGTGTGTGACTGGGATCCATAGTCAAGATTATTTTCCTGAAAGATGCTGCCCTTCATTTTTGGAAACTGTTCTGGGTTAGATGGGGAATATACTTCTGCAAATACATTCGGCAAGTGTTATTTTATCTCAAATAATCCCATTCATATTTCTAAAACCAAGGATATCCTAACCAAGAAAAAATGCTGATGCTGAAATAAGATTTTTTTAGGGGGGAGGGGGGAATGGCTGGAATGCATGCAAAGCTGGAAAATTGCTTTGTTACATGATGCATTGTGGGCATTGCACAAATGTTCACTTACAGAATAGCTTAAATGCTTGCTGCTAGGGAACAAGCATTAATAGACATCCTGTCATGTGGGATTCCAGAGTACCATTCTGGGACACAGAACACCAGATCACTGTACTTATGGTTTTAAATTGGGCACAGCAGGATGCTTCATATCTTCTTAGAACTTTCCTTCTGTACAGGGGATCAAATGTGTTCAATGTGTTGAACTTTGCACTTTTCACCTTGCAAGACCAAATTTTTAAAAGTCTCTTGGAATATGTATTAGAACAGATACACTGTTTTATAAAGCAAGGAATTGATGGGTAAATAAATAGTGAAATAAATAAATCAACTGATTAATTTAGGGAAATTTAATTAATTCTAAACTATCTGGCGGTTTAGTGGCAGCTAAGATAGCCATGGAATATCCTAGAACGTGGATCTGCTAAATTAGATCCAGGAATAAAACATTTGCCATTTTAAAGATCTGATCTTCCTAGTAATCATGGGATTATATTATAATTGCAAGCCACTCAGAATTACCTTAAGGTTAGATGCCTATACATTTTATAAACAAACAGCTGAATAAATATGGGGTTTCAAAAATCCAGATAACCAAGGCACAACAAAAATATTAAAAACTTTTAATTCTACATCTTGATTTCTGTAGTCCAGATATGTTAGGTTTACTTTATACGGAAATAGTTTAGTGAAACTACAAGTGACACTTAGAGAATGAATTTTCCACATCCTCCTCAAAATTAGCAGCAAAACCATATTCCTGAAGAAATTGCTACTCAAAACCATTGTTTCTTCAGTTATAATCTGAATAAATTATTTTAAATGGATTTATATTCAAGATTGTAGCCTTTATTTTTTAAAATTCCACAAAGCAGAAAACAAACAATAAACAAACAACAATAATAAAACCTCTCTTTTCTCAGTTTGATAGAACTTGCAAATTCATATGAAATATGTGTCTCTACCTGCAGGGGGTAGCAGTAGAATAGACAATATTTTTACATGTGTATCCTTATGAAGTTTATTTACTAAGGGATTCTATAGAGATAGAAAAAGTAAAGAGCTATACAGTATACATTTACAGTAGTTTCAACTTTCAAATGAAAGTTGCCATAGGAGGCAGCCTTACAAATCTTGCTGTCCCATCAGCTATCTCTTGCTACCACTTGAACAAAAAAAAATCCAACCTGCAGTTTTGGAAATCAATAGAGCAGTCAAATTTATTTTTCATCAATTAATTTCAAACTCAAACCAATTCAGTCATCTAATTAGCTGCATTTCTTTTATTAACTCTGTATGTATGATAGTCTTTATGGTACAAGACATTTCTACTCACAAGACATTTCCCACCTGTACCTAGCTATTGTACAAACATATCGCAGTAACACCTTTTTTTCTGACACGTTCCCAGGATGTTGTCATAATTTCATCCCCCAAAATCATTAAAGCATTCATAGTTCTACTACTGTTAAATTCTGTCACCGACTGATTATGTGCCATCAAGTCAGCATCAACTGTTTGAGATTACATGAAGAGATATTCTCCAGGAGATCTGTCCTGAACCTGTCTCTTCAGGTCTTGCTATGGTGCAACCATTGCTGTTATAATGGAATTCTTCCACTTTGCTGCTGTTTACCTTGCTTTACTTTTTCTTGCCACTTTTCCCGGCATTACAGACTTCTTCAGAGAACTAGGTCTCTGCCTTTTATTTATTTCAATTCACTTCATAGGGCTACCCCTTTCACCATAACAACTCTGGATAGCTAACGTTTCAAATGACATTAAAAACAAGTAAAGCACAGCAACTTATTAAAAGATGAATGCTGACATAGAATGAATATAACAGACAGGGGATTCTTGAGAATGACACAATTCAGTTTAGTCCAAGGCTTGGGGAATAGAACAGGTTTAGAGAGGAGTGGGCCTTTTATTGAATCTTCAGGATGGGATCCATGGAAATCCCAGGATGAGTGCTATGTCAGAGTGCAGAGCAACTACACAGAAGACAGGTTTCCAGGGTATCATAAAATGACATGGTTTTATACTGTGGAACCTACCGTATGCCCACTGTGTGCAAACAAGGACAGACAAGCACCATGGGACAACAAAACACAATAGAACTCTGTGACTTCATGTTGATTGTTAGATGTTCTTAAACTTTTTGCCATCCGACTTCCTTTGATGTAATGCTAATGTACATACCTCCCTTGAAAATCCATATATCAAAATGAACACAAATGAACAATGAAAACAATCCAATCCAACATGGGAAAGTAGGAAGTATTTATTTAAATTTCTACATCACCCAGATCACCTAAGTGATTCTGGATGGTTTACAACCTTTATTGCAACAATGTACAACTAAAAGATTCTTCACACCACCTCTGGACTCTGACTTCCCAAAAGGAGGTACACCTCACAGTTGGGAAACCCTGCTCTTATGCAGTAAATAATTTGCCATTGCATGGTCCTGAGATGTGGTCCACATACTCCCAATAATTCCAGCCCTTCAATTTACAGCTTTGATATTTCTAAGTCTGGTTCTGCATAGGGTTTTTATTTAGAAATGAGTCAAGATCATACAGATGCTTCACCTAAAGTGGGCTAATGAATTGCATGAACCCAGAACCACTTGGCAGGGCTAATGGCCATTCGCAGAAAAAAAAAAAGCCAGAATATTTAATATTGTATTCATGCTATTCTCTTTTTTACTTCTCAATTTTTGATACATACATACATACACACAGGTTTCCATCATAAATATGGGATTTACATATTTGGGCATACCAGGTACTTTGAAATAACACTTAATTATTTCCTTGGCTCAGCTGATAAGGGAGGAAAGCTTGTGGCTTAGAGGCTAATACAACTGCCTAACATGTAAAAACCAGTACAGGTTCAAATCTCAGTAAGGGTATGGCTAGCTGATGAGAACTACTAGTTTCCCTTTATTTATTTATCAGCACAAATGCAACACACACACACACACTTGTTGATATATCTATACTTACCTACCTTATCTCCCTACCTTCTCTCTCTCTCTCTCTCTCTCTCTCTCTCTCTCATATCTATCTATCTATCTATCTATCTATCTATCTATCATCTACCTACCTACCTACCTACCTACCAACCTACCTACCTATCATCTATCTATCTATCTATCTATCTATCTATCTATCTATCTATCTATCTATCTATCATCTATCTATCTATCTATCTACCTACCTACCTACCTACCTACCTACCTACCTACCTACCTACCTACCCATCATCATCATCATCATCATCATCATCATCATCATCATCATCATCATCATCTATCTATCATCTCTCTCTCTCTCTAATATCTCTCTCTCTCATCTCTCTCTCTCTCCCCCTCCGTCCCTCCCCTACACTGGGCTCTCTTAGAATTGCAGATCAAAATCTTAAGAGAAATATCCTTCGACACATGCGAGTCCAACCCGAGATTTTTAAACTTTTTTCTTCGGGGATGGTTTAGGCTTGGTAGGAAGAATTAATGCCGCCACCGCCTTCATTTACGATGGAAACGCGAATGCCGGCTTTGCAGCTTCCTGCCGCCTCTCTCCGCTTTCTCGGCGAACTGAAAAAGAGCGTCTAAAAAACTACCGAGTTCAAGCTTGCCGCGCCTTGGTGTCGCGAGTCTTGCCTTTCCTACCTCTATACGGTCTTCTTTCCCCGGATGTTCTTCCGCTCTTCCGCAGCGGATGAGCGCTCTGGCGGGGCCAAGTGGGAGTCATGGCTCGGCGGGCTTTGTGAGTAACCCCCCCCCTTCCCCACCCAGTCCCGGGCTCTCCCTGACCTTGGCAGCTCAGCTGAGCGCGGGACAGTCCCGTCCTTGGGTCCCGCTGGCGGGTTCTCCTGGGCTCCCCATCTGCAGAGCGAGCCTTCCCAGGGTCGCCTCCTGCCTCCGCTTTTCATAGAAGCTTCTTTGCAAGTTGTAAGGTCGCCGGTCGCCGCGGGATCTAAAACATTTCGAAACTGGAAGTGCTAGTTTTGTGGAGTGCCCTATTCCAGGAGGTGCTTTGCAAAGCACGCGTAACGCCTCCTCACGTGTTCGGCTTCCCTTGTTTTCAAATGAGAGAGAAAGAGAGGGAGTGGGTTTCTTTCTTTTCTTTCTTTTTTCTTTTGCATCATTCCCTCCTATACCACCATACCTCGGTGGTATAATGTTTTTTTTTAAAAAAACAATGTAATACTGATGCTTAGTGGTTATTAAATGGCATCGCCTTGGTTTGATTCCATGTGACTGGACAAATGTCCACCGTTTCAATCTGTTTCTAGTCACATGTTTAATTTGCAGCTCTTCCAAGGACATTTCAGTAATTCATTTCATGCTGTCCGTCTACACGATTGGATTCCTCTTCTTATACTTTTATCAACCTTGCCAAGCATAATAGAGGTTTGGTGTCCAAAATAAACTCCCATCACATGCTCAAAAGTGTGCTCGGTTTTAGTTGCTGATGGTCCTCTCAAAGGAGCAATCAGTCTTTATTTCACCCCAAACTGATTTTATTTCCTTGCTGTTTGTAAGTACTCTTAGTATTCATCTCTTAAATCCATAATTCAGAAGGCAAGTACTTCTTTCTTGGTGTATAACTTTCATAGCTATTTGTTACATGCACACCCATAAAATTCTTGCTTTAGTCTGAACTTTATTATCCAAGTATCCATTGAAATGAGCTTATTAAGCTTCCCATTGCCTCTTCTCTAGGATGAATCTCAAATTTCAAATTTAAATCAAATTTAAACACATCGGTGACAGTTCATTTTTACTTCATGTTTACATATTACAGTGAAGCCAGACCCTATATAGATGTGAATGTGGTTACTTATTGGAGGTATATGGTTTAAATTTGCAGGAAGACTCAGTTAAACAATTTATAACAATGGTCAGGAAAGTTTTATTAATGATAATCTAAAAATGGACTGTTTTTAGGTGCAACTTCAATACCCATTAATATTTAGCATAAGTCATAGGTTTTAGTTTTAGAAAGAGGAGATACCTCTTGATGTTTTGCCCATGATTGTTTTACCTGTAGGTAGAAAGTTTGAATAAAAATAATATTGCAAAGAGTTTCTCTTGCATCCTGCTGTTCTTTTTCTCCTACATTTATTTCAATAACTCTTGACTTTCTGTAGGGTTATCTGCATATACTACAGAATCAGAAATGTATTTCACAGAACTGTAGGAATATGCTTAATTATATTACTTTTAGCTTTATGTTCTCCGATTCTTGCATATATATCCTGACCTTCTTACTAAGATATTAATTCCACACTGGTTCTAATGAAGTAATTTTGCTATTAGATTTCTTTTCCTTGGTAGCTCGGCATACCTTGGAAGTTTGCATGTTTCCTGTTCATTGTCTGTGAAATTTATTAACTATCTTAATGACTTACCTCTCTTTCGTAAGTGCTTCCCTGTCCAAAATTTTTGCTTCACATTAGAAATGCTCACGTGTCATTTTAAAAAGACTTTCATTATTGCATCATGGCAGCTGACATGGGAAGGCTTATTACTGGAAAAAACATGTACAATGTTTTATACAAATGGTGAAACTATATATCATAAGGCATATACAAATCCCTTTTAATTCCTAGGGAACATTATTTGTACAAATTTTTATAATATTTGAAGTAGTTCTAGAGTTTTAGGTGTTCAAAGTATAAAATTATTCTGGTGTTTTATTGTCCTTTATTATTTTCCTCATTTGCTTTATTATTATAATTATTATTTACCTGTTTGCTTCAGTTGTTTGTTCCCGCTCTTACATTGTTTGCATCTAGTATGATAGCCATAATATTTCCCGTAAATGAAATATACAGTACCTGCTTTTAACATAAGATTGCAGCTTTCATAATTATTCTGCTATCTATAAGTTCATATGGTATTTTGTTCTCAGTAACTGTTTACACAAGAAATAGTGTAACTGTTTTCTTCTTAAGGGATTGTCCAAATAGTCTTCTGGAACATATGGGAATAGTGATGATGCAATTGTTTCTAGGGCAAAAAAGCCTCTGAACATTTAGTTTAATTATAATAATTTACTAATATAATAATAATTTGCTAATAAGTATATAAATATGTACATGTATGCCACTTTAATATCTGAAATATTACACTAACATTGAAAGTTCTGAATGAAGGATTAATTTCTTACGGCTTTATTTTATTATTGATTTTATTCTTTGCTTTATTCTGCTATATACCATCGATTAGAAAGCCTAATACAGCTGTATTTAGATTTGAGATAATTGTTGAAAACATAGAAGATTAATTTTTATTGCTTTCTTTCTTTAGCCATGTACGCATAAGACAAAAATACTCCTTATATTAAAGAAAATTTCTAGTCAGATTTTACATTCTCCACATGCTTTACATTTACAAGAATTCCATAGTTCTCAGAAATATTTATTTTCTTTGTCCGTAGTTATCCGCTTTATCAGTTAGGAAATCCTCCAACAAGAATTTTCCGGACAGATTACTTCTTGACCCTGGTGAGGCCTGGCCGCCCACTGCCAGAAGATACAGTACAGTTCCGCATCCCCATGGAGTAAGTACATACATTTGAAGAAGATAACATGTTTCTTCTTGAGTTAAACTATTCGGAATAATGTTATCCAGTTTCTCAAAGATAATGGTGAAGCAAGTATATTATGCAAAGTTATCAGTAACAACTGGAGCCAGTTTGCTTGTTCATCTTTGTGTACACTGAGTTCCCTGTAGGCTGTTCCACAACTCTGACAAGTTCTTATAATGGGTGATGGTTCTTACACTTCCCCGTCCATATCTCACTGGATTGATTATTTTCTTTTGGATCAGATAGAGACTTGGGAGAATTCTGAAATAGTCTCTTTCTCTCCCTAGATGCTGAGGTTGAGAAACACTGATCTATAGTAAACATTTTCCAGATTGAACCTGGAAGCAGATCAGAATTGCATATTTTATAAATATTTAAGTGCCTGGGAGTTTTTCTCTATTTTTTTTTATACTTAAATAAGAGTTCACTTTTTCCCATGTATTTATTTCCTAGAAAAGCCCTGTAAACACACCATGCTGCATTATTACATAACTGATTCTAAAAGTGTCAGCGAAGACTCTTCTGTGTTTCACAGACCCCAGCACTACTGTAAGATTTGAGGTTTTTTGTACAAAATGTACATTTTATGCATTTTATACCTTGCCAAAGTGAAACGTTCAAATAGTGCAACCCCGTCTGTCCCTACAATGGTGATCAAAAGTTACTAACTGGACTTACTTCATCAAGGTTGCTCCATTCAATTCTTAGTTTGAGTTCCAGCAGAAATCTCAGAAGACTCTCTCGGGAGAATGTAACCTCATGGTTAACAATTCCTGTCTATCTGTGGGACCTGCATAATAAGATCCTTTCTCTTGTCTGGCTTGAGCTTTCTTAGCTTTCACATTGTTAATAAAATAGTTTCCCAATATATTAGGATGCTTTTTTCAAAGACAGGGATGCTGAATAACATTACACTTACTGAAATTAATATTCCGACATTGTTCCCTATTGTGCTCCAACTGTTTGCTTGCTTTCGTTACAGCATGACAAGAGTAGAAATGAAAGAGTACCTTGAAAAAATATATAATGTGCCAGTAGCTGCTGTACGGACCAGGATACAGTTTGGTGAGTCTTCAACTGAAGAACATTGATTATTCATGATTGACAAGCTCTCTTTCACATACTTTTTGTTTACTAAATATTTAAAGAAACAATTGCAGCCTGTTGATTAGTGCAATTTAGTCAATTCTTTGCAAAATAGTCAATTCTTGCATGAATTGGGACGTGTCATTTCTTTGTTTTTACGAGAATCAAATCTGAGATTATATTAATTTTTAAAAAGTGTTGTTCTAGTCCAAACGGATACTTGATTTAACCTTCTTAGGTAAGTTATTTCACTTCATATAATACTTTAGGATGAAAAGACTCAAACCCAGTTGGGTTTCTGCAAGGCAGAATTGCAGATTAAATCCAGCACATTTGAGTTAAGAAAGTACATCTGTAGAACAAAGTAGCTAAAGGATATAGTCTAGTGAAAAGGAACACACATAATAGAAATAAATAAAAAATACAGAGGAAATGGAGAGTTAAACTGTGTCAGACATAGGCCTTCTAGAAAATGTATTACTTGTTTTGCTGTCAGCTGTTTCAATCACAGAATGGAAGAAAGCACAAAAGGATTGACTACCATGGACTTGATATTAGTCTACAACAAAGTTAGTGATATAATTGGTGATATATAAAATGATGGGAGAAAGTGACTGTGTAAAATTGGAATTTTTGATATTGAAGAAAACTAAAAAACACTTATTGTAATTCAACACATATCTTGAACTCTAAAGAAATGCTTTTTTTTCATTTGGAACAGTGATAGAAAAAGTTGTTTTATAGCGGGTGAGAGTTTATAAAGCCACAATTACAAGCAAATTAAAGGAGCGAGGACAGCAAAAGAAGCAAATGTCAGAACACAAAGAGTTTATGGGGGATCTGAAAAAAGGATACATGCTGATAATAAACAAAAATAATAATTATAAAGGAAAAATATAGGCAATCCGCAACTGAAAAACTGCTGTCAATAAAGCAAAAGTTCTGAACGAATTGAGGCTGATGAATGTAACAAGAAAGGCTCATTTAGATATGTTCAAAATAAAAGAAAAGGTAGTAACTACTTCACAAAAACGGCAAAATGCTAACCGGGACTAAGACAGCAATAACAAGGCTACAGCATGGAGATGGGGGAGCGCTGTTGATGTATTCTTAATTTGGCTCAGTGTTCTCTAAACAGAGGATCTGTATTTCACCTGAAAATGGTGAAGGATAGGATAAAGAGGTAGGATTGAAATGTAAGGCTAAAAGAAATAATGAATTTAAATCTCCAGAGCTAAGTGAATTGCATCATAGGATGGTTAAGGGACATATTATTGAGATGGTTGAATCTTTGTGTGTTATATTTGAGAAATCCTGGAGAATGGGTGAAATGCTAGATAATGGGAAGAAGACAAATATTAACTCTTATTTTAAAAAACCAGAGAGGGTAGTAGGAAACGGAACTTTAGATCATTACTTAGTATAGGTGCCAATTCTAAAGCTGATAGGAAAGAAAGAAGAAACATAATGACATCACTTACAGTAGGAATGCTGATTGTATGAATTCTGTAGATGTATTATATATTGATTTCAGCAAATTATTGGACGATGTAGCTCATGGCTTTCTGATTAGCAATATTTAATCATAGGCTACTTTGAAAATATTCTCAGAGCTCATCAAACATATTGAGTGGGCTGCCACAGAAGTTGATATTTGTATTAATAACTTATCATTTATATAACCACCCATCGTAAATGCATAATGCTGGGTGGCTTACAACAATTAAACATTGCAATACATTACACAAATTACAACATTTATACAAAACTAAATAGAAAGTTGCATGATTAAAAGGATGGTTTCTAAATCACAAGAAGGAAAAAATTCCTCATCTAATCCTTTGAGGTCCCACCTCCATAGCAGGTTCTATTCCAAGCACTTTCTATTCTGGAACAGAAAACATACTTGCGTATTGTAAGAAATTGAGACAAATTTAGAAAAAGTGATTGAGGAGAAATAAGGACATTGATTCAGAGAAGAAAAGTAAGGATGATCTGGGAACTAGAAACAAAATACTTTGAAAAGAAATGCAAGAAACTGGGATTGTTCAACCTTGAAGTACTCTTGTTTCTTTGTCAAGACAACTATAATGAGTGAGTATGAGATTCAGTAACTTGTGAGCAGTAAAATTGCTGCATGATTAATGCGCCAGTCCTAAATACTTCTGCTCTGAGAGAAGAGTTTACCCACTTAGGAGTAGCCACAGGCTCCTTTCTAGACATCACGTAAATATGATTCCTGTTTTCTCTAACTGAAAGGGTAAGGAAAAGGAACCATTAGCTTTTGGTAAGTCAATATGTTGGTCTATTTAATAGGCTCAAACAAACAGAGGGATGACAAAAATAGACGCATCAAGAAGCCAGACTACAAGGTCGCCTATGTACAGCTGGTGAGTAAATGCATCTGTTTGGAAGCTGGGAAAGTGAGGGACTTGTGGTAGATTTTAGTTGAGTCAATTATTTATGGGTTTCAAAATTCTGTTATGAAGACATTGTTTTTCTAAAGGGTATTGAAAAGCAATTGAACCCTGGGGAAACAGTATGCAAATTTCAGCCAGTCTGGTCTGAGGGATCTGCTCTTAAGTTCTTTGAAGGCGAAACTGCTACTTGAAAAAAATCCTAGCAATTACTTGGAATGACAAGCTGCTGAAGGAGTAAGAATCAGAATGCTGTCATTGGATACTTAGCCTATCAATATTAAAATGTTCAGTTTTATATTAGTTGGCATATGTGGCATTGGTAAAAGCCCCTGTGAAGATTTCTTTTGAAAAGCTTCATGAACAATCCACATTACATAACTAAACTGGGCTTTAGCACTTAGGATAAGATATTGTGAAATTCTCTGATTGAAAATATATAGATTTGCCGTAAGTTCCTAGACAAAAATGATAAAAGTCAACCTTATTTCCCCCATTACCTCTCAGAGCATCTGGGCCAAAAGAGAGCAAATCCTATAGATTGAAAATAGTTGAGGTAAATACACGGAGGGTTTTGTTGGTTAATTGTATGGTAGAATATAAGAGAAGCCAACACTTTTGAGGTTAATGGGCATGTTTAGATTTTTGTAAGCTTGCTGTGGGCGTTCTGATAAGCTGGCTGTTGCGGGGAGACTTTCCTGCTCATAAAATGCCATAGCTTTTTGCAGAAGCACGTAATCCAAGTCACTGGATTGCCCCAAAGGGTAACCCAGTGACTTGGTTACCAATTGCTCCCTTCCTGCTTATAGAATTCACTCTTTACCTTTCCCCCTTTTTTCTGGATAGATGGGTAAAGTTGAAAACAAACCACTGGGTTACCACTACTTTTTATTTCCTAGAAGTAGCCGGGAGATGGGGTTTTTTTTTAATGGCCCAGGGATATTCTTGTCACTTAATATAAAATTAGAAAATCAGGTAGAAGAGATATAGTAATGCTCTATTTTAGGTCCTTGATGGATCTCATTAAGCTGCACATTAGATTGATTTCTTTCCCCACCACACTGTTCAAATAGCAGCTTTTTCTGCAGTAAAAAAAATAACAATCAAAACTATATCCAATTACTGATTCCTCTGCTCTGTTCTCTTAATGTTGCATATCATAGATTCAATATGTCTAACCGGCCCCTGAGTATGTTCTGTTATTTTATAAGCAGTGACTGAGACACCCACCCATTTTTGAGCAGGAGAACAATCAAAGTTATTCCTATTGTCACTAATAATATTTGTATCTGCTTTCTGTCTCTCATTTGTTTTTGGATAATGCTTATTGTAAAATCAGTCGTCCACTGCTAACTCCATCTTCCTTCAAAGGCTGCATCAGAAAGAAATAGATAAAAAGCATTGGGATTTTTGAGTTTCTCCGAAATTCAGTCTGGCTGAGTGCCTCCATTTTTCTGGACTTGAGACAGGGGCAGGGCCTACACATGTCTCTTCCCCCATTCCCACTTTAAAATGTTTTTACTTACATGCCTAAACCTAAACTGACTTTATGTTTTTGGCTCTTGGCTTGTCACTCTGAAGGGTGGGTGTAACAGGACTCCATATTTGTTTTGTGTGTGTGTGTGTTTTGTTTTTGGCATCTTTATTATTCTTCAGAATTTGCCGTGCATGCTAGTGAGAATAGCTGATCTTGGAAATGACTTGTATCTACTTTTAACTGCCTGTAGACCAATGGAATGTTTCTTCAGTCTTAACAAATGTAGCCTTACCTATATAATACTTTTAAGTTGATTTTGATCTTATTCTAAACACTGACTGTTATCTGCTCCAGACTGGAAAGTATTTGACCAATAATATCTTCTAAGAGTTGTTTATAGTTATAGCTAATTCTGTGGGGTTCCTATTTCAGTTTTGTAGCTGATCTGTCCTTAATTCAGTATTCCATTAAATATGGGAAGAAAAATATTATACTTATTCTTTGATGTGCCTTTCACTTCTACGCTGAAATGGTTATCATAATTCAGCAGGCTTATCGAGACTTTATTTACATAGGTGAATTAAGAGGCTTTAATTTTAGATTCCTGCATACCTGCTGATCATTTAAATATCTGCCTTGTTTTGCCTTAATTCAACCTCTGGTTCACCCTTATATTGGCACAAACAAATCCATGGCTTAAGTGAGTTCATGTTTATGGCAAGTTCCAGGTAATTTTGTAAGAAAGCAATCTGTTTGGAAAAGATTTTTTTTTTTTTAATGTTGGCTTTCTTTAATAGTCAATAGGTGGCAGCATTATTCTTCCTTGCGTTAGTTTCTCGAGAGTTGGCATTCTTAGGTATCTGAGAAATACTGTTTTGTCTTGAAAGCAGCAGTTACGTTTCTCTACTCTGGAAGTCATCAGCTTCTGATTTCCAGGCCAACATATGCAATATAATATGCACACATTAATCATTGCATTCAAGTGTTAGAAGATGAAAACGCTGATGTTTGGACAACATATAATACATAGCTGTATGGATGGAAGGAGAACTAATACATATATGTAGCAATCCAGGTTACCTTGAAGACAGAGGACTTTTTCCTCTCATACCCCAAACTTGGCAGATGAGGGTAGGGTTTTCCCCTCCTTAGTTCAGATAGCATTTGTCTGCCATTGCAAATGACCTCAAATTATTGCTTGTGGTCAGTATCACCTTCTGTAGTTTCAGTTTGTTCTTTATGTGCTTCTCCCCTCCTCCTCGGGAGAAAACATTTTGTAACCATGGTTATAAAACAGAACTACTCCTTGTATTTCCTATTTTAAAAGTTAGAACCAACTTCTTCATTACTATTAAAATTGTTTCTGTGCCTTGAAAATTATGTTCTTGTTTCTGCTTGTTTGCAGAGTCAATAATCGCTTCTGTTAGAAAGTCTGAAAATCATTTTTCCCCCTAATTGGGGGCCAGTCATTTATATTAACCAGATTATTGCGAAGTTCCATAAATGTGCTTCCTCAATGGCTATATGGAACCTGTGGTAGTGACCACTTGACAGATGTGACAATATCCCCAAGAACAAGTTGAGCAGAATTTAATTTATTTGGAGCCTACAATTTCTTTCTTTTATGAAGTGTTGTGCTACAATGTATGCTAAAACAGCTTATCAGCAAGGGGCCATTAGCCATTTTCCTTACTAAGCCAAATAATTGAACCTATTACAGATACTCGGATGTGACTTCAAATGAGTTAAAAGACTTTTATGGCACAGTTATTCCTGGAGATATGGTTCAAGGTGTAGAACGGTCAAAATATACTAACTACTGAACATGCACAGTAACTATTTTTCATAAAGCTTTCAGCATGCAAGAGTCAAACCAGTGCAAAATTACTGCTTGGTATTGTGGAGGATTTATAAAGCTTTCAGTTTTGAGAGTTCAATGTAATAGCTTGGCGGTTTCAAATCCTTTCTGGCTGCCAGCCAAGATCAGCATTTCTCGGCAAAACAAGGGATGGAAAGAGCCAAATTGTCTGCACTGACTCTTGTTTATTAAAAGGTTCCAGATAGAGATTGATTTCTGCTCAATATTTAGTTTTGACCAGCCTTGAAATGGCATCTGTGAGCCTTTTCTTCGAGAGCTTGTATCCATTGTGTCTGAATCTTCCTCCATTGCCTTAAAATAAAATCAGAAGGTGGGATAGCCACCTCCACTCTGAGCCATTTGCTTTAGTAATGTAGTGACAAATGTGACAAACGGTAGAAGAGAAGTGCAAGGACAAGAACCATGGCTCATCTTTGTAGGCCATATCCTTCCTTTTTGGACAGAAGGGCTGTGTCTATCATAGACAAGGCCTCTCAGTTCTCACCTTGGCAGCAAGCCAAACCCTAGTATGCGTAGCAACATCAGTCGATGATGATGTTATACATGGAAGTATAACATGCAGGTGGCAACCATACAAACATTACCTGATGGGTTTCCAGTGCTGTCTTTGGAGTTATATTTGTTGTTTTAGTATTTTTTTAAAAAAAAAAGTCTCTATCCTGGCGGATCCTGTTCAAAGTAATGCGAACAACAACCATATTCAAATAATAAAACAAAACCCTTTTTTTTTCCAGCCAATAAGTGCCAGTTCAATAAGTGCCTTCAAACAAAGAACCAAACAACAACTAATATATTGCTCCTGGAAAATACCCAGGCTTTGATTTCAATAGATGACCCACCCCCGACCCTGCTCCCACTTTAGAAAGAATGTTTGAGAGCAAACATTGCCTAGTTTTCCCTCATTGATGACATATTGTGGAAATGACTTTTTGCAAACCACAGTGGTGGCATTGAATAGTTGTCATTCTGGAAGGAGTATACTACCTGGGTCCAAGTAGAACTTTGAATTGTGCCCCAATGTTGTACATTGAGGTTCTGGTCACTTTAATCACAGCATTAGAAGGGGTGTTCAGTCTCCTGCTGATGCTGAAAATCTTTCTGGAGAGTTATGGTACTGGAAAGGAGTGGAACCAATTGTTCATGTTCAGTGAATCCAAGAAGAAATAGGATGCTTGTTAATGCATACCAGCAAGCAAAATTGAAAGTTATAGCTGCACTTTTGTGAGTCCAATTGGTTTGCTCATAGGTTCGGATTAATAGCTGAAGACTAGGATTGGTTGGCAAAACCTAGTTCATTTGTGAGTAAAGTTTTGATTTTAAAGGGTGCTCTTATAGTCTTAAGTTTATGTGCTGATTTTTAGTTCTTTTTTTAGTCCTTTAGTGATGGCCAAAAGCTGTTAAGGTATTCTGGAAAATACCTTCCAAAATAGCTCCAGACATTATTATTTTTATAACACATCTTTCTGTGCCACACTATTGTCTGATACTTTTATTAGTCTTAGTCTTCTACTTGAAAAGAATGGAAAGCTGACAAGAGTTGATTTCAACAAGATTGTCAACACTGCAGACAATATGGAAAAATAGATAATGTCAACAGAATAAAATGCTGTTCTTGAATAATAGGTTCCTGCTGCTAAATAAAAGCTAAAAGGTCAGTAGATTATTGTTTTCCAAATGGGAGACGTTGAGTCTGTGGCAATGCTCTGCGTTGGCATTGACGCTCTTCATTATGAAGAATGACTGCTAAAAAATTTAATGCTGCCTTTCAGGCATTACATAACTTCACAAATCCATTTTTAAATCATATTATTTATACAGTCCTGTTTAGTATATTTTCTTTATGCAGACACTAAATAGGCATGACCCATGCTTTGAGGCATGCACACGGCATTTTCTGTTTTATTGACAGAAGCTAGAGAAATAAAGTTGAACCAGGGGTGAAATTCAGCAGGTTGGCAGGTTTTGGAGAACTGGCAGTGGAAATTTTGGGTGGTTTGGAGAACCGGAAAATACCACCCTTGGCTGATCCCAGGAGTGGGGTAGGAATGGAGATTTTGCAATATCCTTCCCACAGGAGTGGGGAGAGAATGGGGATTTTGCAGTATCCTTCACCTGCCATGCCCACTAAGCCACACCCACAGAACCGGTAGTAAAAAAAAAATTGAATTTCACCACTGACTTGAACTACTCAGAGTTGTGCTTAATATATGCATTTTAATAGCAATTTAGTTGATAATATTTTTATAGTTACCATCGTAGACAAAGAATCTGAGCCAAGCAAAGAAATCTGCATATAAATGTGTACCATTCTAATGCATGGCTTTCCCTTTCCATCTTCTTTCCGTATTTTCTATGCAATCCGCTATGCCTATCTGTTCTTTGTGAAGCCCTTAGGTGTGTGTGCCCTTCCATTGTCTTGTCTTGTCTCCAGTAATGTGGTGCATATAGAGTTAAGTTACTGTTGGACTTTTCTTTGCAATTATATGGAAGAAAATCATGCATTCTGAGACAGTTGAAGACCTTCTCGTGGACTCCTGCAGTCACAGCTGCTACAACTGACAACTGTGCTTTTCTGATTGTAATTTTGGCTAAAAATTAATATTCTGGTTTTTAATTGAGAGCAAGGGTGGCCTAAAGATTAAGGTGCTAGACCAACATGAAGAAACTGGACTTCTGTTCTTGCCTTAGGTATAGGCACTAAATCAGTTGAATGTCTTTGGGACGGTTACTCATTCTCAGCCCTAGGAAGAAGGTAATGGAAAACCGCTTCCAGAACTGTTACCTAGAAAACTGCATGGACTTGTCTACATAGTCACCAGGAGTTGAGATCAAGACTTATAAACTTGTAAAAGTGCCCCTCCCACCCAGTGTTTAATGTGATCAGCTTCTTAATTGACTTGGGTTTTTTTCAAGTGGTACAACAAATTCTTGCACTCTATTTCATTAGTGATTGTGTTTCCAATGTAACTGTGAGTTTATTGAATTAGCAATGGATATTTGCCTGTTAACTGAGAAGTACAGAACCAGAAAAAGTAATGTGATATACTATTTAGGATTTTGGACTATAGCAGAGGTGACTTGGGTTAGAAACTCTGCTTATCCATATGTTTACTGAGTGAAGTTGAGTCAGTTACTATGAGTCCCTTGGCAGGAAGACTGATAGAGTAAAGGATAATATTATGCATCTTTTTTTTTCTGGACTAGCTGAAATTTCCCACGATTATCTGAAGAAACAGATACTATTGGAACACATGATTAAACAGTTGTTTTCTATCTTTAGGCTGAAGGACAGACTTTCCAGTTTCCAAACTTGTTTCCAGAGGACAAAGCTCCTGAGCCTGAGTCTTCTGAAGAAATTGCGAGCAGAGTTGAAAAAGAGAAACAGAAGAAAATTAATGATCTTAAACGTGGAGATGTTCCTAACTGGTTCTGGCATTGATAGAAGATCTGCTGTTTTAGGTTGGGGACCTTGGAGGGATAGGAACACTTTTCATTCACTCTTAGACTTGCTTTTTTAAAGCCATTGTGTTTGTAAGACCTTTACAAATATATTTAATCCCTATTTTGTGCAGCAGTTATTTTGGTAAAAAACGAAGAGCTCTAGACAAAGAAGGTGGCAAGTGTGGGACAAGTTCATCAGCTTCAACTGTAGTTCATATTCATGTTTGGAAGCAAGGAAGACTTACTTGTATCTGTTCTTCATTAAACCATTGGACAATATCTACATGGGTATTGTAGCGATCAAGGTATTAAGAGTTGGAATTATCTGGTTACGACTAAAATGAGACAGGCTAAATCTTTGAACTGCTTTGGGGTAATACCCTTGGAGTGTGAGATGGAATATGATTCTTCTCATATTAACAGAGTATTGGTTTGGAGGTAGAAATGGTATAATGTGTTCTTTGAGCCTAAAGTTCTCAAAACATACGTATTCCAACTGAATCTCATCCAGTAAAAGCCATTGTCGGCCTATGTTCTTTATTTGTTGGCTCCATCTCTAGAGAATATGGGTGTATAGAAATGGAAAACGGTCATTTCTAAAATTCAGGGGAAAGTAGCCCACTCAAAATGTTCGGAGTTGGCTATAGCTAGACAGAACAAAACTTTAAATGTTTTGAGCAATCTGGCAATAGGAAACAATAGAAGCTTGGAACCAATCTCATTGTTCCCTGATTTTCACTTCAGGGATCACACGAGGTAGACAAGTGCTGCGCTGAATTTAGATGTGGGCTGCAACAAAACTTCAAATCAATTTACTTTCTGAAAACATTTCCAAGGAATTTTTCTATGCAAATGAACATAACTCTATTGATCTTACTTAGCTCAGTGTCCACAGTCTGTACAAAAATTTGAGTTACGTGTTTTTGATGTAAGGGAGGGAGATCTATGAAATTTCCTCTTTTCAACTTTTTTAGAACAATAACTCCAAAAACAAACCTACAACTTTGAAACTTCAAACCTGCCTAAATTTTGTTGCCGACATCCCTATTTAACTATTGACTACTACATGCCATCCAATGTACCGAAATGTAGATCAAGGGCATGAGTTTTAAAATACATATATATTGATTTTTTTTTAATCCTGTAAAAGAAACAACAATTTTTACCCAGTTCTAGTACACTCTGGCTAATAAGCATGAGTATATTTTAGCCCACAAAATCTTGCTTTTTGGTGGATTTCTGTTCTTGTTTGTACTAGTTTGTTTTCCCTGTTAAGCAAAACAAAATGCTTAAATTGTGGCATGTTAACAGTAATGACTGCTGCCCCAGTACTGTGTTTGTCAATGATCAATAAACCAAAATAATATTCTACGTTCACTCTATAGAATTTGAACACTGCAATAATATTACCAATGCTTATTACACATAATGAGTACGTACTTGCATCTGCCTACCAGTTCCTTGCCCATAATAAGAAAATACAACTCATATACATTGAATTGAACTCACGGACTTTTAACAGCAAATAATGCTTTCAGGACAAAGATAGTCAGAGATACAGCTACAACACTGTACAAGCAAATCGCTTTAGTTAGGTTGAACCACACACACACACATATACAGGATAATGAATAGATGCAATTGCATCTATTCATTATCCTGTGTGTGTGCGTGGGTTCATGGATCTCAAGACTAGCGCAAGCTGTCAAATTCTGGCAAATTTTATTAGCCTTTCATGGCTATTTGAAAGATGGTCCATGGAGACTGGTGGCTGGATCTGTCTCTAGTTCAGATGATGCTACAGACTGGCAGGCTTCCAGTGTGCATCACTCCAGTGGTGTAATGACTGGGATGGAAGCAGTAGCTTATGCCACTGGAGTGATGCAGGCTGAAACTTCAGCCAATTTGCAACTGACATCAGCCTTAAGCTGACAATGAGTGGGTGACAACTGGCCTGGAGACTGAGGTAAGGGGCTAACCTTCAGGAAAAACTCAGCTTGGTCTTTTGAGAGTTGTTTCCACAAATGGTTGTTCAGGTATGAGTTAATTGGCTGCTTTAGTAATGTTCTTCCTACAGTAAACGAGTGATTTATTGACCGAAGAGGATAGGTAGAAACCAGATTAATCCATTTTAAGTATGCCAAAAGTACATGCTGCAAAAGAACTGTCAGAGGAAATTTAAGCAGGTTAATAATTCCTCCTGCTCAACAATGTACTGAACAGACATTTAAAACAGGGAAAAGGAATAGAGGGCCAAGTCACTCCTCACTCTAAAATGGACTGCTTGTAAGTTCTACTGAGAGAGACAATTCCTATTTCTTAACTTTGGGAAAGTTTGCATTTTACACACACATGTTTAGTATTCAGATGCTAACCTGTTCTTGTCCCGTGATTCTAATAAATAGGCAGACACAGGCTTGGCTGTCTGCCACGACTAATTACAGAGATAAAACCACCTCTTGGCTAGGAGCCTAGAACACTATCTTCAAGAAACCAAGATTAGATTTACTGAATGCTTTCTCAACGGCTAGTAAAATGGACTGTTGTTTCCTGCAAAGATTCCCCTCCCGTCGCTCCACCTATAAATTCTTTGGGGGGGCCACAACCTTAGCCAGCTGTCCTTACTTCCTTCTATGACATCTTCTCCACAGCTGTTCCTTTCTCCTCTCAGCTCTATGCACAGGCAGATCAGGGACAACCTCCCTCTGTTCCTCTTCACTGCTCCCTGACTCAGATGCCACCTGGTGGCCAACAGGCCTTTCTAGTTCCTGCTCTGACTCCAAACACCCTCCAGAGTCTTTCTCATCCTCCAGAGCAGTCCCACAATGGTCTGAGCTGTCAGAGTCCACCAACAGCTCAGCCGGCCACTGCTGGGCCACAACATAACCCTACAGCAGATCCTCTTAGAGATGGCCCACTTTTTCCTCTGGCATCACTAAACACACTACCTTAAGAGGGTACTCTTATTCTTGTGCTAGCCAGGGAGAAACATGTTCTAAAGGTCTGGTTTCTGCTAGCAGTGAAGCTAGAGATCTGAGCCTGTTCGTCTTGGCAATTACCTAGCCTCTTTTTCAGTGGGGGAGGGAGCGGTCACATGCGTGTATTCTCAAAGCCTGACTGGTCCAAAGACTGAGAGCAAACTCTTAAATACTCCTGCCTTCCCATTCTTGCCCAGTTTCCTCTCAGTCTATTGGTCCAAGCACTGTTAAGATTGGTTGTTTAGGAAAAGGTATCTCTTTAAAAAAAAATTTCTTGGAAATTGGATTGTTAATTTGGTTTAATCGGTAACTAAATTCAAGTTAAATTCCAAATTGAATCAGCTGCGGCCCAAAGGGACAGTCCTTTCTGCCTCAGGCGGTTTGGGGGGGCCCTCGTGGGGCAATCTTCCTCCCCTCCGCGGGCCTGGAGTTCTGGTGAGTGAGCCCGGGCCTCCTGGCTGCGTCTGGGGACAGCCGTTTTTTGTTTAATTGCTGGAGTGCGCGCGAGAGGCTCCGGGCAGCTGCCGCGCTTGTTATTAAGGTTGCGAGGCACGAGGCCTCGGCGGGGGAGTGCGCATTGCTGCGCGGGGCCCCAGGAGGTTTTAGGAGGCTGCCTTGGCCCCGGATCTCCTGAGGGGACGAAGGGCTTTTCCGCGGCGTTTTGAGATCAGCGCCAGCGTGCGGTTTCACCCGGTGGCCATTTTGAGGCTGGAGCCACATGCGCAGAGCTAGGCCTCGGCCTAGGCAGCCATTTTGCGGAGGCCTAGACTGGCAGGCCCTGATCTACTGGCAGCTCTTTCGGGCCCAGGTTCCGGCGGGACCTACAGAGGCCTAATTTCATCGCCCCGAGCTTCAGGACACGTAAGTGGGGCGATGGAGGAGGGGTCGGAAATCCCCCAGGGTCAGGTGGAGGCCCCTTTGGCGGGGAGTGGAGAGCTGGGGCAGGTGTCTGGGCCCAGGGAGGCCCCAGCCAGGCCCTTGGCCTCTAGTCGGCCTTCAAGGACCACTACAAGGGAGGAAGCCAAGGAGGCACAAGGCCTTGGAAAAGACATTTGCCAGGGCTGAACCACAGGCCAGGGCTGCTGGGCCTATTTCCTCCAGCAGATCCAGATCTCCACTCAGGCTTGCTTCGGCACGTTCCTCTCCCAGAGGGTTCAGCCCTTCCTTTCCTTCGGCTTCCCCTGCCAGGTCACGAGCCATTCTAGGCGAAGGGAGCGTTGTTCTCCTTCGGTTTCCCCAGGGTCGGGGAGGGGTAGCTCTGAGGATCCCCCTAGAGGGTATCTCTGGGGACCACCGTTATGTCCATTGGTTGGCACCACGTGGTCCCAGGTATTCTGATAAGGAAATGGATGATTTGGAGAATCTCCCTGTAGGGATTCAAAAGCTCATTGCTTCTGCCATATCACGGGGCATTGCCCAGCGTGATAAGGGCTCTCACTCCTCCAAGTCAAAGGGGGGTTCAGGCCGGTTTCATTATAGGGCTCCCTCCCCCTCCCTGGTTAGTGAGGGGTCATCTTGGGGGAAGAGAACCTCCAGGACATGGGGTTTTCGGAGGATGAGGATGGAGCGCCCCCTGATTCTCCTCGCTCCTCAGGCCTTTTTCCTCCAGCCATGTTCAAGACACTTCTGAACAAGGCTAGGAAGACTAGGAAAATTGGGACTGGGGATCCCACTGTGCCTCCTCCTAGGGACCCCGATATGGCCATGTTTTCCAACACGGCCACTAACAAGGAGGAAATTCCAGCTCCTCCTTTGTTTATGGAGGTACTCACCAACCAGTGGCCCCGGCCATCTAATTTCTCTAATCCGGGGAGCAATGATCGCAGATTTTATAATGTGGAACAGGCCTTTGCACAGGCCATTCATTTGCCTATCATTGACACCCCTGTAGCTACTCTGGTTTCTTCTTCCCCGGTGGTATCCGGGGATGCGGCCGACAAGTTAAAGCCCGAGGATAAGCGCGCAGAGCTTACCTTGCGTAAGAATTTCAATGCCACGGCCTGAGCCATTAAATCTGCGGCGTCGGCGTCATACTTCAACCGCACCATGGTTATGTGGCTTCGCCAACTCCAGGATCGCATCCCGATCCAGGATGAGCGGATCCACCAGGATCTCACTAAGATCTTGGCTGCCTCACAGTTTTCTGTGGACACGACCCTGGACACGGTTAAGTTTGCGTCTAGCGTTCTGGCCACCTCAGTCACCTCACGCCATCTGTTGTGGCTTCGCAATTGGCAGATGGATAACAAGGCCAAGTGGGATTTGGCGGCTGCTCCCTTCAAGGGCCCAAACTTGTTTGGGGAGGCCCTCGATCCCATCTTGGTCGAGAATAAAGATAAAAAGAAAGTCCTGCCATCCAAGGACAAGAAATCCGAGACTAGGACTCACCCCTATCATAGACAGTCTTATAGGGGTTCTAACTATGACCGTGATCAGCGTTTCTCTTCTTTTAGGTCAGACAGGCAGTTCTCTAGGTCGTCCTACCAGGACCGGAACCGGTATCAGCAGCAGTCCCAGCGGCCCTTTCGAGGCGGCGGCGGTCGTCCCTTCCGCAGAGGGAAATGATTCGAACCCGAGTCGTCCCATAGGCGGCCGCCTATCCCATTATGCGGATCACTGGGACGCGATTACGTCAGACCCTTGGGTCAGATCCACAGTTCATCTAGGCCTCAGGTTAGAGTTTCTCTCCATCCCCCCAGATCTCTTCAGGTCGTTCCCTCCGTCCCGGAGCCTGGAGCGCCGTCACCTGATGGATCAGGCGATTCTTCACCTGCTCGACATTCGGGCGGTGGAGGCCATTCCCCCGCCGGAGCGGGGTCGGGGCCACTATTCCAATCTGTTCGTGGTCCCGAAGAGTTCGGGGGGCTGGAGAGCCATTCTAGACCTCAAGCGTCTGAACCAATATCTGGTGTACAGGCGCTTCAAGATGTCCTCCCTCAAGTCTATCCTTCAGGGCATCAGGAAGGGGGACTTCTTGGCGTCAGTAGATCTGACGGAGGCCTACCTTCATATTCCCAACCACCCAGCTCACCGCAGGTTCCTAAGGTTCTCCCACGAGAACTGCCACTACCAGTACAGGGCACTTCCCTTTGGGCTGGCGTCGGCCCCCTGGACTTTCACGAAGGTTCTGGCGGCATTGGCAGCTCACCTCCGATCCATTCCGGTGAGACTCCAATGCTACCTGGACGATGTCCTGGTCCAAGCAGGTTCGCTGCCTCAGGCGGTCTCGGACCTACGACGCACCATCCAGTGTCTTCAGTCTTTGGGGTTTTCAGTCAACTTCCCAAAGAGTCACCTCTCCCCTCCAGGCGCATTCTTCACCTGGGGACACTCATAGATTCCGAGTCAGGGGTGGTCAGGCTTTCCCAGGACCGGCAGAAAAGTCTGCGACAGCTGGCCTCTTCAGTGGGAACTCATTCCGTTCCAGAAGGGACGGCTGAGCCATTCCCTTTGGCTTCTACGCCCTTCTGTGGGGGTTCGAGCCTCCCTCAGGTGGTGGATGTCCCCGGCAGTACAGAGGGGTTGTTCCTTCTGGGAGCTGGAGAGGGTGTCAGTGACCACAGATGCGAGTCTCTTCGATTGGGGGGCCCTGGCGGGCTCCCGCCTAGCCCAGACAGGTGGACAGCCTCGGATCTCCGACACAATATAAATTGGTTGGAGTTAAAGGTGGCACGTCTAGCCTTGCAGCATTTCCGGACCTCAGTGGAGGGCCATCATGTGCTCCAATGTGGCCGCCAAGGCCCACATAAACCGTCAGGGGGGGGACCCATTCCCGGGCTCTCTGGTTGGAGGCTCTCAGGCTCGGCGCCTGGGCAGAGAGACACCTGGCATCTTTGGTCTCAGAACACATCTCCGGCCTGGCAAATCACCAGGCGGACTGGTTGAGCCGAGCGACTCTGAACAACGGCGAGTGGCAGCTTCACCCGGCCTTGTTTCAGAGAGTCTGCCAGAGATTCGGCACTCCTCTGGTGGATCTGTTTGCTACCCCGGCGAATTCGCAGCTGCCGCACTTCTTCTCCCGGTATCAAACCCAGTCTGTGGAGGGCACGGAGCAGGTGGCCGGCGGGCCTTCTCTATGCCTTCCCTCCAATTCCCCTGGTCCCAGGGACCATCAGGAAGGTGATGGCGGAGAATGCTCTGGTCATCGTGGTGGCCCCCTATTGGCCCAGGAGGCCTTGGTTCGTGGACCTCGTCCAGCTCTCGGTGGCCCCGCCATAGAGGATTCCACAGGAGGAGGTGGTTCTGCGGCAGGGGGCCCTTCTTCACCCGGAGTCCCAATGGCTCCATCTAGCCGCCTGATTATTGAACGGAGACTTTTGAGGGCGGCTAGCCTGTCTTCCGGTGTCATTCACACCATTGAGGCGGCTAGGCGCCCGTCGACCACCAGGATTTATAATTCCACCTGGGCATCCTTCGTCAGGTGGTGCGTGCCGCTCGGGGTTTCCCCTGAGGGGGCGACCATTCTGCAAGTTCTGGACTTCCTGCAAGGGGGTCTAGAAAAGGGGTTGGCGGTTAACACCCTGGGCCGGCAGGTCGCGGCTCTGTCTTCCGTTTTGGGGTGTGGGGGGTCTTCCTCCCTTTCTCAGGTTCCTCTGATCAAGCACTTTCTGAAAGGGCCGGCTAACCTCCGGCCTGCGCTTATTCATCGGTTTCCCTCTTGGGATTTACCGCTGGTACTCCGGGCCCTGACGGGTTCCCCATTCGAACCGCTTCATTCTGTTCATCTCAGACTTCTGTCTCTTAAGGTTGTTTTTCTGGTAGCAATTACTTCGGCCAGGCGCATCTCAGAGATGGGCGCTCTTTCATCCAAGGAGGACCTTTGCCATTTTCACCAGGATAGGGTAGTAGTTCGTCTTGATCCTACCTTCCTCCCGAAGGTGAACACTCCCTTTCACAGGGCACAGGAGGTCATCCTGCCGGACTTTTGTCCGGGTCCTTCCACTGATAGGGAGAGGCTTTGGCACCGTTTAGAAGTGTGTCGCGCTCTGCGCATCTACCTCCGACGGACCGCGGGGATCCGTAGGTCGGAGGTGTTATTTGTCTCCTTCCAACCTCGGACGCTGGGGACCAGGGTGTCCTCAGCGACCATTGGCCGTTGGTTGAGACAGGCCATAGTGGAGGCCTATGAGGCGTCGAGTCAGCCCGTTCCCTCGGGCATAATGGCCCATTCCACTAGAAGTGCGGCAACCACGGCAGCGTGGGCCACTAGGGCCCCTTTTGAGGATATTTGTAGGGCGGCAACTTGGGCATCCCCGACTCCCTTCATCAGGCATTATCGGCTGGACTCGTTTGCCTCGGCGGAGGCGTCGTTTGGCCGAAGGGTCCTACAGAGGGTGGTAGCGGATCCTCCCCTTGGGCCGTAGTTGTTGGTTTTTTTCCCTCCCTGGGACCGAGCTTGGGTATGTCCCGCATGTGACCGCTCCCTCTCCCCCACTGGAAAAAGAACGTTGGTCTTACCTGAACTTGTCTTTTGTGGGGGGGAGAGGGAGCGGTCGCAACCCGCCCTGTTACTTGGTGGTGAGCCCAGGGGAGGGCCGGGTGGTTTTGTGCCCGGGTTGTGTTTGTGTTTATTGTTTTTCAGTTCTGGTGTTTGCCTTCGAGGAAACTGGGCAAGAATGGGAAGGCGGGAATATTTAAGAGTTTGCTCTCAGTCTTTGGACCAATCAGGCTTTGAGAATACCCGCATGTGACCGCTCCCTCTCCCCCCCCCAGAAAAGACACGTTCAGGTAAGACCAACGTTCTTTTGGCCTAGGACCTAAAGCCACCAGGTCCATAGGGAAGTTGCATGACTGGCTATTCTCTGCTTCACTGTCTGGTTTGTTTGGAGGCTTCAAGCTTCACGAAACTGCAGGATTAAGTCAATTTGCTAAGGCTCTGGAGTTTAGCAAGGCTTTTTCTAGTAAACAAAATATGGGTATTCACAGCCTGGCCTATATTTTGTTGAAAAGAAGCATAGATCAAGCACAGAGATTTCAGCAATGCGCTTGGAGAAAGGTATTCCAACAGGTAAGAGACACAAAATGTACAAGATGTCATACTTTTGTTTCTTGCTATTTAAAGAAAACCCAGTGTTGCTCCCTATGTTGTTGCTCCCTCTAATACTGATTCAAGGAGAGTAACATTTGCCCACCCAAGTTCATATGTAGGAATCTTATTGTAGGGAGTATAGAGCCGGGGGAGGCCCTAGGAAACCTGTGTCCTCAATTCCATACTGAGCCATTGGTTATCTAATGTTGTCTTCAGAACAATGCCATGGTTTTGTACTAATCTCACCCTTTGTCGTAATGGTTTGGTACTATTTCACCTTTCTGCCCTGATGCTAACTGTGAGTCAGCAACACTTCTAACAGCTGTCCATAGGAGAGTCACTTGAGATGTTCTAAAATATGGTATGTTATCTCTGCCCAAAATGTGTTCTGCAGTGATAATGAGCAGCATCGCACATTCTTCCAACACCAAATCACCCGTGTTAACTATGGGAAGGCCATCCCTACCCTCCAGCATTGGATTTGACCTCTGCTTCATTCATAATGCCCATCTAGTGACACTTCCTGCTACCAAAGGTTCAGGCATATTACTAATGCGGTGCTTCCTCAGAGTTGTATTCCATTTTCTCTTGCCCTCTCTCTTCCTCTAGATGTTCCTTCTCACCCAGGGTGACTTTAGCCAAATATGATTTTTATGGAAATAGGGAAGATAGAGGATATAGTTAGTTGTCCCTAAATTGGGGGAGCTTAATTTACAAAACCTTAAATTTCAAATGGAAAGAAGTGGCTCTCATTCACACCTAGAAATAAAAATGTCCGAGAGGCAGATTTAACTCTACATCCATATTGTTTTCTTGGCAGCGCTATGCTATGCCACCGGTGCCTTCTGGCATTTTTCTTCTCATCCCTAGTCAACAGTTTGGCTTTTCTAGATTGTCCTCTAACCAGGTAATCTGTCTTCCAACTGGGATAGGAAACCACCACTTACTGAGGCAATTGGAGATAATTGCTCCCAAACAACTGACTTTATTGATTGATTATTTGATTTTTAAGGCTTTGACTGAAGTAATGGGAATGATTTACTGAAGAGGGGGGATTGGCAGGAAGAGTGACACAGGGGAGACAGAAATGCGTATAGTTTTATAAATGGAGAGAGGGGGAAATTCCTCTTATATAATCCACCAGGCTTATACGTCTTTCAGACTAAAGAAAAGTTATTTGATGGGGCAGAAACATTTGGAGTAGACAACAAGTTTAGGGCAATGACCTCCAACAGTAGTATTAGTAGCATGCACTTAAATCAGTGCTGCTTCTCTTCTGCTACACCTTCCCTACCACATCCATCCTTATTTTGCAGCATTTGTAGCATGCTTAATTACTACCCAATATTTAATTGTTAGGTACTCATTCAAGCAACCTAGAAGATTAGCTGCATTTTAGAGCCAGCTTTGCTGTTCATCTTAACATTCAAGTTTATTATCAATTAAACTAGCATGGCACAGCATTCTCTGTGGGGGAAAAATAGATTCTTTGGCTTGCCTAGGCAGCATTAGCTCAATCTGTTTTTGGCTTTTCATCTATTTAACCATCTTCCCCAGGCCCTTTTGCTGTCACCAATTCTTTTTAATTTAGCAAAACCTAATGCTAAATACACTATTTAGCATTAGACGAGGGAAAACAGACTGTGATTAGGGCTACTGGGTTAAAGCCACCATTAAATTATGGGAACTATTGAATGGCCATCCTGTGTTTGGCAGTCCAATTCTGGAAATTTAACCATATAGGCATTCCACCCTCCTCCCTCCCCATTCAACTTCTGGGTGTGCTGTATGCAGCTCAAGGTGAATTCAAGAAGCAGAGTTCCTATCACGTACCATGTATTTTGCCCCAAAATGTTTCTAAGCGTCAATATAGGTGTGGGACAAGTTGTCCAGCACTTGATGCTTTGCCAGATTTCAACAGTCTCTAACTGGTGTCTCTTTTGCTCTTCTCATTAGTGTTTAGCCAGTGGTGGTTAACCTTTTTAGTGTTGAGCGCCCAAAGCGCGTGCAAATGCACACATACATGCCCCAATCCCTAAAATGCAATGCGAGCACCCCGGGTGCATGCGCCCATTTTCCCCATACATGCACCCCCCCGTGCATGCCCCCTGGAAAGCCTGGAGGCTTTTCAGTCCCAAACCGGGGCATTGGGGAGGGGGGGGCTCGTGTGGTGCCTCCATACCCTGATTTGGCTTCCCCAATCTCCACAGTTTCTCCCCCCAGCATGCCCTGGCTTTCTCCTGCATGTCTGCCGCCCGTGCCTTCCCTGATCTCCACAGTTTCTCCCCCCAGCGTGCCCTAGCTTTCTCCTCCATTTCTCCCATGGAGAGGCACCTGTGGAGGAACCTGCAGAGATCGGGGAAGGCACGGGCGGCAGACATGCAGGAAAAAGCCAGGGTGCATTGGGGGAGAGAAAGGTAGGGCACGCTGGGTGGAGGGGTAGAACTAAAGAGATTGGGGAAGGCCCCACTCCCCGCACATGCACAGCAGAGACCTGAAGATCAGCTGGTGGATGGGAGTTGTGTGTGCATGCGCAGTGGAGCTGGGCTGGGGTGACGGCTGGCGTGCCCGCAGAGAGGGCACTGCGTGCCACCTGTGGCATGTGTGCCATAGGTTCGCCATCACAGACCTAGGCCAATCTTTCCCAATTTCCCACTCTTGAGTTTGACTATAACTGCTAGAGTTTCCAGCAAACCTCCATTAGATACCAGGCTGGGCAAGATTAAACAAAGTTCATAAAACCTATGTTAATGTTGTTATTTCTGGTCAAAGAGAAATAGAGAACAAGAGAACTGGTTTAGTCTAGTGGTTAGGCACCAAGTTAGGAACCAGGAGACCATTAGATCTAGTCTTGTCTTAGGCACAAAGCCAGCTGGGTGATCTCGGGCCAGTCACCTTTTCTCAGTCCTAGGAACGAGACAATGGCAAGCCACTTCTGAAAAATGTTGCCAAGAAAACTTGAGGGACTTTCCAGTTGCCAGGAGTCATCTCTAACTCAAAGGCATAAAATAATAAATAATAGTCATCGAAGAGCCTATTTGCTTTCTTCGTTTCATCAGTTATATGGAGCAGTTCAGTTGAATCTGTCTCCGCATCTGAAGATGAAAAGTGGTAGAGAGCCGGGAATTGCAAAGGGAGTAGATAAAAATTAAACCCCACCTATGTTTCACAGCCTTGATGTCTGGGCTAGATGATTGTCTGAGAATGGCATGTATTGAATTTTGGTGCTAGTACAAGCTTGTGTAATTCTTCAACAAATAGATATGGAATTAAAAATGGCAAAACTTGATAAATTTCCGAATATGATTTCTCTGCTTCACTTCAAACAAACTGGGAAGGTCAGTTTGCAAATTCAAATGCCAGTCCTTAAATATATTGTTACCAAGTGATGTAGATACGAGTTGTGAGCCAAGCATAAAAGGCCTTCATAAAGAAAAATGCTTCAGAAGAAAGGAGGGAGATCAGCGTCTCCAAAAAGAGAATGTAGTACTTGAAGAATGCGACCCAAAGGATCAAAAACTTGGAGCATTTCCATTCCAGGAAAAATGTAAGCACTTTAGTTGGGGAAAAGTTAGCTAAGATGGGGAAACTGGAGGAAGATCTATAAAATTATGATTGCACCTTTATCATAACACTATAGCTCAAAAGCAGCTTGGTAAAACGATAAGTAAATTTGGAACAGATGAAAACAAGCATCATTTTACATAAAGAACAAAGTAATTGTCTAACAACTTAGGCAGCTTTTTTTATTCTTTAGAAAGCTAAGGAACCAATTTTCTTGAAGGGTAATGTTGATCAACTAATAAGGAATAATTTAATAGAAACTCCATCTTTAAAAGCTGCATACATTTGAACATTGGTTTCGGGGTCTAAACAATGAACAATGTCTTCATTGCTCTTGCAAACTTTTGGAAACAAAAACCTGTAGCTTTTTTTGCACAGACACTGAAGGGGTAACTCAGCCCAAAAGGTTTCATCTGAAGGTCTGCAACCCAGGGGTGAAATTCAGCAGGTTCTGAAGTAGAGTAGTTTGAGTAGTTCAGAGAACCGGCAAATACCACCTCTGACTGGCCCCAGAGTGGGGAGGGAATGGAGATTTTGCAGTATCCTTCCTCTGCCAGGCCCACCAAGCCACGCCCACAGAACCGGTTGTAAAAAAAATGGAATTTCACCACTGCTGATGCTATTCTGTTATGCAATGAAGCTTTCTCCTTGACACCTTTTCTTTCTTTGCTTCTTTGTCTCACCCTTGACCACAATCAACGTTTTTCATTCAGATTTGAACTCTGAAGAACTCAAGTGTTTACATGGACACAGCTGTTCCTCTGAGAGACAATCTAAATAGGATTTCATCCACACCCTTCAGCCCATTAGCTGCCTTCTAACTAGTACCACACCTAGCTTCTCCTTTTTGTTAATCAGGGGCGTAGTTGGTTGCTTACAACTCGTGTGAGCTGCCTGCCCCCTTTGAGTATAGTAACCAAAACAATATTGCAGAGTATGTCACCATCAACTTAAATCAGCAGGAAGGTTGACCCAAAATAGATGGGGATTAGGAAGATCTTACTACACATAGTTAATGAGAAAAAGTCCTGGCTCCATCCACAACGATTCTTAAAAATCCAAATATTTGCAGGGGTCCAAAAGAAAGGCGGAGATGATTTACTGTTTGGGGCAAGTTTTTTTTCCTCCCCAGAATCATTGGTTGTAGCTACAGTATACTGGTTTAATGCAGTGCCTTATAGCCCAAACTAAACATTTTGTGCCATCTGTATGCTAGAAGTTGCCTAAGAGGTAGAAAAAAAGGATCTTCCTTAGCTTAGAATAGCGTCCAGAAGTACCAGCCATGATGTTAACAATGGTACTTTCATATTCAGAGGCAACTGAACACCTGACTACCAAATGCTCTGAACAGCTCAGGTTTACTGCTCTTGAAACTTGGTTGTTGGTTTAGTAAATGTGTTCTTATTCTCTTTGTTAGATTGATGGAAGTAGAAGACTCAACAGGTAAATATAGCCAATTGGGAAGTAATCCCATGAGTCTTTGCTCAAGAAATTAACCATATGCAAGTATTATTAAAGAACAGGTGGAAGCAGGTTGGTGAAAACCGAGCAGAATGTGCTTTTCTGAAATTCTGGACCTTGACATTTGGCCATATTAGCTGGGAATGCTGGGTGAATTGAAGTTCTTCAAATCTGTCAAGAGTACCAGATGGACAGACATTAGAGTAAAAAGTTGTGGCTGAAGGGCAACATGCTAATGTCACTAGACCTTACTGCAGAAGAACCTATTTCTTAGCCTATTCTCTCCCCTACTTCCACTCATTTCAGACAAAGGGAGATAAAGGAAGATCATTCTGCAGATGGCACACCACACCTTGAATGGTGCTTTTTGGTTTTGCTTTCCCTTCAGAGTGCATGCCTCTTTTAAAGCAAAATCAAACCCTTCAATAATTTAAAGTCAGCCATTGGATTTCAGTGTTGGCCTTCTGCCTCCTTGTTTGCTATACAGTATGACCAGGATGAGCCAAGACATTAGCAGTGCCAGCTGGCTCTGGAAAAGCTGTCTGGCATTATCCATTCCTGCCTTCCTCAGCAGTAGTCAGCTAGTCTTGGGCATAGAGCCCACTGGCTCCTCACTTTGAAAAGCACATGAATGAGTATTCTGTAATTTGAATGATACAGTAGAGATTTTGCATCAGGTACCAAATACCATCTGTGCACAGCAGCATCTCATGCAAGGTTCGACTTGAGTAGTGGCTAGACAGTCATTTGTCTGGGATTCTTCAGTCTGCATTCTTGCACTGAACTTGGAATCTGGCAGAAATAGCACCTTCTAGTTCTATGATTCTCCATTTCTAAGATAGTTTTCTATCTGAAGATGACTTCCCACTATGGACAACTGACTATCACATCTTACTATGACATGGATCATAGGAATAACAGAATTGCAGGGAACCTTGGAGGTCTTCTAGTCCAGCCCTCTGCTCAAGCAGAAGACCCTATACCATTTCAGACAAATGGTTGTCTAATCTCTTCTTTAAAACCTCAGGTGGTGAAGTGCCCACAGCTTCTGGGGGTGAGTCATTCCACTGATTGATGTTTTAAAACATCCTCCAACAAAGCTAAAGGCACCATGCTAAGTCATTCCTGTTCCTCCTCTACTCAGCAGACATATTCAAATTCTGCTGTATAAATTGAGTGTTTTGTTCTGCCTAATGGAAGGGCCAGCAATGAAAATGAATCCTGATGGCATGCAGTGGGTTAATATCTGACTGTGCCCTGGGAAAATATTTGTTTAGATTTCTTAACCTTCCTAAACTTCCTAAGTAGTCTTAGGCAAGAAATTCACTCTCAACATCAGTTCCAATCTGCCCTAAATGATAGTCAGGTTGGCCTACTTAAAAGTTTTTGTACAGAGTAGTTCCTGCACATGTAGTACTTTGAACATTCATGAGCATTTTATATTATAGGATCAGGAATGGGGCTTCTGGTACATTGACTATATCATGCAACTAAGCCAACAAAAGGGAGGACATTAGCTTGGCTAATACATACATTGCTTTCATTCGTCTTCCATGAATATCTGCTTGTCAGCCCTACTTCATGGACCACCTCGTGGAACCAAAAAGAGTTGCGCTCTTTTCATAATGGGAGTAAAACTGTGCGTGAACTTGGAGGGCATTCAGAAGGCAGAAGCTAATGAAAATCTGGTCGTTTTTCAATTCAGGGAGAAGAGACTGCATGAGATAATGGATTACAGAACCCCAAAGGCTCACGCAATCCCTAATGTTTGTACAAAGACAATTATTTTCAGTACCTTGTTCTTTGTGTATTTCAAAAATGGGCTTCTTGACATCCAGATTTCACTCCCCTAGGAACTACCCTACAATAGCCAACAAAACCATTAGCATCTGTTAGGTGGGAGTTAAACATATTTATTCAGTTCTTGTAATAGGTATGATTGTGTCATTTCACTCATGGGGAGGGAAATGGAGCTGGTAATTGCTTAACACTCATGCTGAATAAAATATTCATAGTCCCAGCTCCACCAAAACCATTCTATAAAAATTACAATACTATCATTTATATAATATATGCTTGGCCTTACACAACTAGACATATGCTCTAATAAGTCTTCTGAAGTGCAGCTAGTCTTATTTCTAAAGGGACAGTAGAATTAACATCAAACCTTGCAGAGATCCCCAAATATGGCCTCTGAGGGATGTCATTGGTTAAAACAGAATGAAAGATGGAATAAAGAAAATCCATTGGTTAGTATTAGCAGATGCTGATGTGACATAGCCAGCACCTCTTTCTCAGAGAAATAAAATAAATGAGCCACAACCAAAAGATATTCATCATTTTTATGAGCTGGCTGTTGTTACTGACACTGACACTGGATGCTCCCCAAAGGTTGCATGTTCTGGGGTCATCTTTTCCCAGATTTAGAGAACAAAATGTAGGAAGACATATAACATTCCCTTCCAAAGCATGCCCTGTTTGGGATTTGATCCCAGCAGAGAAGGACTCTTTAGCCTTTTGAAGGATATCCACTCTTTCTGGGTAAGAGCCTACTTGAGGTTTCTAGCCTTCCTCTCCTAGTCTCCACACAAGCATCCCAGCCTCAGTCACACCTCTGTTTAAACACTTCCTTGTGGGACATGTGAGCTTCCCACTTTTCAGTTGGTAACTGGTCTTTTTTGGTGTCTAAAGAGACCAATGACTGGGCCTAGGAATCAGCTTCTGGGTGCCAAAGTGGGTGCTTGTGTCTCTGAAGAGTGAAACAATTATTTGACAACAGTGCCTGGAATGAAGCAATATCATTTCTGGAATGACGCACAAAATTGTTTCCCACATTTGGCACAGGAAGGGCTGCAGCTGCTGGCCTTCCTGTCAAGTTGTGTAGCTGTGGAATGGATTCTTTCCCCTCTGACAGATCCTTGCAAGAAGTAAACTGGGGAGAACATGAAGGGATTTATGTTTTCTTGCTTCATCTACAAGGGTTGGATGATTCTCTGTCTGCTCATGTTGAAGCGCAACAAAGGGCACTGACTTGATTAGATTACCTCCTAGCACTTGATCATGTAATCCTGTGCATTAAGCTTCAATGATGCACAGCACAGAGGCCCGCTTGATGGCAACTTGAGTATCTAAAGTCTGCCTCTAGTTCTAAAACAAGCCTATGGCTTCATGTGGGGAAGAAAAAAGATAAGTCACTCTTGCATGAAGATGTCATGAAGCAGTGAAGCAAATGGCCTGGGATTACTCTGCATTTGCACACTGAGCTGGAGTTCCATTTACATGTCTACAGCATGGAGGTCTCATTACAACAACTTTCCAATGGGACGCCGAGATGTGGCTCATTCGTGGTAAGCCACAGATGGCAGGTGCTTGAGCTGTTGGGTTCTCAGCCAGTTTTTGATTCTTGGCCTCGTTCTTTCCTCCACCAACTCCACTGCTAATATTGTACTGTTTTTGTGAGCTATCCAAGAATTTATAATGGCTTATTAATCATTTTTTTTAAAAAAAAAATCAGGGCACCATACAGCAACTATCTCAGGCTAGAGACTGGGGAGCACAACAGCAGGAACCCCTAAAGTGTCCAACCAGGATTGTTTTATTTGAGTAGTAGCAGTTGTCTTTAAATGCTTGCTTGCCTGTTCCAAATTTGGATTTGCTGTGGGTTTTATGGTCATGATTTGGGTGAAGAATAATTAATTGCATTAATTGCAGGGCAGAAATACTGTAGATGACTTTGGACTCATTTATTTCAATGAGACTTATGCCTAAATTCACCTACAGTTCAGTGAACAAGAAAAGATAATACAATTTTAATCACATTTTTATAAACTCATCTTTGAATCCCTTGACACCCGAAGTGGTAAAAGAGGAAGTAAAGAAGGAGACCTCTGGATTCTCCATCCCAGTGTCTCTGGATATTTTCTGACTTCCTTTTTGTTTATGTTGCTCAGAAAATCCCAGTGTAGAAAGATACCTGTGTGACTCTAAAACCCATAGTATTTTTTTAATGTGATATAGATGTGAATGTTACTCTACAATTTTCTGTCATTTTTCTGCTGTTTTCCCTATTTGGAGTTCATATCAAATCTATGGACATATCTTATGAAGCCTTTTAATTTCTTTCAGAATGGTGAAAATCAGAAGAAGTCTGGTAGCACCTTTTCAGAATAATATATTTCATTAAAAGGTGTAAGCTTTCAGGAAGCATAGCTCACTTTATTACATGCATCTTAAATGTGGTATAGTTCATGGAGGCTTTATGTCTTTTAATAAAATATGTTAATCTGTAAAGATACTACCAGACTTTTTTCTACTGTACAGTTACTATAGACTAAGAAACTACATTTTCAGAGAATTGGAAAACATAACAGGCAACTGTAGTGTTAGAGAAAAAGAAAAGTCAGCAATTAAAGATGGATTTGGCCTGGAACATTTCTCTCTGTTCTAGACAGCAAATTAAGAGAGAGGCATAAAAACTTATGTCCGACACATAGATTTTTTAGCCTCTTTTCTGCTCATAAGACATGTATGTATAGGGCACAATGTGGTTAATGATGGGAAGGAAGGAAGGAAGGAAGATAGGTAGGTAGGTTTGGAGACCTTCATAGTTTATGTTTCCTCACAAAAGAACTCTGATTGCAACTATGGCAGGAATATTTTATTCTCTCAGTAACCCCAGCCCACTTGCTTGCTTTGACTTTTAGGACAGGAGAAGTTGTTTACTTTGCTAGGAAAAAGTCCAGATGCAAGAGGAGCTGCTTTGCATGCAAAGCTTTTATTGGAAGGATTGTGAAAAATGAGGAAGGCAGGCTAGGGGAATTATAAGCCTTGAGAAACCTGTTTTTGCTATTAAAATTACATGATCATAACACCGAATGAGTGATATGGGATTTTTTTTTAAATCTTAGCAAAATGGTTTTCTACACTTTAATAACTCATTAACTTATTAATCAAAGATGAGCAGTTTGGTTAATAAATAAGACTTTGGTACAATGGCATATTTATTTTATTGGTGCTTCTTTTTAATTTATATTGTACAGGCAGGGTTGAGGAGCCTTAATGTAAACATATTGAAAAATGAATGGTGGAAACGTTAATACAGCTAGAAAAGGTGACAGCCAGATAAAAATTGGCAATGAAGAAGTTGAACCAAACCAGACTATTTCCCTCTGGTTCCAAATTAACCATGCAGGAGACACTGGACCAGAAATGAAATGGAAATTACCACTTGGATGTACTGAAATGACTAGCATGGAGACGACCTGAGAAAGCAAGGCCCTCAGACTTAATACCAAGGGCAGAATAATAAATACTATGTTTTTTAAAAATAATAATTCACAGTTGTAAAAATTGGATTTAAAAAAAAATCTAAGAATACTAGACTCCATTAAACTGAGGGGTTTGGAGACTGCTGCTCCTCATATGAAACATAATGAATGAGATTTTAGACCATATCTAGCCAGAAATATCATTGGAAACTGGGATTACCAAACTAAGGCTGTTTTACTATGCTGATGTCATGTAGTCAAGACTAAGATTACTGAACTAAGGCTAGTAATTAGCTTGATTATGCTAAAAATGGTTGGAAATTCTAGAAAAGGAATGTGGCAAACAATACCTTGGATAGAAATGATCATGTAAGATACAGGTTTAAAAGTAGAAACATTAAACAAAATTATGGAACAGCATTAAATAGAAAATAGAACCTAATGTATAAAGCCCCTAAAAGTCAGAACAAATGACGAAAGAGGGATTCCTGATGTGGAGAGCTTTCATAGGCCATGAACCAAGGTTTTATCCATGGAAGTTTCCCTATTCATTTTTATGGATCTAGTTTGCAACAAGGGATAGATTCCCATAAATAAATGGAAAAAGTTATTCCTGAGAGGAAAAACTCTTTACTAATGATTTGATCAGGCTGATAATAAAAGCAATCATTGTCCTAAAAATGTGCTTTGTAATTTATTCTAGAACTGGACTTCATTGTCACTCAACATTATCTTAATTTTTTTCCCTCTATAAATTTGGGAGATTTTTGCCAAATGTTCAATGGATGTTTGATGCTTAGTAAATTAAACCAAATCTGACATTTCACTTTCAGAAGCAATAATCATCTGGCCACCCTTCTCCCGTGCAATATATTAAGTACTGACGAGGCAAGAACGCTACATTCGAGAATAACTGATATCTGGCAAGCAGTATTTTGACAGTATCCAACAGATAGGTTTGCCTTTTGTCAGTGTTTCGTAGATGGATAAGAAATGGTAGGTGATATGCATTGATATACAGCAATGCTACCATTTTATTATATTTGACAATGGACTTGCAACACAATTTAGTTAACTTATTTATTGAGCAGATCTTTGTAGAGAAATCACAAGCTTTATATTCAGCAGCTGGATATTAAGTTGGAGAACATGGAGAATATAAACTAGGGGAGAGTTGAAAACTGTACTCAAAGAGTACTCATCAATCATCTCTCATCAAATTGAGGTAATGTATCAAGTGCAGTAGCATACATTTCAGTCCTAGACCCTGCAATCTTAAATGATGATCTTCAATGATGACCTAGATGAAGATATAGAAAAAAGCTTATGAAATTTGCAAAGAATAATAAACCCCAAGGTATGCAGGACAGCTAGCACTTTCAAAAAGAGAAATCAAAATAAAAATATTTTTTGACAGATTAGAGAATTGAGTTGAAAAATCACAAATTTAAGAAATAGAAAAAGTGCATGGGTATAGGATGGGAAGTTCCTGACTTGGCTTGTGAAAGAGAGTTTGTGATAGTCTAAAGTGTTTGGCTGCAAAAATGGCAGTTTTAGGCTGCATAACCAGAAATATAATTTTCCAATAATGAGAAATAGTTCATCTTTATTCTGAGTTGGTCAAGTTCCACTTTGACAATTGGGTCTTCTTTAAGAAGGATTCAGACAAATTGGAGCAAGTTTTGAGAAGGGCAATAAGGGTGATCAAGGGACCAGAACCTGGGGCTTCTGCACAGAGACTAATGGAAGTGGGAACACTTAGCTTGGAGAAGAAAAAAGACTGAAATGAAATATAATAATGTATTTCAAGAATTTGAAAGCATCTCATCCTAACTCCATAGGTCTATTAAATAAATTAACATTCAAGAAAGCAGATTCCCAGGAAATATTAGGAAAAAAACATCAAACAGCAAGAATAATAGAAGAAATGATGATGATGATGATGATGATGATGATGATGATGATGATGATGATGATGATCTGTTCAAGGCTTGGATAGACTATAAGGAAGCGTTTGATTCAGTTTCACACAGCTGGATCAAGAAATGACTGAAAACCTTTGGCATCAGCAGCAACATACAAAAATTCATGGAAACTTCAATGAACCTCTGGAAAACGAAGCTCATGGCTAATGGAGAAGAACTGGGTGAAGCTGAAAGTAAACGAGGCATTTTCCAGGGTGATTCCCTTTCCCCCCTACTTTTTATACTCTCAATGCTATCACTGACAACCATTTTGAAGAAGGCGAACTGTGGATACGAACTTGCAAAGAAAGGACTGAAAATTTCACACTTGGTGTACATGGATGATTTGAAGCTGTTTGGTAAAACAAAAGCTGAACTGAATTTATTAATTGAAAGCACAAAAGAATTTAGCCAAGACATTAGTATGCAGTTTGGAATTGACAAATGTGCAACAATGGCAACCAAGGCAGGCAAGGTCCTAGAAGATGATGGAATACAACTTGAGAATGAAGAAATGATAAAGGCAGTAAAACCAGAAGAAGGCTACAAGTACTTGGGAATTTTAGAGGTCTCTGACTTAATCCATAATAAAGTCAAGGGATTAACCTCAGCCAAGTATATTCGACAAATTCGCAAGATATTAAAGTCCAAACTGAGTGGAGGAAACATCATAAAAGCCACAAATACCTGGGCTATACCTGTGATTTGATACTCTGCAGGAATAATTGACTGGACCCAGATGGAGTTGGACAATTTAGACAGAAAAACAAGGAAGCTTATGACAATGAATCATGCTTTGCACCCTAAAAGTGATGTTGACCAATTGTATCTACCAAGAGCAGAGGGTGGTCGAGGACTCCTACAAGTAAAGCAGATTGTGGAAGAAGAAAGACACAGCTTGAACGATTACATCCAGAAAAGTGAAGAGCCAATGATTAAGGAAGTAAATAAAGGAGGCCTTTTGAAGACAACTAAGTCAAAAGCTGAATACAAGAAAGTAATTGAGAAGCAAGCTGAAAATTGGAAAAGCAAAGCTATGCATAGCCAATACTTGAAAAGTATTGAAGGCAAAGCTGAGCAAAAGCTAACTTGGAACTGGTTAAGATCAGGAGTACTGAAAAAAGAAACAGAAGGTTTTATTTTGGCAGCTCAAGGACAAGCCTTAGCCATAAACTGCCAGAAGGCAAAAATTCAACATGTTACCACCAACAGCAAATGTCGCCTCTGTAATGAGAAAGATGAGACAGTCAACCACTTGATTAGCGGGTGCAGCAAAATTTCACAAACTGACTACCTACAACGCCATGCTAAGATTATTCACTGGAAATTGTGCCAAAAGTTTGGATTTGAGTACAGCAAAAACCACTGGGACCATCAGGTTGAGAAGGTTTTAGAGAATGAGACAATCAAGATCTTGTGGGACATACCTGGTGATTCACGAATTGAAGATAAACAGCAAGAAAAAATCACAAAATACCGGGACTTGCAAATTGAGGTTGAGCGACTGTGAAAAAAGAAATCATGTATTGTCCCAGTTGTAATTGGAGCCCTTGGAGTAATACCTAAAGGGCTACCTTGCTATTTGAAAATTCTAAATTTAGCTGACTTGAACATTCTGACTCTACAAAAAACCACCCTACTTGGAATAACTTACCTTAACAGTTCCTAGGTCCTTGGTTAGGACTCAAGCTGTTAGGCTACCAACCAGCCCCAAAGGCTGTGAATCTCACCAAAGATTAACATAATAATAATAATAATAATAATAATAATAATAATAATAATAATAATAATAATAATAATAATAATAATAATAATAATAATAATAATAATAATAATCTGAAGAAAAAGAACTAGAAAAAAAATCATGAATTATTGCGATCTGGCCATCGAAACTACATGGCTCTGGATGAAGCATGTAACAGTGATACCCATTGTCATTGGGGCACTTGGCACCATGTCCAAGAATTTTACAAGATATATCCACAAATTGCAGCTTCCTGCAATAACACCAGCAGAACTGCAAAAAATTGCGCTACTCAGAACATCTTATATTTTAAGAAGGTACTTGGTTGATACCTAGGACACTGGCTGCAAACCGTATCAACCATTAGCACCAGTCAATGGTATTTGTAATGCATTTTTGAATGTTCAGTTGGCTGAGTTTCGTGTTTAATGAATAAAGTTAATGATAATAATAATAATGATGATAATAATAACAACAACAACAACAACAACAACAACAACAACAATAATACTATACCTGCCCCGAATATCAGGTGGCAGAGGATTATTACAAGTGAAGCAAATAGTTGAAGAAGAAAAACATGCACTGGCTGATTATTTAAAACAAAGTCAAGAACATCTATTAATCGAAGTAAAGAACAAAAATCTACTGAAGGCCCAACAGACGAAACAAGAATACAGAAAAGATATGATAAAATCAGGATGGAGAGTTGGCAGAACAAAGCATTGCATGGTCAATTTCTGGAAAAAATAAAAGATAAAGTGGACAGTGAAAAAACTTGGTTATGGTTAACAACAGGTACATTGAAGAAAGAAACAGAGTCACTAATCCTGGCTGCGCAAGAACAAGCTATCCGAACAAATGCCATTAAGGCCAAAATCGAAAAATCCTCTGATGATGGCAAATGCAGACTCTGCAAAGAAGTTGATGAAACTGTTGACCACATACTCAGCTGCTGTAAAAAAATCACGCAGACTGACTATAAATTGCGGCATAATTCAGTAGCACAAATGATCCATTGGAATTTGTGCAAAAATTATAATATTAAAACAACAACAAACTGGTGGGAACATAAGCCTGAAAAAGTCACCGAAAATCAGATGGTCAAGATCCTATGGGATTTTGGTATACAAACAGACAAAATACTGGCACATAACACACCAGACATCACACTGGTTGAGAAAAATAAGGTTACAATCATAGACATCGCAATACCAGGTGATAGCAGAGTCGACGAGAAGGAACATGAAAAAATCACGAAATACCAGGACCTAAAACTTGAAATTCAACGATTATGGCACAAACCAGCAGTGGCAATTCCAGTGGTAATTGGCACACTGGGTGCTATTCCAAAAGCACTGGAATTACATTTAAAACAGTTAAAACTTGACAAAATCACCATCAGTCAAATGCAAAAAGCTGCACTGCTTGGATCTGCACGTATATTACGAAAATACGTTACGATGTCCTAGGCCCCTGGGTGGGGCCCGACTAGTAATCAATGCCAAATCTGGCGAAACAACTGGCTGCTGTGATACAACTGAATAATAATAATAATAATAATAATAATAATAATAATAATAATAATAATAATAATAATAATAATAATAATAACAACAACAACAACAACAACAACAACAACAACAGTCTTTATTTTCATTGTACATCATGTATACAATGGAATTGGTAATTATCTGGCGCATGAGACCAAGAAAAAGCTAATAGCCATTTGTTGGGGGTGGTTTCATTTGTATTGCTCTTTCTTTTTTCTTTCTTTCTTTCTTTCTTTCTTTCTTTCTTTCTTTCTTTCTTTCTTTCTTTCTTTCTTTCTTCCTTCCTTCCTTCCTTCCTTCCTTCCTTCCTTCCTTCCTTCCTTCCTTCCCTCCCTCCCTCTGAAGAGTTAAATGCATATATCTAAATCAGAGTTGGGTTGCTGCCAGTTCGGCCCGGTTCAGCCAAACCGGTAGTGGCGGCAGCGGGAGGCTCCTCCTACCGACCTGGATGCTTCTGTGCATGTGCAGAAGTGTTGCACACGCACAAACATGAGCAAACTGGTAGTAAACACTTTAGCAACCCATCACTGATCTAAACCTACATATGTGTGTGTGTGAGTGTGCGTACAGCAGTGTTTCTCAATCTTTTAAGATGTGTTGATTTTAACTCTCAGATTTCCCCAGACACTTGAAGTCATATATCTTGAAGTTGCCAAGGTTGAGAAAGTTTCTATAGCTATAGATCAGAACAAAGGGGTCTTCGGAAAATAAAAAAAATATATATCCAGATGGCAGCAACAATCATGCAATCAAAGCTCTATACATTTTTTTTACATATTCTGAGCTCTAGAGGCACCCCTAGATCACAGATTCATAATCTGAAGCCCCAGGACTTTGCCCAAACTCTTCAAAAAATTACACTGGGTTTTTTATTTTGATGATAGAAGGAAATGACTGAACACACAAGTAGAATTCTTAGTAATTGTATGCTATGGCCTTAAATGAAAATTAATTTTTGCCTGGCCACGATCTCTTGGGGATGTATTCTCTGGAACCACACACCATGACCATGTGCTGCTCTTATCAAGAATAAAGCTTGTACGATCTTGTTCTATAGGGTTGCGTTATAGCTGGAAGAATTTAGAAAGTTGACAACTTCTGCTTTTAGCCTGATTGCAAACACAGAAGCTGAGTAGAGGCAGCTGTCGGGGTTCCAAATAGCAGGCCTGACAGCAGCGGTAGGACCTGAACTTCTGATAAGAAACTCCTGTTACCATTGAAGATTTCACAAAGGAGTCATGCATTTTGCTTCATATTTCCCGCACAGAATGTTCCTTGGCTATAAACTATGGATTTGGTAGGACCTTGGGCTTTATTTTAGATTACTGGGGAAATAGTACCCTAGCCCCACCCACCCCAGCTCCATCCCATTGATAATTAACTGCCATGAACTACCTGAAGTAGAGGTTATCCTTGCTGGAGTTAATTGGTCCTGATTCTACTGAAGGACAAGTACACCCACACGGGTAGTAATTTATTTTCTATTTGGACATTTCCTTTGCTTTCTTTGGCTTAGGAAGAGAAAAATATGATAAATTTCTCGCTTGGAGCAGGCTCCAGGAACTCTGTCGTCAAAGATGGTGGGTGTTATTTTGGAACGCCTAGTGCTAGCAAATATATATCAACTTGCCCCATTCCTTTCTCTTGTTACCTCAAATATGTTTCCCAAATGTCCTATTTGCTTTACAGCAAGATTTTGTGGGGATTATGTTGAAATATTGCATAATAGGCTAAGTGCCAGCTAACCAATTGCATTTGAGCCTAGCATATTGCATGGACCCAGGCTGCCCGATTCAGGGTGTCATGTGAACTCAAAACACTGGGACAGTGGAAGGAAGCATAATTAAGTTAACCCTGGGAAACATAGCCTTTGATTAATAGTGCTACAGTACTATATTTTCCTGACTGAGAATTTGAAGGCTGAAAGATCTTTTCCAACTTTTATGAGAAGAACACAGATCAGATCAGAGAGATTGGCTTATGGTTAGGGCTGCCCAAAAACAAAACTGAAAGAAGGACTTAAAGACCTGGGAAAAGTAGAGGCAGAAGGCCAAAAAGGGTAGCATGGAAAAAAGAGACGATCAAAGGATTAAAATAGAACGAAGTGGAAAGAAAATTATGTGTGATTGTATTCTCAGAATGTACTAAACCAACGCCAAACCAAGTCTATTATATGGATCAATTTAGCATGTTGTATGAACCCATCCATTGAGGACTGTAAATTGAGGTTTTCTGATTTAGCTCAATGTGCAAACCTAACCAATTGTGATTTAGTGAGGGATAGCATAAGAAATGGACCCAGGTCCCAAAGCAGGATCAAGTCACACTAGATTTGTTCATGTCCCCACATTACGTTACTGAGCACACAACTGAATCTGGTTTTTTTTCAATGTCCTTTCTCAATGTTCTCAGTGTTCCTTTCTTTGATCTGCCTATCTATCCATATTTCCCAGTGAAACAATTCTGTTCCTATTGTTCATGGTACCCAAGGGTGGGCTGCTACGGGTTCGCCCGGGTTCAGGAAAACTGGTAGCTGATGTTATGGCCAGTTCAGAGAACCTCCAAATCTCACCCCTGACTGGCTCCACCCACTCTGCCTCTCTCCTCCCACCTTGCCTCTCCCCACGGCCTGTTTTGGATACAAGGTAAGTGCAGGGCCCACATGGAGGCTCAGGGAGAGGGAAAACAGGCCTAATGGAAGTTCTGGAAGGGCTTTACCTGTTTTCACCCTCCCAGAGGCTCGAGTAAATCCGCTGGAGCCTGGGGAAGGTGAAAATGCACTCACACACACCCCGGCCGTGGTGTAGGAGGCTGACTAGGCCATGCCCATTATGGCCACATTCACCCAGCAACCAGGCAGAGAATCTATTGCTGAAATTTTTGAAGCCCATCTCTGATGGTACACAATACTAAAAAAAATAATTTCCCAGCATCCCTCCTGCTCATCTCAGAGACATAGTAAAGTATGCCATTGCAAGGCATGCTTCCAGCAAGTAGGTTGGGATGAAAGATTCAGGGGCAACTGGATTTAGAGCTGTGTTGTCCTAAACCTCTTCCAAGGCTATAGCCAAGACATGTATAGCCAACACTTTCCCATCAGTCTGACCACAGCAACATCCCTCTTTCTATTCAGCTAATTTTGCTCCTGGACCTCCTCTTTTGAAGATGCTACAAGTAGTATAGCTGAAGCAATGCTTCACATCTACCTCCAGAATTGCACAATGCATTCCAGTTTACTGGGAAGAAAAACCTCCTCGCTATTACCAAAATTAGGATAATGACTAGATATAGGAACTCTCCAGCAGTTCCAGTTATTTTGACCAATGATGAAGAATCCTGGAAACTGTATCTGGCCATAATGGAGTTCACTTCAATTTCCTCTTGCCTGGTATTAAAGGGCAAATAATTAACCGATTATTTGACAATGAAGGATTGCAGCAATCTTGCCATTCTGGTTTGTTTTGAGCATGCGATCCAAGAGACAATGGCCAAGATGCAATTAGTTTGGGGTCTCTGATATCAACCCTCAGAGCAAGCCAAGAAGCCTTCAAGTACCATGAAGTTCATGAACATCCTTCGAAAGGGGGTGCATCATGTATGGTTTGGTTGGCCTGTTTTGCATTTACGCTGCGTATTTCTTCCTCCTCTTTATTTGTTTTATCATCCCCTCCCCTTTATTATTTTAATAATATGCTTCCTAGTCATAATAAGTGACCTTTCCCACATCTGGCTTTGATTGGTTTCATTCTGCAGATGTTACTTACGGCTGTAAAAGGGGGTGAAGGAGAGGGAAGGGGAGAGGGCACAGACTTTTCCTGTGCTGTTGAAGTTGTTTTCACCTAAAGGGGAAAGAAAGGGAGAGCTTTCCAATTAGCTCGGCTGCTGCCTGAAATTCATCTGGTTTGCATGTGAGACTTCACTGATTTTGAGGCATCCAGTTATGACCTACAAGAGAAGTTCATTTCTGACCCCAAACGAGACCCCATCAGTCATAGCTGCTTAAGGGTTATTAAAACAGAAATATGACCCTAGATAAGAGGCTTTATTTGATGTTTTAGTTCATATAGAAAAATGCCTCTATCAAAGCATTACTATAGAGATCTCTGGGCCACACGAACTGTATGAGGAATTCATAATGGAATGTATGAACTGGATGAATGAATGTATTGCCCGTAGGAAAGAAAAATTAAGTAAATCTGGCATCCATTCTGGGAGGGCATCGAAGAATCAAATACAAAGATGACGTCTCCATATCAAGACCATTTTGCATTCTGGATTTGTGTGTGTGTGTGTGTGTGTGTGTGTGTGTGTGTGTGCGTGTGCACATGCGTGCGTGCGTGCGTGCGTATGAATCTGAAAGGGCCAAAATGCAAAAATGAGCAGAATTCAGAAGCAGGGAAAAAGGTGTGTCGATTGAAAAAATTAGGCAAAGTTCATTCTGCCATTTTCATTTATCTTGAGGTTCAGAACACAACCATTTGCCTCTCCCTCCTGCAGAAAGGGGTGGGGGCGGGGGAACATGTGGGAGGGGAGCTATGGGAATTCAAAATGGTACCAGTGACTGAAAGCCTGTCCTTTTTACAAGCATTGTGCATGTGAAACATGCCAAAAGGGATGAGGTTTTGACTGTGGAGTTATAGCTGCCACCTTGATACTTTTCACCTCCCCTCAGATACACCTGCTTTTTTGATTGACTTGGGTTTTTGTCTGTCTGTCTGTCCATCCGTCTGTCTGTCCATCCATCTGTCCATCCATCCATCTGTCCATCCATCTGTGTCCACCCACCCACCCACCCACATCCATCCTTCCTTCCTTCCTTCCGTCCATCCATCCATCCATCCATCCATCCATCCATCCATCCATCCATCTATCATCTATCTATCTATCTATCTATCTATCTATCTATCTATCTATCTATCTATCTATCTATCTATCTATTTTAATTGTATTCAATTATTTAGGGGTTTCTACACATTGTATTTTATTGTTTTTATTCATTAGCCGACCTCCTCCTTGTACATGTCTTGGTATATGTTTTTGTAATATGTATGTCTTGTCTATATATTTATTTCATATGTTTTATTGTACGCCGCCCCGAGTCCTTCGGGAGAGGGTGTGGCTAAGAAATAAATATTTATTATTATTATTATTATCTATCTATCTATCAATCATCTAATGCATTAAACAAATGTATATAGCTGCCCAATACACCCACACACAAAGTGATTCTGGACAGTGTACAACATTATTGTTATTGTAACAATAGAGTCCAGAGTCCTACAACCAGTATACAAATCTTTTGAACCAATTAGTGGCTTCAGTGATGCCATTGGGACTTGGAAATCAATATATATTTGTATTTGTTTATTAATCTTTAAAGAGATTTTCTTTTAGTGGTTGGAATAGTTGGAAAAATAATTAATAGATTTGGCGATACAAAATTGATTTGTGTTCTGCTTCTGCTGGACAGTTACAGTACCAAGCACAGTATTTAAGATGCTCATCAAATACGAAAGTGGAAGAGGCAGACTTAATCTGGAATCACATAGTTTCTTGCAAAGGAATCCATTGTGTTTTCTAGTGGGTAAGATTAGGAAACAGGGAAACCCAGGTTTTTTTTTTTTAGTTAGTTTGTCAAACATGTACAAGATAACAGGTATAAGTATAAACATGGACATGAACAAAGGAAATGAGTACAAATTAATGGGGACAATAGGATAGGGATGGTAGGCACGCTGGTGTGCTTATGCACGCCCCTTTACGGACCTCTTAGGAATAGGTTGAGGTCCATGGTAGACAGTTTAAAGTTGAAGCTGTGGGGGTATGAGGATGTAGCAACAGAGTCAAATACAGCCTTCCAAGCGTTGACTTCTCTGTTGCTGAAGTCATATTTTCTGCAATAGAGTTTGAAGCACTTTAGCTTGAGTTTGTATCAATTGTTTGCCCAAGTATTATTGAGGTTGAAGCTGAAGTAGTCATTGACAGGTAGGATGTTGTAGCAGACAATTTTGTATACTATGCTTAGGTCAGACCGTAGGCAGTGTAGTTCCAGCCCAAAAGTTCGAGCCTGATGGCGTAAAGGATTCTATTGTGAGCAGAGGAGTAGAGGACTCTTCTTGTGAAATACCTCTGGACATGCTCAGTTATATTAATGTCTGATATACAGTGTGGATTCCAGACAGAAGAGCTGTATTGGAGAATTGGTTTGGCAAAGGTTTGGTATGCCCTAGGTGGCAGTACAATGTTACCGGAGAAGAAGCTTCGCAAAATTAGGTTGACAACTCTTAATGTCTTTTCGGCAATGTTTTCATTCCTTCTGATCCACGGAAGTTTACTGGTTGACTTTCAGATACTCACCCTCTTTCAGACCAACCTATCTCACAGAGTTGTTGTGGGAAAAATAGAAGGGAATTTGTATGAAGCTTTGAATTTTTAAAAGAAAGTACAGCATAAATGTAACAAAACTACATCAATAAATAACAACTCATAGTTTAGTGAGATGTATGGACCCAGTCAGTTGTGGTTTATGAAATAAAGATTGGATCAAATCTGCAGTCTGTGCTTTTGAAACAACTTGTTTGGGAAGATATTTATAGTTTTAAGTCTAAAAATGTGATTCAACTAAATTTGGAATTTAATTGCTTTCTGTACTTTTAACAAGAATTATGCCATCTGGTCGAACCCAGAAAGCATGTCTTCACTATTGTAAGCACCTGGCCTTTGGAACAAGATTTGCTTGACTATCAACCTGCTAATATTTCAGCACGGATTCTTGAATGAGCCCATCAATGTGAGTTTTTTTAGAATGGCTTGTTATGTGGTTTTGATCAGACCCTGGGAGTTGAAGTCCACAGATTGTAAACATGCCAACTTTGAAAAACATAGGATTAAAGGGCACCATTATGTTCTTATTGTATTATTTTGCTTTTGCTATTGTTTCCTTTTGTTGCTGGTTTTTAATGTTATATTCAGCAACCAGAGTCTTGACTGTTAAGATGTGTGGCTATATAAATGGATATAACAAACAAGATGACCACTAGGAATCTCTATGCCTAAAACCCTAAATTCTATAATATACTGTATATTAATTATGTAAATTTAGCGTACTCTGTACTGTTCTGGCTATTTATATATCCAGTTTATAAATTGCTTATTATATCACAGCTATCATAAAGTGTGTGGGGATATGTGTGCTTATTTAATCAGGAGATTATTAGGATCCAGAAGCCGTGTTCATAAGGTGACCAACCGTCCTCCTTTAGGGAGGACAGTCCTTCTTTTGTAAGTTTTGTCCTCCCTCGAAAAGTATCCTCCTACATGTCCTCCTTTTCGATATTTGAAGACTAATCTGTTGCGCGTTGTGACGTATTTGTATTTGACATGACAATTCGTGAAGGCTCGGTTTAGTGCAGTATAAGATGCGATTATGAGACGCATGCGCTCCGCATGGGAGACCTTGAGAGAGAGAGTTGCATGCAAGTGGCTTTGTTTACTTCTTACCGAAACACGACACGGCACATACACACGCAGTAGACTGAGATTGAGATTGAATGTTGATACTCTAGCTGCAGCACTTGCCGTAAAATTCAATATGAAGGATATTTCTTGTTCAGATATTTCCAATAAATTGTTAGAAGATGATACATTGACAAAAAAATTAATTCAATGGAAAAGTACTCATTTAAATAATAATTAATAGGCATGTAAGCATAATTACAATATAAAATGTTACAAATGTTTTTAATTATGCATATAACATATTTTAGTGTATTATTGTTGCAATGAATAAAATATTTCTTTTATTTGCGATATTTTTTTCCCAATTTATTTGTCCTCCTTTTCATTGTAAAAAAGTTGGTCACCTTAATGTTCACCAACTTCCACAATGCTGTTGTACCTCATTTGACATACAGAGATATTATGCAGATCAAAAACTTGTTTAAGAAAAACAAAAAATTTGAATGCTCAATTCCTCAGTGAGTTGTTTACATCCATGTATCTTATTTTTCGGAGTATAAGACGCACCAAGGTTTTGAGGAGGCAAATTAAAAAAAAAGTTTTTTCACTCTGCAAACCTCTCGAAAACGGGCCCATTTCCCCCCCCCCAAAAAAGGCATGAATAGCCTTTAGGGGGCTTGCAGAGTGCTCCTGCCCCCCCCATGACCCATTTTTCGCAAAAAATGGGCCCATTTTTCATTTTAAAAAAGGGCATAGATAGCCTTTAGGAAGTGTATAGAGTGCTCCTGGGGGCTGGGGGAGGGTAAAATTGAGCAAAAAATGGCTCATCTAAAACGGGCTCCCCAAAACCTTCCTAGAAGCTCTGCACAGCCATTTTGGTGAAGGGGCAGGGTTTCAAGAGGCAAAAAATGCTGTATTCAGTATATAAAACGCACCCAGATTTTCAGCCTCTTTTTTGAGGGAAAATGGTGCATCTTATACTCTGAAAAACACAGTAAGTTTTTTTCCTTTGTTTTTTTTAACTTGTTGGGATTGCCAAGCTGAACCACTCCTGGTAATAATTGTTTGTTTGTTTTTACAACGTATCTTAAGCCATTAAGTTATTAAAACATTTTTGAAAACAACTGATAAAAACTGTCCAGAAGAAGGCACAATATTGAGCAAATAATTTTGTTTTTTTTTAAATTATTTTCTAAAATCAGTCACCTTGTTTAAAGGGTCAAGGCATGCTAATTGAGCAATGAGGAAAAGACATAAAAGCATAATTAAAAGAAGCCCCAATTTCAACCCTGGCAAAAATATTTGTTTATAATGGCTGTATTTTCTGTTTAATAGGATTTCTGAGTTTGCCATGTGCTCTACAGTGCTATAACCAAGAGGAATGAACATCAGCCACCACTTCTATGTTTCATTTGTACTCCATGTACTTCAAAATCCTTTAAAAACAATTACCTGGCCCTCCCCGCTGGAATTTCAATTCCCAGGATTCGTACCAAATATTTGTGACTTCTTTGTAGTCAAACAATGTAAAAACTACCTTGTCTGATCTAGCTTTTGAGTTTCTGCAATGATTAGTTGTACATTGACTGTGTTCACACATTGCATTAAGCCATGGGAGAAGGCCACACTAGTGATTAATAGCCCCATCCAATCATCACTGCAGCAATTAATCATTTGTGCAGACAGGCTTTATATTGCCACAATGATGGATGGATGGGTGATGCTATAAGCTGCTAACTCAGAGATCTTTCTAATTTGATTAATTTGGTTTTGGCTGAGACAATATGTGAACCAATGGACTGTACTTTGTGAACAACAGATCTGATTATAAGGCAGTGTAAAATACCCATTTATGGGTTATTTAATAAAATAATAACACAATGTGTGGGCTCATGGCAGCCTCCATAGTTTCTATGGACATATAGGAGGCATTTTTCACATCCCATGTACTCTTCTACCTCTTTACTCTCAAATCATCTTCATTTTCAGGATTTCCTTTAAATACCATTCATATATCCGGGATACTTGAAATAAAAATGATCACTGTGACCCCATCAGGCATGAAAGTTCAGATCTTTACATGGTCCAATTAAACTGACTTATTGCTACTCATGCTTATGCACAGACATATTTTCAACTAATGAACAACACCTGGTTAGAGTTAGATAAGGGTCGAGGGAATTCAAGGTGTGTGTGTGTTGAACTTAGCTCCCTTGTGGCTATGTTGGGATTCTAGGCTGGTCCCTCTTTTAATTCCACCCCACACTTTCTCCTACAATGGCTGAAGCTGAGTAACAGTACTCAAACTCCACTGCATGGCAATGTGACCTCCCATCTCACTGCTATGTCCCCATCAAGAAAACAATGAAGTTTCTTTCAGATAGGCTGTAATGAAGTAAGCTTATCGTTTTTCAGATTGGAATTCTAATTGGAACCTATGTAATTTTCAAAGTCCCATCCCCCAAATGCTGCTGCTTTGTAATCATATGGAATAGGGCAGTGGTGAAATTCCATTTTTTTTTGCAACCGGTTCTGTGGGCGTGGCTTGGTGGGCGTGGCAGGGGAAGGATACTGCAAAATCCCCATTCCCACCCCACTCTGGGGCCAGTCAGAGGTATTTGCCTGTTCTCTGAACTACTCAAAATTTCTGCTATCAGTTCTCCAGAACCTGCTGAATTTCACCCCTGGCGTAGGGCCTAGGGCCTGAGACACTGCTGCTATCTTCAGCAGAGTGGGTGTGCTCCATAGGTCTTTAATTAAACATGGCTTCTCTGTTGAGCCTCCCCACCCTCTGAAGTAGCATCTTTTCAGAGGTAAAGATGGCACCTGTTATATACCAAGAGCGTCCACCAGCAGGTGGCGCTCGAGAGCTCGACCAACAGCTCCAACCTGATTGGCCCAACCAAGCAAATTCCAAGGCGGGACAATCCTAGAGTTCCTATTGGTTGCCGGTCTGACAGCTGTGGGTATAAATAGCTGTCAGCCTGGCATGTTCTTGTTCTGTTGTACTAGCGTTAATAAACAGTTAACCGTTTGCAGTAGTCGTTCCGTTATTTACCTCAGAACATAAAAGCACCCTCTCTCCTGGGGTCCTGGAAAGCCTTGAAAACCTGGCTGTGATCTCAGGCCTGGGGTTGTTGCTTGCCATTGTTTAAGTCCTCTTTGGATTTTATTAATATTTTAATCTGGGCCGGCTGTTGATTAAATGTTTCTTGCCATGTTTTTAAGTTTTGTACACCACACATAGTCTACTAAAGTTTGGCAGTCCACCAATTTAAATTATTATTGTTATTATTATAACATTTTTAAATGTTTCAGAAATATTTATGTTATGTTGTTAAATTAACATTAAATTAATTAACATTTATTATTAGCTCTTTTATTCATTAAAAATGAAACTCAGTCAACTGGACATTTAAAATGTATCACAAATACCATTGACTGGTGCTAATGATTGATAAGGGTTGCTGCCAGCATCTTAGGTATCAATCAAGTATCTTCTTAAGATGTACGATGTTCCAAGTAGTGCAGTTTTTTGCAGTTGGTGTTATTGCAGGAAGCTGCAATTTATTGATGTTTTTTGTAAAATTCTTGGACATGGTGCCAAGTGCCCCAATGACAATTTGTATCACTGTTACATATTTCATCCATAATCGCATAGTTTCGATGGCCAGGTTGCAACATTTCATGTTTTTTTCCAGTTCTTTTTCTTTGACTCTGGTGCCTCCCAGTACAGCAATATCAATAGATTGTATGCTTTGGCCCTCAACAACCGGAATATGTGGCATGTTGTGTTCCAAATGATGATTAATCTATATTCAAAAGTCCCAGCAGACCTTCACTGTCTCATTTTTGACAGCTTTTTTCCACTTTATGTTTCCATGACTTTTTAGATACAGGTAAGGCGTATTTTTTACATAATGACCAGTGGATTAATTTAGCAACTCAATCATGTCTAGCTTTGTAATCAGTTTCTGCAAATTTTGCTGCGCTCACATATTAAGTGTGAATGAGTTTCAACTTTGTCATTGCAAAGTTGGCAGTTTGGATTGTCAGTGGATTTTTGTATCTTCGCTTTCATGGGGTACTTTGGTTCACATAATCATTCAAACTTCGTTTTTCTTCTTCTACAGTTTGATGGATTTGCAATAGCCCTCTGCCCCATATTCTTCTTGGCGGATACAACCTGTTGATGTCACTTTGTGGATGTAAAGCGTGGTACATATTCAAAAGTTTACACATTTTCTGGCCCAGGCTTTCCAGATTGTTGTTCTTGTTGTTGTTAACAAAGTGCAGGGTCTGCTTTGCTTGTGATAGAGTTAAGTGTTGCCTCAGCACATAGCAATGTAATTGCAAGAAATTCTTTATAGCAGGAGTGCGTGCATTATATACAAGGTTGAAGTTATGGTGCTTCAGATGCCTTTCAAAAAAGTCCACTAAATGTGTATGCAGCTGCACTGGGTTGCAGATTTTACAAATCTTCACAGCTGCACAATTGGGTCAGTTTGCATTGAAAATTACAATCCTCAAACAAAACAAACCTCTAAAAATTGGCTGACCAACTACCTCCATTCTGTCCTCAAAGGAGAAGAAGTGGAAGAGAGCCATGAATTTTCTGCCTCTGCAAAAGTTTTCTTCCCTGCCCACGTCGGTCGTGAAAGTGTTGCAAAACTGGCTTTGAAGCCATTCCTACCAGTAAAAGTTATAATTCTCTAGATGGAACACATGTATTCAACGCAAAAACCACAATCAACAGCAACAACATCAACTTTCATAAAGGTTGTCTGGAAAATTTGTATATTGAGAAAAATCAGGTCAGGAATCAGGGCTGGCAATAAATTGTGCGTTGCATGAGGGAGCCAGATGTGCTGAGAAAAAGCTTAATATAGGTTGGCCCCATTATAAGTCCTTGTAGGTTTCATACTTTGTCAAACAATTAAAATGGACGATTCTCTGGCTATTCAGATGAAGAGTTAGGGGAGCCAAATGGAAGCCAGAACATTCATGGGGTGTAAAATATTCGACACTATATTCAATATTAATATAGTAATATTAAATACCACAGGACAAAAACAGCAACATGAGCATTTTAGTATTTTAAAAGCAGAGATAAAGCAGGCAATTGAAATTGGCAATTGATTTATAGTATGCTTTAAATATTTGTGCTAAAAGTTCAATTAGAGGCTGGGAGTACCTTTCAAAGGAGAAATGAATTAGCACTCCTAGGAAGAGTTGGGAAGGGGGAAAGGTGAGTTAATTGACAGGTAACCCACAGCTTTTAGAATCCTTCTGGTGTAATAATCTATTTGGGAGAAGGTAGAATTGTGTGTGAGAGAGTTTGAACTGTTTGATTTGCAGTTCTTCTGATCTTGTGTACTATCTCTCATTGCAAACATTGTAGGAGCATCAGCCTAACCTAGGTTCAAGGAGGGAGTGACCTTTAGATTCAAAACCACGCCTTGTTTGAATGTAAATACTGCTGGCAGTAGATCTTCTCCCTTAATGCTTCTGGGGATGGGGAAGGTCTCTGCAAAACAGTCCTTCTGTTGTGTTGCCAGAGGAGCATTTCTGCCCTCACCTATCCCCAGCTGATTATTTAGGGGAATTGGGATTGCAATGCTCTTCAGCGTCTGAAAATATGGAGAAGACACAGAATATATCATGAAAGAGATACCCCAAATGTTCAATAGTCATCAAGTTCATCTTTTCTCTCTGAGTTTCAGATTAGTTGGCAGGACTGTTAAGTTATAAAAAAAAACTGGTTATAAACACAGCAATAGTTTAGTATTCTTTAAAATGTATTCTGCTAGAGTCTTTTGGTCTACAGGTAGCCCTTGGTTCATGAGCACCTATTCAGCAACCTCCACGATCACATGATTTTACTTCCTATGCTTGGCAACTGACTCTCACTTATGAGGATTGCAGAGTCCCATGGACATGCGTTCGCCTTACTTCTTCCCTGCTGGCTTCCCACAAGCAAATAGAAAAGCTGGCAGGGAATGTTGCAAGTCACTCTGGGGAGTCCCCCATGGCCTTTCTGCACTTGGACTCACTTTACAACTGTATCAGCAATTCCAATCCTGATTGCTGTCATAACCCGAGGACTATTTACTGTATATGTATCTTGTCTGCCTACCATAGTATTTTGTGTGCATCTTTACATTGGTTAGTTTTTTTTTCCCCTTGCACAATTATTTATTGCATATACTTGATATGGTGTCATTTTCTCTCCTTCCCTTTTCTTCGTGTGTGTGTGTGTGTGTGTGTGTATGTGCGTGTGCATGTGTGTGCGCGAGCATAATTTCTAAAAAAGAAAACCACCGGATAAATCATCTTGCAAAGGTTTAGTACTTTTAAAAGGTGCCTTGATTTGTTCCTCTCACAACATGTTGTGCATTTTACTTTTATTTTTATTTTTTTAATATATTTTTATTATTTTTACATTTAAAACAATGCAATACCGCGGAGTCGGAGTGACCATACATTCACATTATGTACAGCTAGTTTCAACCATTAACAGTTAATCTACTTAATACATTGTCTGTCCTTCTGTCTAATCACAATATATACATTTGTTCCAGTATTGTCATCTGGTCTTATACCAATCATAAAATCTGTTCCATACTTCAAAATATTCTGATTCCCCTTTATTTTTAAGTTCAAGAGTGAGCCTATCTGCTTCTGCACAGGCCAACACTTTTCTGATTGTATCAAGTTCTGATGGTGTATTTTCTACATGTTGTGCATTTTAGTTGACACACCGCTGAAAAGAAGAGAATGCTATTTCTTACTCTGATGCTTATTCAAGTATCACTTTCAGGGGTGTCAAACTGGCAGCCTACGGGCCGGATGCCAGGTTGACATGGATTTTAATTTGTAAAAACTGCAGTCCTGCCAGCTGGATGCGCAGACTACACCCACACCAGCTCCATGAAGGGGAAAAAAATGTCACAATACATCATGTGGCATCAACATGATGTGCCGAGATTGACACTCGTGACTTAGGCAGCAGATCTATCTGTAAGTATGGGTTACCTTATGTAGATATTTTAATTTCATAGTTTCCATAGAGCACATGGATTCTTTCTGATAGACACATTCTATCATTCTATGTGCTCATGTTCACTGCTGGCTTACATGCTATTCACTGCTACTCATAATCTTGTACAAGACATCTAGGCCAGTGGTGGGATGCACAATTTTTTACTACTGGTTCTGTGGGCATGGCTTGGTGGGCGTGGCTTGGTGGGCATGGCAGGGGAAGGATACTGTAAAATCTCCATTCCCTCCCCACTCCAGGGGAAGGATACTGCAAAATCCCCATTCCCTCCAAATCAGCTGGGACTCAGGAGGCAGAGAATAGATGAGGGTGGGTCAAGTCAGAGGTGGTATTTACCGGTTCTCTGAACTATTCAAAATTTCCACTACTGGTTCTCCAGAACTGGTTAGAAGCTGCTGAATAACATCTCTGATCTAAGCATAGGAATGTTGAGACATTTCCTTTATTTCTGCTAGTCCAATCTTCTCCATGCTGATGCTTTCTAGATACCTTGGTAACTGGCAGCACCTTCAGATAAAATTATTCTAAATATTCTAAATAAAATTGAACTGAAGATAACTTTATTTAATTACTCCATCTCATTAGATCACCCCTACAGCATGCAGCATATAGCTCAGTCTTCTCTGCATACCCCTCTGTTTTCCCCAGCTACATATGAAGCAACCAGTCTCTCTGTCTCCTTCTTCTTCTGAAAACATTTTACAATTTCTGCCTGCTTGCTCAGTATTTTTCTTGCTTGCAATCTGAGCATAAAGTAATTTTTCACATGTGAGTTCCCATAAAAATGCACCTGCAATCCCTATTTTTTTCCTTGAGGGCTACTTGCACTAATCCATCATCCTGCCATTACATTATTTTAAACATGCTTTGCTTTACAATATAGCTTTGACATCAGATCTAAGTGTTGCAAGTAAGCTTACATAGCACTAAGTCTGGATACACATTGGGTTTATTCCCCTGCAAATCACTATATTCTAATCTATTTCATGAGAAATAGATTAGACTATAGAGAATCCAATTGATTTGGGTTGGAGAACCCAATTAGTTTCATTGGAGAACCCAATTGGTTCCATAACCCCTTCAGTTTCATGCTCTGTTTTCATTATTTCTATAGTCATTAACTAGTCATCAGTTAACCAGGGAACACCATGGAAATCTAGCCTGAAGCAGAATCACCCTATATGAGCATAAGGAAGGGATCATGAAATAAAAGGAAAGTGGACCTTGATTTGTACTCTTTTTCTTTTTAATACATGGGTATATGTGAGAGATACAATGAACCCCATTAAACTGTTGTGAAACAATAAAACATGCTCTGGGAAATATGCTTTGATTAGTTATGATAGCTCCTTAGCTGTGATACTGAAAACTAGAGTACTGTATTTTAATTTAGGGTAAAAACTTTCCAGATTTTAATCCCTGTAAATTTGTCATAGCCTATAGCAGGCATGTCCAAAGTGCGGCCCGGGGGCCAAATGTGGCCCTGTTTCAAATTTCAAGCGGCCCGCAGCCTCTTCTCCCCACTGGTGTTATTTGTTTAGTCTTTCATAAAATACCGTAATTTTCGGAGTATAAAGATGCATCTTTTTCCCCTCAAAAAAGAGGCTAAAAATCTGGGTGCATCTTATACACTGAATACAGCATTTTTTGCTTCCCAAAACTCTGCCCCCTTCACCAAAATGGCTGTGCATAGCCTTTAGGAGGTTTTCAGAGTGCTCCTGGGGGCTGTGGAGGACATAAATGAGCAAAAAACGGGCCATTTTTTGCTCAACTTTGCCCCCCCCAGCCCCCAGGAGCACTCTATAAGCCTCTTAAAGGCTATTCATGCCCTTTTAAAAAAAAGGCCCATTTTCGTGGGAGAGTACAAAAACTTTTTTTTAAATTTGCCTCTTCAAAATTTTGGTGCGTCTTATACTCTGAAAAATACGGTAGTTAATTCACATTTAATGTTAAGGGTTCAAAGAATGTCAGGCTGAATGATCGGCCCCACACATTTTCACCTCACCAAATCTGGCCCTCCTCGCAAAAAGTTTGGACACCCCTGGTCTATAGGAAAGTTCTATGGGAACTGTAATGTTGAATATGTGGAGGATACCAGATTGCCCATCTTGCTTTAAATTTTAAATATCTAAACTCTGGGGGGGAAATGGAATACAGAAGAGACTAAAATTTCTGTTTTGGCTTGCTCGCCCAGCCCTATTTCCAGCCAATTTAGCTGCACCAGACTTCTTAGACTTCTTTTGCAACTTGCAAGAGAAAGTTTGGATGAGAGCCTCTGAATTTGGGCTCTATTGCTGAAAGGCAGATAAGATGCTTGCCACAAAAGGGTAGTTTTGTGTGAGGAGAGATGTTGGACTAAGGCTGTTTAGTCTCCTAATCCGAAACTGGGAGGTGAACCTGCCCATCTCAAAAGATGGCCAGGAAGATGATCTCTTGTTCCCTTAGGCAGATAAAGGTGCCACCTTTACCTTCACTGTAGAAATGTGAAAGTCTGTCATGGATGCAATACTGTAGAAGACACGTCTTGGAAAACAAAATTGCAGCCAATTTATGAGAGGAGGAGGAGTGAGAAAGAAACAAAGCTTTGCTGGAAGAAGGAGAAATAACGGGAAATGGAGAAAAGGGAAGGCACAGCACTAGGGAAACAAACAGAGATCAAATGAAAATTTATGGACTGATACACACGGCGATAGAGCATTGTAATACTCCCTGCTGCTCTCCTAGTACACTTAGACCTGTTCACATTGTTCTCCTGGTACACCAAGAACATCCAGGGGAAGGACTTCAAGGATCTTTTATATTGCCACTGTGGTGCAAAAAAGTTCTTCATGTAGAACAGAACATGTGATAATTAATCCAACATTTCTGACTTGGGTCAAAAAGTACAGTGTAATGACAAACATCCCCATTATTTCACTGTGTTCTCTTCAGTTGTTGTCTTATATTCTCTCTTAAATTATTTTTTAGTGTTTTACTGGTCATCTGGAGCAGGGTATTTTTCCCTAAGCAAACAATTCTCATCATAATATGCTTTCCTAGACAAACAGCGCCTTGCTCCAAAATGAAACATGAAAAATAAAAACCGAGTGAATGAGAAAAAGCACCCTTGGCTGGATTCTGCTTAACATTATCTGATCTATAGTATTTGTTATTCCTTGGATGGTCTATTAATGTCTTGCCTTTCCAAAGCAATGTGCCAGCAGCCATGTGAGGGTGATTTACGTGTGTATCCCTTCAGTCTAGACACCCATGAGGACATCACTAAATGGATAGCATGAGCTTTTGGCTGAGAGGAGTCAAAAAGTAATTAACTAAAAAAAAAAAGCTGGGCATGAGTTGCAATCCACCATGATATCAATACATTATTGTTCACTGGATGGTTTGCTGGTATTAATAAGGAGTTTACAGAGTCAGCATATTGCCTCCAACAATCTGGGTCCTCATTTTACCCACCTTGGAAGGATGGAAGGCTGAGTCAACCTTGAGCAGTGAGAATCAAACTGTTGGCAGTGGGTAGAATCAGCCTGCAATAATGCATTCTAACCACTGCTCTCTTAGGGGCAGAGAGGGAGGAAGAGGAAGACTAAGGGAATCAGGCAAATGATCAGCTGTTTCTTATCCTGGCAAAGATGATTCTGTGCACAGCTGTAAATAGTAGATGTGGAAATGTTTGTCCTGGCAGTTATCATTATTATATGTAGATTGCATTGAGCAGGACAACTACACAGAAGCCAATTTTGTTTTAAATGCCTCGCATTGATGGATCCTCACTTTGATTTATATGCATTGCAAAATGGCTTGTATAGTACATAAAATATAATTATACCAATTGCTTCCTTTATTAACTGCTTGCTCTTACTTGGTGAACTGAAAGTCTTGGTGATTTGACATCTGGTGGCCTGAAAGTCTCTCTGCCACACATATACAAACACAATCAGATACTATTCAGCATAAATTGTCAAAGGATCATGTGGCAGTAAATGGGTTTAATGTGACAACAAACTTTTGCCTTGCATTATCTGAAAATATTCCATTTAGAGATACATCTAAATGTATGTAGATGTTTCTCTTTGTATTATTACTATGCAAAGGAAAAGTTAGGAAATATTAATGGGAAGACTTAACTGGGTTCATACATAACCCTTGGCTAGGGACTTTTTAAATCACGATTTATTGAAAAACTATAATCGTCTACTTAATCAGCATTCCAAGGAAGGAAAAATAAAGGTGCCACTTAATATTTTTGGAGAGTACAAGGACCATAGTGAGTGGCATGACAATGAACAATAGATTTTCTACCTTTCGTTGTTTTTTCCCGGCATGCTGCTGGTTCTTTGTCATTTCAGTTACGTTAGGCTTATTTTTGTTGAATAATTTCCAGTTTACAACTTACACTGCATAATTTGAGGGCATTTCTACTTTGAAATTATAGGACCATGCACCACTGAGTTCCAGCAATCATACCACTAAAATTCATAAGCAGAAGGATTTGATGGCTACAGAAAACAAGTGTGGTTAAAGGTTGTTCATTTCTACATTAAGCAAAGACCAAACAAACGTGAGATGACATGTAGATAACCACAAGCAACAGCTGGAACAAAGAGCATGAAATTGGTCAGAAAAACGGCTGCAAGCTTCAGAGAGCTCTGTTATCAAATAACATGGCTTCTTTCTCTACAGAAGATGCATGGAGCTGATGACGCATTATGTCATTCCCCGTGTTTGTGTATCAAGGACACTGCCTATGATTTCGTTCTGAAGGGGGACTCAATATGGATGACTGTGGATGCAACTGTTAGAAATAATGAAAGCTGTAGAGGAGAATATAGAATCAGCCAATTAGGCCAGCTTTTCTCCGTGTTTTCAAGTAAAAATATTGTTTTGCAAGTGACTCAAACCCCAGACATAACAAAATGAGCCTACATTTGTTCAAAAATAAAAATAAAAATGATACCTAATCTCATGGCAGTTTGTTAACTCTTTCTTGCCAGAGAATTTTATCGTGCCCTCAAGTTCAGCTTTAATTCCCTTTTTCTCTAGGTGAGTTACCACATTGTGTGGTGCAAGAAATTGAAAAGAAACCTCTCTCTGATCGCTGGTCTTAAGCAGTGGAAGAGTTCTGACAAATCTCTCCACTGTAGACAGTTGTTTTATATCTACCAAAAACAGAACAGGCCTGGCTCTCCCCTCTTGACAATCTATTTTGTTCTTGTTCAGTGAGTACAGATGAGTTAATATTAAGAAGCAGAGCGATTAGCGGCCAAGATTAACTAGGTGACGATGGAAGGTTGTTGTTATCCTAAAAGTTTCTGGTCTCCAGTGAGAAAAATGGCTTGTACAGTATGTTTGCTCCAGTCAGCCATTTTGGGATGTTGAAATCATACCTGGGCTCTCTCCTGAGCCCACATTTATTTTTATGAAGACAGCCAAGAGGGAATTTTTTTTTCCTAATTGTGGTATAATGGAAATACAATATCCTTCTAAAATAGGGTTGCTTGGCTCCAACTCTGATGTTCTTTCAGGTCCAAGGAAAATCTTTTTACTTGTTAAAACTTTTTAGGATATTTTTCAAGTTGGTTCCCAGGCTGCTGAAAAATTGCTTGTTTCTTTATTTGATTTATTTATTATATGCCACCAGTTTCAGTGATTTGACTTGCAGCCATTTTATTCATGGACATGGTTAGTTTTTTTGCTCCCTTGATAGCATTTGCTGTTGTAAATATGCCTAATATTTGAATGTATACTTATATTTAAATTGTTGGTTCTGTTTTCATTTTCATTCTACCTGTAACTTTCTCAAGACAATACTAGTGTTCAAAGTCTGTGTCCCCAACTCTTGTGAAGGCATTTCACTGCAGAGAATCCTGGTATAAATTATGACTTTGTAGGGCTAGCAATTGATCAGAAAGAACTGGACTGAATTGTCCCATTTGTTATGTTGATCCCCAAAAGGATGCGAAGACACCAGGGTGCCTGTTTATATACTAAACAGACTCCAGACCTCATCTGACTTCAATAAAAATTATATGAATGAAAAGAAAAAATAGATGCCATGCTGCAAAGTAAGGCATCACTTTCTAGTATCACCTTTATTTCCAAGAATGCATTGGGTTATTCCATGGCATTTTCAGAAAATGCAATGAATTGAATTGGCTGCAACATTTATTCTTTATTGGGAACTGGACCCTCCTGTACCAAAATAGAACAAAAACAAGAAAAGGCAGTGGATAAAAACTTTTACAGGGGAGCTCAGGGACAGCTAGATTTTAAATAAATTTATTCTAGTGCATTTTACATAAAAGGCTCCCATTCCCTGAATGGGCAACAGTACTTCCAGTAGCAATTTTGTGAGTTTCCACATATTCATACAAAGGTTTGTAACTTTTGCTTTAATATCAGTCCAATCTGCTGAAATGTTGGCATTTCCTATATATCTGTCTGTCTGTCTCTACATACAGTATGTATATGTGTATGTGTGTATACACCTCTCTCTCTCTCTCTTTCTTACATCCTGCATATTTTACTAGGATTGTGTTGCCTCTGTGTGTTTTTGTGAACTTTCGTTTACCAGTTTCTCTCATTACACTACATTTGGTTCCTACATTTAGTTGATTTTGTTTTAAAAGAGTTATTCTGTTAATGGACAGATAGAATCCAGAGCCTCTTTGTTGTTTTTTCCCCTCAAACATAACATTGGATTGGAAAGCCTAAAACACTAAAATTTTGTAAGATTTTAGTCATTTCTTTTGGATCATCATAAATAATGCAATTGCAGAGCCAACTTGGCTGGGAAAAGTGTTAGTCTATTTACAGGCCTGCTGTATCCTTTATATATGCAACCATGTATTTTGGTACTGTGGTTTAGACTGCTGCTCTATATCTACAGTACTTTCTTGGAAGCAAGTTCAAATGCATGCTTGTGCTCTACATAGTTAGTTTTCTTTGTTTTAAATGTCACTGCAGTTCACAAAACATGGTCACATACCTTTTCAGAATGAACTGTGGTGTATAAAATATTGTTGTATTTTCATTCCACACTCATCTCAATGTAGGATTGCAATATCTCACTCAACGTGCTAGCTTCATTTCCCACTAGTTACTTTTTAAATAACATGGATTTGTCGATGCTGTCATTTGGCACAAGTGATACCTTCACCGCAATCATATTTTATTTATTTCATTTGACACTGCCCGAGTCCAATTGAATCTGGGCAGCTCACAGCAAACATACAAGACAACAAATATACAATCAAAAATGGAATGTAAAACAATAAGCTGGTGAATCTGATCAGCAAAACAAATGTATCATATATCCAGCAAGAGACTCCAACCACCCTAGCCCAAAGCCTGGGAAAAACTTTATCCATATACACGTTATCACATAGGCACATGATTCACTGTAATTACATGCAAAATATACCAGGGAACCATTAATTCCAGATTTCAAAGCTTGACTTGTCAAAAACGTCTTAAAGAAATCTATTTTATAAATTCTTTAGTCTGATAACACAGACTACTGACAGTTCCTTAGAAGATCTGGTCCTAAGTTAATTGTTGGACAAACTAGTAGCATCTTTCATATTGATAAACATAACAGCAGATGGTTATATTTACTATAATGTTTAGCTTCAGAGTATTACTGAGAAGCTCACAAGTGACAACCTATAATTGGCTTTGGTATTAATATTGGCATCATGTATTGTATTTTGTTGTTTTTTCATATTTATATGATATCCTTTCTCTAGTAGCTCAAGCCCATGAATGTAATACTCCTTGATTCCAACTTATACAAGACCTGTGTGGTAGGTTGGACTAAGAGCGGCTGACTGGACTTAAATTACCCAGTAATTTCTCTCTGGTTGAAGGTAAATATAAACCAAAGTCTCCCAGTCTTTAATCATCATAGTATTTTGTTTCATTAGCTTAGCATGTTTATCAGTTGAGGAAATTACCAATTAATATATCTAATGGGAGCAAATCCATTCCCTTCTTGCACTGATGAAGTCACCTTATTTGGTAATGAAACATCTGCAAAACAATAACTAAGCTCAGAGAGTACCCAGGACCCCATAATTATACCCTGAGCTACAAATACTCCCTTCTATTGGTACAGTTAAAACATCTTCTCACAAAAATGCAGCAAATGTGTGGAGTTTCACAATGCTGCTGCTGCCACATCAGTGCTGGTTTCAATCCATAAAGCCCTGTATGGCTTGGTGCTGAGGTGCTGTATTTCAGGACTGCCTTCTTCAATTAGAATTGAGAGGTATGACCTGAACACAACAACCATCTTCCACTGAAAAGTTCAACAAAGACCTTTTCATATGCACAAATTGCATGAGATCTGTATTCCACACAAATGATTCATTTGGGCAGAGCCTAAGTGCATACTGTACATTTCTATTTGTGCCAACATTGTTCAGAATTTAGTATGAATCTAAGGATGTTGGTGGTGGAAGATCCATTCTCCCATATTTGTCCTTTGAAAAAGATTAAGGGATGGCATCAGGCTTTTTGAAATAGAGCTGGCTGTCATTAAGTCCTGGAAAGGAAGGAAACCAGTGTTTTAACTATATCTGGAATACTGATAAGAACAACCTTCTGTCTTTACTTAATTCTTCCCTGTATTTTGCATTTTCTTCCCTCTAAATCATTTTGAGCAATGTTCTGTGACTTTGTCTTCATTTCCTCCATGAAGGATGTTACTGGAGTTTGTGGCATTTTCCTTTTACTTTACTGATAGTAGCAACTAATGGAATTTGCCCTCTGCAAGCAGGGTTATGAGTTCCCTTCAGTGGAGAAAGTAACATCTTTGTTTATACTTAACTTTATGTTAAGTAAATACTTAACATTAGGTTTATCAGATTTATGGGAAAGCTACATTGTGGTATTCTTGGTACCTCTTAATTATTGAAAGTTATTACAACACCAGGATATGACGTTTGCTACTTGGTTATGGTTCTTTGAGCATGGAAATCAGTTTTACTCCGGAACAGAAATTTTACAAGAAGCCTTCAACTTCTCCTTAGTTCTATGGTCCTGTTTCTCTTTCTATAATCCAGAAATACCAAACCAAATTGCAACCAATAGTAAGAAGAACAGTTTGAGAATGGAATGACTTACCTAGGGATATAACATCTTCTTTGTTGAACATTTTCACACACAGGCTGTGCAGACATAGTTTAGGAATATTTCGGTTTGGATTCTCTTACTTTCTATAGCCTTCTTAGAGCCTTCAGTAACCAACTCTATGATTCCTTGATTTTGGTGTTGTAGATTGGAGCTCCTTGCTTCAGTGCTCTCCTATGTTAAAAGAGACTTCCTGTCATGCAAAAAGTTGACCTCGGATGCATCCTTTCTTTGACATGCTACATTTCAATACATGGGGGAAGCCATTTCTGATGTTGAAGAGCACTCGGAGACATGAACTTTCACTCAAACCCTGGAGAACTCTTTGCACTTGGTCCAAGGTAAAGACAGGTGCTCCCTTGGCATCTGTCCATCTCATGCATCATACTGTGCTCTGCTATTTTGTTACTCCTTTCAGTATCATTTCAATTGGAGAGACTGTTGTGTCTGATGTTTTTAATTTTGTGTTCTGAGAACAATAATCAGAGGAAGATGTTATATTCTAACATTTCTTCTCTTCAGTGATTTGCCATGAAGGTGAAATTAATTTTCTCTAAGTCAATGAATTTACATTCTATTAATTTCTATATAGGGTGGATTCAGTTCAAAAGTATTTCTATCACTTTTAAAGAAATGCCACCCCTCCCCCACAACTTACTATTCAATTTGGCAATGCTGTAGAATTGGGCAATCAAAGTGAGACTTCAATGGGCATGAACAATTATATGAAAACATAGCCAAATAGAAGACTTTTTTTGTGTTTAATGGAATTGCAGTTACTTTTCTTAAAATATTGCCTGCCTCTGAGAATAACTCTTCCCATTCAAGATGGGTTACATACATAAAAGAGGTGAGGTTAATAAAATCAGCATCCTGCAAAAGTTAAAACATCCCTCCATGACAGTAACTTCTATTCCAAACCCAAACGTCTATTCCAAATCCTAGATATGTTTGCCCATATGTAAGGTCAAAAATGGGAAATTTTTATTCTAAACTTTATTAAAAGTTAATGGTGAAAGGATCCTTTAGGTGGAGTTGTATCATTTCAAAATATTCCCAAATTTTACCAGTTCTTAAACTACAGATAGATTCTTCAGAGTATGCAGATCCCATAATGCCTGTGTTCAAATAAAAAACTGTCCATCACTTTAAAAAAGCAATTTCTTGCCATTTTATTTCTTAAAGCTTTCAATGAGTCATATTGGAACTCAAGAAACATGCTATGTGCAGATTGATATCTTTATTATAACCAGGCAAACTGTTAGTAAATGAATAGCAGCGTTAGGAATTCCCCTAACTTTTCATCAAAGGAAACCTATATGTTTCCTATCACACTTAAATTGAAAGGGAGCTTATGTGCCCTTTTTAAATATTAAACATCATGAGAAAAAAATAATTAATCAAAAATTAATCACATGGACTAGAAATAGCCTGATCATTCATTTCTGCACATCTCTTTGCAGTGGTTTAAGTATTACTTTAATTGCATCATAGTCTTTGCATATAGTTTCTGCTCTGATTGCTAATTATGCTTCAGGAGGCAATTAGTGATTTCTGTGTTCCTGATACTTTAACACAGTTTTTATTTTTTCTAGGTTATGCTTACTATAGATTCCATTTGTTTTTAACCCTTGAAATGTACCTTTCTATGCATTTTATAGATACAATAGAATTTGAAAAGAAAGATGGACCCCTAGCTCTTTTTCTGCTGTCAGTTTTCTATGTTTCTAAAATGCTATTTATATTTTTAAAATCGATATTTTCCATTGATATTTTCAAACAGCCTTAGTACGTTGTATAGAAATTACAATTTTCTGTTGCCAATAAAAAGCTGGATTGCATTATTGTACATTTCACTGATACATCATGCAGATGGGGGGAGTTAGCTGGCTGAAAGACGTTTATTGCGCTATAATATAGGAATGGTGTCATGGCAGTCAATTTGGCACCTTAGCGCTATTATAAAAGGATCTCCATAGAACAGTATGTTCAACAGGAGAGTGACAAGTCTATTCTACAATTTGGAATACAGAATGTGAATAGTAAAAATAGGAGTTCAGTTGGGGGAAAAGCTATTTTAAAGAAGTCATGCCTTTTATACGTGATGGAAACATAGCTAAATGTAAAGTTCTTATTTCTGTCAATTGTGCAAGAGTCAAAATGTTCTTCTCTTGTTTCTTTATTGGTTTATGAAGTCTTGTTAGGTCAATCCATGTTTTGTTCACCAAGCTATCATCAATTTTCCATCCACCCTATGGATGTTTTTGGAACATTACCTGATACCATATATTCATTACATGCCTGAAGACTTGAAAACCAATTTTATATATAAATTTGTAGAACCTTTTAATTCCTTTTGCTCATTTTGTAAGCAATTTAGGTTCTGATCTAAATCCAAATAACCAATTGGAAGGATCCAACTTTACAATTACAGGTGTTTTTATTCTAAATTATAGGCTCTTCTGGGCAGAGGTGCCATTTTCCATGGAACTCACTTGGAAGATGACATGCTAGAGATGTCAAGAAAATTAATCATCTCAACACAGAGCCAAGTCAAACAGATAATCATTTATGAAGGAAAATGCCAAATAACTCAGTCCACTGATTCACTTTGTTCAGGAAATCCCCAAAGTCTCAGGTTTCTAATCCTACTCTTGTTTTTACACTTCTTCCCCACTCCTCTCTGAAGAGCCCCTTTGTCTTTCAGTGCAACTGGAACTGAACTGTCATAGCCAGAGGAAGTATTTTTTCCAACTCCGCAGCTGTACTGTCCGAGCCTATTCCTGGAATTAGCTTAATCTTACCCTGAAATGGGGGCAAGGAGATGGAAACTGGACTCCTCTCTCATTGACTGCCTCCAGCTTCTCAACAATCCCTTTCCTTCTAATTCTGCACCCACATGAGTTCCACTAAGTGAAGTAGAGGTGAATACCCCAAGGAAAGAAGTACCTTTTTCTTTCTTTCTTTTTGCTCCTGGAACAAGTGGTTTAAACAAACAACCATAAAGAAAATGTCAGGAGCATACTTTTATATTAGTATTTTCTCAAATCTGTGATTTGCCTTAATGTTTTTAGTTTTTCACAAGAAAGCAATTGAGCAAGGGATTCTTTTGGGCTTCAGTGTTATTCTAAGAACACAATTAAGACTCATACATACAGACTACATAGCATTTTTTTCGGCATATAAAACACACTCAAAAAAGAGGCTGAAAATCTGGGTGCGTTTTATAAACTGAATACAGGATTTTTTTTGCCTTACGAAACCCTGCCCCTTCACCAAAATGGCCGGGCATAGCTTGTAGGACGCTTTCAGAGAGCTCCTGGGCTCTAGGGAGGGCAGAAATGAGCAAAAAATGGGCCATTTTTTGCTCAGTTTTGCCCCCCAGCCCCCAGGAGCACTCTATAAGCTTTCTAATGCCCCCACTTTTTGACAAAAAATGGGCCCGCTTTTTGTTCATTTTGGGGGGGCACCCCCCCGGGAACACTCTACAAGCCTCCTAAGGACTATTCATGCCCTTTTTTATGAAAAAAGGCCAGTTTTCATGAAAAATGGGCATTTTTGGGAGGTTTGCAGAGTGCAATTTTTTTTTGTTTAATTTGCCTCTTCAAAACCTTGGAACGTCTTATACTCCAAAAAATATGGTATATGTCATAGTGATAGCTCACATATTAAGGTCAGGTCAATTCTGATGAGCAAGACTATCTGGAACCACATGAAAGCCAAAAGTAACTAAATTAGTGGATCAGAGAAGTTATAGTACTGCTTTAATCATGCTGCTAAGACCACACTCGGCATACTGTGTCCAATTCTGATCACAATGATATAAAAATATTGAGACTCTGGAAAGTGTGCAGAGAAGAGCAACAAGGATGATAAAGGTTCTGGAGGCTAAATAATATTACAAACAATTGAAGGAGTTAGATACGTCTATCCTATCAAAGAGAAGGATTAGGGGGGACATAACTGTCCTCCCATCCTTGAGGGACTATCACTTCCATCCTCCTCTCTCCTCTCTTCTCATCTCTCAAAGATACAGGGCTGGACTTTGGCATCAAAACCAACAGGGAAGAAATAAAAGGAACCTAGTCTTCCTTTTGTTATTCTCCTTACAAAGCTTTATAGAAAAATGTGTACAGTCATATTTCTTCTACTTTGAGCTGCCATCATTGAACAGATCTAGGAAAAAGAGACTTCTTGCACCCATTCAAACGAAATACAGTATGTGATACGGTCAGGCAGAGCAGGGTCTTTAAAACAAGATGAAAAACATTGTCTTGCATATTCTACTAGAGGTTTATTGCAATTGGCAAATTATGCTGGATATCTTCTGGTCCTAATACATTCAATCAATGTTGATTTATGCACAACCTTACCACCATCGGGCCATAATCTCTTTTTGATGGCAGCTGTTGAAGTGTAGAATCAAAACATTTTGTTTTGATGAAGATCACGTGTATGGCTAGAGTTTCTTAAAAGACAGTCAATGGGATGAAAAGTTGTATCAATGAAATTGTACCAGGTAATGAAAAGGGGAAGTAAAGTAGGTCATTTTCAGCTTCCAGAGAAGAATAGAAGATGGATTAATCAAAGTAGGAAACACTGTCCTTTACTGGAATTACAGAAAACTTTTCCATGAATGAGGGAAGAAAAAAGACACCTCAAATATCTAAATCTTTCTATTCTGGGGTTGCGATTTTAGCTTTTTTATTCAGCTGAAATGGCTTATAATATAATAGGCATAAACTGATTTGGGATTTTCTATTTAAAGTAATTATCTTTATTTCCTCAGATTCCACACTGTTATTTATTTAATCTGTGGCTGAATAATTGTGTCTGCTTGAGGCAGACCTGTAAGCCCTAAGCACTAAGTCTCCTGTCTTCAATGGTACTTGTTATAGTCTTACGTTTTGGTACAATGTCATGCATATTATGTGTAGCAGCTTTGTTAACATGTCCTGTTATATTTATTTTTTATAAATTTGATTCCTTTTTCATTAAAGAACTATCCATAACATTCTCTTCAGGGTTTTTACATTCCCTTGGTGTAGATTTCACCATCCTTGCTGACATTAAATAGCTGCAGGCAGACTATGCTCCCTTTCTTTGCTGAACTTGTCTGCAAACTGGTTATTGATTCTGTGACTTGCTGCGAAAGATGGAAGAATCATGCCCAGGGGAGAAGGATGTCAGGAAAAGAGGAAATAGTGGGGCAAAAAGCAAACACATATTGTTCTAGGATTCTGTTGCTCTTTTTGTCCATGGAGAGAGGGAAATGATGGAGGGGGGAAGGAGGGAGGGAGGGAGGGAGGGGGAGAGAGAGAGAGAGGGAGAGGGAGAGGGAGAGGGAGAGGGAGAGGGGGGGGAGAGAGAGAGAGAGAGAGAGAGAGAGAGAGAGAGAGAGAGAGAGAGAGAGAGAGAGAGAGAGAAGGCAAGAAGGGTTTCTTGCCAGAAAGGTGGTGCAATTGTGTCTTAAGTATTGTAGCTCTCACAACATAGTCAACAACACAGCATTGCATAGGCATGACTTCACATTTCCCCCCTCCCCTGCCCATTAGAGTGCTTTCTTCTAGTTCCATTGTTTGCAGTTGAGAAATGTATGAGCTCACCATCTCCTTAGATCAGGAAATGAGAAGGATGATACAGAAATTCATTTTGATACTTCAACTTTCTATAAATTTAAAAAAAATTGTTAGAAGCTCCATATGAGTAAGACAATGAATCACCTTCCAGGAAGCACCTCAGAGGGTTGTTCTCTCTTCGGCCACATCTCATAAATACCCTGTGAAGTGGTGATAATGAACCAAAAACTCTTCCCAGTTGAAGTGCACTCATTTCCTAGATTGTCTGCCTTTAAAATGTGCACATCTAAGGGACTATCATCAAAGTCACTTTCCCTGTTGGCTGGTTTGAAAGTGATCTTATTCCTGATCTCAAGGCCCTAATTGGCTAAGAGGGTAAAATGGGTGTTTTGCTCCTTCCAGATTCTGTATTATATGCCAGAAATCACCATCCAAGGACATCCTGACAAATAAATGGTACAAATATAAATGCTGATTCTTAATTGCTTACCCTTATTAGACTAATAGCTGCTTGTTGATCAGAAAGGTCAGAGTTCGGCAGTTCGAATCCCTAGTGTTGCGTAATGGAGTGAGCTCCCATTACTTGTCCCAGCTTCTGCCAATCTAGCAGTTTGAAAGCATGTAAAAATGCAAGTAGAAAAAATAAGAACCACCTTTGATGGGAAGGTAACAACGTTCTGTGCACCTTCGGTGTTTAGTCATGCCAGCCACATGATCATGGATGTTAGATATTAGCTTCAATTATAGTGGTTGCCACCAAGGTCCTGTCTTCTGGTGGGAACAGAGGTTTAATCTCATTGGTTGAAGGGTCTGACAGCTCCCTATAAAAGGGCTGCTGTCAGACTCAACCTTCACTGGATTGTACATACTTGTTCTGTTACAATAAAGAGCTGTTGTTGCCTTTAGCCTGAGTGTGTCTTTCCATTACCCGATCTAACAATGGAGACTTCTTTGGACAGCGCTGGCTCTTCAGCTTTGAAATGGATATAAGCACTGCCCCCTAGAGTCAGGAACGACTAGCACATATGTGCGATTGGCACCTTTACCTTTTTATCACTTCAGAAGATCCCTAAGAATCATATTTCCCACCCATCCCCACTCTCAAATGTCATTCAGTTGAAATTACTTCTTTCATTCAATCTTTCCACTTAAAATGCTTTGATATTAGTATACAAGTCTAACTTTACAAACATAATATAATTAGATATAATGCTCCAATAATGCCAGTTACTGAACGATACTGCCAAACCATCTGTAGGAAAGTGGGATAATATATTGATATTAGGAATTTACTTTCCTAACGTTCTATCATTGTAATGCTTGGATCTTATTTCCCCTGCCTCTCTGGATTAGAATGGATACCTGCCAGATCTCTTGATGTTGCAATATCAGAATTTTAGAAATGGAAAATGCTGCTATTTGTTCTGTAATCATATTCTGGAAGGAAAGACAGACTCAGCTATAAATTATTATGGGTTACAAGTATTTTCTCTAAAATCAATGGCACCTGGTATAATATTAGTCTCATACATTTTCTTTAGGAACCTTAGGAAATTATCATGTGTTTATCAAACAATGGAGAGGCAGCAAATATTCCACTATTTTTGAGTGTGTGTTTGTGTGTGTGTGTGTGTGTGTGTGTGTGTGTGCTTCTATTCTCTCCCTCCAATTCTTGAGGAAACATCTAAGAACATAAGAGCCTTACTGGATCAAGCCATTTGCTATCTTTTGAGCCACTTTAATCTATTTGCTAGACAAGCATCTCATGACTTTTGTATATTTAATGCTATGTCTATGGTGATTTTATTAGAAGCAGCAGACATAATGGAACTCTATATCCCCATCTGATTATCTTCAACAAGGAAAGCATTGATTGAAACTTGTCTTTCTTAGCCATCTTTCAAACCTCTGAGTATGCATTTGTTAAAATACAGATCAATTCTTCCAAATAATATTTTCTATCTTCCTAGAAGGCTCAGTTACACTGTTGGGTATCATTTTTATGCTGGGCTAGATCTGAAAATGTCACTGTTCATCTCTTGACATTACAGCAGATTTGTTCAAAGGTAGCCCCAAGACAATTTGGTTATTTTTCCATCTATGAAATGAGAATCTGGTCCAAGATCCAGTTCAGACATTTGATTATGGCTGGCTACCATATGAGTGGCAAATCTGGAGAACTCATAAGTGAGATGTGTGTTTCTGCAGATTAACTCAATCAAGTGATTCTATTGACTTTGGCACATGTTCTGCCAAGCCAGTTGACTCCTGATGCTTAAGTTCTTCATCAGCTGATTTATCATCACCCTAACAAAGAGAATCAAAGTCTTGGTGTGTAGTTCTTGTAATCCCACACATTTGAAGCTAACCTTTGGGAAGGCTGTGGAATAGCTCTTTTGACATGATGTGATTGCTTTTATTCTCATGCTTCCTTTGAGCTACAGAGTTAACATTTGAGCTGCACAATGTCAGTGTGTGGGCACCTTTGCTAAGAAGGTCTGGGAGACCTGATATCATTGATCTACTGTACAAAATATTCAGGAATGGACAACATAATTAGAAAGGCTGTATGAGAATTGAGGATTAAGTTTAAACGTGATGCCCTTCCTCCAGCTTTCTACCCTGTCTCTGAGCATATTAGTTCCTCTGGCCTCATCTTACATTGTTCCATGAGAATTGCTGGGTTTCCTAGATAGGTCTAGATAGTGATTGCTAGTACTTTGTGAGAAAATTAATCAACTTTGGGAGGACATTCAATTTTTCTAAGTTGTGTGTCTGATTCTCCATTACTACATTGTGATAGGTTTAATAGCTCTTAATAAATTGCAAAAACATATCTATTACTTGTAGGTACTGTAGATAACAGACCAACTTCAGGTCAATCTCTCCAGAGTCACCTCCAGGTAACTGAAATGGATTATTCCATTCCAACAGCTTGAAGTTTGCCCCACTGGTGCAATGTGCAAAACTATGCTTAGCTACCTAGAAGTGATAGATGGCTTGGTACATGACACCAAGAGAGAAGGGAAGAGGTAGAAAAACAAAGAAGTATCTGCTATGGCCTAGACAGACTATCTTCCATCCATCTAGTAATGATGTTCAAGCAGCCAATTTTTGAATACAGTTTCATTACTTGTTAAGATTCTTTTTGCTTTTCTTCTGTATTTCTGAATTATAGGTCTCCTTTTTCCTTAAATTCATTTTTGTTGATTTACCAGGTACTTTTTGTACTTTGATTTGGCAAAGATAGCCCATGACCCTGTGTTTGTATAACAGATGGTGAAGGGGGACTAGCCAATTTACTGGATGACTTTTTTTTTTCAAATGGTCAGATGTATAATATCCCATCAGAGGATAAAGTGCATTGCCTCAGAACCATAATAAGCAAGTAGACAATCCTCTTAATACACATAGAAATAATGGCACTTTGAAAAAGGAAGCTGTATATTGATGGAAATTGCACAGTCTCCCAATGTTAAATATAAATAATAAAATAAAAAATAAAAAAATAAAAAAATAAATAATAAAATAAAATAAATAATAAAATAAAATAAAATAAATGGAGTATTTTAAAATGAACCTGATGGGAAGGCTAAGTAAAAATCCTAAACGAATTAGTAAGAACAAATATAACTGAATCATCATTGGCTTTAAACAAAATAAAACATTGGAACAGAGTGGACTGTATTGTACCAGAACAGAAGGAAGGGAAGGAATATGATAAGACAGGAAATTAAATAAATTGAGAAAACATGTGAGATTAGGAATGAGAAACATTAACTGAAGTATAAATCAATAATGGTGTATGGGCCTGAGAACTGGACACTAAGAATGACTGATGGAAGAAAAATTAATGCCTTTGAACTGTGATCCTGGCATAATTATGTCTGATTTACTTAAGCCATATCATGTGTGCAAATTCATTAGAGAAGTCAATAATAGTTAGTGGATCAAGAGGATGGGGCAAGCCAAGATCTTGCTGACTTGATACCCTCAAAGCTAATGCAAAGATGGACATCCAGCAACTGAAAGTTGCTGTGCTTGACAGGATAACATAGAGAATACTTGCCTATAAAGTCACCAAAAGCCAGACATGAATTAATGGTTAAAACTAATTAATTTGTACATCTATTTCTCTCTTTCCCATAATCCTGCTAACATATAGATGGCTGTTTCTAGGACCACCAAAAGCAGGATTCTTCTCTGCCAATTTTTTTTCCTTGCCAATTAAGAGGTAGTTTTTTTAAAAAAAGCAATACTAACGATTTTGATTTTGCCCTCTTTTATGGCATACTTCAACATTGCCCAGGAGCTGCATTTCCTGAATGCATATCTAGGTAGAGAAATTCACAATCAGAGGTAGGGAGACTTAGGAACGTTATCCTCCTCTTGTCTAAGTTAAAAGCCATCCTGAATTTCTTCATACCATGCTGGGTTAAAGCTTTGCATTGATTTGAGGCACTGACCTAGTGTATATCTTTTTCCTATGTAATTAATTTTCCCCTATTATCTGGCTGTAGCAGTCTTTAAAAAAATCACTCCATTAAAATAGTGTTCTTTAATTAGTGTGCATTTTGAAACAGACCTATGTGGAGCAATCCAACTTGTAGATGGGATGCTCCCCATTCACTATATATTTATTTTCCCTTTGGGTATTTTGCTATTCCACCCTTCCTTTTCCCCATAGATTTTTTCCTACATGAAAATGTGCCACAGGAATAGTCAAGCTTACCTTTCAAACCCACAATGACTTGGTAGTCCTTACAGACAAGCAAAACAAGCTTGCCCACCCCTTGAACTAACTGGACTCATTTTCTCATTCCAACACCCTGACTCAGGTCTTTGGCGTTGTCTGTTTGCATGCTTTAATAAAATGCACTCTTGTCCTAGACTTAGAATGATTGCTAATATTAATACTAGCAGATTCCATAGGCCAAAACAGAAAAGCTGGCTTAGCTAAATGTAAAAGAAACACTGAAGCTTGTAGTAGAAAGCGTTTTAATCTAGTAAATCAAAACAGCTGCTTCAGCATATTCAGTTTTTATTTTATTTTAGTATAAACCAGAGTCAAATATACATTGAGGCCCAGCTTACACAACAGCAATTGTAATAGCAAATCTGTCCCTGGACTGAAACTGGAAACAATCATATTCCTATGCAGGATATGTTTACGTGCCCCTTACATGTGGACACCCCAAACCTAATTCTGGATTTATTCCCCCACCCTGATATTTAGGGATGTTCAGTGAATGCTATACCGTTGTAAGTTCTGTTATGAATTGCCTTGATTTTTTTTGCTTGTGGTTTGGAACATAATTGTTCATCAGATTTCTCCTTTCTCTGAATGTTTTCAATGGAGTCATTAACCCCCAAATTAAGCAAACAAATAAATAGAATACATTTAAAATGTATACATTCAAAATTCTCAGTACTGAAATGTGAATATCATGCATGCTTTAAGAAAAAAAAGGGGCAAATGAGTATGGAAATAAAATGGGAAGAACAATTAAAAAGTGACAAGACTCAGAAATAGCTTCTTGTGATGGTTTATTCATGTCAAGTTTGCTTGCATTTTCCATTTCAAGCATGGAGCCAGATCATTTGGAAAGAATTCAGCTATTCTTTATATTTCCAGTCTTTGAACTAATGTTGTTTTCTCAAGGATGGAAAAGGTTCATTGATGCTTTTATAGATCTTATTCCTCAGATCAGAGCAGAATTCTGGCATGGACCAGGATGACACTAGGTTTTGCAGGCAGCATGCCCAAGTTCCCTTGGGATTTAAGCCCAATTAAAACTTCTCCCAAAATAGCAAACTATGCCTTTTGTTACTGGTAAGAGCTCAGCAATTTTAGATTTAAATTTATATATAGCTTCTTCTTTTTTTTAAAAAAAAAATTACCCTATGTTATAAATTTATAACTTGAGATGAGAAAAACAAATCCCTTTAGAAACATAGAAACTGTTATGCTTATTGATTGAAATAAAAGAAATGGCATTGTTGAGTAGACAGGCTGGTTGTAAATTGAGGACTACCTGTAGTGCCATTCTGATTAGCAAAATACAATAGTTTCTTTTGAAAATTTTGGGGTGTCAGCAGTGACCTCCATTAGCTGTTGGTTCCAAATGACTAATCCTTGGAAATGCATGTTCTGATACTTATAAACCAAAGAATATGTTTGATGCTAGAGCCATTATTTCTCCAGGAATAACAATGAGCAACAAGCTATTTAGAAAATAAGATATTTACAACATTGGTTGTACTATACTGAGTCACCACTAGGTGAAATGGACGATATACAAGTCAAATAAAATAAAATAAAATAAAATAAAATAAAATAGTAAATAAAGTTTGCCGTAATTAATAATTTACTGCTCATTACAGCAAATATCAGCATTTTCAGACCCAGGGGTTCAGGGAAGGATTGTTGTATCATTTACGTATAGAAAGACTTCAGGCAGATTTAGTAGTTGATATAGGAGCTGGGGTGATTTTGGTTGGGTTTTGTAAGGACAAGAAGGAATTTCAAAATGCGACCAACCTTCAGCCATTTGTAAACATGGATTATAGGTGACAAGTTTTCTGAAGCTCCCCAGAAGACCTATGTTAGATTGTTTTCACTGTGCATTTCGTTTTTCTTGCCTAAATGTAGAACCTTACTCTTTTCACCACTGAATCTAATACAATGTAATTCAATGGTGAAAAAAGGAAGGTTCTACATTTAGACAAGAAAAACGAAATGCACAGATACAGTATGGGTGGTACCTTGCTCAATAGTAGTAACTGTGAGAGGGATCTTGGAATCCTAGTGGACAACCATTTAAATATGAGCCAGCAGTGTGCAGCAGCTGCCAAAAAAGCCAACATAGTTCTAGGCTGCATAAACAGAGGGATAGAATCAAGATCACATGAAGTGTTAATACCACTTTATAATGCCTTGGTAAGGCCACACTTGGAATATTGCATTCAGTTTTGGTTGCCACGATGTAGAAAAGATGTGGAGACTCTAGAAAGAGTGCAGAGAAGAGCAACAAAGATGATTAGGGGACTGGAGACTAAAAAATATGAAGAACGCTTGCAGGAATTGGGTATGTCTAGTTTGATGAAAAGAAGGACTAGGGGAGACATGATAGCAATGTTCCAATATCTCAGGGGTTGCCACAAAGAAGAGGGAGTCAAACTATTCTCCAGGGCACCTGAGTGTAGAACAAGAAGCAATGGGTGGAAACTAATCAAGCAACTTAGAACTGAGGACAAACTTCCTGACAGTTAGAACAATTAATCAGTGGAACAGCTTGCCTCCAGAAGTTGTGAATGCCCCAACACTGGAAGTCTTTAAGACAATGTTGGATAGTCATTTTTCTGAAACGGTATAGGGTTTCCTGCCTAGACAGGGGGTTGAACTCAAAGACCTCAAAGGTCCCTTCCAACTCTGCTATTGTATTGCATTGTATTACATATTTCACGTAGAAATAGCAGGCATTGGTCAACAGAAGTCAGTTTCTCCTAAAGTCAAAAACTGCCTTTAGCTCAAAAATATCAGGTAAAGGTTACTTATGTATTGTTCAGCTAGATGGTGAAGGAAAAGACAGTTCTTTTAAAACTGGCCTGATCCTACACCATTTCACTTCTGCACTTCTCAATTTCTTTCCAGTGGCAACATTTAGACCTAGCTTGCTGATTATACTCAACAAGCTAAAAAGTGGAAACTAGTTAGGTCTATCATGTCTCCTTTGTATATTTGGACCTATCAGTTCTAATCTTCATAAATCTGGAATATTGAATCTATCGATATCAGAATGCCAGAATTGGGGCCTACCATTCAACATTTTTAAAGCTTTTTTGCTAGGATCAAATCACCTGCATCCTTGACATTTTTGAAATGGGAAACAAGCTCACCCACTTCAGAAAGAAAGAAAAAAAATCAGCTTTCTATGTTGTCAAATCAAACACCAGCCCCACAACTAGATTGAGCAGGTCAAAAAGGCAATACCACCAGCAATATTCCCAGTTTGTCTCCAACTGGGAGTGTTAGCACATCTTCATATAAAGGTATTTACATCCAAAATCCTTAGTCAAGATAGCTTTATAAACCAATTCCAGTCCCAATACGGAATACCCGAAGAACTCTTCACATTACCAAGAAGATCTCTCTTTTGTACCCCCTTAAATCTTCCCTCCCCATGTACAAGAATAGAAAGCTTACTCCTCCCACCTTTGCTCCCATCCTGACAACTCCCAAGACAGGGGTGGGTCCTGGCAGGCACTACTGCCAGTTCGCTTGTTGGCCAGCGCACGTGCGCTTGCTTGATGTGCGCTGCGCACACATGGGCAGTACAATAAAAATTGTTCTGTGCATGTGCAGAAACAAAAAGCAAGATGGCAGCACCTATGGCGCTGCCTGGAGAACTGGTTTGGTGGCATGGCAGGCCTGGGTCTCTGCCGGTTCCAGCGACCCAGGCCACCAAACCACTACTGGTCCAAACTGGTCTGAACTGGTAGGAACCTGTTCTGTAGGGAGAACGAGGCAGGTAGGAACTGAGGCAAGGCAGGTTGAAGCTAACACAACCTTTATTTACACAAAGACAACAGCTCAATATCACGGCAAACTCAGTAAGGCAATCAGCGGGGCAAATGACAGCTGACAGGTCTTTTATACTTGAGCCGAACAGTGGCAGTCCAATCGGGAGGCTGGATTCTCCCGCCGGCTGGCTGGTGCATCTTGGCCAAGCAGGAGAGGCTAAGGCAAGTCTATGGCAGAAGGTTTCGCAAGCAAGTAGCAAGCTAGAGAAAGTTAGGAACGCTTCAGTAAGCAGTTAACAAGCTAGTGAAAGTGAAGAACGTTTCAATACACAACAGAACCCACCCCGTCCCAATAGTAACAGCCATGTTTGGTTTGTGAAGGTTTAGTTAGAGCTGGAAAGTTCTGCCTGCCTTCTTGTTGCATGGCAAGCAGTGCCAACCTGGTATGAAGCCAAGAATTTCCTTCCTCCTGGAGCTCATTGTCTTCTGTAAAAGTGATGCCGAAGTCTCTACTTTTCGTAGTGATCATTTGGATTTGTCCAGCCTACTTAAAGTATTTCCACTCTGCATGAGCAGCTTTGTTAAAGATGTGGCGCAAGGGATGAAGGACAACAGGCATTCCTGTGCAGCTCTATGTGTCTCTGGGCCTTAAGGTAGCCACATCAGTTGCTTTCATTATATGTTACCCCATTCTTTTTAACCCCAGTATGCTGGGGAATTCTAGGAGTTGAAGCCCACACATCTTAAAGTTGCCAAGGTTGAAAAGCACCACTTTACACCATTAATTTTCAGCATACTCCAGTTTCTACAGTAGTGGCAAACCTCAGGTTGTAGTCTACATTCAGCTATGGAAGCCTACTTGGTTATTTTGAGCCAGTTGCTCTCTTTTAGCCCAGCCCTATTCCCAAGATATGTTGTTGCAGAGATAAAATAAAAAACAAAGTGGATAGTAATACTAATTAATAATAACTTTAATACCTATTTCCAATGCATTCCTCTGAATTTCTGAAGTATTCTTGATGGTCTGTTTTAAAGCATTCCATGAAAGTTGGAAAAAAAATTGCTACAAAGGCTGGTGTGTCTTGTTCTTTGCCATAGATGACATATTCATGGGTTCAGACTTTTATTTATTTATTTTTCAGATTTTATCATGTTTTATGCTTTCATGATGTCAACTGCTAGGAAGTTGTTCTTGAACCTGGTGATATGTAAAAATAATTGATTGATTGATTCAATGAATGAATGAATGAGTGAGACATGTATTTTAATCTTAGAGAAGATATGTGTGTGTTTACTAATAAAAACAAGACCATCAAGAACAACAGTTCTGGAAGGGGAGAGGCTTCAACTATGAGTATCTTTAGTAATAGCTTTACAATGAATGGGGACCTTTTCCAAAATTAACAGATCTACAGACATCATTTTCTAAAGTAAAACTGTAGCTAAACAATAAGAGGGAGAATTTATGGCATAGTGTTTTAGAAAATAGGACGTTGAGTATTGGCATCTTAGTGCTCTTCAGACCTTGTAAACTATATAACAATGTAAATATAAAGCTTCATTGAGATCAAGTTTGATTCCTAGTGATTTCATGTGGATATCCATGTCATGTTCTTGGCAATATCATATAAGTTGTTTACGATTGCATCTTTCTCAGATGTCTTCCTTTCCTTTCTCTCTCCTCTTTCTTTTCCTTCTTTCCTTTCCATTCTTTTTTCCTCTTTCCCCCTTCCCTCTTCTCCCCCTCCTCCCTCCTTCCCTCCCTCCCTTCCTTCCTTCCTCTTCCATGTTAAGTCCAAATGCCATTTTCTGCCATAATGTTTGTCATGTGATTCAGCAGGGGCAATGTTAAAAACCAAATGTTATCTAAAACAGATAAGATATATCCATTTTGTATATGAATACATGAAATATGAATAACCAGAAACCCATTATGTTAAATTTGTGAGACCATTATGTGCATAAAAGAAATTCAGAGCAGAAGCAGCTTCAAGGATAAGTTTTCTCATTATCAACTGATCTATGAATATTTTATTCTTTCCTTTATCACTGAATGATTGGGGAAAAGTTTAGACTGCTTGTTTTGAAAATCAAAAGAATACCCACCTTAAATTGTATTAAAACCATTGTTGTAGGATGTTTATATCTCTATTATGGCTATAGCTTTGTAAAGAAATTTATATTGTATGGTAGTCTTGGGAAGAATGGATTATACACCTATTATTATCTTATCCTTTTGTGATCTATATTCATGTTCCTACATTCAATTGATTGAACTCCAGTAAATAATTGGACTGACCAGTGTCCATGTTTATAACCCTGCTGCCAAATTGACTGATGTATTTAAATTAAGAGCAGTGGAGTTTCCTGCTGAGTAGACATAACAGATTACATTGTTCATTTTCAGAATAAATTGTGAAATCATAATTAATGACTGAACTTCTAGACAAGGCAAGTTGTAGTGAAGATGTTTCACTACTAACTTATAAGCAGCTTAATATCTCTGTGATCCCACGACATATATTCATGGCATAAATGAGGAATAAATGAGCCCATTTATTCCTGGCATAAATTGGATGCATTTGAATCCTCAACCAAACTAGGATGTTTTTGAAAGGGATGCAGTGTTATGGAGTTGGCAGGAAGCCTGCCTCCCTGCCTTGCTTCCTAGCTTCTGCTTTTGGGTTTATTTCATCAGAGAGGTGGTCTGACATTTTTTCATAAGAACCATTGGGATTTATTTATTTTTTGACAATGACATAAGCAGACAAGGAGATACCACATAAAGGACATAGACAGAGGTGTTTTGCAAGCAATTTTAAAGACTTGTTTGGTATGAATTAGTAATAAAGGGATGTTTTCCCCCTTTCTCTAATTGCAGCCTCAACTTGGGATGAGGCAGTAATGTTTTTCTTTTTGTTTTGGGTTTTGAGAGTGACAGGTTTGAAAAATGATAACAGTTGGTGTTCAAACTGGTATTGAGGGATTAGGAAGCAATTAAGGCCTGAAAATATCCTTATTATATGCTTCACCTCCCAGAATAGCAAACCAAAATATGATTTTCCAATTAATGCTGAGTTTTTCTTTGTTTTGCTCTTGTATTTATCTTGACACAGTGTTAAAATTTTCTATGCTATAGTTAGTACATATTCACACATTCACTGAAGAGATCTGCTTATATTCTAATTACTGGAATGCCATTATGATTTTTATGAATGTCTTGGATATGTTTTGCAAGCCAGAAATATTTTGATTTCCCCTTATTAGCCAATTGATCGGCTAAGAAATTTTACTGTCAGTTTAGTAAAGATTCATAAAAGGAGCTTCACCAGAATTTACTTTTATATGCAGAAATGGATTTAATTTTGATTTCTCATGATAAGCTCTTTATTACTGCAGGTTAGTGGAACAGTATTCTAATGAAGTCCTCTGGCTTTAAAAATTCAGAATAAAATTTTCCTGAGAAATGGAAGCTAGAGCTCATAGGTTCATCATATAACTTTTATGGGACATTGTATTGAGTGATTTTATTTCATGATAGACTAAGGTCATATGATCTATCATTCTTGCTGAAGCTAAATTAAATCAGGATACATGCAATGTCTAGATGAAACTCCACTTAGGCATTGCTCATATATTAATTGTATAAAAAAACAACCACAACAACATCCCCATTCCAAACACAACTGTAGGCCCGATCTGTTAATTTTATTTTTATTCAATGGTAAGTCCAGTTCCACAATCTTGGTAAAATAATAATCACTGCCGGCCCTGCCAAAAATTAGTAAGTATTCAGATTTGTGGCATGTGGTAAGTCATAATCATGTACACACGTGGTCAAATCCTTACCTAGTTCTGTTAACTAAGGATTGGCTAAGAATACCAAGGATTGGCTAAGAATTCTAAGATCAGTAAGAATTGGCTAAGAATCATGCAATACAATGTAATACAAGGATTGGCTATCGTTGATTCTAACGCTTGCTTATAATAAGTCTGGATCAGTGATGGGATTCAAATAATTTTAACAACTGGTTCTCTGCCCCGATGACCAACTGGGTAGGTGTGGCTCAATGGTCATGTGACTGTGTGGGCATGGTCAACTCAACGTCACTCACGTCGATGGGTGCTTCGCCTTAGCTATTACAATGTAATAAGGGTTAACCAGAAAGGCAGTTTCTGGTTATGGCAATAAAGATTAGGCTAGAAATAACTCCAGAATATTTCCTTCCTGCCTTCCTTACAGGATTAGCCCTATAAAGTGGAAAAAAACCAAAATAAGATTTCTTCCAACAACCGGTTCTTTGAACTGCTTAGAAAGTTAACAACCGGTTCTCCCAAATAGGTGCCAACTGGCTGAATCCCACCACTGGTCTGGATGCATTTGGATAGAGGTAGGTGCTGCAACCTGGAATTCCAATTAACATACAGAACCTGAGGAAGCAGATACGATGCTTCATAGTATGAACAATGTTATTTGTGGATTCGATTCCTTGAGGCAGCAGGGTAGCTTGTGTATGGCTAGATTTGGGAGCTGGTCCTGTCTCTCTTAGGCCGTGATTAATGCCAGCTGCCTTAGAAGAGGAAGTGCTGCACTCTGTCTTGAAAAAATATTTTTATTTTTAAAGAATCTTTGAACTATTATTTTCATTGTAAGATAAAAACACAGAAGAAACAAAAGTTAGAAAAAAATTAAAAAGCAAAGAGAAAAATGCAAAGAGAATATAAAAGAAAAACTTCTGGTTTTAGTTTTATATTTATTTTAATAATTTTCCAAATTAAAGTAAAAATCTGATCCTCATATTTCTCTAAATATCTAAGGAGATATGGAGACAACCAGGTTATAGTTGTCCGAAAGGGGCTTTTTCAAGAGGCAACTGGATTTTACTCTTTTTCTTTGAATACGTTTCGCTTCTCATCCAAGAAGCTTCTTAGTTTTGACTGGATGGTGGGCAATGGAAGGATTTATACTCCTTGCAGACAGTTGGTCATTCCCCTCCTTTTAGAGAGTCATTGATGCCACTTGGAGGTTTATTTGTGTCCTCAGGGTCACCTGAATGGTGTAAATGGGTATGGAGCCTTTGTGGAACTGCTGAAAGGACTGTGTTATAGACTAGAGATAGATGATGTCATATCCCTCCCTCTCTGCCGAGAGACATGATTTCAATTTTGACATAAATGACCTCTTTGACTCCTCTTTCAAACCAGTGGTCCTCTCTGTCCAAAATGTGGATTTTGCTGTCTCCAAAAGAGTGGCCTTTGTCTTTTAAATGCAGCTGGCCTGCTGAATCTTGTCCTGATGGGTTTGTCCTCCTACATTATGCCATGTATATTTCTTTGTTTTATCACAAGTCCACCAGAGATTATAAAAAATACCCCTTTTCCAACATACATTTGAAATGCCCTTGTATAAGTTTGACATTTTCTTCAGATGTTAAATTTCAATGATACATCATCTTTCAAAATGTTTCTTTCAAATTATACTTCATGTGAATTTCAAGCCATTAGTCCATATGTTTCCCAAACAATCATCTTTCTTTCTGACTATACTTTCTTTCTGACTACACTGAACAACTTCCACCCAGTCTTGAAGTCTTGAGGAGAAAGCAATTATATTGTGGAGTACCCCAGAGCTTAGTTATGCACCAATGAAGTTTAACATGTATATGAAAACACTGGGAAAGGTCATCTATCAATTTGGAGTAATCTCATTGCAAATCCACCCAGTCTTGCTGAAGTCTGGAGACTGTGAGGAGCAAGGTAGATGTATAGAGAATACGGTTTATCAATACACATCTATGTCTTAAGGAAAAATACAGATTTGGGGAGTTGTAGGCAAGGTAGCTCTCTGTCTGAAGGAGCATGTTTGTGATATGAAGTTCAATTTGGACTTCTGGGTTCTGCAGGATCAACAGGTAGAAATCATGCCTGGCAGCCCTTTGTCCACCTTTGGCTGATATGACAGTTATGATCCTATTGAGCTGGAGGACTCAGGGCTAGCAATTTATGACCTTATTATATGCAACTGGACTGCTATCACACATTCTATATTGGGCTGTATTTGAAAAAGACTTAGAAACCAAGTTGGTAACACGTGCAACAGCTAGGATATATGCAGAGAAACCTGGTACTTTAGAGTAACATCTACAGTACATTGTGGTCACTATCTTCATTGCCAGTAGGCTTCCAGGCCCAGTTTAAAATGCTTTACCACCCATAAAGTTGTGTATGTGGTACACCAGTACAGTTCCAGAGTTCATCAGGATTTTGCTTTCATGTATGCACATCTAAGGAGGCCTTGCTGATGATTCCATGCTCATGGGAAGTAAAAGAGGTATGGAACAGAAAGTAGATATTTTTCATAGTGCTCTCCACTTCATGAAATAAGTTTTTTCCCCAAATAGGGACACCCGTAGAATGAGAAAAGCAGTGTCATGTTGTTCTGCCATAAGCTTAGACTCTTTTGCGTGTGCATTGTGAATCCCACACTTGTATGAAAATGGTGGAACTTGTATTGCAAGAGCCTAATACTGTTTTCATCATTTTGAAGAAAGCATAGTATCTGTTTGACACCTCTAGTTCCGGATGTGCCTGGCCGCTATGCTTCTTGCATTTTGGAAGACAGGAAAAACCATACTTCTTAAATGAGCATTGAATATCTAGCAATTTTACTTGGGTGATTTTTAGCTGTGTGTGTGTGAGAGAGAGAGAGAGAATGGGGGGGGGGATATTACGCTGTTTTAAATAAGCGTTATTATTTTATTACTTTATAGACCACCCTCATGTTTGTGAGAGGGTGGTATAAAAGTAGAATAACTGCACATTCATGGAACACTGCATTTAAAATATCAGCACATTATATTCTGCACATGTACCAATAAAATTGGGCAATTGACACCATTCCTCCTTTTCAAAACAGCTACAGTAGCTATAGCTTTAGCAAGATTTTTGGCAGAGCGTACTGAGTTGTGTTGCAACGAAACATCTCCTATGAATCCCACAACACTGCCGAAAGTTAGATGCAACCTCTCATGAGAATAACAAGATCAGACAGACTAGGAATTAAACCATATGGCATATTGTGAAAGTGCTTCCGATACACAAGCCATGGGAATCACTAGAAAGTACTGTTTCATATAAACATCTCGAAGAAATAGAAATGCATTTGAAATTAGACCAGGCAATACTTAATTCTGTTGAATCCACAAGAGAGGTATCATATATGCACACTGAATTCTGGGCTACTACTTCCATTGTTAGGAGCGTTTCTTTAGCTACTGTGACAATGACCATCCTGGTTTGTATTCTTAGCACTGTGTCCGGTGGGGATGGCTGCCTTGACGTGTTGAATGGCTTCCTTTGCTGAAGGAAACATTGGAATGGAGAAGCTAGAATCATGGAGCAGTTGTTAGCACAGCAAAGATAAGGAGAGGAATGTGAGATGATAATGAGTTTTAAACTAGGATTACAGAAAGCAATCAAACGGTTTTAAGTCCACCCTGTAACCTGGCTTCCATAAGGCTAGTTGCTCTCAGTCCAACTTCCCTCATATGGTACTATGTATCCATGCTACCTTGAGCTTCCGAATGAAGGGCAAATTATAAATTCCATTCAATGAGCACTAATAAAATGTTATAACTATAAGGGGAACACCTTGGTTTCTCTAACTGTTGTCAAATTAAAACGGTCAGCATCCACCACCATGATCTATGGCAGCTGAAAGTGCGAGGAATTGAAGATCAGAACTTCCTGGAGGGTTTCTTACCCTTCTTTGAATATTGCTGTTCATTTGCTGGGTGTTGGGTTGGAGAACAGTCTTACATTCACTTCATCATCACTTTATACGCCAACAGAGGTTGGGCCCTTGGGGATTAAATCAAATCGTTTTCTTCACTGGAAGTTTTAAAGAAGAGATTGGATAACTATTTGAAGTGTCTAAGCAGGGGGTTGGACTAGAAGACCTCCAAGGTCCCTTCCAACTCTGTTGTTCTGTTCTGTTCTGTTCTATTCTATTCTATTCTATTCTGTTCTATTCTATTCTATTCTATTCTAATCAATTCTAATCTATTCTACTCTTCCTCTTCCCCCCCCTCTTTACTTTCATTCAATATTCCATAAGCATAACAAAAGTTAATCTGAAAAGTTAGTTATGTGGTTGAGTTGATAGATAAGATTTAAATCTTTTCTCAAATTTCTCCACTGTGTAACCTTTATTTTTCAAAGTGGGCTGGTTCTACTACACCAAATAAACTAGAGTAGCTGTCAGGTACTGCTTTATCAAATATTTAACTGAAAGTAACTAATATCTATTAATTGCATCTTACTCTGAAATGTACCACCTATGCCTAATGTACAAATATGTTTTCATACTGAAAGATGTGTTGTAAATAATGGTAATGATGCAATGATGAGCACAGAATTATTCATAGGAATGCATGACTTAGTATTCATTCTTAAAGATTTACAGGACCATGTGTTAAACTATTGTGTGTGTGTGTGTTGTGAGGGAATATTTAGAAGTTGAATGAGTTCTTGAAAAAGCTGCTACATATTGGTGCCACCTGTTTTTCATTGAAACCACTTTTCAAGTGTTTTCAGTCATAATGTAAGGGTTCAATATTATTGTCCTTTTGCAAAAGTTTTCCTCTGAGGATGAAGCAGAAACTTGACCTCACATAACTGAGAATCGTTCAGCACCACTTTTCCCTTTCTCAAGGCCTATTGGTATATATTACTTGTTAGAGACATATTACTTGTAGTATATGCATAAAATATGAGTGACAGAAGAAAACTATGAGAACCATGCTCTTTAAAAACTATGACCGATTTGCCAATGACACCCAGAGAAGGCACACAAGCAGTGAAGTGCTGAAGGTACACCTCACTAACCGAAAGTAACTTTCTTCAGGGAAGCCTCCGGAGGGTGATAAACGGCCTCAAAAGAAGGCCGAAGTGCGCGCTGGCCACCTGACAGGGCATCGCCTTGTGTGCCCTGACAAATGGCTCCGCGTGCCAACTGTGGCACGCGTGCCATAGGTTCGCCATCACGGCCCTAGTGTGCAGTATAAACAAACTAGGGTCAAAATGGCTACTATATTTTAAATTATTCATAATGCCATGATATCCCCTCTCACTCTCTCCCTCCCTCCCTCCCTCCCCCCTCTCTCTCCAAAAATAAGATTTACATAATCCAAATTTCAGTGGCCTGTAGAAATCTTTCCAGGGAAAAATTGAAGGCAAAGGAGGTCCAGGCAGAAGAACCACATCATGGCTTCAAAATCTAAGGGACTGGGTTTGGACAAAACTCAGCTGCACTTTTTCGTGAAGCTGTTGATAAAAATAGGATCGCTAACATGATCGCCAATGTCCAATGACGGATATGGCACAAGAAGAAGAGAAAGTACAAATGGCAAACTTAACTGGGTTTATGGTGAGGTAGTAAAACAGAGCAGAAACATTCAGTGACCAAAAGATGACAATCATCTCAGTCTCCCAGACACAAAGCCCTAGAGAAGTTCCTCCAAAATCAAATTGCTCTGTGGACTCTGTTCCATATATCTACCCATACAGACATTTGTGGAGCGGAAAACATAGGAAAAAAGTGGAGAGCAGAGAGTGGTAACTAATCCCCTTGACTTAGTTCACAAGAGTATCAACCCTGATAGAGCCAATGAAAATATAAAAAAATGATTTTAAAAAAGCATGAATGGTGGCTTCTCAGTGGCTTTTTGCAGTGGCTGTGAACTATTTAAGCTATTTACTCATGAAATGAATACTACTGAAAACACAAGTGATGATACTACTAAAAAAAAGTCATCACAAACACTACATTTACCTTGATACATTTAAAGAAATCTTTTGGCCTTAACTTCTAGTCTTTTTTGATATTTAATCTAGATCTAAAGTCTGTAGCAGACAAACTGGCAGATGGCCACTTATGTATCATCAATATTTGCAAATATTTCCCAAATATTTGGGAGATTCAGCCTTAAAATGTGATCCTTTTGATCCACGAGGGGACTTGATCCAGGTGTTACTGCATTTAAAAATGGCAGTGATCATGCAGGACTAATTGTCAGTAACAAGTAGCATGCTATGGTAATTTTTAATCCATCCTGTGCTTTTCCACTTAAGTATGTGATTGTAGTTGAGCAAATGACCACAGTTTGCATAGGCGTAACTGTTTCTCTACTGCTTACAGATTCCATCCAAATTCTTTGCTTTCCTTGGAAATTCATTAGGAATATTTAATGAACCATTTTACCCAACTCCTATGTAAATCTGTAAGTTTCTGGAACTTTAGGCAGTTTCCATACATAGAATTTATTTTTACTTATGCTTGTATGTAGATAGGGGGAGTAAAGAGTAACAAAATAAATCCTCCCTCCCTATTTCCCTCCTTCTCCTCCCTCCCTCTCCTCTCTTCTCCTCCCTCCTTCGTTCCCTTTCTTTCTTTCTTTCTTTCTTTCTTTCTTTCTTTCTTTCTTTCTTTCTTTCTTTCTTTCTTTCTTTCTTTCTTTCTTTCTTCTTTTCCTCCACTACTGAAAAGTATTTTAACAACTGTAACATTTTCCGCTCAGATTCTTGCTTTTTTATTTTGTTTTCTTTGGATAGCCATACATGTAATTGATACATATATTCCATGAATGTGTATCTCCAACAGTTGATCTTCCCTGTTGTCTGTAGAGGGCAGCTGAAATGTAAAACATCTATATTAATAATGGGCCTCACTGGAAAGCTATACTGTCCTACGGCCAAGAGCCTTGTCCATAACACACCCACTAAGAGTTGATTCAGATCACCACAAGCAATCTCCTGAATTTTCCTTGGAAAGCTGCAGCAATTCCTGGAACAGTGGGGCTGCTGTAATGTTGGGAATTTGTGCTGGCTGTGTATAATATATATTTGGCATAGTATTATGGCCAAGGACAGACTGAAATTGCTTATGGAAAGAGGAAAATAAATGTGTGTAGAGACCCTTTAGTAACAAAGAACAGGGTAATATCAGGTAAAGTCCATGAGGTCATTCTTCCTTCTCTACACCCACACGCACATACACAAAATATCATACTTAAACAATAATTACTTAATTTCATATGACAGGCTTCCTTAGTCCAAAATTCTCCACATATGTTATAATCCCTAACTAGCAAAGCCATTTGATTGAGGAGAGTTTCAGCAAATCATTTAATATCACTCATGTTCAAGATATTAATTCCGATAGTCAAACTTAATACAATAATACAATACAATAGTAGAGTTGGAAGGGACCTTGGAGGTCTTCTAGTCCAACCCCCTGCCTAGGCAGGAAACCCTATACCGTTCCAGACAAATGGCTATCCAACATCTTCTTAAAGACTTCCAGTGTTGGGGCATTCACAACTTCTGGAGGCAAGCTGTTCCACTGATTAATTGTTCTAACTGTCAGGAAGTTTCTCCTCAGTTCTAAGTTGCTTCTCTCCTTGATTAGTTTCCACCCATTGCTTCTTGTTCTGTCCTCAGGTGCCTTGGAGAATAGCTTGACTCCCTCTTCTTTGTGGCAACCCCTGAGATATTGGAACACTGCTATCATGTCTCCCCTAGTCCTTCTTTCTCTTAAGCTAAACATACCCAGTTCCTGCAACCGTTCTTCATATGTTTTAGTCTCCAGTCCCCTAATCATCTTTGTTGCTCTTCTCTGCACTCTTTCTAGAGTCTCCACATCTTTTTTACATCGTGGCAACCAAAACTGAATGCAGTATTCCAAGTGTGGCCTTACCAAGGCATTATAAAGTGGTATTAACACTTCACGTGTATTAACTTGGTTTTACACCACTTATCTCGAGTTCTCTACCCAACAAACTCCTGGCTTCTGATAAATTGTTGTGTTCTGCATGTCCTCTAGAGCCTGAAAACACTATACAAAATAATGCATTATTGCTTTATACTGCAATTTTGGGAAAGAAAAGGGGACATGTGAGTCCATAGCTTGGGTAAAAGCACTCCTTCATACTATTGTACAATTGCTGCCATTGTTATACAGGATCTTACTGGTATGATTGCAGCCAATTGTTTATCATAAGTTCAACGTATATACATCATAGCCAAGTAAATTTAGAAAGTCAAATAAGATTATACGAAGTTAACAATTTGCTGGTATTCAGAATGATTTGAGAGGGAAAGTATCAGAGGTAGTATTCAGCAGGTTCTGACCAGTTCTGGAGAACTGGTAGCGGAAATTTTGAATAGTTCAGAGAACTGGTAAATGCCACCTCTGACTGGCCCCACTCCCATCTATTCTCTACCTCCCAAGTGACAGCTGATAGGAAGGGAATGGGGATTTTGCAGTATCCTTCCCCTGGAGTGGGGTGGGAATGGAGATCTTACAGTATCCTTCCTCTGCCACACCCACCAAGCCATGCCACACCCACCAAGCCATGCCCACAGAACTGGTAGTAAAAATGTTTGAATCCCACCACTGGAAGGTATCAATATTTCCCCAACAGATTGTGAAGAAATGTGTGGTTCAATTTTTCTATACCATATTGGGAAAAAGATTAATTGTCATAATGGTGATGACTGCATGTGTATGGGAGAAGAAAGAAAAGAAGAAAAAGTTTACTCCAAACATTAGGTAAGTCAGCCTTTCTTTATCTTCCTCCTTTTCCATCTTTTTCTTTATTTCATTTGCTTCTTTGCAATGTATTATGATTGTTTTTAGCTTTTCTTGTTAAATAAGAAGAATTCTTTTTAAGCGTACATGTCTTTTCAACTTCTATATGGGTGAGGACATCCATTACCCTGGGGCACTATATCATCAGTATGTTGGTAATATTAATTATACATCTCTGTCCCAACCTGACCTAGTAATGTTGAATGGGGTAGCAATCCCCTAGACAGTGTTGGGAATCCTTCTGGGTTCACCACTTCTGCTCTAAAAGCAGATGGGGGCCATGACTAGGGAAGTCTTTACAAGGCCCATCTTGTGCACTATTAATGCATGTTCCTGAACTAGGAGACACTAGGAGAGTGGTGGTGCAGTGGTTAGAATGCAGTATTGCAGGCTATTTCTGCCCACTGCCAGCAGATCGAGCCTTACCGGCTCAAGGTTGACTCAGCCATTCATCTTTTTGAGGTCGGTAAAATGAGGGCTTAGATTGTTGGGGGCAATCTGCTGACTCTGTAAACCTTTTAGAGAGGTCTGTAAAGCACTATGAAGTTATTGCTATTCGCAGTAATTCATGCCTTAGTCACCTCCCAACTGGATTACTGTAGCATATTCTGCACGGGGTTGTAACTGAAGAGCATATAGAAGCTGTAGTTGATCCAGAATGCAGCAGTGGAGGCAGCCTGGAGCACTTCATGATGCACCAAGAATAGAATAGAATAAGCTGGAAGGGACCTTGGAGGTCTTCTAGTCCAACCCCCTGCTCAAGCAGGGGAACCTATACCATTTCAGATAAGTGACTGCCTAGACTCTTCTTAAAAACATCCAGTGAGGGAGCGCCCACAATTTCTGGAGGCAACCTGTTCCACTGGTTCATTGTTCTCACTGTTAGGAAGTTTCTCCTTAATTCCAGGTTGCTTTGTTTCCAACCATTGTTTCTTGTCCTGTCCTCTGATGCTTTGGAGAATATTTTAACCCTCTCCTCTTTGTTGCAGCCCCTCAACTACTGGAATATTGCCGCCCATGTGACAATCCTGTTCTGTGAGCTGAACTGGCTTCCACTGGACTTCTGGGTGCAATTCAACATGTTGGCTTTACTTATATAGTCCTGCAAGACATGGAACCAGGTTACAAGGAGGACCATCTGTCTCCAGTCATTTCTCCAGTCAGGGTTGGCATACTCTGGTGTCTATATTAAGCAATGTCACCTTGTGGAACCTATCACGCCTTCCCTTGTACAGCACCTCCCCTGTGGAAAATTGTCCCTTCTCTCCAAAAATCAGAATGGCCCCAATCTTTCTGAGTTTTTTGCATGGCATCAAAGACTTAGATGTTTTCTCAGGCTTTTTAGCCAGAAATTCACAAAATGCAACACTTTTGGTGAATGAGTTTGCTTCAATGTATTGAATGTACATGTATTGTACATTCAATGTACATGTATTGAATATGAAAAATTTTGAATGCTGTGGGTAAATGAATTTGTAACAACAACAACAACAACAACAACAACAATGCCATGGCCGAGTTGCTAAGATCATTCACTGGAAATTGTGCCAGAAGTTTGGATTTGAGTACAGCAAAAACCATTGGGAACATCAGGTTGAAAAGATTCTAGAGAATGAAAAAGTCAAGACCTTGTGGGACTTCTGAATCCAGACTGACAGGCACTTGGCCTACAACACAACTGACATAACAATAGTTGAAAAGAAAAAAAAGTTTGGTTCATTGACATTGCAATACCTGGTGATGCGCTAATTGAAGATAAGCAGCAAGAAAAAATCACAAATTACCGGGACGTGCAAATTGAAGTTGAGCAACTGTGGAAAAAGAAATCAAGTGTTGTCCCAATTATAATTGGAGCCCTTGGAGCATACCTAAAGGGCTAACTCGCTACTTGGAAATTCTAAATTTATGAGGTTTGAATATTCTGACTCTACAAAAAACCACCCTACTTGGAACAACTTATATCCTCCAACGTTACCTTAACAGTTCCTAGGTCCTTGGTTAGGACTTGAGCTGTTGAGCTACCAACCAGCCCCAAAGGCTGTGAATCTCATCAAAGATTAACAACATAATAATAATAGTAATATTGCTATTGTTATTACTATTATATTATTTTGGTATTGTGTTTCACTGCTTTTAATCCTCTGTTTGCAATCACTGTCATGAGATGGTTGGTTATATAAATTGTTTAAATGTCACGTCTTTCAAGAAAATGTAACAGCAAAGTTTCTCAAATTCAATTGGATTATTTGAAATGTGATTAAAGAAGTATCCCAAGTGAACATGATATATTCACAAAACACGAATTCCTAAATGAAAACAAAAGAGACAGATTGTGGATTCTGCAGGTATGTATAGGACGTATAGATCCAGAAGATTACCATGGCCTGGAACTAAACATCCTCATCCTCATGTATTAAGTGGCTCTTTTTAAAGGGGACATTTCTAAAGGTTGTTGGTTTTTACATCAAGCTCCTGCTAAAGGCACAAAGGAAGCTTGGCTGTTGCAGAGGCTGCTGCTTCTCTGTGCCAATTGGCAGCTCAACAGCCGTCTGAAAGCATCTCTAAATTGTGGTCAGTGTGTCTAATGCTGGAAATCCAAAGGTCTAGGTAAGTTGTTTACTTTCTCTCATTCTGGCAGCATCTTGGATCTATATTTAAATGGACCAAAACCGGCCTGAACTCAAAGGTAATTTAATGCTAAAGGAATTAAGGCTGAGATCCTATTTGGCCATCTTTGGAGGGAAAGTGGGGCTTGCTTTGAGTAAATATGCATCAGACAGAGCGGTAAGAGGTGACGAGGGGAGGCTCTTAAGTTACCACCCAAAAATGATCCCCAGCTGGAGAATGTAAGGGATCCTGGAAAGCAGCCAGGGAGAGACTGGTGCTTGAGGAAGAGGAGGAGGAGGAGGAGGAGGAGGAGGAGGAGGAGGAGAAGAAGAAGAAGAAGAAGAAGAAGAAGAAGAAGAAGAAGAAGAAGAAGAAGAAGAAGAAGAAGAAGAAGAAGAAGAAGAAGAAGAAGAAGAAGAAAAGGAGGAAAAGGACAAAAGCTGATGAAACCATACTGCGTGTGGCAGCAAAAGATGACGAAAACAACACCATGCAAAGCAGTCTAAGCAAACTCCAAAGCTGTGTATTTTCTCTGTTTGGTTACTCTTGGAACAATGTGGAAACAGCCATCCAATATCCTAGGGCTTTTGTTTATCTGGGGGGTTTTTTGGAAATGAAAAAAAGCCTAAAAATGAGAGAAAAACAAGTGTTGCTTCCAAATGGAGAGTCATGTGTTTTGATTCAATCTAATTATACAAAATGATATTTTTCTAACCCCTGAAGTTGCCCTGATTCTTTGTGTCCTTCTTCATTTGTTTACATTTAGCACAGTGAAATATCCAAGTCTTAGTGACTTTTGAAGGAAGAAAGGAGGGGAAAAAAATCCTAGGCTTTGGTATTTGCTACTCTCCGTTTCTTCTGGCCTTGTAAACAAACCTCATGTTTTCCTCACGTCATGGCCCTCTTCCTACAATTCCTACATTGGTTATTGTTCTTTTTTATTTTCATTGAACTCAGGAGCACTTTCACAACTTTCTAGAGCTATTATTGTGCTCATCAATTCTGTCAGTCTCCAACTGATGGAACTTGGGCAGGATATCTTCAATGAGGCCTTGATTCCCAGGGGTCTAGGTGGAACTGTGCCCCAGGATGATCTGTGGAGGGATAGCAATCAAATACTAAGCATGTATCTGTGAAATACACCAGATGGGCTCTCCAGGGGCAAGAACGAGATGGGAAGAGAATCGTGTTTCTGTCAAGTTAACTTGGTCACAGGCCATTTTGGGAAAATAAGGGGCTTGGCCCACTGTCCTCTAGCCTCTTCCCTGCTTTAAAGGGAAGAGGCTAGAGAACAATAAGTTGCTGAGGAGGGATAATAACATGCTTAGCTTCCTCATTTTTTAACCATTGTTTTGCGAAGTGAACTTTTTACATGCATGAAATGGATTGATTTGCTTCTGCCTTTTCTGTTCAACAGAACATAACAGAACAGAACAGAATAGAATAGAATAGAACAGAACAGAATAGAATAATTCTTTATTGGCCAAGTGTGATTGGACACACAAGGAATTTCTCTTTGTTGCATATGCTCTCAGTGTACTTAAAATAAAAGATACATCCATCACGAATCATAAGGTACAGCCCTTAATGATAGTCATAGGGTACAAATAAGCAATGAAATCATACTAGGAAACAATCAATATAAATCATAAGGATACAAGCAACAAAGTTGCAATCATACATACACAATCGACAAAGTACATGTCATGTTTTACAGCTACTAACAATTTTAAATATTCACGGCTTTTAAAAGGGAATTATCCTTCCTTCGATTTCTAGTTATTTCAGAGATGAAGTCCATCCAGGATTTTTCTGATGATTAAGAATTTGTTGGGAAAAGAAGTCTCCTCACCTTCTCTCTATCCATCCATTCCTTTTGCAGTCTTGGGGGAGAGAGGGAAAGGAGAATGCTGTGATGTTATTGACTGCTTGTAGAGCACTTATGCATAAGCAAAATTATTACTACTAAATATTAATGACACATATAGTTGCATCATATGTTATATAAATATTTCATTTTTAAAATGCAGTTCTACATGTGTCTATGTGATGACATTCTTCCGGGCCAGCCTCTACCCCTCTGTTCCTTTAGGGATAAATTCCGGTTGGTTTTGGCCTGGAATCTGCAGAAGGAGTGGTCCAGTCATCAATGTTTGTTATGTAGGATGCTTTAGGCTTTACTTTCATCCACTTCTTAACATCTACATGAAGCCATTGGGGAAGATTATAATTGACATGAGATGCAGCATTATTAGTACACCAAGATACTTTACAGTTGAACAAATGAGGCTGTTGAAGCTCCGTTCCAGTGTCTGGATGCTGTGGGGAACTGGACAAGGAAGAACAGGTTTTGATTGAGTAGATTTGGATTTGGGCCTCATGGATCCTTGAACATGAGATTTTCCATTTTGGTGCTTCCTCCTCAGAGGTTCTACACAATTTTGGAGTCCTCCTGAACTTGCAGCTCATATTTAAAGGGAAAATAACAGCTGTAGCCAAGCAACTATAACACAACTGGCATGCAAAAGTGAATCATACATGTTAGTTGCACCCATTCCTGGATCTGGAAGCCCTGCTCACTGACTCCCACACCCTAATTATCTCCCAATTGAACTACTGTTCTCTGCATGGGGCTGATCATGCATAAGTTACAATTGCATCTAGAATGCATGAGTATGCTCATGTAGAATCCCTACTTGCGAGCTGTACAAGCTCACAAGTAGTGAAAAGCTGTAGGCTTCTGTGTGCAATTCAAGCCCCACACGGCACAGGAATACATTAATTGCAAGGCAACTTCTTCCCAATGATATCTTCACACTCTCCAGTAGAGTTGGTGTTATTCTGAGCACTTTCTCTGAAACAGTATTATCTGATGGGACCCCCTTTCTGTTGTAGCACCTGTCTTCTGGAATAATTTCCACCACCATTGAGATATAGTTGGCCCTAATCCCATTGGCCTTGAGAAAAGTAGTAAAAAAATAGTAAGGGTTGTAAAGCCATTACAATTAATTTCCATTTTGACCCTTTGGATGAAGTGGCCACTAGGAATCAAGTTTGACAAGGCAGTCTATTCTACTATACCATTAAGCATTATTGTGTTGGCTTAAATAAATATTTTAGCATAGAACAAAAAGATACCCAATAGGCCCAAATGAATATATGTCTGTCCTTTAGACTGATGCTGTGCAGGTGATTTTTTGATTAAGAAAATGAGTGAGCGGAGTAAGACTGATATGGCAGAAAGGAGGGATCTGAACCTTCCAATATCTTAGTAGGAATTGAAACAGCTTCCCAGAGTTTTCCGTACTGGAGAGTTTTTCTTTTGTAAATGGCAGACTCTGAGAAGTAGCAAGTCTGTCAAGGTCTAACATTCCTTTTGTCCCCCATTGCCATAGACCAATCTAGTTTACCCTTCCTCTATTAGTAACTTTAAAACAAATAGTACGTTCTACTTAGTGTTAATTTGTGTATCAAACGCCACATCTGATTTGGGCTTAACTCACTCACTTCTTATCTGTCCAGACTGAATGACTTCACAAGATATAGAGACTACAAATCCCATAAAATCCAAGCCTGGCAGAAGGCACCGGGGAGAGGGAGGGGATGCGGAGCTAAAGTATCCCTTAGGATGGAATAATCTGATTGAAACTCCCAGGTTATAAGCCAAGTACATTCACGAACATAATGTTCTTCCTTAGAGCGAACACCATGATGAGCTGTCAAATATCCTAAACAGGAAGTAAGTGTACAATAATTTCTATGTGCCAACTACTAGTTTTAACGTTACCGTTATTCCTTTGTTTTTCACTCGCTCTCCAAAATACTCTGTTTACCCAGGCAGGAAAATCAAATTACCTCACTTCACCTCTGAAGTGAAAAGGGAACTAAATAGGCCATTTTCCCACCTTCCCCATGGCCCCATGAGTTGCTCTTCCCCATGGCCATGAGAGAGAGAGAGAGAGAGAGAGAGAGAGAGAGAGAGAGAGAGAGAGAGAGAGAGAGAGAGAGAGAGAGAGAGAGAGAGAGAGAGAGAGAGAGAGAGAGAGAGAGAGAGAGAGAGAGAGAGAGAGAGAGAGAGAGAGAGAGAGAGAAATTGAGTTGTTGTCAGAAAAAGGCATTAAGAGACTGGGAGGCAGGGGTGGGCACGTATGGCCCCTTTACAACCTGAGAACTTCAACTCCCAGAAGTTAGCTCAAACGCTGGCCCAGGAATTGAAGTCCAGAGATTGTAAAGGGACCATAGTTGCTGTGGGAAAGACTCCCAACTTTGGGTTTTTATTTGGATTGAAAACTATTATTTTGTCTTTATGGACAACATCAGAAAGCAGGAGGAAATTTTTCGTGGGATAAAGTGTCTGCCTTCTTGTTTCTTTGGGGATTTGGCTGCCTAGAGAAATCAAGAAGATATTTTTGGTTCCAAGGGAACGTTTTCTTAACTCAAGACCCAGTACTCTACTGCAGGATGAGGAGTGGGAGAAAAACTCTTGCTGTTGCTCATGTGTGGGTGCTTTGGCCTTGTATCAGTGATTTCTTTTTTGGGGGCGGGGGGGGGGAGTGTAGAGGTAGTAAACTCAGTGCTTGTCATTCTCCTCTGAAATCATGTTGAATTGGACATATGCCCGAGTAAGGATGTTGTATGTTTGGCTGAAAACTGTTTTTAAGGGCAGTTCATTTCTTTTTGCTGTATGTACTGTCTTTTGCCATCAGGTTTGATTTGGACTAAACATGATCCAGTTGGTCTGCTTCATTTGAAATGCCAAATGAACTGGTTAATATGAATGCACTATAGTATTACTTGCTACTGTAGGATATTATGAGTTTTATGATACATTTATGGTTATTATTCCATTCCAAGAGTTGAACTGATGCGTTGTTTTCTGTGAGATACTTGGAGCAGGATAAACTTCTGGAAAATGTAGGATATCAACAAATTAATTATGACTATAAAGAAACAATGGATTTTTGTGTGTGCTCCTCTGCAGCAGTCATTTCACTTGACCACTGGAGGGCAGTAGCACTCTTTATGGGATGCCCAAGATAAGGATGGAGGCAGGGGAAGGATGACCACTTGCTTGTGTGGATCTGATGAATGGCACTGAAGAGATTTGAGGAATAGGTGTTGTTGAATTGGCATATTATTTGGTTCCCAACAATTTAGCTTATATCTCCATTGCAAAATCAAACAGAGGGATTTCCGAAAGTCAGAGTCTGATCTGATCTAGTTTCATTTTATTTCAGCAAGGGAAAATATATTTCAAAAATCTCAAAGATTTTAGAAACCATGGTATGTGGTCCCAACTTTTGAAGATTGAAGAGCAGGATGAAGACACCCTGTCTGCAAAATAATCAATGAATTCCACCAATCTGAAGAAATAAAGCACTATTTCTTCTGACTCTGATATGCACATTTTCATAAAGATATCACAGGTTCCCAGTCATATCTAATCATGATCATTCCATGTGATATATTTGCAACTTGAGGGTCTACATCAACATGGTATTTGTAGTCAGGGGAATCCACAGGAGTGGAAATGTGGGATGATCAACAGCATCAAAATGGCAGGCACTAGTCCGGCAATTGAAGCTCAGTGCAATGCAGTAAAGATTTTCATAGGTCAGAACCAAAATTTTGAACTGGACTGAGAAGTACTCTGACAGCCGGTAGGGTAAGCTCAAAATAATTTTAGTGTAGTAGGTTTCCTTAGCTAAGATCTTTGTTGCTGCGGTTTGCATCAATTGCAACTTGTGAATTATCTTCAAAGGCAGCTCCACATAGAGTGCATTGCAATAGTCCAGTTGCATGGTAATCAGGGATTGAGTTGTTGTCACAAGAGCTTTTTAGTCTAGGTGGCACAGTAACCCATGCACCAGCCAAAGCTTCTTTGTTACCCCCAATTTAACTGATTTGAAAATTGGGCAAACAAGAAAGATCTTTGTGCATAATTTTAAAGAAGAAAGAGTATAACTTGGATGGAGATGACATTTCAAAGATTTAAAGCCCCCAAAACTTTAAATTGGGTTTGAAGCATACTAACAACTGGCTTGATATTGATGTTACATGCACTTATTAATTAGCTCCACAATCACATTTTATGCTAGCTGAAGTTTCTAGGCGCTGTTTAAAAGCAACTCAAATAGAATATGTTACAGCACTATAATCTCATCCTCATTAGGACACTAGCCAAATTAAGTTTTTTCCCCCCAAGTGATGTTGTAATTAGCATACTAGTGTCAACTGATGGAAAATACACCTTTTACCCTTCCTGGTGAATTTAGGAGAAATTCCAAGCTGCACAGTCCATTAGGCCAATCCATATAAGTATATTTTCCTACCCACAGTCCTTTCCTCTTGTCTGAATTAAGTGTCTTTTATCCTCAGGCACCTCAAAACCACTCCAGACAGTAGGCCTACTACCATCCAGGGAATACAGATAGAAAAAAAAATAAAGGTAAAGGAGTCTCTTGTTGATTTTACTCAACTAGCCATTGTCCGCTACAGGGTGTAGTGCTTATCTTCATCTCAACATCATTGAATCAGAATTTGTACAAAGATATTTCCATGGTCATGTGGCAAGCATGATGTCACAGAATGCTATTACCTTCCCACTGAAGTAATACCTATTTATCTACTCACATTTGCATGCTTTCAAACTGCTAGGTTGGCAAGAGCTGGGGTGAGGATGGCATCTCACCCAGGGGTGGGTTCCGGCAGTCACTACTGCCGGTTTGCTCATGGGCGCTTTGCACACACTTGATGAGTGCTGCGTGTGCATGCGCAGTGCAATAAAAATGCTTTGTGCATGTGCAGAAGCAAAAAACAAGATGGCGCTGCCTATGGCGCCACTCAGACAACTGGTTTGGGGGTTTGACAGGCCTGATTCGCTGCTGGTTCCAGCGACCCAGGCCGCCAAATCACTACCAGTTTGGGCGAACCAGTCTGAACTGGTAGGAACCCACCACTGATCTCACCCCGTTGCATGATGCTTGGGTCTTGAACATGGGTTGCTGGCTTTCCAGGTAATAATCACAACATCTTAATCACTGAACCATCATGCTGACACCAGGAGGTGGAAACAAATTAACCTGGAGCTTTAGGTAAGGGACAAGGACTTATCTCAGGCTTCATCAGTCAGATAGTCTACCTTAATGCAAGAATTAGATTTAAAAAATTTATATGACTTATATACAGTCTTTCAGTCCGGAAAACAAATACACCCCCAGCTTAACAGCTAATTCCAGAGAGGTGATTCTGGCACAGGCTTGGAACAGTCAAAATCATTGGATCATAGTTTTTTCAACTCACTTGAAAGTGAAAATCTACGTTTTTGATGCCTTTCGACTCCTGAACACTATGGGGAAAGGTTTAGAAAACAAGTGCTAAGTATTCTAAGCAATTTGTCCACATAGGCTGCACAAATGAAAAAAGTGTCTGTATTAAAATGCTTGGATGATAAGTTGGTCTTTCCCATCTCTCTTTCTATCAAAAGTGCGGCCTTTGATCAGCACTGAAATGAACAACATTACAGTATCTGAAAAATGCCCAAGAAATAATACAAAGTAGACTTTCAGGGATTGCAACAACTTCCATTGTAAGATCTCTAGAAACTATACTGTAGTCCCGATACATTCAGGGAGTACCTTATTTGGGAAGACTCTTACAACTGCATTAATCATTGTAGTCATGAATTCCTCTGCTATCATTCTTGCTGGGTTAGACACTGATCCTATAAACATATATGTGCTCAGACATTCATTCATTTTTTAGCATACATACTGATTTAGTATATTAGCTAGCAACTTGGCTCCTTTCCTTGTTAGGACAGGTGAAAATTAGAGTTACATCAACAACTATTTAGCAAGATAAATGTTCAGCTCACTTGTAGTCATAGGTTGAGCGCTACCTGTAAAGTAACATGGCTGTGCATGCTTAAAAACAATTTGAAAGAAGGGTTGAGATACCACATTAGAATACATCTTTCTGCTATTCATTAAAGCAGCTCATCTTTACCTGTAGGTAGGGCTTCATTAGGAAGATATTTCATTAATTTTAATGCAACTCTTGAAGTGCTTACACCACATTTTCAGGCTTCTATGAAAGGAGAAAAAGTGTGGCCAGTTTTAACAAATTTCAGAGAAGTGCTATGCCCACACTTGTAAGATTTAAAGCCCTTAAAAATCATTTCTGAAATCTGCATGGCCATACTAATTAATGTTATCCAATACTTTGGTAACTTAATTAATATACGATTGGCTTTGAGGGTTTACAAAAGTCAGCTGATAATTAATCTAGATCACAACATGTCTATAGCATCAACTACAGTAAAGGAAAGTGCCTTTTCAAATCTTGTTCAAAACTTTGATTTTCACTTTTAAAGACCTAAACAATTAGAGATTAAATAATTTAAATATAAACACTTTTATTTCTCAATTACCCAACTTCAGAGAGATCACTTTTTCTGCATTAGCCCTAATACTGATAGATTGGTATCTAGAATTATGCGCCATTAATACTGTTTCAAGAAAGACCTAAAAACCTGTTTACTTATTAAACTTCTTGTGAAGCTTGTGAAATGCTTTATTAGCTGACCTGATAATCTGATTTTATTGCTCTGCAATTGCATCTGATTTTAATATTGGACTGGTGTGATATGCGTTTTGACTGATGCCTTGATAAATGTTAGATACGTTCATACATCAACTCTTTACATTAGAGTTATTCTAATTGCCACTGCTTGTTTTTGGGGTATGATTCTAGTTTTGTAAGCTGCCTTATGTTTTGACCCTAAAAGGCAGACTAGAAATATTTAAATAAGCTAAATAAACTTCCACAATTCTATTTGCCAGGCTGGGGAGCACAAATCCGCTTATCACTCTAGACAGATTAATGACTCTTGAATAGGATATGAAAGAAGAAAAGGAATTAAGAATAATGATAATCTTTATTATCAAATGACTATCCATCGTGGACAGTATATTAAACAAGGGACATCTAAAACAGTGGGATGTGGAGAACATCTCTACTGACATCATTGGATTATGATCTCTTGTTTTTGAACTGTGGGATTAAAATCAATAGTGTGATTGATTATCTGGAAGGCAACCATATTTTCTCATTTCATGTATGAATTGTTGGATGAAAATCAATCTTTTGGATTACTATATTACTAACTGCGTCACTTCTTATCTTAAGATTATGCATTAAGGCAAAATGTACATCTTTTATCATGGGCTTTGAAGCTTTTTCTTGTTTCCCCTTAGTTGGCCCTAATTACCACATTGTCCAGGACAATATGCTTTCCTTAAAGCCAGAAATTGAGCTCATTTTAAGGGAAATAAAATATGGACTTAAAATACTAAGTGTGAGGAGAAGGGGGGGGGGGCAGAGGGAGATAAGGAATAGGTAGGCAGCCTAGTGCAACTGGCATGAATTGTACTCAGAGATCTATGCCAGCTTATGTAGCTTTATTTGACCGATAAAATCAATGCTGCTTTGTTGCCTAGCAGTATGAAATGGTACAATAACATAATCAGTGATTGCTATGTGGTTCCAATTAGGCAACATCTGCCAACTTTGTTGGAAAATAGGAGCTACAGTAAGGAGGTACATATAGCGGGACTGCCTCCTGAACCTACCATTTTGGGAAAAAACGTTTAAACCAAGAAAAATTGCCAGCCATAAAATGCAAAGGGTCTTTCCAGCCAATCTCTGTGTCTATTTTTTTTTTTCAAATAACCCTGTTTACAAGGATAAATAATTCCTTTATAATCTAATAACAACAGCTAAAGTTTATATGGCACTGGCACAGGAAGTTCTTCCAGCAATTAGCAGTTTACAACAGTTCCAGCAGGAATATGTTTACTAGGTGAAAACTCACATACCAGATTAGAGATGTAAGAGAATGGAGAATGAAGCTGATTTATTTCTCCTCACTTCTCTTAACTTTTTGTGCAGGATGAATCTGCTTGAATCTATTTGAACGTTTTAAATATTTTTCACTGCAATTGCTGTAGTAATCTGTTTCCTATCTAACAAGCCTCAATTGTTATGCACCTTGGTTCTGAAGGTTCAGAATCTAAAATCCTTGACTGATTACTTGCTACCATCCTTCAATTATATTTGTTGCCATGGGAGGGGTAATTGTTTTCCATATGCAGGCAAACATTTGCATATGTGTATCTTTGATTGGATGTATTCAGTACACTAATTGATTCTGACATCATCTTTTGCGGCTAGCATGGCCACCTTATTAAATCAAGGATCAAGTCAATCTCTTTAAATATGCAACCCTAGTAAGAGGTGATCCAACCGTTGAGAATTCTGCCTCGTCACTGGCAGCGTCATCCAGCTTCCTAGTCTACTTGCAACAGACAAAAGCTAGTGTTTTGTACACTATAGTAAATGGAGTATGAATTAAGATCTACTGAAGGAAAACAAGTTGGGTGTGAGCAATACTTTTATATCAGGGATGAGGAATCTGGTATCCACTTGGAGTAACTCACATCAGCCCAAACACCATGACCAATAACAAAGAGTTGGAGACATTTTAATCCAAAATAATTTAACACTTTTCTTTGTTTATCCCAAAGATACTTCTTTTTCAAGAGGCAACTGGATTTTCTGGTTTTTCTTTGAAGACGTTTTACTTCTCCTCCAAGAAGTTTCTTCAGCTTTTGTTTATTTATTCATGACATTTATATACATAGCTGTCCATCTCATAGAAAGTAATTTTGAATGGTGTTCAGCTGGATTTTTTTTAAAAATCAAATTTAAAAAGTAACCAAGGTCAGCAAACCAGTCCTTCGTGCTTATCCTGCTTCACCATTCATGCACCTCCTACAAACACTTTGCAACCTGCACTGTACCTTTATGCCCAGCAGTTGCCATTTATCTTCTGCTGGCTTTGAACTTGCAACTTCCCGCTGATTTCTCCACTGACTTTCTACAGATAAGTTTAAGTAAATGGGGAACCAAGGAAGGAAAGAACAGAATAACAGAGTTGGAAGGGACCTTGTAGGTCATTTAGTCCAACACCCTGCCCAAGCAGGAGACCCTACACCATTTCTGTCAGATGGCAGTCCAGTCTGTTCTTGAAAGCTTCCAGTGATGAAGCTCCCACAACTTCTGAAGGCAAGCACTTCCATTGGTTGATTGTTCTCACTGTCAGAACATTTCCCCTTATTTCTATGTTGACTCTCTCCTTGATCAGTTTCCATCCATTAATCCTTCTCTGGGCTTCAGAAAAAGGAAGGAAGTTTCCTGATGCCTCCTCCCAGTTTCCCTAAAGGAAATAGAGTGGGGAAGCCAGGACAAAGTTAAAAAAATATCCCACTTTCAATGTTTTCTTTTTATCCATCAATGGTCATTCTGGTTTTTCTGTTTAGATAAGAAAATATCTCTGAAATGGTGACCTAACAGGACACAGGTTGTCTAATTATTTTTGAAATCCACATTAACCTTAAATTTATTTTATCACAAATATCCATGCCACCCAAATCTTAGCTGGTTTGTCTAACTGCAAAAGCCTTCTGTTTCTCCTTCTTGCCTTCAGAAATTCTGAATGATCCATTACTGGCTGTTTTTTAAGAAGAGATTGGACAAACATTTGTCTGAAATGCGTTGGGGCCTGTGGCTTGTACAGTGGGGTGGACTAGAACTTTACTCTGTGTTGTCAGCAATACCCATTCTTTCATCCAAACCATACAGCAAGCTGCAAAATACAATTTCACATGAGATGAACCCAAATCCTCTTCTTTCCTTTGCATCTTGTAACACCTTATATGTAACATGGGGCTTTTCCCCCACCACACAAATTTAGATATATCCTTCTACTACTGTTTAAAAAGTGCATCAATTGTCAAAATAGATACTGTTTAAAAGAAAAACTTCCTTATAGGCAAGACATTCATTTTTATCACAGAAATTCTTCCAACCATGACAGTTGTAGCATATCTCAGCATATCTTTTTAATTCCATTCTACATCTTAACATAGCTGTTTTTAAATAACATATAATTAATATTTATATGAAATATCCAGATATTTCCCTTTTTCTCAATCTGAAAACTCGTTTTATTTATCATTTCAGTTTGCTCTTCTGTTTTCACATTTTGTCTTTTGTTTATTAAGCATGAGACATGCTAAAGCATTACATTCTTTTAATTTATGCATTAATATTTCAATTCAATTTAAAAGATCTTCCAGAACCATCATCTAGTTGTCTGTGAAATCTCTGAACTTACAAATTTTTCTTTTTTACATTTAAAAAATAATAATATGAGAGTCATCCTAGACATAGTAGAGTATTATGAAGCGCATCCAGAAAAGCAAATGATGCTGGTTTTCCTTGATGCACAAAAAGCATTCGATAATGTAATTTGGACATTTATAATAACACAATTAGATAGGATGAAATTCAGAGAAAAATTTACAAAAATCATAGAAAAACTTTATAACAGCGAGACAGCCAAAGTTCTGATGAACAGAGAAGATCAAAATAAAAAAGGGAATTAGACAGGGATGCCCCATCTCTTCTTTGCTGTTTATATTAACTCTGGAAATATTATTAAATGAAATTAGGAAGGACTAGGGAATAAAAGGTTTAAGACTCAAAAATGAAGAATATAAGATCCAAGCCTAAGCCGATGACTTAGTGTTTGTTCTAGAAGATCCATTAGAATCCAGTCTGAAATTAATTCAAAAATTAGAAGAATATGGAGAAGTGGTAGGATTAAAAACCAATAAAAGCAAAACAAAGATGATAACCAAGAATATGACAAAAAAGCAAGAAGAGGAACTGGAATTAGCAACCAAAATGCGAATAACTAAGAAAGTGAAATACTTGGAGATCTGGGTGTCGGCAAAATGTTCTACAATTAAAGATGATAATTACAATAAACTAGTGATACAAATAAAGAAAGATTTAGAAAACTGGAAAAATATTCAGCTATCACTAATGGGATGCATAGCCACAATTAAAATGAATATTTTACCAAGAATTTTATTTTTTGTTGCAAGCTGCACCTATTAACCCGGGTAAAACTTTCTTTCAAGAATTAAACAAAATAACTGCTAGGTTCATCGGACAAGGATGAAAAGCGAGTATCAAACTAAAGTCAATGCAAGACAGCAAGGAGAGGGGAGGTTTAGCATTACCAAATTGGGAATTATATACATTAACAGTAACAATAACATGGGTGAAGGATTGGATAGAGCTAAAGAATAAAATAATTCTGACTTTAGAAGGCCATGATTTGCAAGCAGGTTGGCACACATTCCTATGGGATGATAAAAATAAAGTGCATAAATACTTTCAAAAACATCTAATTAGAAAAGTGTTGTTGCAAAACTGGCTCAAAATTAAAAAAAATCAATTATGTGTAAATCCTGGACTGGCTATCCCCGACAGAAAGGACGATCCATCCAAATTTTATAGATATAAACAAAATGCTAAGATACAGAACGTAATTAATGGACAGGGAAATTTAAAAACAATTGAAGAATTGGCAGAACAAAACATGAAAGTTGACTGGCTAACCTACTTGCAAATCAAAATTAAACACAATAATGATACTAAATTATATGACATTGAAAGGGAACCACACAAATTGGATAAAATAATTCAACGCTCAGATAGAAAGATGATAGGGAAAATATATAAATTTCTCCTGAAGTATAAACTGGAAGAAGAAATCGTGAAAAAACAAATGATAAAATGGGCACAAAACTTGGCTATAATATTGAATTAGACAAATGGGGAAAAAATTGGGTAACAAACTTAAAAATGACATTATCAGTTGCATACAAGGAAAAGCAGTACAAAATGTTTTATAGATGGCACCTGGCACCAACAAGGTTAGCTAAAATCTCAGCAACTAACTCCCCAAAATGTTGGAAATGTGAATCAATACACAGAACATATTACCACTTATGGTGGACTAGTAAGAAGGCTACAAATTTTGGGAAAAGGATCAAAAATTGGCTAGAGGCAATAACAGGAGTCAAAATAGATTGGAAACCCGAAGTTTTTTTTACTAGGAATAATGACTGCAAAATATAAAAAAAGAAATCCGGTATTTAATTGTACATATAATTACGGCGGTGAGGATTGCCTTTGCTCAAAAATGGAAAAACAAATTAATTCCAAGCGAAGATGAAATAATAAGAAAGGTGATGGACTGTGCCGAAATGGATAAATTAACAAAAGAAATCCAGGGGAAAAAAAGAAACAGAATACTACCAGATATGGGATAAATGGTATAGGTGGATGGAGGAAAGAAACAAGGATCAATGAAGGAAGCCAATAAAGCCCAAAAATAAAAGTTAAGGAGAATTAACACATATATATGCATCCAAGAGGTTTAACTTTACTAGAGGTAATCAGCCAATATAGCAGACAGATGAGTAAAATAAGAGGGTTAAGAATGGTGAAAAGCAAATGAAATATACTAGAAGGGGAAATAATATAAGGAGAATGGTATCGATTGGCAATTGCTATTAGAAAGAACAGGAAGTTCCTGTTCGTATCGTATTGTGTAAATGTGGTGTACGTCTAAGTTTTGTGTGTGTGTATTTTGCATGTTTTTAAATATTTTTTTTTAAAAAAACATTTTTTTCTGTTTTTTTACTCCCATAATCTTTTAATTTTGTCTTCTCTCAGTATTTCAAAGACCCAAATAAGCAAGAGAGGAGATGGTGGACATTGGTGAGTGGTTCTGGACAAAGTCAAATCTTATCCCTCTTCTGGTATCAGTGCTATGTTGTCTCTTTCCAGCTCTCAGGTGTCTTTCCCCCTTGAAGGACAGAGTTCATCGTGTTTTGTAAAGGTTGTAAAAGTTCATTTCAAAGCATTTATAATAAAAAAAACCCTGATAATCCATTTAATCTAGGCACCTTTCCTAGTTTAATCTTTTTTGTAGCTTCAGAAATTTCCCTTATTGTTATAGATCCATTCATAATCTGACTCTGTACCCTCTGTAATCCATTTTAGATATTCATCTATTTTCTTTAGATATTCATCTTTTTTTAAAACAAGAAGATTTTGGAGATTTAGAAGGATGAGTGAAACCTTTATTCAGATTATCATAAGAAAAATCTCCTTCAAAGTAGCTCATTCTTGAATAGACGTGGGATATTGCCTCTTACTGGAATTTGAGCCCCCAGCTTCAAGTTAATGGTAGATGAAGAGCAAGAGCAATCTCCCCCCCCCCCAAATATCAACAAAATCTGCAATTTTTTTGCTGTTGTTTAAAAATTGATTTGGAGCTGTATAGAACAGAACAATAGGACGCGGTGGCTCAGTTGCTAAGATGCTGAGCTTGTCGATCAGAAAGGTCAGCAATTCGGCAGTTTGAATCTCTAGTGCCACATAACAGAGTGATCTCCTGTTACTTGTCCCAGCTTATGCCAACCTAGCAATTTGAAAGCATGTAAAAATGCAAGTAGAAAAACAGGGACTACCTTTGAAGGGAAGGTAACAGCGCTCTGTGCGCCTTCGGCATTTAGTCATGCTGGCTACATGACCATGGAGACGTCTTCAGACAGCGCTGGCTCTTCAGCTTTGAAACAGAGATGAGTGCCGCCCCCTAGAGTTGGAAACGACTAGCACACATGTGTGAGAGGAACCTTTACCTTTAGGACAGAAAGAAGGAAATAATGGAAAGCTTACCAACAAATATTTTTTGCAATTGAAGAGAAATTGTTCCTTCCTCCCAATGACTGTCTGGATTTTGGTATCTTCCATCAATAACCAGCACAATGAGAACACAAAATGTAAAGAAGTTGTGATATAAATGGCAATAATTCTGTATGAACAGATATTGTCAGTTGCAACACAACATCAAATGCTTGTTTGTCAGTCTTTTTCACAAGCATAGTTCCTCTAACAACTGTTAAAATCTGCAGTTTTAATCCTTGCATGGTGGTCTTATCTATGAAATGGACTATGGTGACCAACTCTACAAGAGCTGGGAGTTACATTTCAGAACTTGAGGCAGAACTAAGAGTAATAAGGATAATAAAACACACTTGCCTGTTCTTGGCTCCCTGAGCTTTTCTTAATTGTCTGATTCCCCACTTACCCTCCGCCAAGTTCCTGAGAAAAGAACCTGTAAAGTCTCATAAAGATGACACTTTGGAATGTTTGAGAGATTTGCTTTGTGGCTGATTGTTAAGCAAATCACCATAGTTGCTAAGCAAATCAGCTGTTGTTAAGAAAACACTGTGGTTTTTAAGCAAACCCATCGTTTGCGATGGGGCCTTTAAGTCAGCAACAATGTAAACCATGGTCAGGGGACAGAAGGATGGGCCAAACAATTGTAAATGCAGACTAGTTTCCAAGGATCCAAAATGCAGTGATGTAACAGTAGGGGGGAAGATATAGCTACCAGACCTTTGGAAGAGGGTCATAAGCAGTGGTGGGATTCAACTGGTGTAACAACTGGTTTGCTTCGTGTGTGCTTTGCACACGCAAATGCATGCACATTGCATTTGAAATCAGCACTAAATCTTACCTTTTCCTGCAGCCCCAGTGAGTAAAACAGCTGAGATGCGGCAATCCACTCTGCCGCTCCGATCAGCTGGGCTTGAAACAAAAGAAATATAGGACGGAATAGAGCAGGGGTAAGTGGGTGGGGCCAACTGATAGCCGGAATTACTGGTTCATCCCACCGGTCCGAACTGGCTGAATCCCACTCCTGGTCATAAGTACATTTTGGAGTTTTGTTGTAACTTCAAATGGCAAGATAAGGACTACCTGCATGTAAATGAACATCAGAGGAAAGGATTGAGGTTTTGAGGCAAGTAACTGAAGGAGACCTGGCCTGCTTTACCTCATCTGTCTCTGCTCTATAAGCTTCATTTCTTGGTGGAGGCATAGAAAGATTATAGTTAATCATGAACTTTTTTTGTAAGTAAAACATCTTACAGGGCTCCCAGTTGTGTCAAGTTTGCACATGTGCCTTTTAGATAGTTTCAAGCAATGATTAATTTATGAAGAACAAACTGAGGAGCAGCATTCCATCACCTGTCAGTCTATATTAAGGCATTGTAACTACAGTTTGACTACACTGCTAGCATTACTTCCTTCGTAACAAGATAGTAATGTGAACAGCCTTGTTACATAGTGGAGAGTTACTGGAACAATTGCAAGGCCAGACACCACCCAAAAAGTTCAACTTTGGCTCTGAATAAAACACAACCTTAGACATCTCCTCTCATGAACTCCCCCTTGTTCATTTCTGTCCTCCTGGGAGGAGAGCAGATCCCAAAAACTGACCTTGCCTCATGAGGTAAGCCAGAGTGGAGAGGAAAGGACATTCTTCACTGTGACACATTGATCAGAATACATGCCAAATTATATGCCAGGATGTTGCAATGAAGTGTTTGAGAAACAACACTCTTGTGCCTAAAAAATGATACTATAGACTCCAAAAGTCTGAGTCTTTTCAATCCATCCAAACTGATCTCTTCCATCACACAAATAGCATGTTGTTCATGTCCTTTCAGCATAGTTCTCTTGGGATATGCTTGGTTTGTTTTCCAGTAGGTAATATCCTCATGACTCACTTTAGCCTTTCAGGAGCTGTGGGATTTGAGAGGAGGTGGAGAAGAGGACTCTATACACAATAGACCATTCTATGTTCTACCAAGCCACAGGCATGAGTCTTTGGAATTAAATGGCCTAATGGTTCAGTGGAATGTTCATGAGGGCTTTCCAGGACCAAAGGCTTGCAACATACAAAGAGAAGATCAAATACTTCATATGAAAAAAAAAAGGCCACTACAGATTATAAGGAAATAGTTTACAAGAATGGGCATACTTGTATGAATGGAATCTCCTAATTCCAAGACAGCATGACTCTGATTGCCATTTGGGGGAAGCAATAATAGAAGGTTTTTGCTTTCATGGTCAGAAAGTAAGTTTTTCAAAAAATAATAATCTGATTGGCTATTGTGAGAAAAAGATACTGAATGAGCTGATCCAGTAAGGCTTATTTTATTCTAGCTAAGTACAGGTAGCCTTCATGCAGCCCTGGTTTTGAATGACAACCCTTCCTTTGCATACAAAGAAAAAACAAATACACATTTAAGATACCACTGGGTCCAAACTTCAAGTTTTCCCTGACAATCACTGAAAATGATGCCACCACCACCACAATATTGGAATTTTTAAAACTGGTTTTAGATGAATTAATGTATGTAGAAAATTATTCTAATTAGCAGAATGGATGGTAAATAGAGCACTGAATAACACTAATATGTTTGTCCTAACTCATTTTAGTTATCTATCTTTCTAGCTGCTTTTTAAAAATAAAGTCCAGCTAGGAAAAGATTGGCACTATCTAATTTTTCATACAATATATTCAAAAGGTGTCCTTTTGAACTATGCAGTTTGATTGGTTTTTGCTTGCAATCTTGTGTTAGCTCTTCTATAATTGTGGAAGTTTACAGCTTAGCATGTTGGGCAAATCCAGTCAACTGTGGTTTGTTCCAAAATCATGTACAATATGCTACCTCAGCCCCAATCCGAGGCCAAATTTTGTGAATTGCTTAATTAAAATAAACTGCAAATATGTTTCATTTAGAATCTGGAGATAGGGAATACATTTGCCATCTTCTCACTCTGTATTAATCCATATCAGTCCACCACATTCTATTATTTATATATTGCTGCAGAGGGGAATTCTTTCAGGCCAATTGCAAATGCTGGGATTTCAATTCAGATCAGGATCACACCAGAATTGTGGTGGTGGTGGTCAAAAATTAAAACATTTTCCCCCTTAAAGTTTTGACCTGGGTTGGTTTTCCTACACCTGCTATTTACAGTCTATATACATACATTCATTGCTAATACTTCTGTAAGTTTATATTGCAAGTGAAGAGATTTTTTTAAAAAATGCTTTATAGTTTTATTGTTTTTGAAAGCCACTCTTAGTTGCACTTCAAGCCATACAAATATTATAAAATAAGATCTCTAGAACACTGTAATTATATTTAGAATATATATATACAACACAAACAAAGGCAACATTAAAAATAAAAATATGGTTTTCTGCCTGGATGGTCTTCTGTAACGAGCCGAAGGACAGAAAGGGGGAGTAGTGAGCTCCATCCCATATTTGGGCATACCAGGTGTGTGTGTGTGTGTGTGTGTGTGTGTGTGTGTGTGGGCTTAAAATGTGATCGGAGCTGCCGTCTTTCTGTAAGTCTTGGTGGGAGGGGATGGGGTGCTGGCTTTGTTTCAGTAAGTGGAATGATTGGTTGTGTGGTTGTATCATGATTGGTAGATTGGTGCTGATTGGTGCAGGCTGTGTGTGCATTGTTGTTTTGTATTTTAACGGCTTGGGTGGTGGGTGGTGTTCGTTTGTTGGCTAGGGCTGGTTTCCAGATGTTTGGTAGGCGGGAGGTATCATCACGTTTGTTCCTCCCTTTTCCAGCACCTTAAAGCTACAGGACATGAAATCAACTTTGAAGGAGCCAGGTTAATCTCCAAAACAGAACACCTCCACAAGAGAATAATCATGGAAGCCATCGACATAGAGAAACACCCCCACAGCATGAACAAACGTGATGATACCTCCCGCCTACCAAACATCTGGAAACCAGCCCTAGCCAACAAACGAACACCACCCACCACCCAAGCCGTTAAAATACAAAACAACAATGCACACACAGCCTGCACCAATCAGCACCAATCTACCAATCATGATACAACCACACAACCAATCATTCCACTTACTGAAACAAAGCCAGCACCCCATCCCCTCCCACCAAGACTTACAGAAAGACGGCAGCTCCGATCACATTTTAAGCCCACAGCTTGAAGATGGCAGGTGAGATCCTGCCGAAACGTTGCAAAGACAATCTCAACCTTACACGGGAAAAGACCCGAATACAACAAAACCAGCATATATATATATATTTGTTTTCGTATATATATATATGAAATAGAACATGTATAAAAGGAACTGTTGGTATTTAAGTTTTAGGTTTGCTTAGCCAAGCTAACTTCTTAAACAGCAATGACACAATAGCTAAAATCCCTTTTGTCAAAAGAGTCCCACATACATAAGTGTATCACCAAATTGATTTTCAGACTTATAAACATTGGCAAGGGATAATTTCTGGTTCCCTGTGTGAATTGTCACTAAACATGAGTAGTAACACTGCTGAAGCTCATATGCTGCAAAAAATATCCAATGGTTCACTTCTCTAGCACTAAGCCATGCATACTGTAGTTGCAATTCAAAATGGTAGATGTATGGATAGCTGGGGCCTGTTGATACAAACTATATGTAAGGTGATTACTGGTGGTGGTTGTAAACAAGACACTTCAACTGAATGTCCGCTGAGGATGTTACCTAGCCTGGTGACAAAATGTTCAGAAGCCAAACAGCAAGCTTGGAGAATAAACCACCACTACCAAGTGCCACCACTACCAACATCCTCAGGGGAACTTCAGTTGAAATGTTTTCCATCATCTGTAATTCAAGGCCACTATTACTAATTGAACCCTTGCTTAACCTTTGACACTAAAGACCACTCCCTTAAATCGGAAGCAAGTCCTGCACTTTTTGAGTCGAAGCCGGTTTCCTTTTTCCTCAATCAGCCATATCTGATGGCCTAATCTGGGGCCATCGTATCAAAAGACCTCTGACACATCAGCCACCAGGAAACATTCTTGCAATTTGAGTTGCACCAGATCATCAGTTGCACAAAGGATGTTATGGCCTTTGTTTGTTTATAAAATGAGGGATTTAGGGCCTAGATTTCTTAGATCTAAATTCCACAAATGAAAAACATTCATTATGAAGAATAATTGTACTCTTTAAAGAGCACAGAAGCAAGTCTTCATGATATGTTCAACTTTCTTGGAAAGCAGCTGGGTAATGTCTTACAACTAGTCAGCTGAACAGCTTCAGTTCCACAGATGGTCTACTTGGCCTCGGCAAGACATTGGTTGGAGCTAGTTCAGGACTATAGCAAAATACAAGTAATTCTGTAGCGCACAAGACATTTAATACAACAGTTTTATGGGCTGAAAATTTGAAAAATAACTAAAACTCAAGAGGAGGATTCATTTGGGGGATATTTGTTTCCTTGGATGGCAGGAAAGAAATCTTAAAACAAGAAAGAGATGAGGTAGATGCAGAATCATGAATCTCACTCATGCAAATGATGCCTGGGATCTACTACCTAGCTTTAATGTTCTGCAGAAAAGGCATTGACTTTCTCACAAGGTCTAATCTAAAAATATTCCCAGACACAGCAAATCCCAAACTTGGCAAGTTCATTTTATTCACATCTAAAATGTACAGGATAGTTGGAAAAGTTTTGCAATTTGCAGGATTGCATTAAGTATGGGATTATGTTAGTGTGTGAGAACTATTGCCTTGTGGTTGATATGTTTGAACTTCAAGAATCAAGAAATGAAAATGTGTTATCTTTGAGGGGAGGGATGCTGCTTTATATATCAAGAGCTAGCTAAAAGAACTCAATGAACTTCAGGAAGCTGTATCAACATGCTCTAGTAGACATTATTTTATCTTAGAAAGTTGAACATCATATATTGTGAGATGCCCAGAGTCAGTCTAGAGTTGGGAGGTGCCATTAATTAATTAAACTGAAGGTATTATGAAGAAATAACCCAGTCTCCAGTTTTGCCTGGATTTCCCAACAATTTTTTTTTTTAATGCTCCTGAGTTTTAATATTACGAAGAAGAGAAAAAAGCCATTGATGTTAAGTTTAAAATATGGAGGGATACATGAAATTAGCATCATTTTTATTTCCATGAATGGTCTACATAAGCTTTCTTGGAGAATAAAAAAAAAATTGGGTGGGAACAGTCCGTGGCTTAGTTTTAAAGCATACCCATCGATTAGAAAAGAGACAACAATAAGCAGGAATGTGGCATTTCTAATCCTTCCTTCTTCCCTTCCCTTCCCTTCTCTAATCTTACAGGTTCTCTGATGTGGTAAACAGCACTTTATTACTCTACATTATTCCAGATCTGGACATAGCTCAGATTTATACAAAGGCATTACAAAACTGGAAGTTTCATTAGTAGGTTTCTTGTAATGGCCATTAGCATAGAACAGTGATTGTGAATGTTATTCTGCTCTGGTACCAAAAGAGAGTTGTGCGATAGTGCCTGCATGTGTGCCCACACCCATAATGCAATGCCCTCCCCCCACTCATGCACGCACAAACCACCGTGCTCCCCCCTACATGTGCATAGGCCTCACTGAAGCCTCCAAACTTCCAGTTTGCCCTTTGGGCCATTTTTCGCCCTCCCTAGGCTTCAGGAAAACATGGGCTCTGGAGGCTTTCCTGAAGCATGGGGAGGGCAAAAATGGCTTCCTCTGCCCTCTGGAAGGCCGAAAATCAGCTGGCCAGCACATGCATGCGTGCTGGAACTGACATAGAGCAACCCCTCATGTGCCCTCAGATATGGCTCCATAGGTTCGCCATCACGGACATAGAATGAATCTTTTTAATACCTGATGAATGTAGAGCTAATATTTTCTGTAAGTAACTTGGATGCAAAGGCTTTGTTACATTTCAGTCCCATCAGCTCAGATTCAAATCAACTCTATGTTCTTACTCCTATAGATGTAGATGACCATCTACAATCTAGCTCCTTATTCACCAATTTGGAGAGATTCTTTTTGAGCCCTTTGTAACATATTCCATTTATGTTTTCTCTTCCCTGGATAATTTGGTGTCATCCCAGCTATGCTTTTTTTTCCCTTGGAAATTTGTATCTTCTAAATATATTTGAGATCGTCATCACTAGATTTATTGAGTAAGGGCCCAAACAGAACAGCTCAAAGTCCTCCCATTAGGAAAAGTTTGTCATATCTTGCATTTTGAAGGATCAATAAATGAAAGGAAAAGACAGAGAATTTCATTATTTTATATTATTTAGAATATATTTTAACAATATATTAAGACACAAAGAGAGAATACATAAAATGAATTAAGCCATTAAAGAACAACGATGATATTTTAACAAAAGCCAAGAGTTGATCAAAGAACTACTGTAATCTTCAGTATACGTCATACTATGTAAAATCTTCAGCTTTTACATGGTATCCAGCAGCTTATAGAACATGCTATTCCTGCTTATTCTCTGCTTAAATAAACATACGGATCAATATTTAATTGTTAAATTTGTATTTTGTCCAACTCCTAATGGTGCACATAAATCAAATGTAAGAAGCAATGGAAAATTAAGTGATGCTTATCAATGGTAGGAAAAATCATAACATTTTATAAATTAAGCAAGGTAACCACACAATAAAACCTTAATATTGCACTTTGAGTCCAGCTCTTATTTGACAAAATCCCCCAGACTGGTTTCATAAATTACACTTAGAATAAAGTTCTGTTGCTGACAGCCCAAGATATATTAGATGTTCTTTAAAAGTCTAGAAGGGCTATCAAAGGAATAGCATGCGGTAGAAGTGCTGATATTAAAGCCAAGGACCTTGACCAAATGAAGTCATATTCCCATCAGAAATTCATAAACTATTGCACATATCAACTGCTATGTAAAATAAGTTGCACTTACTCAAGGCCATCAAATCACATCAGCTTATGCAGAGATGTCGGTTAGTGGTGGCGTGTGTGTGTGTGTGTGTGTGTGTGTGTGTGTGTACGTTTCCAAATACTCAAGATAGTGGCTGCTCCCATATGTCACAACACACATTAAAAAAAATAGGGCTTCATTTGAGACCATAGTTGCATAGTCACAACCACCAGTCTAACTTTTTAAAAATTCCTTCTACAGCTATAAGGTCTAAAAACATTTGGTTGAAGTCGTTAGTATGTTTGTGCTGCATCCAAAAAGTTCCGCTTAAAGTCCAACCTCCATATCACATGTTGGAGTAAAATCATGGATGTGTGAAAAACGTAAACATTCCATACAGTACTCCTTGATTTACGACCACAATTGAGCCAAAAAGTTTTGTTGTTAAGTGAGACATTTGTTAAGTGAGTTTTGCCCCAATTTAAGACCTTTCATGCCATGATTGTTAAGTAAATCACTGCAGTTGATAAGTTTAGTAACCCAGTTGTTAAATGAATCTGGCTTCCTCATTGACTTTGCTTGTCAGAAGATTGCAAAAGGAGGTCACATGATCTTGGGACATGCATCCATCATAAGTATGAATCAGTTGCCAAGCAGCTGAATTTGGATCCCATGACCATGGGGATGCTGAAAGGTCGTAACTGTGAAAAGTGGTCATAAATTGCATTCTTCAGTGCCATTGTAACTTAAACAAACTGATTTAAGCGAGGCCTACCATATATTATTGTTCTGTATCTGTTTCCTAGAAATGGAAATAATTTATGTGGCATTCTCTGAGGGGTACAGTATTTCTGAACAGACTCATTTAGGATAATGCTGCAGATACAGATTTATTTCCTGCCTCAAGGCAAAATCATAATCATCGTTTCCATCTTACAAATGGGGCATTTTGTGTTTATGTGTGTGGGTTTGTGTCTGCACACAGCCATGAGGGAAGGGAGGCTTTGGCAGGTTGCCAGTCAACAGAAGGCAGAATCTTCTTACAGATGGCCGAGGCGCTACGAGACCAGTTCTTCCCTTGTGCAATTATCCTAGAACACGTCTATGAAAAATGAGTCTCCATGACTGTTTCAGAAGAGAGGTTAAGTGAAATCAAGGGTCAGAAAGAATCAAGAACTAGCTTAGCTCCGTGTCCTTAACTGACCTCAAGCAATGGGAGACAAGTTAAGGACAGAAATGCAATGGCAAGGAGCGCCTTTGGGGGGCTTGTTGTGGTTTCAAGATAGGCTCATAATGTCACTGTAATGTAGTTTGAAGAAATTTAATTTCCTCTTTATTATTGCCAGTGCATTTTTGTGCAGTAGTAAAATCTTGACGCCCGCACCCCCACCCCCCTCCTTGTTTTTTTTACTTTGCTTGAAGACATATGGGCTTTCTGGATCACAGCAGATTACACTTAGAGGCATCACTGTGTTCTCTCTTTAATAGTCTGAAAAATATGCTGTTATTGACCTGATGGTCTGTGACACCAGGCCATGTGGCTGGTAGGCCAGAAGAGGGTATGTTAATTTGCAAATATATTAATTTAAAGAACAGGATCATTTCCTTTTAAAATATATATTTTAAGGAATAGGAAGTGGCCATCTTTGGAAAAGAATCTTTCCCTAAAAGAAGTAAGGACGCTTTATATAATTATATAAGTTATTATATCAGTGAAACAATGATTTGAACTATATCTAAGGTGAAAATAAGAGGTAGAAACTAAAAAAAAAATCAGCAAAAGATTTTTGCTACATAACTGCAATTAGACTAAAATATAGGACCATAAAGAGAAAATTCAGATTTCAGTTACTCAAATTACCTAGAAAGAAAAGTCAAAATTGCTGAAAAATCCTTTCCCCCTTCCACCAAAAACCAAAAAACCCCTCAGTGTATTTTATGGAAATATCTACAAACTCACATAAACATGAAAATGTGCAAATTAATTAATTAATTAGAATGAAATCAAATTACTTAATTACTTTCCTATAGGTTCTCATTTTAGACTCTGGGCTGCAATGATAAAACAGATAAAAACAATTACAGTATAAGGCAAAACAAAATATATGTGACAGTTGACGAAAATTATCAACATAGATATCAATACGGCCAGAAAACAGAGCCATTCACAACCCTGTAGGCTGAGGTCCAAACACATAACCATGTCTTCAAGTCCTTCTGAAAGGTAAATCATTTCAGGGTCATCCTGATCTCTGAAAAAAAAAATGTTCCAGAGGGCAGATGCTAAAACAAAGAAGGAACTTCTCCTAGTGCCTACCATTCTTTGACTGACAAGACCTGTAACATCCCCAACCTGCTTGCCCAAATTGGACTGATAGAGACAACTGGGAGAAGAGTGTGTCTCAGGTAACTTGGTCCCAAATTATTTCTTAATGCATGTACTTTACAAACCAATCTGGAAATAAGGAAGAGAACTGTAACATTTGATAGCCTGTGCAAATGAACCCTGATTCAAATTAAATTGGAATTTTGTGTTTAAAACATGACATGATTGGAGTTGAGTTTGGGAAGTCATTGCAAGTACAAGTCTGTGGAGATAGCCAGAAACAGCTTCTGAAAAACAACTTTCTGAAAAGAGGCCACTATTTTAACAATTTTTTTTAAAAAAGAAATTTGTACATGCCTCCACAACACTTCTTTCAAAGTTTTTTACATTCCTCTTGTACAAATCTGAAGTACTTTTGTTTTGGATATTAACTTCAGTAGAAGCCTGATCGATGCGATCTCTTTCCTCTAAGGAACATTTCCAGTTCAGGCATACCTTATGCATAACTGTCTGCCTGCTGTAGTCTGTGCACTTTTAGTCTTTCCTATGGTGTTTTTGGCAGATCTCTTGATGTCATTATTCATGTTGACACATTCTGTAAAGGAACTGAGGCAACTTTTGGGAAATAGGAGTTTTTAGTTTCCTTTCTAAAATCACAAGGGTAAAAAGGGGGATCTGTAGGCACATGTGTGTATATTCACAAGCATGCATTTATTTAGTTTCACATTTTTTCTTGTCTCTCCTATCAAAGCATTTAGCTGACATTCTAGAGTGAACTGCTTTCTGATTTTGCCATCATAAAATGGTGAAGCAGGTTGGCTTAGTCAGTAAAGAAGCTAGTGACACTGTATTTGTATCTTATATCTTCAGAGATCTAAGTATTCCCAAGCCTCGTACAACAAAACTCTGCATATTATTAAAATATGGCAGTCAAAATACTCAGTTTAGTATTTTAAGCAGGATTTTTCACTGGTGCTAAAAAGAGACGGCAAAAAAAAAAAGTCTTTCTTTTCTTTCTTCTCCTTCTTTTCCTTCTGGCATGTTTGGAATTAAGCCCAAGGAAGTCTAGAAAATTATAATAGTAATGGATTAGTTTGACCTAGGTTTAAGCTTCACTGTCCCCCTCCCCCACACACTTACAAACTTTCCAATGGATTCAGATAGGACACTGGTGTTTATAATAAAGCTGGTTTATGGACCTCATCATTTGAGATCTCAGATAGGGATGACGACAATACCGCACAGTACAATAAGCTGCAAAGAGAAAGTCGTCATTGACAGCTCAGAGGTCACTCTGCCGGCCAATGACACTTTTAAAGTCTGTTTTGCACTTTGCTCCATAATTTCTACTAGAAAACATCAAATACATCAAATGACAGCATCAAATACATTTTTAAGATAATGAAAAACAGAATCATAAATATGTTTGCAATCAGTCTGTCTGACCACGCTTTGCTGGTGGTCTCTGGAGAATTATCTAACTGGGGCTATTTGCACTTGGATAACCTCTTGGTAGCACAAGAAAATGTTTATGAATCTAAAATGGCTCACAAACATTAGAACAGATGATGACTTTATTCAGAGAGACTGAACTGCAAATGACTTCTCTTGGCTATTTGGCATGGGTTAGCCGCCTATTTTAAAGCATGCAGTCAATAAGCAGTGGCCCCGTTACTCAGTTTTGCTGCTGAATTCCAAACGATAGCAATGCTTACAGAGAGTAGCCTACTGTATAAAAGGAGCAGTCCCCCAAAGAAGGAAGAATAATAAACAGGTTGGCAGAACTTACAACTGGCTGCTGAAGGCTGTGCTTACATCTCAATGGTGCAAAACGAGTGGATGAGGTTGAGAGAGATGTTCCAGGTGCAGTCTGTTAAAGCTGATTTCGGTTTCTCACTCTGGGAACTCCGCTCTTTGTTGACATTAAGGGAAATTGAAAGTGTTTTGCAATCCTTGTTATGTTTACCCCAAATCACCCTGCAAGGCAGGAGAAATGTCGCCTATTTATCTTTTCAAACATGGAGGCATTGTGTGACTTCTTCTAGATTATAGAGGATCTTCTCAGCTGAACGGAGAGAATAAATAGCCTTCATACACAAACAATGCTTATTTTGCCTACGTACATGGCTTTCAGCTCCAAGTTCAGGAGAGATGCAATTCCAAGTTATCATGTTGTGGGTTAAATTGTGACCAAGGAAAACATATCCCTGACCTGACAGTTTCATCTTTTGTCGCACAAAACTAATCAGACATTTTGATGCTGGGTCGATACATTGAGTTTTTATGCCAGAGGGAAAAGTTTAATGGCTGAAAATGATAGAGTTAAGAGTAAGAGCAATGTATGAGTATCTTGATTTTTAAGCACATGTACAAGGCTGAGCATTGCTGATTAAAGAACTCAGAGTTGAAAAAGACCACATGGAAGATGTCGTGACATAATAGCTTCTGAAAGTTTTAATCCCTGAAAACCAGTGACGTGCAGTCAGGTGAGGCAGGGGAGGCACAGCTTCACCACTGTCATCATGAAAAGAAAAAAAAATGTAAAAGGAAAAAGGCGAGAGCTGAGGTCAGGCTGAGCTAGTTGCTGCCTCACCGTGGATGACTCTGCTTAACTGTTTAAAAAAGCCTCTAAAAAGTGCCCTCTGCTATGAGGCAGGAGAACTACATGCCTCATCTAGTCTGAGTAGGCGTTTTATGATCACTCAAGCAGAGTTAAGCAAGGGTTAAAAGCCTAAAAATTCCTGACGTAGGTGAGGCACGCAGTTCTCCTGCCTCATAGTAGAGGGCGCTCGTTTGGGCAGGGCTTCTTCAGAGGACCCGAGGCAAGAGCAGAGTTGAAATCCTCTCTGAAACAGCTGGAAAAGGTACATGTGGGTCGGAGGGAGGGGGAGGAATTCAAACTTCATCCTCCTGGTGTAGGGTTTTGGCCAAAGGCTGGAGGAAAGGACTCTGGCTCGCTTGTGCTCTCCCTGGGGTGTAGTTTGATTGCAGGCAGCGCCACGTTGTCTTTTCAAACCTGTAATCAGTGAAGCTGGGCTGGATCCTTCTGGGGCTGGGGGAAAGTGTGTGTGCTCCAGTATGGTTCTTTGACTGGCTTCCTGCCTCCTCCTGTGGTCTCCTTGCTGGTGCTCTTCCCTCCAATCCAACTGTGTTTGTGTGTGTGTGTGTGTGTGTGTGTGTGTGTGTTTGTTTGTTTGTTTGAGAGAGGGGGGAGGGAGGGAGAGAGGGAGGAAGGAGGAGAAGGGAGAAGAAAAAGAAAAAGAAAGAAGGAAACTTCTTTTACAAAGGAGAAAAACAAATGCTGTCACTTTAAATCGGAACTGAGCATGCCTGGCTGTGGAATTCTGGGAGTTGAAGTCCACAAGTCTAAAAAAATATGAAACCCACCACTGTGTCAGTGCCTCACCAGCCATAAACCTCACCGTACGTCACTGCTGAAAACTAATGCAAGTCATTTATAAGCAGGGATGAGTATATATGTCTGCATCATTCATCTTTTTGACGTGCTTTCTATTAGCTATACTATTCAGTAGCAACTAGTTTGTTCAGATGTAAAAACACAAACTGCTTAGACAAATTACGTTATGATTTGGGAGACATACAGTATATGAAATAGTTTTCCCTCTTCTGCCTTGATATATATGAAACATTTTATGGCTAGTCATTGGTCATTTGAAAACTTCCTTTGATTGCATGGAAATCATATAGCCACTGGTAAAATTGAGGATTATTGCACTCCTGGTCATCCCCATGACATCACTTGCTTTCAACAGCATGGCCAGAAAATACCCAAAATCTTCTTTCTACATAATCAGGGCCATCGTGTGCAATATTTTAAAGTATCCCAATCTTGGCTAGCTGATTCCACTAAAATTCTGAGAAAGCATGTTTCAATAAGAACGTGCCAGTTATTACAACAATAAATGATTTGTTTATGGGCAAGCAATTGGAACTACATGCATGTAATTGTTTGCAAACTTTGACTCTAAAATGATGATATTTTCCCCACAATATTTCACCCCTCTTTACCTAGGTGTGATTCTGCTTTTCATTACAGCAAACTGGCAATGAAGGAGATGTAGATAATGTGTTGTGTGTGTTCCTGGGATGAAGGAGGGGAGAGCTGATATTAAAGCTGGCTTAATGAAAACCAGCTTTTGTAGAAGCAGAAAAGACCTTGATAAACCTTATAGCTTCCTTCTAGGGGGTTTATTCAACTTTTTCTCTAAAATCCCCAATTTTATTTGGAATCTTGCTTTGAGACTTTCTCCCGAGGTAAGCTATTTAATTCTTCACTACAGAAAAGAACTTTAGGGGAAACAAGAGAATTGGTCTTATTGGATGATCCAATATAAGCCATATGTACTTATACGCTGCTTGGATTCTAGGTGGAACATCCCTCTCCCCACACCATTACTAATTATTGCAGAAGTTTGAGTGGGAACAACTTGTGATACACTAAAAGGCTATTAGTAGAGGGCTGTCGTCAAGCTCATGGCCTATGGGCTGGATGTGATACGCACTGGCCATGCCCAGTTTAGCAAAGGGGGGGGGGGAAGTATTGATACGTCATGTGATGCCACCGTGATGATGCGGGTTTGACACCCCTGCATTAGTAGAAAAAGAAATGCTGCCAATGTACATATCATTATTTTCTCCTCCTCAATGACACTTTAAAAGTTCTAGCATACATGGGTAAAACTTGTGTAATTATCTACAAAAGAAGAAATGTGGCAGCCATAAATCAAATACAATCTTAAATAAACAGTGAAGGGAATGTCCCAGGATATTTGCCCATGTGTATGCGGATATGCATGTTGGGCTTATGAACTAAAAACTCTGCTTCTTGCTACTGTTGTAGTTTCAGACCTATTTTAACTTGGTTGCACTGAAATCATTGGCTGGACAAATAAAGAAGCAAGTTTGTTTGTTTGTTTGTTTGTTTGTTTGTTTGTTGGATTTATATGCCGCCCTTATTAAACATATTACAAAAGTTAAAAAAGAAATTAGATAGAGTATCCAAAAACAAACCCAATTAATATGAACAATAACATTTAAAAAATTAGATTAAAATTAACAATTAAATCAATCATTTATTTTATTTTGTTCAGGCCAGGCCGCCTTGTTGGAAAAGCAAACTTTTCAGGGCGCGTCGGAAGGACCGGAGGTCGGGGATTATGCGAAGCTCCGGGGGCAGCTCATTCCAGAGGGAAGGCGCTCCCACAGATAAGGCTCTCCCGCTGGGGGTTGCTAGCCGACACTATCTGGCCGATGGCACGCTGGGGAGGCCCACTCTGTGGGATTGCACTGGATGGTGGGAGGCTACTGGTGGCAGTAGGTGGTCTCGCAGGTACCCTGGGCTTAAGCCATGGAGCGCTTTAAAGGTCATAATTAATACCTTGAATCGCACCCGGAAAACAACAGACAACCAGTGCAGGCTGCCTAAAAGGGGTGTAACATGGGAGCACCTAGGTACCCCCATGACAACCCGTGCGGCCGTATTCTGGACCAGCTGAAGCCTCCGGGTGCTCTTCAAGGGCAGCCCCATGTAGAGAGCATTGCAGTAGTCCAGGCGAGAAAGGACGAGGACATGAGTGACTGTGCACAGAGCATCCCAATCCAGGAAGGGGTGCAACTGACGTACTAGGTGAACCTGGTAAAACGCCCCCTTAGTCACAGCCGTAAGGTGTTCTTCTAAACTAAGCCGCGTATCCAGGAGAACTCCCAGATTGCGGGCCCTCTCTGAGGGGGCTAAAATTTCTCCCCCTATCATCAAAGATGGAACAAGATGCACAAATCGGGATGACGGAAACCACAGCCACTCAATCTTGGAGGGACTGATCTTGAGCCTGTTCCTCCCCATCTAGATAAGTGTAGTTTAAGTGCAAGCCTGGTCAAATTATGCTGTGCAATGATAATATAATAGCATGATGCATGTGGGAGATACACTGGTTGGAACTGAGCCCCCCTCCAAATCTGATATCATTTCAAAATTGCACATTCCCTGTATCCCATTCTCTATCTCCCCTATAATATTGTCATATTGTACCCACATCTGGTCATAGGAAAGGATAAAATGAAAATAAAACATGGCCAGGCATTTTCCCCCCACATGTTGGGAAATTAGGGTTCTGTATGATATACCATCATAAACAACTAACAGAGGCCAGTGTCACCTGAGCCTATACTTATTTACATATAAGTTATTTTGCTGTTCCATAGCAATTTAGCTTTATTTGAACAAGATTTTTTTCCTGTTCCCACCTATGTTTTGCAAAAAAGACTACCAGAATATTTTGAATATTTGCTTTCATGAAGAAGTTCCTTTTTCAGAGTAATAATGTAAATTTGAGTTAGGCAGAGAGGCTTTAGAAGAGCTAGAATGTACATTCCATGTGGTGTCCATGTTTGTCATAACAAAATTGCTGGTACTAGCAGTGAAATATTAGGTCTTGCCAATAAGTTAGAGTGGAGTCTAAGCACTAAGTGTTTTACATACTCTAAATGGAATGTGTGTGGTTAACAGTGATACAAAAGCTATAAAATCCTCTTCCCAACTTTCTACAGTATGTTAATGAATAGGTCGCATCTTTTTTAATTATCATGCATCAACTTTTTTTAAAAAAAAATGTACCTAGGTTTGCCCCTCCTCAAAAAACCCTCTCCCAATCAAATTAATTTCTTCCTTCTTCAAATGATATCATCGACATTAGAAACTTATTTTCGCTGTAAATTACACCATTTATGAAAAGTGATATAGAGCAATATCAGATCACTCTATTTTTAATCTGTGATAATTTTGCATCTGTTCATTCATAACTATATTCTACTGTTCCTAAACTAATCTGCTATTTTTTTTTGTGAGAAAACAATAGGCACAATATTCTGATTCAGAGGTATTCGGAAGATGTTAATTGAAAAGTTACACACTTGCAAATGCATTTTATATGTAGTTTGGGATTATTTATGAGCAAACCAACTTGTTTAAATGGATGATATGTTAAGTATGAAGGGTAAATTGCATTCTGATTGCTAATTTGCAGAATGAGGATCAGGTTAGTTCCCTTTGAAACTTTAGATGATATAAAATCTTTGAGCATTCCTTATACTATACATAACTGCCTGAAATATGGCCATCTGTACATATTCAGTCCAGCATGAAGCCCATTAGAAGCATAGCAGTAAAAAGTGGTTTCTCATTTGGGTCTTTTTTCTATCTTTTTAGTCTTAGAATTGTGAAACCATGGCTTGCTCTTTAAGGAAGTGAGGCAACTCTTCCTCTTTAATTCTTCACTTGGCAGTAGAAGACAGAATTGAATAGAAAGGAAAACAAGGTGCAGCAACACACATCTCTTTTCTTCTATTTAAGCCATGATCTGGAGTACCTCTGGGCTCCTTGAGAGGCTGGTATGGACCTATGGAGTTATGCTGAGAGGCTGGATGGGATTTTCCCCTCCTGCTGAGAATCTTGTGTGAAAGAACAAAGGAAATCAGCTCTCGAGGCAGCCCGTGGGGCTGGAGAGAGCCGATGAAGTCAAAGAAGAGAAAAGAACTTGAAAATGAGACTGCGAGCAGGGAGGGGGAGAGGAATAATGGATAATGGCTCAAGTGCGGCATGCCCAGCTGGAATGGTCTGAAGGGCTATCTATCTTGCCTTTTTTATTGTTTACTGCAGTGGAAAATCAGGGTTAATAGTACAAAGAGGAATAGTACAAAGAGGAACAGCACGTTCCATGAGGAAATCTAGAGATGGTTATCCAAACCTGACAACTGTCTTAAGAGGCATCGCAAGGGGAGTCAGCCTTGTTTTGGGCAGCTCAGGTAGACACACTTGCCTGCTGCAGGATGGACAGCGGAGAGGAGAAATGCCAGACAGGAGGTCTGTTGGCAAGAGGATGCAGAACTAAAACCTGGGCTGCTCTGTAATCGTTTCAGGCTTTGCTTTTCTTCTTTCTCCTGCCTGGTCTTTTCCATGTTGTTATGCTGGGAGTTCCCTGTAGGCATGGCAGACATGTTCCTATGTGTTTATGCAGCTTCTCATATTGTGGTGACCTAAGCTCCATTGGTGCTTTTAGGCATGACTGCAATAATAAATAAAAAGACAGGAAGAATGGAAAGAGGAAAGGAAGAAGGGCAAGGTGAAGCAAATAGGGAGCTGTAGAAAGGAAATGTGAGGCATTTCAGACTAGGATTTGACTTTGCACTACCATTCAACTAGTATCAAATGGCAAGGAAACTCACTTCCACCTCCTATGATCCTCCCCCCAAACCAGGTTTCTTGATAGTGTTCCAAAAAGTTTACTGCTTGTAAAACTCTACATTTTTTTCCTGCTAACTTACATGAATATTTATATGGCCACCCAGCTCAGACCATGTGGTTCTGGATACAAATAAAGGAAGACAATAAAACCACAAAATACAAACCTCCCTCCCACCAAATATGAAATAATAAAACAACAATGACATCTAAAATGTTCTGGAGCTTGATAACTGGAACCCAAGCTCATCCTGATTCCAAGGCCCAGAGAATGAGACTGCTCTAATGTGAAGCTTGACAGTGAGAATTTATCCTACGTTTGGGGCAGATTGTTCTTTAGAAGGCAGAAGCCACCATAGAGAAGGCAAACTGCCTGGGTCCTATAAAATGAAGTTATTCCATGAAAAGACTTGGGAGTGTAGCCTTTTTATTGGAGTTAATAGGATAGCCAGATAGTTAATAGGATAGCCGGATAGTTTTGAGAACAAGCAGTCTTGCAAATAATCTCGACCTATGCCACGCAGGACTTTATAGGTGATAACCAAAATGCTAATTTGTACCCAGAAGCCTATTGAGAGTCACTGTAGCTTCTGGTTACTCCAGAATTTTTTTGTGTTATTTTTAAGTACCTGTGCTGCTGCATTCAGGAACAATTGAACCTTCTGGCTGGTCTTCAAGGGCAGCATTGCAACAATTCAATCAGAAGGTGCTTCCTCCTTTTGGGCTTCAGGATGGCTGTTTGATATGGCCTTGGACATCCTAAGATGGCTGCATGATTCTGGCTGGTTTTCTTGCAGAATCCCCAGCCAGTTCCAGTTTTGCTATACCTAGGTGCAACAATTCTTTAATTGCACCCTTGCTCAATATCTCTCTCTCTCTCTCTCTCTCTCTCTCTCTCTCTCTCTCTCTCTCTCTCTCTCTCTCTCTCTCTCTCTCCATCCATCTATCATCTATCATCTATCATCTATCTATCTGTCTCTATCTATCTATCTATCTATCCATCCATCCATCCATCCATCCATCCATCCATCCATCCATCCATCCATCCCTATCTATCTATCTATCTATCTATCTATCTATCTATCTATCTATCTATCTATCTATCTATCTACTCATCATCTATCATCTCAACATTTTACCACCATGAGTCATATCTGTTCCTTCCCATACAGACCCAACAGCCTCCACACATTACCATACAGACCCAAAAGCCTCCAGACATTACCTCTTCAAGAAGATCTCCTGTTCTGTCCAGATTTGAGATCTGCATATTGATGTTACCTAACTCTAAACCTATCCCATAACGTCTCATAGATGAGTGGAGGGTGTTGAGCCTTGTGTGATGCCATAACAAAGGGCCTTTTGTGGTCCCAATATATCTGGAGGGTATCAAGTTAGGTGAGGAAGTTATTTTATTTGGTTGCCAAATTTGGTAGCACACCACACAGCAGTATGCAACTTTTTAAGATGAGCACTATATTCATGTGTACTGATTTGCTTGTATTGCCAACAAATTGTACTTAACAAAGTTACTGAATATTGAGCCAGTTCTGTTGGACTTTTTATCCCAGTCATAATCATTCATCAGCTATGGTATAAATTATACATATCCACATCCATAATTTCTCTTTACAGCTGAAGTCATCAGATTAAAATCTGTAATAACATAATTTAAAGGCATATTGTCCTGATAGTTTTTGGAGAAAATGACAGTGATACTGGCCATTTTATAACATTGCTCTTTAAATAATGTCATCATGACTTCATATTAGAATGTCAAGATGACCCAAATTCTGCCTTGTGATCATTCAAAACCACATCTTCTATCCCACGGAAACAACAGGACAATGTTGAAGTTCTTTCATGGATTCTTCCAGGTCCATTTAGTGAAGAGTCATCAAGTAATTGCTCTTAGAGTTATTATTCTAAAATATCATGTGGCTTCTCTCCATCCTCATTTCATTGGCCAATTGTAATTATGAAGGCTATTTGCCCCCCCCCCCCCGCATGTCCAATTCTTGTCCAGATTGTATCCAATTCTTGGACACTGCCCAGACAAATCCCTGGGGTATTGCCCAGAAAAAAATTGCTGACAAGGTTTCTCAGAAGTGGTTTGCCATTGCCTCCTTCCTAGGGCTGAGGGGAAAAAACATTGGGGCCCACCTTGATGACGGGTTTGTGAACCCAGAGAGGTGGAGGAAGCGCAAACTTAGGGGGTTTTTAATGAAATGTTTTTTATCCTTTTTAGGGGGCTCCAGGGTGGGGGGGGCGGGGGCGGGTGGGTCAGATCAGGAGCGATGTGAGAGCCGGGCCTCCAGGTGTGGTCGCGAGCAGAAGGAGTGGAAGGGAGGAGGAGGGGGAGGATATCATTCCTATACAGGGCTCTTTAATTCCAACGGTCGCAGGGAGGGGCAGATACGAGGACAGATTAAGAACTTACAGTCGGTTGGGAGACCGTGGTTGCTGGTTACACCCGGTCGCTTGTACCAACCCCCGCGGTCTAGGTGGTCAAGAGTTACAGACCCAGGGCCTGAGGCTGTTGTTATGCAATGCGAGGTCCGTTGTTAACAAGGCCCTCCTCATTCACGATCTAATTTTAGAGGGGGAGCCGGACCTCGCGGGAATAACGGAGACCTGGTTGGGCCACGAGGGAGGTCTTCCCCTCGTGGAAATGTGCCCACCAGGCTACCAAGCATTTCACCAGCCCTGGGCCCAGGGAAGGGGCGGTGGGGTGGCAGCAATTATTCGGGAGGACTTAGAGCCGAGGGAGTCTACTGTGCCACAGACGTCCGGATGTGAATCCCTTGTTGTGAAATGGGGCCCTGGGAGACAGTTGGGCCTGCTGATAGTATACCTGGCTCCTCCCTATACATCAGCGGCCCTGCCTGAACTCCTCGAGCTGATCGCATCGGTGGCGGTCGAGACCCCCAAACTTTTAGTGATGGGGGATTTTAACCTGCCATCGATGGGAGAAGCATCAGAGGGGGTTCGGGAGTTCATGGCTTCCATGACAGCCATGGACCTGACTCAAATGATTCAGGGCCCGACACACGAGGGAGGACACACTCTGGACCTCGTTTTTGTCTCTGGCCAGTGGTTGAGTGATCTGGGAGGAGAGGACTTAACCATCACTCCCCTGTCATGGTCAGATCACTCACTCCTTCGTCTTGACTTCCCTGGTGCTACCTCCCGTTGCGGGGAGGCGGAACCGGAAAGCACTAGATGGTTCCGCCCCAGGCGCCTGATGGAACCAGATAGGTTCCAGACGGAGCTTGGGCCACCTCCTGTAACCTTGACCCGCCCCCGGGTAGAGGACCTGGTGGTCGCGTGGAATAATGGGACTACCGGGGCCTTGAACCGGGTGGCGCCTTTGCGGCCTCTCCGGCGGCAATGATCCACCCTGGTCCCTTGGTTTACCGAGGAGCTGAGGGTGATGAAATTCCGCAAGAGACGTCTAGAGAGTCGGTGGAGATCCTCTCGTTCTGAACTTGATCGAACACAGGCACGAGCCCATTTAAGGACGTACCTTGTAGCATTGAGAGTGGCCAAACGCCAATATTGTGCCACTCTCATTGCATCCGCAGAGAACCGCCCTGCCGCCCTGTTTCGGGTGTCCCGCTCCCTCTTGTTTCAGAGGCCGCGGGAGGCCCCTTTACAGGGCAGAGCAGAGGAATTTGGGAAATATCTGCAGGATAAAATCGCTCAAATCCGGAAGGATTGGGTCCCTGTTAGTGGTCCAATGGAGACGTCCGTGGCGAGTCTTGAGGAATCGACCTGGGAGGAGTTTGACTTGGTTGCCATCGAGGATTTGGACAGAATGCGTGGACGACTGCGACCCACCACATGTTTATTGGACCCGTGCCCCTCCTGGCTTGTACTGGCATCCTGGGAGGTTACACGAGACTGGCTCCTGGACCTAGTGAACGCTTCGCTGAGCGCGGGGTCTCTCCCGGCCGCCTTGAAAGAGGCGGTGGTGAGACCCTTGCTCAAGAAGCCTTCCCTGGATCCTTTGGAGCTGGCCAATTATCGTCCTGTCTCCAACCTTCCCTTTTTGGCGAAGGTTGTAGAGAGTGTGGTGGCCTACCAGTTTCCACGGCATCTGGAGGAAAATGATTATCTAGATCCGCGCCAGTCCGGCTTCCGCCCCGGTCACAGCACGGAGACGGCCTTGGTCGCGTTGGTGGATGATCTCTGGAGGGCCAGAGATAGAGGTTGTTCCTCTATCCTGGTCCTATTAGACCTCTCAGCGGCTTTTGATACCATCGACCATGGTATCCTGCTGCGCCGGCTGGAGGGGTTGGGGGTCCGGGGCACCGTTTTGCGGTGGTTCGGCTCCTACCTTTCTGGCCGGACGCAGCGTGTGTTGGCAGGGGAGAAGAGGTCGACCCTACGCCCCCTTACTTGTGGGGTACCACAGGGGTCGGTCCTCTCACCACTCCTGTTCAACACATATATGAAGCCGCTGGGTGAGATCATCCGTGGTTTCGGGGTGGGATACCATCTGTACGCTGATGATACTCAGCTGTACTTTTCCACCCCGAACCACCCCAACGAGGCCATCGAAGTGATGTCCCAGTGTGTGGAAGCCGTACGGATCTGGATGGATGACAACCGACTCAAACTCAACCCCTCCAAGACGGAGGTGGGCCAGTGGTTACTGTGGGTACCGGCTCCCTGGTTCAGCCAATTAATTCCATCATTGGCCATCGGGGGCATTCAACTTGCCCCCGTGGAGCGGGCGCGCAATTTGGGCGTCCTCCTGGATGCCCGGCTGTCCATGGATGACCATGTGACAGCCGTGGCAAGGGGGGGCGTTCCACCAGGTTTGCCTGGTGCGCCAATTGCGCCCCCTACTGGACCGGGACGCCTTACGCACAGTCACTCATGCGCTGGTGACGTCTCGCCTGGACTACTGTAACGCTCTCTACATGGGGCTTCCCTTGAAATGCACCCGGAGGCTACAGTTGGTCCAGAACGCAGCCGCGCGGGTAATTATGGGGAGTACTAGGTACTCCCATGTGACACCATTCCTGCGCGAGCTGCACTGGCTTCCTGTGGTCTATCGGGTGCGTTTCAAGGTTTTGATAACAATCTTTAAAGCGCTCCATGGCTCAGGACCTAGTTACTTGCGGGATCGTATTCTGCCCCATACATCCCTGCGACCAATCCGCTTGCACAGAGAGGGCCTCCTCCAGGTGCCGTCCACCAGACAGTGTCGAGGGGCGGCGCCTAGGAGTAGAGCCTTCTCTGTGGCGGGCCCAGCCCTGTGGAATGACCTCCCTCCGGATATTAGGAATACCTCTGACCTCCGCTCCTTTCGTATAAAGCTCAAGACCCACCTATTCCAAGTAGCTGGCCTGGCTCAACTTTGATCTAACTATATCGCTCCTGACGGGTTTTTATTTGGGTATTTTAATTGCATTCAATTACTTAGGGGTTTCTAAACATTGTATTTTATTGTTTTTATTCATTAGCCGACCTCCTCCTTGTACATGTCTTGGTATATGTTTTTGTAATATGTATGTCTTGTCTATATATTTATTTCATATGTTTTATTGTACGCCGCCCCGAGTCCTTCGGGAGAGGGTGCGGCTAAGAAATAAATATTTATTATTATTACTATTATTATTATTATTATTATTATTATTATTATTATTATTATTATTATTATTATTATTATTAGGTGGCAATGTGCCTAAGTTAGGACTAGAACTCACTGTCTCCCATTTTCTAGGTTGATGACTTAATCACTACACCATAACTGGCATGTTATTTACCTTTCAGTAAACAAGAAATATCTGTGATGTTGAAAGTAGGAAAGTATGGCAATTAATGGGTGTTGGGGAGCCACACATAAGCAATATGTTATTATTTTCTCTGTTTTTATTTGTGCCTGCATACAGCACATCAGTAACACTTGGGCTCCTGTACAATAAATTGCATAAACGTAGTTGAGTAAAGTGAGATTTCTAAAAGACAGAACTATTGGCCTAGCACCACTTGTGCAATAGACCTCCCCAAGCCTTGTTGTGTTGTTAGCAGCAGATTTCCGGGATTGGTAATTAAGACAGGCACAAAATCCACATGGACACAGAAGCTTCTGCTTTACAAACTTATGTAAGAGACAAACAGGCACACAAACAAACAGGATGGTCAAATAAGTGAGGAGAAAAAAAGACACAGTAGATGCAGAGGAAACCAGAATTATATGTCCAGATGCACATTTGGAAGTAATTAGGACAATGTAAATATAAATAAAATGTATCCAATCTTATAGGGAAAATTGTGTCCAGATGACCTTGTATCTATTCTGCCTGTTGTCCAAATCCGAAGTATAAATGGACAGCTGTAAGCTCCAAAAATCCCCTTTCTTATCAGTAGAATCAGGCTTCCATTGATGTCCCCTTCAAAGAGATGACACCTTTGGACAATGGATCATTCTTATTGGCTGGGATACATGACCGTCGAACAGCCATAGGCCTTAGTCTGAAGTTCAGGACAATGACCCGGCTCTTTTGCCTTGTAATTGCCAAATCACTTACAATGTTGTTAACTTTTTTTTTGTTAAACAAGTTTTTCTTTGTCTGCATTGTTGGTTGTATAAATATTTTTGGTATTCACCCCCTTCCCCATCACATAAGTAGTGCAGTCATGCTAGAGAGGGTTAGCTATTGGTATTGGTATCAAACAGGCATCGTTAACAAAAAGCAGAACACCCGTTCTTTCCTGGCATAAATTGATTTTGTATGCAGCTAAACAGCTGAGTGAGACACCCAAAATAGGAAACATATTTTTTTTTTTATGAATTGCTCTCTCTTTGTTTTGTTTTGCTTCTTGTTGAAGAAAAAAAAATCCCAGTGAGTAAAGAATAAGGATAGAAGAATTTCCAAACAAAGTGTTTGTTACATTTTGGAATACTTGAGTTGTTTTTGTTTACGGTATGATCTCCTCCTCCCTCCTGGTTTCCCCTTCTAAGCCTTTAGGCATGCATTCCAAGCCAGGGGAGCCCACAAACAGGCTGGAATTTTCAGTATCACTCCTTATATCAGCAAAGTGGTTAGTGGGTGTTTCAGGCCAATGGCAGCCAAAATAGGAAAGGACAAGATGGGAGTCAACAGTACCAAAAACAAAGGATACTAATCATTGTAGGACAAATATGGAGCATGGTTAAAGTGGTTGGTATCTCATTTCTCTAGCAAGACCTGATCAAGTATTTATAAGAGCCGTGGTGGCACAGGTGGCTAGAATGCAGTATTGCAGACTAATTCTGGTATCTGCCAGCAGTTCGATTCTCACTGGCTCAAGGTTAACTCAGTCTTCCATCCTTCCAAGGTAAGTAAAATGAGGACCTAGATTGGTGGGAAAAATATGCTGACTCGGTAAATCACTTAGAGAGGGATGTAAAGTGGTATATAAGTTTAAGTGCTATTGCTATTATATAATGCAGAAAGGAGAGGAGCACAGGAGCATCATTGGGTGTTATTGGACCTAGGCAGAAGATGAGCAAATGGCCTGGCTTAGACCTAACAGGAATCAGCCTAAAAAGACATACCCACCCCATAGAATTCAATTTTAACTAGCAGGGGGATCATTCATTCATTCTTTTAAAAAGCTGCAGAACTGGGAGAAATTGGCCATGAAGAAGATATGCCATCTAAGTCAATTTCCTTACTACGACTTAGAAAAGTGAAGAAGGCTTTCTGGAAAGGTAGTGTGATACATGTGGTATTTCTTCAGAATTACATGTGATAGCGGTTGTGAATTATTAAAACCTTGTACACTTTACTGCATACTGCTCCAGTAGTTTTCTCTATGTAAAATTCAGAGATCTGGGATTAAACTATGGATTCAATGGAACTATTAGATAAACTCCCCAAAGGTGCATGAAAAATAACGGATTGGATCTATCACCAAACAGGGAGTTTTCCATTTATCTGAAAATTTGAGCCAAAATGAACCAGTTGAAGGTGTTGAAACCAAGAGATTGTGATTTCTAGTCCTGCCTTAGACATGAAAAACCAGCTTGGTAACTTTAGATAACTCACGGTCTCCCAGCCCAACTTATCTGCTAGTGCTGTTGTAGAGAAAACAGGAGGAGGCAGGAGTGTTGGTATATTTGCCATCTTGAATATGGAGAAAAGGGGAAAAATCTAAAACAAGATTACAATTTTTAGACATAAGCACTAGATATTATGAAAATTGCACCCTCAATGGGGTCTATGACAATTCGTCATGGCCAACTCACCATAACTAACTCACTGTGGGACAACTTGCAATGGCCAACTCATCACGGGACAATTTGCTGTGGGACAAGATTTACACTAACATCAAAGAAATGGTGGGATAAAATCATTAAAAAAATGGATGCAAAAGGAGAGAAATGTGAATGGCAAAAAAATAAAATATTTTTAAATTTTATTTTAAATAATTAAATTGAGTTGTTCAACTGCCCCGTGGCAAGTTGGCTGTGATGCATTGTCCCACAGTAAGTTGACTGTGGCAAGGTGGCTGTGGCCATGGTGAGTTGGCCACAGCAAGTTAGCCACAGCAGGTTGTCCCCATTCCGCCTTCAATGCATCTGTACAGCAGTCTATTTTAAGAACACACCTCTTCCTAAAAAATACTTCATGTCAATAGGTGCTCATGAAGAAGAATCATATTTGGCCTGTGCAAAGCTAATATTTTTTGGCATCTTTAAGAGCCAATTCAGACATTAAGACAGTCTTGCTAATACAGTCAAAAACTGTTAGTGTAGAGAGTCTGAGGAGTGAAACATGTCAGGAGGGAACAGGTATCAGAGCAGCTACTTCCTTGCTTAAAAGAACTGTAAGATGTCTTGTAAATAATTCAGAAGATTCGCCCATGAATCTTCACCTCAGATGTTAATTGAGTGCATAGATCTAAACAATGGAACATCAGCACTAGCAGATTATAATATTCATTCCAAAAGGACAAATCTGAAAAAGTAAGGAGCAGCAAAAAGATTGTGTTAAAGTTTTAATTGTAGCATTTTAAAAAATATGAAATGGTATACTAAGCTAAGTTGGGGAAAAGCAAAAAGAGGTTAGTTCTTTCCCAGCCAATCAAAATCCCCCACCATTGATATACTTCCTCCAGGAGAAAAAAGTATGGGACCTGAATATTTACTCTGTAGCAAGGATGGGTGAGAATGGCTTTCTGGAGATGGCAAGAATAAGCATAATTTTCTCTTGATGCTCCCATGAAATATCCAGGCACTAATGGTAGCATATAAATTAGTGTTTCCCCAGATGTGCCAACTTTAAGATGGGTGGATTTTAACTCTGGGAACCATCTTAAAGTTGGCACGTCTGAGAACCACTGAGATACATAAATAAAGCAATATATAGAACATGGACCATTCTCCCTTTTTTCAGAGCAATAGTGGATAGTGTAGCAAATTTTAGTTCCTGTACCATGTCCTCTAGGTAAGAATAGTTTCTAAGAAGGCAAGCACACAACTATTGTTCTACTAAAACCATAAGGGATAAGTAGTTGACAGTGTACACTTACAATTATCCTAGCCTGCTTCAAATTATAAATTGTTTATGTAACATAAACATCTGTTGAGTTTTTGTTACATGTATTGAAGTGAATGAAAACGAAGCTACACACCACAAGTTTACTTTTATGGAGTTTCTGCTTCAAGGATGCCGTAACATCTTCAATAGATGGCTAGGGCTTTAATGTGCCATTTATTACCAGAATAGATTTCAACAATAATGTTAAAGGGTAATTCACTGGGTACTTTTAATTTAATTCTCTTGTTTTTTACTTCAGGTTTATGTAGGGAAAAGAGTATAGACATTTATAGCAACATTTAAAAAAAGGCCAGAATGTTGAAATAGAGACAATCATGTACAATCATGTACAATCATTTTCTCCATGTATGATAGTATATATTGACCAATATATGTACAGCTCCCATTTATGGTAGTTAGCGATGGCTCAGCGGATAAGACACTGGGATTGTCAACTGCAAAGTTGTCAGATCAAGTTCGAGATTCGAACTTTGCAGGATGGGTTGAGCTCGGTCTAGCTCCTGCCAGCCTAGCAGAGGCTAAAACAGAGATGAACAACACCCCCTATAGTCGGCAACAACTAGCAGAATAAAATCTTCAGGGACTCCTTTACCTTTATGATAGCATATGTTGACCATTAGATGAATGTAAATGTTACTAGTGTATCTGCAAAGTTTCTGATTTATTTGTTATTGGCTTTATCTGAAAGTAGGCTGCCAAGATATTTCATTGGGCAAAGGTGTAAAGACGTAGTGTTGTTCAGAGGTTTGGGGTAAACTTTCATCAAGTCTGGCCAAGATGAGCAACAGAAAAAGATGATAGGAATTGCAGCTGAAACATCTGGAGTGTACCAGATTCCCTTCCCTTGGACACCACACCTTGACATTCTGCTAACTATGTAATTAACATACATTAGTATGTTGTCCCATTAGTCCATCAGATTGCAATGATGTCAAAGAGTAGTTTCCATGCAGGGGAGGATTAATATCATATATTGATTTGAACTAGCTAGTCAATCTGTCATGCCAGGATTCTAGAGTTTAATTGTATATTTGACATCTGCATAAGGAATGGATATATTATACAGTTTATGAATGAATGTGCCAAAATGCAAGAGGGTAGCCTTGTCAGAGACTAATTTACAGCAACTGATGTATGAAATATATTGAAGCAGAAGTTAAAATTTAATCTGGGAATTCAGCCCAGATTTGGTCATGAAGGGAATGCCTCAAAAGAGTTTGTGAAATGAAAGGAGGCCCTGTACAGTGAATAAGTCCTTTTCCAGCTTAGAGGTTTCACCAAAAGGGAGGTAAACACTACCGAGAAGAGGATGAAGGGAAATACATACGTACTATGGGGATATCCCTACGGACAAGAGATTTACAAGAAGCAGGATTGAAATTGGCAAAACAAGGCTGCTAGGATAAAATTATTCATTAATGTGAATAGTCCTCCTCTGATTTTGACAAATGTCATCTAAACTTGTAATTTTATATTGGGGTATTTTAATTTTTAATCCTATTATGACTATTTCTATGTATTGTATTGTGCGATTTTGATACCTCCTCCGTGGAATGTTTTAATTGTATAATATGTGCTTTTTATTTATTGTACGCCGCCCCGAGTCCCTTCGTGGAGAGGGAGCGGCTAACAAATCTAATAAATTCAATTCAATTCAATTAAATAAGGTTTGTTATGCATCCCATCTCTTAAGATAGGCGTGGTATACAGGTGGCCTAGAGAGGCGACATGTTCTCACAAGGGAGTAAGATTAATCACTTTCTCAAGTGTAGTTTTAGTTTTTATCACAGGGATAATCCTCGATATAAAAGCATAATTGAGCCCCACAATTATGGTCATAAATTGTGACATCCATAGAGTAGGTCATTATGTGGACCTGATTTTTACACCTTTTTTGTGATAGTAAGTGAATGTGAGAGTTGTAAAGCAAATACCACAGTCGGTAAGCAAATGTGATAGTCATTAAGTGAACCTATTGTTCACTATGGAGTGATTTTTGCCGGAAACCAGAAGTAGATGCCAATTTCCAGCAAAAATGTTGTAAATTGAGTCAAATGACTGGGCAGGAGGGGTGGGTGAGTGTTCTACTGCAAACAGCCATAAATGCAGTTGATTGCAGAGTACTCCAAAAGTCATTTCTTGAGGACATTGGAACTTCTAAATCAGGTGGTAAGTTCATTTTTCCTGCTTCATTGTAACTTAAAATGGTCTCTAAGTGACTGATGGTAAGCCAAAGACAATCGATTTTACATTGTAAATTACTTTGTAGAAAACTACCCAGGAATACTTGTTTGCCTATTTAATCAGATATATTTTCATCTACTGTATTTTTCGGACTATAAGACGCACCAAGATTTTGAAGAGGTAAATTAAAAAAAGTTTTTGCATTCTGCAGGCCTCCCATCCATTTTGCACACCTCGTTTTTTTCTGAAAAACGGGGCATGCAGAGAGTTTGAGAGGCCTGCAAAGCTCCTGGGGGTTGGGGTAAAAATGAGCAAAAACCAGCCTAATATTTTTGCAAAAAACAAGGTATGCATAGGCTTTGGGAGGCTTGTAGAGTTCTCCTGGAGATTGGGGGGGTGGTGGTCAGAAAAGGCCCGTTTTTTGCTCATTTTTGCCCTCCCCAGCTGCCAGGAGCACTTTACAGATCTCCCAAACCCTGTGTACATCCATTTTTGTGAAAAATGGGATGCGCAGGGGCAGGTTTTGGGAAGCCAAAAATGCTGTATTCAGTGTATAAGACGCACCCAGATTTTCACCCTCTTATTTGGGGGGGGCGGGGGGCGGGAAAGGTGCATCTTATACTCCGAAAAATCCGGTAATTAAAACAAAGCACTGGAAACTATAACAATAAACTTCTCCAATGTTCCTTCATTTACAGGAAACTAAATCCTGTAATGTTATCTTGGCTTTTAAAAGAAGAGAAATATTGGATCAGTGATGAGAGAAGGAACAGCCACATTTGACTCTAAATAATCAACATGAACCTCCTGAGTTTGAATCGGAAGACAAGGTACTCAAAGAAAGAATTCCAGGTCTTTCCCATTTTTTAAAACATACATTTTAAGGGATGAAGCAGAAGTTAAAATTTTGTGCATAAGGGGCTGCACTACACATGTATCATGATTATAGTAACAAGATGGTGGTGTGACCAAATGAGCATTGAGTTTTTTGTTAAGTTTTGCTACTGAGGTAGAATTCTTTTGCTGGAGACTCACCCCGTTAAGATTCATGGAACCGAGCCATTCTTTCTACCACTTTTTGAATTTTGGGTTCCTACAGATTAATGCATGATTTCTCCTAACTAATTTTAGCTTCGAGCCAGTTTAAGCTTAATTCGAGGACAATTAAACAGTGGAGCAGTTTGCCTTCAGAAGTTGTGGGTGCGGCATCCCTGGAGGTTTTTAAGAAGAGACTGGACATCCATTTGTCTGAAATAGTATAGGGTCTCCTGCTTGAGCAGGAGGCTGGACTAAAAGATCTGCAAGATCCCTTCCAGATCTATTCTGATTAATAATTTATCTGAAGAAGGGCTGAGTTAGCCCAAAGGTGGGAAAAGAGTCCTGAATAAAAGGCAGCATCTTATTTGCTTTCTCATTCCAGCAGAAGTCCTAGTATTAGGCTGAAGGGTAGCGAGGGCTAAGCATTGTACTCAGGGGTGGGTTACTACTGGTTTGGTGCCTGAAAAAGTTGTGCATGTGTGCTTGCACGCATGCCAGACCTGCGCATTTGCACTTTAAAAGACCTTAAAAAGGTCTGCGCATGCACACACCATTAAAAAGGGGGAGAAATACATTTTTTTCAATGAAGATAGTTCTGCGCATGTGCAGAAGACAAAATAAAGATGGTGGTGCCCAGGATAGAACCGGTACGGTCACATGTCCGGCCGAGTTACTACCTATTCGGCTAAACCGGGCCCAACCAGTAGGAACCCACTTCTGCTTGTACTGCCTTAGCTAGCCTGTTGAATTTTAATATCAGGGCAGAAGAAAAATTCCACGGACAACCAGATTTTGTCCATTTTGCTTTACCTGTGAGACAGAAGAAGAATTTATTCTTTTAATCCTAAGAAATGAGGTAATATAAACCCAGCCAAGGTAAATAATACATTAGCCATCATAACCAGTGCCGGTTACCTATGAATGATGGAGTCAGCACAGTGAACAACACAGTTAATGGCAAGGCCTGCTTTCTACATTAAAGTGCTTCCACGGGTAAATATCTGTTATGATGATGGAAACAATTCAGAATCCAAAAGAACTAATGAAAAGTTCTCAAGAAATCTAAGGAATGTATCATTCTACTGTATATATTATGATACAGAGTATCATACCGCTGAACTATGAAATAGTGTACATAGTGTGGACTAAAAAGTGAGTCATTTCTTGAGAGAAGTCAACATTGTTTATAAATCATTGTTTCTTTGAAGTGGGGAAAAAATGGAGAAAGAGTCCCCTAGACAGAGTTATGAGTAACCATCTAATTGTTCTGCTGGTATGCTTGCTTTAGGGCTTTTTCTCTTTTTTGCCCAGTGAACATTAAGAATTTGTTTCTCATCTTACAATCCTTTTACCCAGATGACAGTCATTAAGAAAGAGGCCAGGCAAACAATTATGTATATGTAATCCTAACACATTTTAGTCCTGTTTTCCTCACTCTTTTCAACTAAATGTAATGCTGGAGAATTGTTAAAAGTGAGCTCCACGAGATACTATGGAAGAAATTCTTCATCTTTTGTACATGATTCTTTTGGCTTTAGAGAAGGAGATACTCAACAAGAGCACAGTTCTATAGAGATGGCTGTCCAGTTTGACTATGTTGGATTGTGTGAGGCATGCCGTAATTTGGACCTGTACATTTATGACGATGAGCAATTAGTTGATTTTGTATCTATCTCTCCTGTGCCAGATTCAACCTTCTCCTATTCTTATTTCAGGCACACATTTTACTTGGCTATTCCACAGTAAGGTATGGTACAAGGTGTTGTTGGAAATAAAGTAAAGGGCCAAATTCCATTAAATAAATATTAGAATAGCTATAGAATTGCCAACTTAGTTAATTAGCAATATTTATATTATCGTTTATTAAACATTTATATAAATTATTTAAAATAATGTATAACTTGTTTAATGTTTAATAATATATAACCTAAAATATGTATTAGTACCTCTGAAGCACCTATACTAAGCACTGTTATAATGGCTTTTTTGGATTTTTAAATAATGCACCATTCAAATATTATCAATTAATGAGGGAATGATGTATATGGCTATTCATCTTCCCAGTAAGAAGAGTAAATGTTATGCTATTTTGTCTAATATAATGGTTTCATTTCTGTGAAAAGGCTAAAGTATTTGGTGGCAGTAGGTTTTTTGATTGGATTAAGAGATTGGATAATGCCTAGTTTTCTTCCAATATTTAAGAGAAGTTCAGTTTTGAATCCAATTTTATGATTTTGTTCCTTTTGTATAAAAAGGGATTTGAACCAGAATGACAGATCTTAAACCTCTTATGAGATCCAGGAAACCTGGATCTAGATAAAAGTCTGTGAATTCTGATTTGGCAAAGTATGGTGAGCTTAGATTGTTGAACAGGATTTAAATCCAATAAGCAAAATAGTGCCATAATGCAACTCATGGAAAGTACATTACAAATTCTAGCTAGCAAATTCTTTTCCCTCTGTTGACTTCAATATTTGCTATGGGCCCTTATAATTTACTGCAGGCATAACTAAACATAAGCATCTGCTTAAGTAAGGTTTACCTCCTAGTAGCAGTTTATTAACACCAGGCAAAAAGCGAAGCTCCATATTCTTTGTTTGTATTATGTTACAATAAGCTAACTTTTTGTAATGGTTAGTCACCTCCAATAAAAGTGTACTGGACTCAACTGTTTTTACTCTCTTATATTTACAGTAGGTATCTATTGCTAGGAAACAAAACCAAACTGAAAAGAGCTCCCCAAACTTACACAAGCTATAGAAACATACTGGTAAGCTAGAAATCTTAGCAGGTTATTGATTCAGTACCATAAAAGCATAAAATATTGGGGACACACATAGGGAAAAAAAACCTATACAGGATGAATATATTCTAAACTTAATCTATAATTGTACTTTTTAACAAGAGAGCCTCTTTGGTGAAATGGTTAAGGCACTGGCCTGGAAACCAAGAGATGGCAAAATCTAGCCCCACATTAGGCACAAAGTCAATTGGGTAGTCTTGGGATGGTCATTGTCTTTCAGTCCTAGCAAGACAGCAGTGGCAAAGCACTTCCAAAAAGCTGCTAAGAGACTGCAAGGACTAGTTCAACAATTGCCAGGAGTCAACAATGACTTGAAGGTATCCACCCACCAACAACCCCTTTCCATATAATTTTCTTCATATCCATTTCAATATTTTTCACACTGTCCCCACTATGACACTGTGCCTAATGTCTGTTGGGATAACACTGAGTCTGTTGGAGGTGTTATTTCCTTCAAACAGAAACTATGTTGTTTTCTATGGAAACTACTTCTGATGATGCTTCAACTAAGCATTCAGGAATTTGTTGAAAACAGGGGCATAAAGAAATGGAACTGCACATTCAAGGAGAATCACAATGTGAAAAAGGAGAGAGAAAGAAGCTTCAGTATGAAGCAGATTATAAAACAGAGAAAATGGCTGGTTCAGCAGGCATCTACGCTGTTGGAAAGTGTCCGTATGTGTATGATGTCCCTCAAGACTGAAGAGCAGCCTAGTTACAATACCTTGAAATCCACTACAGAGCAGCTGCAGCATTCTTTCTTTCCCATTGTTGTTCTTCTCCCCTTTACTATTTTTTGGCACTTGTGGAATGTTTTAGGACATAGTGAATGTGATAAGTCACTGAGTTCATGCAGTAAAGCCATGGCTGGACAGAGATGGGATCTGTGTGTGCCCAACATCACAAAGCAACAAAGGAATGACTCCAACACCACCACACATGTTTTGGTGAAAGACCAACAAAGACACTGTGTGTATTGAAAAAAAATGCCCCAAATCTCAGGAGAGGAGATAGTAGGCTATAATTTGTATAGCACTAGATAAAAGGAGAAATTGTAGGAACATATGGTATAGGTAAGAGAGAATAACTAACAGAAGATGCATTAAATGTTTTATGGAAGGCATACTGAATTATTTACCAGATTAAGTTATGTAAAAGTGTGCATGAAATAACTTTCTTTGGTTCTAGATAAGAAACCCCCCCCCCCACATATTCTGGTTTTCATCGTGACTGATGATGGTCAAAGTCTTGTCAGATCGGCTTACAATTCACTTAGTACGTAGGAGGTATTTGGAAGAATTTATTTGTTTGCTCCCTAAAATTATCTTCTTGCTCATGGGATTTCTGCATACATAGAGAATGGTAGGACTGTAGGAAGTTAAAACCCATCCCTCTCCTAGAAAAACAAAATATCCTAGGAAATATTGAAAAGGCAGAATATTATATTTCCCTGGATGTGAAAAGGGAGAAGCATGTTTTAAAGACAAAGTAGCTCCCTGCAGCTTCCTGCCCACCCCCTTTGTCAATGGGCCATTGAGATGCCCAAGCCAGTCCCTTTACATAATAAAGAGTTCTCCCCTTCAGCTTCAGGGTGATGGGGTTAAGGCATGATTAGCTTTTACCCACTCCCCACATGACATCTGAGAACTCAACCAAACCTGGATTCAAAACACAGCCTAGAGAGTTGCCCCTGTGGCCCCATGGAAGTCTGACAACCAATCAGAATACATTTCTTCCACAGGAACAGGAGACAGAAAGGTGAGGCTGAACAGATTATAAAAAGCCCAGCAAGCCCCTGCCTTGGCCCTTCTCTTCTTCTCCACCCAACATTGAAGCATGTGATCACCTTTTCAGTTCAGGACTCAAGCCATGTGGTCCTGTCCACCATTAAAACCATCTTTTCAAGCAGCTTCCATGTCTCCAGTGTCTTTTTCTCCACTTGGAGCCGAACTCAGAAGGACATTTCTTCCAACAAGACCATAGGTGCCTTACTGTACTGGTCTCTGAGAATGTAACTCTCTGAATCAGCCATATTGCATTTATTGAGAAATTCAATTCCTGCCCCCCCCCCCAATTACTGAAGAACTACAGCAGGTTTTTAAACACGGCAGGCAGCAACATTTTAAAGAAATATCACCCAGTTGTTCTAAACATAGAAGATATCCATGCACACCCTTTTAGTTAAATGGTGATCTGATCACATAATTCATAGAATTAGCCCATGTCTGGGGAAAACAGTAAAGAATGGTGTAGTTCATATAGAAGCTATATTTGGAGTTCTGGTCCTTTAAAACCAGTTAATAGGATTTCCAGTCAGAGTAAGGAATTTGACAAATTTGGCAGCAAACTTTGAACACTTGGTCTTTTGAATCTCATCTAACATTCTGAGTCAGCAAAGAACATTGAGGAGAAAAGGAGCTGGATGTCCAGTTTTACAAAACAGGTTACTGTGAAAATTAATGATACCATGAATTCAGAAGTACTGCTAGTACTAGACCCAGGTAGGGGAAGCTTTTGTGTCCAGTAACAACAGGTAATAAAGGCAAATAGATTTTCCATTATCATATTGACCATCAGATTCATGCCAGGATTGTTATAGTTGTCACAGTCTACCAGATGCTTAGACTTGATTTGGCATTTTTATCCACCAATTGAGTCCTTCCCAAAGTCCTGGGATAGCCAGATGTTGTTTGATGGTATTAAAGGTATCACAGCAGGATGTAAATTATTTCAAGTAAAGCTTTCAATTTACTAATGGTGATTTTGTTGATGCTGATGGTGTTTAAGTAGTGCTCCAGATGTTTTGGGATTGCAATCAAAATGTCTATTAGTATTGGTTCTATCTTTGTTTTCTTTTGCTGCAATCCTTCTACTGCTATTTGCAATTCTTTGTATTTTGTGATTTCTCCAGTTCTTTTTCTATTCTTTTGTATTCACCAGCTACAGCAACATCCACTATCAAGACTTTTTTTTTTGTCTTTCTTATTGACAATTGTTAAGTCTGGGGTATTATGTGGTGAGAGTTTGTCTTCTCAATTCTAAAGTCTCAGAGAGCTCTAGCTTTTTCGTTTTGTATTACATTTTCTATTTTGGGGTCCCACCAGCTCTTGTTTGCAGGCAATTTTTTTTTTTGCAGATATTCCATTGCACCATTGTTGCTACTTTGTCATGCCGTTGTTTGTAGTCAGTGTGATCTTTATGCAGCAGCTAAGTAAGTGGTCCACAGCTTCTTCTTTGCAGAGGTGGTATTTACTGTCTGTTGCTGTCTTCTGTCTGGCTTTGTATGAAATTTGTTCTTGTCTTGTACTTTTAGAATATTTATTTGTTTATTACTTTTAAAAACTCCCCATCTCCCTCACAGAGCGACACTGGGCAGTGTACAAGACATAAAAGCATAAAAATTGTATATAAATATTATAATAGGAGGCAGTTAAAACAAGAGTAGAATAATTAAAATTTAAAATTAAATATGTTTAAAAGATGGAGGAGGGCTTTCAAGACACCAATCAACACCATGGCTATGTACTCCTATGTGTGGGCCAACAGAATTATTCCTCCTGTCTCTTTTTTCATCTTTGATCAACAAGACCTTGATGTTACCTGCTTTGTCTGCTATTTTTTTTTTAAGTATAGGCCATGCAATACTTTGCCTTGTTCTATCTCTTTCCTCTTCTTCAATTGATCTTTCTGGTTGGCCAGTTTGATCTCTCCCATGTTTGGTAAACCTTCATGATACTCTAACTTGTTTATCTTCTTCACCATCCTTCAGGTATTATTCCCTTTTTCTTCTTCAACTATTTGATGTACTTGCAACGTTCCATACCCACCTGTTTTCTTTGGTAAGTAGAGTTTATCAGCAGTGCTGCATGGGTGATGATGATCATCATCATAATTTTCTCCTCCTCCTCCTGCTTCTCAAATAACAAGATATTATTTTAACGCATCTACAATAAAACAAGATTACTTTCCCCCATATAACAGTATATAGAAGCAGAAAGAAAACCATTTTATTCCTGGAGTCATGACTGGTCTTTGATTTAAAAAACAGGAGGATAGTTTAGGCCTAGTGTACAGTTGCCCAATTCTGCCACTGAGCTAGATTGAAATGAAGAAGGGCTAAAGGAAACAGCCCATTGTTCTACTGCTGAAGGCAGCTTCAATTGCAGAGATGTAAGTCTTGAAACAGTGGAAAACTTAATTTTTCTAATGGGCAATGATTCTTATCAAGTGTAGACTGTTTCTCTGTGAAGCAGTAAAAAGTATTTTTGAATTTTTGACATGCTGTTAGCTCATTGTGAATGGTAATAACTTCTCATATTAATAAATATGCATCCTACAGATGTTCACATAACATCAGAAAATTGTCCATGATCTTTATTGGAATTTTTTTAGTACTATTAGGGAATTCTGGCACTGGTACAGAATGCTTTTTGGGCCAACTCGAATTGATGTGATGTGGAATAAAGATTACTCCATGCACCATATGGCATGCACCATGGCCAATGGAGGATTTATACCACTATCAAAGAACAATTTAGATTTTACATGCGAAAATCTTTTTCATGTAGGAAGCAACTATCGCAGTTTATAAGTTATTATCGTTTGATGTATAGGTGCACAGGCAAAGGTGAATGCCCTGAAACATTTCATTTCACGTGGTTACAAATGTTTACTCATTTCTTCCAAATTGCTGAATTTATTCTGAGGTCACAATTACGGTTTGGGCTCATCTACAAAACCAATGACAATGGATCTATACAATGAATTCCAACTGGCAAGTCAGCCATACTGAAACATTCCTTCACAATGGAAATTTGGGTCTCCTCCTATCTGCTCCAAGGCCCACTAAAGCAGACCCAGAAAGTTACAGATAGCTCAGAAAGAAGCAAGGCAAGCCTGTGCCAGTTCCTACTGTAACTAAATTATGCATTTCACTTGATATGAATGAAACCTCATTTTGGCTAATTTGTTTCACAAACATCTGTTTGCATTTACACATTTTTCTGACATGATATCAGGCCAATTATGCATCTGCTGTATCTCTCCAGCATATGGTACGTGCTACAACAGATCGATCAGTTATGTGATCAGAGTGTGTGGTAAACATCTTTGCAGAACATATAACACTAGCACTGTTTTCCAGAAGTAAACTTTCATTTCTTTGCTGTTCATGTTTTGTTTTCGTTATTCTTGGAGGAATTAACCACTGAAGTTCTGAAAATTCAGTATTTTAAGGTTCAGTTTTAAACATTGCTCTCTGTCTCTTAGTGTCTTGAGCACATACTTCCCCTCCCCCCGCCACTTTCTCTCTCTCACACACAGAGACAGACAGAAATATAAACAAGATGCTGGCTTGTCCTCAAAATAGGCACCTTTCTCACAATGTTTCAGGGAAGGTTTAAGAACTGGACACAACAATATTATCATTTTGTAAGTAAATGGTTTTAGTAATCTTAAAAAGTGTGGGGCCTCTTTTTTATTTTTTATTCCCCAGAAACTGGTTTCCTTCAACTTGACATTGTACAGCAATATTATTCAAAGAAGTTTTAATTGAAGAAGAAAGACAAGACGCCATGTTCTTAGCAAGAATCTAGAAGCAGTAACTTTTTATGCAGATGTTTGTCCATTATTGGGCATGTGGTAGCTACCCAGTCATTAAATAAATCTGCACACTCTTTTCCTATCTTACTTCTCTCGAAAACAAGGTATGGCTGATCTTTGAGGATGGTCATTCTGAGCCAGATTATAGCAGAATGTGTAGATGGTGCCGTCTTGAAACATGGTTATTTATACATTGGGATGATGGCCATTCAATTTCTATTCAGACTAAGCTGGGTTTCCATAGTAGCTCAGAATGAGAAAAATGAAAGTAACAAACCTAAACTATTGAACACATGGTTTAATCTTGAAAGAATGCCATTTACACTAAGGATCAGATGTACTGATTTAATAATAGCAATATTACTTAGACTTATATATGACTCCATAGTGCTTTACAACACTCTCTCAGCAATTTACAGAGTTAGCACATTGCCCACAATAATTTGGGTCCTCATTTTACTGAATTTATCAGAAGGACAGAAGGTTGAATCAACTTTGAGCTGGCAGGGATCAAACTCCTGGTAGTGGAATCACTCTGCAACAAAATAAGGCAATAGATGTCGGACATAAATTGTAGATTTCTATAGGTACAGGAAAGCTTGCAGGATTCTCTGAGTGCTTTGAAATGCAACTGTTAGGGAGGTAGTATAAAAACTTCCTAAATAAACATGAAAGCGTTGATAATACATATGAAGCTCAGGAGGAAATATACTACAGAAATGTACAATACAGTCTCTGTTGTTTTCACACACTAGCCTCCATCTGTGGACAATGATGATTTCTTCCTGGTTTGAGCTCATAAAATGAGAAAGATATTTACAATATAAGGCAGATAAAATGAAGCCTTACGCTGTATGGTAGCGTAATTCTTCATTTTATCTGTGCTTATACTGCTAAGATCTACACGACACTCTCTGGTAGGGTGAAATAAAATGAAAAGTTCTAGATATCCTTTCCTAATTTCCTTCCATCTGGCCAATGACCAAAGCAAATCTCTTTACCGGCATTGTAGAACCAGTGTGATACAGCGGCCAGACTAACTTGATAGGCTGCTTCTTTTCTTCCATTTCTGGAGTTACTTTTGAGTTAATTGCAGTAGTCATTTCTTTTTGACAATCATCCAGAAAGGTCGGTTAGATGCAAAGGAATCCCTGCAATCACTGATGCCTTTGAGCATCTTCTCAGTAGACTAGAGATGGATGGCAATGGCTACATTAAGTGATCAGAATGCAGTTGTATATCACTCTAGCTTTATCCTGGCCAGACTAATAACCATAAAAATGCCTTGTCTTAGAGCAATCATTGTGTTCATGCTATTATTGGCTGTTTTTTTCCCCTTGTGTGGCCTTTATATTTTACAATAAAATCCTGAAGGGTAGCTACTGAGATAGTAAGCACTATGCCACCACTGACCAGAGTCCTCCTTGCTTAGAAAAACAAGCATCGCAGTGGGAAAACTATGGAGACATCTGTCTAAATCTCTCCCCTTTGGTTTAGATTATAACAACAAAATGTCTGAGTTGATACGAAACAATCACCTGCAGGCAAACCCAAACCATGCATTTTTCAGCTAAGCAGCTGGAGACTGTGGGGAGAAGAAAGCCCATTTATTTTCATTCTTTTGGCTAACCCAAGTTTCTTCTATTTCTCATTAAGCATTTAAAAATAGAATTGGCTTTCCCGAAGGGAACACAATGCCTTTCCTCATTGCTCTAAGACATCTAATGGCTTCAGACTATTGGACAAATCAGGGTTGGATTCTTACTGGAAGACAAAATTGGATCAAATATTAAGTTCTGTCCCTGGGGTCTTGGTAAGGAAGGCTGTTTTGTATGGCTGTACTGGACCATAGTAGGCTGTTCTGTAACTGTTTGGAGAAAGGTGACTATCTTGCAAGTCTGTATGTGCTCATTAGCTTCTCAATATGTATAATTATTTATTTATTTATATAATGTGTAACCTGCACTTTCACCACAAATTCTTTGTAGGGCAGTAATTAAGCCTAGAAATATCAAGGTCAAGGAAAACTGGCTCCAAGAATGCATTGCAGTTGATGCCTCAATCTCAACTGATAGGAAGAGCTTCATCCTGTTGAAGCTATATGCACCTTAACCAGAGATGGGTTGCTGCTGGTTCAATGTGCAAAAATGTTTGCGCCCACATGCTCGATGCGTGCACATTTGCACCTCAAAATGTCTGTGCATGCGCAAAACATTAAAAAAGGGAAAAATACATTTCTGAAATGAATATTGTTCTGTGCATGCGCAGAACAGAAAATCAAGATGGCACCACTGTAGGAGAACCAGTTCAGGGGCATAGCAGGCCTGGGTCACTGCCGGTTCCAGCGACCCAGCTGCCAAGTTACTACCTATTTGGCCAAACTGGTCCAAACCAGTAGGAACCTACTTCTGGCCTTAACCAATTAAACTGAATCTAATAACAGGTGTCAATAAAAAATATTAATGAGATTTATTTCTCACCTTTATTTTGTACAACTCAAGTCCGTTTCTACTCCAGCACTTTAACCACTACACCAAATTGGATCAGTTCAATAGACTTGCTCCTTTTGGATTGTAAAGGCTTGATGAGAAACCGGTTTGTAAGTTGAAGGCATGCTGTACCACAATTGGGTCTGAATACCCATATACTCATAAGATCATCTCTTCTGCTCAAACCATGCCTGTTCTGCACATTCTCTCTGGGGGGGACTACTAATCGAAAGAGGTATGTCTTCTTAATGTCTTTCCCATATTATGGAACTCTTCGCCTCTTGCGCCCCTGGAGGCTTAGTCTGCTTGCTTTTCCTGAAGCTGCAAAAATCATATTGTTCTGATAGGCTTTTGATGTGGGTGGTGCTCATGGGCTGCAATGAGAAAATCATTGCGGTTTATAATTCTGTTTTTGTTGTTTTTTGCTGCTGTTGGTGCTGCTACCTCTCTTGGTACTGAAAACTACGGAATACAATGTATCTGCATAAACAAATGGCACACTTTGCATAAGCAAGATGAATTATAATCCCTCTATAAGAAGACACGGATCAGGACTTTTCTATGAATGCACTTTTAGAGATGCGCTGGGCCCCCTTAACTTACATACATTTAAAAGTCTATTTAAAGAATATTCTTGACCATTTTCCTATTAGAAAATTATCATAAGCCATCCACAAATCTATTACTGCAAGTATTACTACTGTCACTATTTTCTTTAAAAAAATAACTTGCTTTTTTAACAAGGATGGATAACAACGTATATGGCATCTCTCTCTCCCTCCTTTTCCATTTGCTATTGTTGAAAGAAATGTCCTTCTGGGTTTGGCTCCAAGTGGGGAAAAATACACTGGAGACATGGAGGTTGCTTGGAAAGATGGTTTGAATGGTGGGCAGGACCACATGGCCTGAGTCCTGAACAGAAAAGGTGATCACATGCTTCAATGTTGGTGGAGAAGAAGAGAAGGCCGAGGGAGGGGCTTGCTAGGCTTTTTATAACCTGTTCAGTCCCACCTCTCTGTTTCCTGTTCCTGTGTAAGAAATGTATTCTGATTGGTTGTCAGACTCACATGGGCTCATGCAGGGGCAACTCTCTAGGCTGAGTCCAGGTTTGGTTGAATTCTCAGAGTTCTCAGATGCCATGTGGTCAGTTGAGTAAAGTGCCAATATTATCATGCCTTAATCCCATCCCCCTGGAGCTGAAGGGGAGAACTCTTTATTATGTAAAGTGGACTAGCTTGGCCTTCTTAATGGCCCATTGACAAAGTGGGGATGGGCAGGAAGCTGCAGGAATTTACTTTGTGTTTAAAATGTGTTTCTCCCTTTTCCACATCCAGGAAAATATAATATTCTGCCTTTTCAATATTTCCTAGCATATTTCATTTTTCTGGGAGAGGGCTGGGTGATAACTTTCCACACTATGTTACTAAGATCATGGACACTCTGACCTGAAAGCATTCTGAAGAACAAGACTTATTTGTAAGGTAAGCAATAGCCAGCTAGTTAGATGTCCAGTCTATAATACTGGGATAGTGGTTTTTTTTTAACAGTGATTTAAAATTAACTGAGCTAGTAGAGATGAGAGTAAATATTCAGATTTTATCTACAAGTATAACAACCCCTTATTGAGTCACAATTTTATGTAGAACTGTTGGTGCCCTACAAATTTCTAGAAAAACCAGGAGAATAATGTAGAAAGGTTACATCATTCTTTCCAATATAGATACATGGATGCTTCAAGGTTTGTGTGCCCCTTTTGAATTGTTGCATACTGTAAATATGACCTAAAACATGACATATTTTGCATATGTGTTCTAACATTAAATAAAGAAAATCTAATTAAACAAATGAGTGAAAAACATACTTGTTCATTTATTTATTGAGAAAATTATCCAAAGCTTACGCTGTTGGTAGAAACAAAAACGACATAAGTTTAAATCTCTAAACCAAGGGAGAATGAGCTGCTTTCCTATGATGGAATGCATCTCATTAAGGAAGCAAAATACAACTTTGACAAGGCTGGCTGGCTAACCTGATCAGGAGGGCTTTGAACTAAAATACAATGGAGTGTGTGTGTAAATCATAAGACTATTGGTGTAATTGGTAACAGGTTAAATACAGCAGCAAAGTGAAATGTTTTGAAAATTACCATTTTAACAAATAACAAAGAAAACACAGCCATAAAAGAAAAGGAAGGCTGAATTTAGGGAATCTGCTCTCTTTTTAATTTACGAAGTATTGGTAACAAGCAAGATGAGGTGGGAATCATGAGGTACAAATATAGATATGATGTAATATGGATTACAGATACATGGTGGAGCATACAGGACTTGATGGATAACCCTTGTTAAAAGATACAGGAAACATTAGTGTGGAGGAGGTATAGCATTGTGTATGAGGAATGAATTTACCTATACAGAGATCCACTGGACTGATGGTAATGCGAGTGTTGTAAGTACCTAGATTAAGATAAAAGGGTAAAAGTACCATATAAGTCAGAAAAGATAGATGAAGATTTATTAAGGCAGATAACTGAAACTTCAATAAACATGAAGTGGTTGTGATGGAAGATTTTCAAATACCCAGACATCTATTGGAAGACTTAATGTTACAACATATAAGATAACTTGTTCTGGGAATAATTTTAATTTACAAAAGGTTGAGATGATCATTAGGACATCTGCTACCTTGGCTTCTGTCCTTACTGGGAGTGGAATAAAGATATTAAAGTGATAGGAACTGTGAGTACAAGTCACCATACATTTTTAGAGTTCTTGACTTTTTCAGTTAAAAATACCCAAAGTATGGGTTTTGGAAAGTTGGATTTTAACTGAACTTAGAGAAATAGTAAGGAGCATGATATGGGAGAAACATTTTTAACAACAAAGGTATTATATTTAGCTGGGGCTTTAGAAACTGAAATTAGGGGAGGGGGAATTGGGAAAAAACAAAACAGATGACAACAAATATTTCTCTTTTCCAATAAAGTATTTCCCTTGATAAAGAAGAAGAGGTTCATCTCATTTGACCTATTTTGACAAAACCATATTGACTGTTAGCTGTCTTTAAGATACTTAAACTGGCTTGCTTTGTTATTTGCTCTAACAAGTTTCCAGTTGCTGATGTTAAGATAACTAGTTAGTAATTACCAGTATCCTCTTTTTTCTTTTCATGAAGAATGGGACTAATCACTCTTCTCCAATCCTCTGGTACTTTTGCAGTTCTCCAGATAATTGACAGACCCCAACAGCTCTTTAGCTAGTTCCTTTAGTATTTTAGGGTGCCTTTCATCATGGTGTGGGGACTTGAAAGCATTCAAATTACCTAGAAAATCCTTTTTCACATCTTTACTAATCTGCACCCTCCCACTGTTGTGTTCGGAGTCCAGTCTATGCTATTCAAATCACCATTTCCTTTGGATCCAAAAGGCAAAACAGGAGTTGAATCACTTTGCTTTGTCTGGGTCATTTGTTAAGATCTCTTTATTTGAAGTAAGCCATTAGCCATTACACTCTTGCTGGAGATATATTTGAAAAACTCTTTCTTGCTGGATTTTCCCTATTCTGCTAGCTCATTTCATCCTTTGTCTTCCTTACTACATTCATCTGAGATTCATCCTCTTTCTCTTCACTACTTCCTGTGTCATTTTCCCCTCCATTTTAATTTTCATTGAAGTTACTAGCCAACAAATAGAAGTTTGTTTCTTCTGGAAAAAAGAAATTATGGCACGAAATGAATCTTCCATTTATTGTATTTGATTGACGTTAATGTTTTCAATTAAAGGTATTGACCTATTTGATCTTTCAAATACTGACCAACATTTAATTTTGTCTGTGATTGTCTCCCTATGTGGGGCCTGAAGCAATTGAACCAAGGTTTTTCTTAATATCTTGGTCCAGTTATTCTATTGGGCTTTGTTTTTAAAGTAGGATAAATAATTATTTCTTACATGCAGAGAAATCATAATCTTTGCAAATATATGCTATATAGGAAGGTGTCTATTTAGGAATAAGTGAAGGTATATGATTTTGGACTATAATTATGCATTGAGTGATGCTTTTCCTGTTTGGTTAATAAAAAGACATACTTTATACATGACCTGGTGGCTGATGGATGATAACTGGGTTTGTGAAGTCTGATTTAGGAATGCATTTCAGAAATGGTAACCTGCAGTAGCACATATTTCTACATGCATACTGTGAGTAGCATTTTGTTATTGTTGTTGTTGTGCTTCTATGTTGCTGAAGAAGCATGTGAATCACGCCCATCTTAGCGAGTGTTATGGCAGGATTCTTTGATTTAATCCATCGTCAACAACCTTCAGCATGTCCAGACTTAACATCTCTCCCCAGGGATGACCTGCAAAGACCTTATGGGTGAGTGAGGCTTGCATTCAAAAGGCAGAGATTGCATTAAGGTACTTCAGGGCAAAGCAATGCTGATATGAATGGTTAAACGAGAGAGCAAGCCAGGGCTACGTTCAACTTTTGTTTCCCTGGATGCCAAGGCCCCGACTTTGTGTCTGTCTTTTCCAAGGCCCGGTGCCTTCCTCTCATTTTTTCCAGAGAGGTAAACAGCTGAGGGTTCTGCCAATTCAATTAAGAATGCTCATGCACACATTATATAATGAGACAGGAATGTAGCCCCCTGAAGCCTAGTCTTGCAATCTAATCTGCTCTTTAGTGGCCCCCAAAGATTCTCGAAACTTTTGTGGAGGGCTCTCTCTCTCTCTCTCCCTCCACCCCTTTAGTGCACGTCGGTCTTTCCACACTTTCCCCTCTGTTTTTCTTTCCTCTTTGGCTTCCCTTCTCTGTATTGTTTTAAGTTGGTGGCTGGGCTGTGTGCCAGATTAAATTTCATCTGCTTCTCCTCCTCCTCCTCCTCCTCCTCCTCCTCCCCCCACCCCAAATCTTCCCCAGAAGTGATACTGTTTACTTTCTCTGCTCCTTTTCTGAATGTCTTTGTACACATTGCAAAGGATATAATCACCAGCTGTGGAGAGCTTTGTGAAATGTTAACTTATTCCTCAATACCCTAGGGCGAATGAGTGTTTTTATACACACACACACTTGCATATCAGTGTGTATGTTTGTGTTTAAAATATGAAATGAAACAACTGGCTCTTTAAAAGGCAACAACATATTTGTTACATTCCAGCATGATTTTCTTTAGTTTGGTTTCTCCTTCAGGTGAAGTATTGGCCGAGCATGTGGGTGTTCTATTTAAGCTCTCCATGTAGGAGAGCCCCTTGTGGAAGTGGGTGAACTTATAAGAAGCCCATTGTTTCCTTCCACAAAACGTTTGGAAACAATGATTGGGGAGGGGGTGGTGGGGGTGGAAGAAAGATTAACCTTTAAAAGTCTCTCTCTCTCCCCTCTTTTCCTCTTTGGTGGGTGAGGGAGAGGTCAAACTCTGCCCATTGACCTTTGCCCTGTGACCTCTGTGAACTAAAAGCAAGCCTTTGAAGTCGGGAAGGGCACACCAAGGAAAGGAAATGTGACAAGCAGACGCTTGAACCGAGAGGACACAGTGCTGGGGTGGGCCAAAGCAGGGCTCGGGGTGCCCAGCTCTCACACCTTGTGAATTGGCACCGTCAAACGCCCACACACTTGGAGACTGACAGCAGCCGAGGGGGAGGGGGAGGAGGGCGACAAATCCTCCGCTTCCCTTTCTTCTTCCCCACCCCTTGTGGTCAGCATCCATGCAGGGGGATGATGCTTTGAACTCTCTGTGCTTTGGCGAAGCTGGAACCCCAGGGAACTAGAGACAGAGGGGAACCCAGAGGACTAAAAGACAAGAGCTGCTGCTGGAAAAAATCCTTCCCTTGACCAAACAGTTCTCTTTGAAGGCATGATAGGATGTGTCCCTTATTATCTGAATTGATCCTGTCACATGCATGACCCCTGCTGGTAATAAGGGGAAACGGGTCTTTGTTTTAGAGCAGTTCTGCCTCTCCTCCTCTTCATTTTTTCCCCCCAGAAAAGAGAATTTGGGGGAAGAAAATCTACCACAAATCGTGTCCTTTCCCTGGAACTACAGCCAGAATCAAGACTGCAGTCACTGTTATGACAGTTACCTAACTGTAGTGTGTGACAGCATCCTTACATTTACAAATGACCCTACTGTGTTCCGCAGTGTCATAATTCCCAAGACATGACATTGTGCTAACAAATGCAAAAAGCAGATATAATTTATATAGAGCAGGCAAATGGGATAAGAGTGATGAAAAGCAGTTTCCCATTGACTACTTTGTAGGATATCATGACAGCTGTACCCGTCTGGAGTTGGCTTTGTGGGAATCTCTGTAGGTAAACAGGAAGTAAATTATCAGCAATAATGGGATCAATTAACCCACCATGGAGCCCTTGTCAGCCGCAAATGCAGGATATGTACAGCCTAGCTGGAAAGGACAGGGGAAAGTCTGCTGAGTTGTGTCTAGTTGTATCCAGCATTGCCATTCCAGGCATAACTTTATGAATGAGTCTATGTATGCACAACATCTCCTGCAGATAATAAAGAAAGTTTTATCATAGTGCCCCATGTAATTATTTATTTGACTGTCTCAAGTTCCATGTTATCTTGGTGATGGCCTACAGCTGCCACCTGTGCCCTGGGTGACCTTAACATTTTTGACAAGAGAACTTTATTTTATTTTATTTTTTATTCTTTTGTTCTTAAAAGCTCATGGCTTGAGCTTCTTCATGGACAAGTAGCAAGTACCAACATCGAACAGATTTATCTCTGTTTTGTGATGGTGACAGGAGAAACTCACAAAATTCTTTCTGGTTTTTGGAAAAGTTTTGAAAAGAAAGACTACATTAAGAATTTCTCTCTCCAAATCTTATACAGAAAATATTGCATGTGCAGTTTCCTACAGATTTTTCCCACCACCACAAAAACATGCAGGAGAAAATCTTAATATGATGCATTAGAGATATAAAAGAAATCGGCAGAGAATTTATTTTACCCCAAAATATAGTGTATGCCAAAATGAACTACATCATACCTCGGGCAGCAGCAATGAATGGAGTCCAGTGCCATATCTCCTTTTTGACTAGACACACACACACACACACACACACACACACACACACACACACACACACACAAGTTTGTAGTCAGAAATGTGGCAGAAAAATAAGCAGAGTACAAGTAGTTGTACTAAGTTACGGACATATCCTGATTTTAAAAGACATTGAATAGACAAAAGTGCATTATGGTTGCAGACAACCATACACTTAATGTCATTTTATTATATGATTTGCAACCTTGCAAATCTGCCTGAACATTTCTTTACTTTTGGTCCTTTCTTTATTTTTTGAAAGCCTTTATTGACATGAACTTCTGCTGAGCATTGCTTAAACAGGAAAAAAAAAGTCCTCATGCAGAGATATACATAATAGGATTGCAACTTGACAATTCAGATTATGAAATCCCATGAGGTGGGTTCATTTAGAAAAAAAAAACAGAATGTTATTTAATGAAAAGGAGTGCAATGGTCTTGAGGTGATTTTTTTCTGGAAAAAAAAACAGTTTTCTCACTCCATCCCTGCTCTGCACAAATTGTAAATGATAGCCAGTTTGTCAACCCACTTTTATTTTTGTTGCCACCAGCAATAAATAACTAAATAAACTTCAATGGGAAAAGAGAAGAACACAATGTTATTATCCCTGTCCTCCTTTCTGGAATCTTGGAGAATGCTGAAAAATTTCTTCTTTTCCTGGAGAAAATATGTGTAATGATCCATCCAGTCCCTTTGCTAGCACACTTCTATATCTAGTAAAATTTGAAAGTTCAACTGGAGTACTGTTGGCCTACATTAATAACTTCAGTGGTAAAGTCATAGGGAAAAAATGACCTTATAGTAAATATGTTTAAACGCATATATTGAACATGGAAGAAATGATCTCAATGAGCTATGCATGTTTCTCAACAGAATACAATTCAATAAGGCTAAGTATGGAGTTTTTCACATGGAAAACAAAATCAAAGGTCAAACTATTCCTTGGGGAGTGGCTGGAGAAAAATGATTTGCTGTGTTTGTGATTCTTAGAGCTGTGTGTATTGTGTAGCAATGGTACAACTGTTCAGCAGCATCTTAGATTTAGTGAAGAGAAGCTTTGCATATTAATCCTAAGTAGTCAAGGGGCTGTTCTGATTCTTTTAAAACAGGAGCAGTATATTGGAGGATTGTCCAGATGTTGTTGAGTTAGAGCTCCCAGCATCCTTTCTCCCTAAGCAGGCTTTCTGGCATGATGAAAAATACGATTCAGGAATATATAGAAGTACATATACATATTTTTATATATGTTTACCAGACATATACTGTAGGGATGGCCAGCAGTAAGGGTGATAAAGGTAACAGTCGACACCATCTGGAAGTCTTCTATCTCACTGAGAAGATTGAATGGAATGGAAAATAAGTTCACAGAGGTAATATCTTGACAGTTTTCAAGTGTTTAGTTGCTCAGTCTGGTCCTTAGAGATATGAAAAAGTTCAAGTATAGGAAAAATAATAATGTCAGGATACATGAATCATGCAGATCTGTGCATTTTAATATATACAAAGGCTACTGTTTTCCCACCCATGATTTAAAATATGAAAGGTAGATCACAAGCCATGCCAAAATGCTTGTCTTATGTTCTCACTTAACAGAATGATGCATTGTGTGTGTGTGTGTGTGTGTGTGTGTGTGTGCAGATATGCATGCAGATATATTTATCAGAGTCTGCTGATTGCGATAAATGATACAAGTTTATATACACATATACATACATACTGTATTTTATATACATACTTTAGGAGTGCAAAATAGCACACATAGATTATTAATACAACCACCTTGTGGGGTACATTAGTTATTAGTGAATGACCCTCAAATTAACTGGGAGCTTCTCTGGATGAAAGTGAATTTGATTCTGAACCTCACAGATTATAGACCAGAATTTTAATTAGGATATCAAACTGTAGTGTAAATATATATCAGAATTGATAAACATATCTAGAAAGTCCTAGAAATGAATGCCATGATTCTCAAAGAATGGTTTTTGGCATTTGCACTTCCATACACGTGCCTTTAGATAACTTACGTAAACATACATGGAAAACAATGGTCTTTCATATCCATGTCACAGTGGATCTCTATGTTCCTTTCTGAAGGTAGACTTCATTTCAGGATTTATTTAGAAGAACTTGGTCCCTTCCAACTCTGTTAAGCTGTTAAATCTGTTAAGAGAGGTAATAATGATGCCAGGATGTTGTGCTTCCATCTATCTCAATACAGCATTTCATTTCTCTTTGAGGTGTGACCTCTGTGAGGGCTAGGATTGGGGTTTAAAGAAACACACACTTGGACAAATTCTCAAGGATTATACTGCAGTGTTTAAGTTCACATATGCCTTGAAAATTGTGCTGACTATTTAAAGCCCCTGAGGACTAGCAGAAGGGATCAAATAGTAAAATGAAGGCAAGGGGTATGAATAGTCTTGCCAATATAGGTTGGGATAGGGAGGGAGGGAGAGGCTGTATTTTCAGAACCTGAGAAAGTTGCCAACTCTTGACCAAGATAGGTAGGTGGGTAGATAATAAATAGAGGTAAAACAACAGTTGAATGGTAAGTGACTAACAATCCATGAACTATTTTATTCTATATAAATAATTATAAACTCTTTCCTCATCATTCAAGATATTAAAAATATTAAATAAGTACAATATTCTGTTTACATATTCAGAAAGATAAAATGTGTTCGGAACAAGTATATTCATGCCAATAAAGGTGAGTATTCGCTGGCACCCAATGTAAAGTAAAGCTACCATATCAAGGCCTCCAATCTGCATATGGCCACCAGATAGCAGCAAAGAAATAAAGAAATTCTGTCTTTAAGTGCCATTATTAGCCATCTAGATTTTTGCAATTCGAATCTGATAGCCTTAACCAAAGGATTATCTGGATTACCAAGTGACTGCTATCACTTACTCTCTGAAACTGTGTGTATGTGATAAGAAAAATATCACAGCTGCTTCTTCACAGCTGTCCAGAAGTGTTCATCTGAAAACAGATGTTGCAGTCATTACTATGAAGAATCCTTAACTTGATTGGGGTTGAGATTATTGATGTACTATAGAAGATATTTATATCTCAAACACATGTACAGCACCTATGTTCTAAAGCAAGTTTTTAAGATGGAGTTGCTTCCAAATACATATGTGTAAATGATTATAGTCTTAAGTGGAAATAATATTATTTCTAATGGAACTCCCAGAAAAATTACTCTAAGCTTCCAGTCTTATATATTATGAGCCAACTTCTTAAGGATAATATCTCTATGTGCTAAGTTGGTAACATCTACACTGAATCACTGAGAAAAAATATTTCTTTTTTAAAAACAAACTGGAAGGATAAACTTCAACCTGTAGTTCATATTTCTTCCTTTAAGAAAGCACTTGTCACACTACCTCAATGGTAAGGTTGGAGAGTAATGTGAAATTTAGCACAGAAATCAGAAGGCCATTGTAGGAAACCACAACAGAAAAGAAAATCTGTTGCATCAGATGCATATTATCTGATGGGAGTGAAAATAAAGGATCTGGTGTTTTATAATCAACACCTCCATGTATGTTATGACAAAGTCAACTGCCAAGGGGTTAATTTTACTCAATGGAAAACTCACTAACATTGAAATTTTAATATAGCTTCTTTTAATAAGGGGAACTGACTCAAAATGTCTTGTTTATTTTACTTGGTCAGCTCAGCACACATCACTTGGCTCATGTTATTGGCAGGTTTTCTAATTTCTCACTGTTCATTTTCTCAGTCATATTTATTCTCTTTACAAGTTTTATTTTTTTGCATGAAATAAGATGCTTGATGTGAATTATGTCAAGAGTATGCTGATGAAACTGTCAAAGGATACAGAGATGAATGGATGAAAATGTAGATAAATGCTGTTCTCTCCCTCTTTTTTGTCTTTATCCTGTTTTTCTTTAATCATTCCATTCCATTTCCTTTGGATTCTTAACCTTCTCTTGCACCATATGCTTTTAACTTCATTGCTTTCTACACTCACTCACTCTATATTATCCTCAAAAAAAAAAGAAAGAAAGAAAAGAAAAAAAGAAGAAGAAATGAAGGCTTCCTGGATGTGTTTTTCTTCTGCCAGCCAATCTCTTTGCTCATTTCCTATAAAAGATTAGGTATCCTTTCATGACATGTTTAACCCAACATTTTAATTTCTTAGAATTTTTGCAGTGACTCATCTATACTTTTCTGGTGTTTTTCTTCCTTTTTTTTTCTGGGAAACTTTCAAGGTTTTAAGTGTTTTCTCCTCGACAGTTTCCATGGGAGGCCTGCAATAAATTTATTTATAAATGATGCTGGAAAAAATGTATATTTCAAAATCATACAAGTTCCCAGTGTAAGGTTTGTGTTATTCATCTGAAATAGAAAAATTGTTATTCTTATAATAGCTGTGAAGCACATTGGTAAGGATCTAAATTGAAAAGAAAAACTCTTATAGGTATATTTGAATAGAGATGAAAGACTATGTCACATGTCCATGGCAATTGGATTTAGCAATTGACTGGCTTGCTCTCAAATCAAAATGACCCCTTGTTCCAACTGAGGCAACTCTGAGGTTAAGTGGAGAGAACTTGAGAATATTTGTTTCATTAACATTGAAGTTTACAGAAAAAACCCTACACAGAGATTAGTATTTCCATTTTGATTCTCACCACCCACTGGAGCACAAAATGGGAGTGATCAGAACCCTACACCACCAGGCTGAAAGTTTGCCTAGCAGCAAGGATAGAAAAGAAAAAAAGAATTAAAACGTGCTTCACTGTTGGTCACCTCACTATTTCCCAAAATTGTTTCTTATCTCTTTCCAGAAAGTCTATGAAAATATTCTGTAGGAAACGTATTATAAAAGTGAAATAATTTGGAATTTCTCCCTATCTTTAATCCTTTAGAGCTGGCTCTATCGCATTCTGGAAGAAATGTCATTATTCCTGGATATCATCTGTTTTGTTTACAGAAAACCCCAATCAATCCACTTTTCTGTAAAATGCCACAGGTGTCCTTCACTATGGGATCTAGTTGGGCTACAATATTCATTGTCTGTGAACATCCTAACCTACCCCCCTCTCATTCACACACACCACAAACAAACACACACACACACACATACACACGCTACCAAAATAATGCTTGACAGGCAGGAACATGTTGAAAGGTGCTACTCTAACCAACACATCTTGGGAAAGGCTATTTCTTAAATTGGTGTTCCTGCTTCTATGTAAGTTAGTCTGTCCTTGTGTAGGTTAAATAAATAGCATCTTATGACTTGTTCATACAATAGCCTTTCTCAACTAATCCATAAGCAGTTGTATATGGGTGGAGAAACCTGAATTATGCTTTCTTGCACTTTTCACTTTTATGGTAAATATGTTATTTCACTATTAAAAGAGAAAGCAAGAGAAATGAATGATGAAAGCCAACCACTCCACAGGACAAAATACTGACAGTTAAGATAATCTATTCATTACTAATCCTTAGCCAGGATCAATAGTGAGAAAATACAAGGGGTTGAATATGCCAGTTGTTAAACTTTCAAGGTAACCTAATTTAGCAGTGACTTGGTGCTGTAAATAGACTGAGTTATGTACTACTAATAGGAATACAATAAGAATGCTACTGATCAGGGATATCTCAACATGTGAGGAAAACATTGCAAAAAAGAGTAGGTTTTCCATTGCTCGGAACTGTAGAGTAGAAACTGCCACAAATATTTGTTACTATGAAATTTGTCATGCTTATTAAGGAGGAGTCTTCTGGAATAATTAAATCTGGTTTCCCAGAAAACTTCTTGGAAGGTTTTCCTAGCTGTCATTTTTCTGATAGCATACGAATGCCAGGGACTTGTTAGATTCAAAAGGAATTGAGTAAAACCCCAACTTGTTCCCCAGTACATAGCCTTTGCTTTTTGACCAGGAAACAGCTAGATACTACAATTTCCTGAGTGTCACAGCCACTTTTTGGAATTTCTTTTATCTTTTTAATCCCACACTGAGAAAGAAACTTGACTAAATAATGTTTGGCTGCAACAAGAAGGTCAAAATATGTTATTTGCTTCATAAAAGCTTAGGAATATCCGCTCTCCTGAAGCTTTTTACTAAAGTCCTCTCTGCTTAAGTTTGTTCTTCAGGAGATAATGCAAGATTATTTTTCCCCTTTTCTTTTTTCTGGGCTTACTGAGCTGTAAATAAGAGACATGTAAATGTGTGATAAGATACAATTTAGATATAAGTGTGTTGGAAGGAAAGAAAGAAAGAAAGAAAGAAAGAAAGAAAGAAAGAAAGAAAGAAAGAAAGAAAGAAAATAACAGAATATCAAAGTTGGAAGGACCTTGGAAGTCTTCTAGTCCAACCCCCTGTTCAGACAGGATATCCTTTACCATTTCAGACAAATGGTTGTCCAATCTCTCCTTAAAAACCTCCAGTGTTGGAGCACCCACAACTTCTGGAGGCAACTCATTCCACTGATTAATTATTCTAACTGTCAGGAAATTTCCATTTGTCCTAGGTTGGTTCTCTCCATCATTAACTTCCATCCATTGTTTCGTGTCTCTTGTCCTTTGGATGCTTTGGAGGTTGATCCTCCTTTTTTTCCTGCCAGACCCTTAGATTTTGGAAGATTGCTATCATGCCACTCCTAGTCCTTATTTCCATGAAACTAGACATACCTAATTCCTGCAACCATTCATATATTTCAGCTTCCAGTCCCCTAATCATTTTTGTTGCTCTTCTCTGCACTCTTTCTAGAGTTTTCCTGAACATTGCCTTCAGTATTCCAGGGGCCTGCCCTTCCCTATTTTTCTGCATAATGAATTCCCTACATGGATGTAGTGGAAGAAACACAGAAATCAAGGTGCCTGATTAGCTTGTTGATTAAGTAAACTTCTTTGAACATCTTGCTCCAGATTGCTATATGATAGGAGGTCATGGTACAGTGCTAAGGAATTAGACCACTTGCACATGTCTTTGGCAGTTTCTTAACCAGAGCAGAAGTGATGAAAGGGGAGTGTTCCCTCAAGGTTGAACAAAGCATTTTGGAAGCCCTTCACTCTGAGTTACCATTCTTTGCTTCTGTGCTGAGCAGCAGGCTTCCAGATGTGGTACGGTAGAGAAGCATAAAGTTAAAGTAATGAATGAATTAATGCAAATAATTGAATTAACAATGATCGGGCATCTCTTTTATTAACTGGAGGTGAATCAGCAGAGACTCCTGCTGTGAATCCTTTTCTGATGTTAATCACAACAGAAATAATTTATGCAGTTAAAGTGAAACTTTTTAATGCTTTGTCTACTACTTTGGGTATTGTATCTGCAGTTTGTTTCCAGTCCTAAATTATTCATTCTGGATAGAATGGATTCTGGATTCATTCTATTCTATGTAAATCAACTACAGAGGTCCTAAAATTTGATATAACTACTTTTTTATTTTTTGATAAAGTAAAAAAATAAATAAATGCTATTTTGGTTATCTTCCTTGTCAGACCTTAAACATTTTTGGCAGGAAATATTTCTAGGAAGCATGATGGTATTGGTACAATTTCTCAGATTGTGTTAGGTTTTTGAATCACAGATATAATTCAAGAAAAGGTAAAGGCTTCCTCACATCAAATTCAGTTCCTAATGATAACATGACAATGTCCTTGTAACTTTCTAGGAGCAAGTTTCTTCTGTACTGAAGAGAAAAGACTTAATAATAAGTAATAAGCAGAGTGAAAGTCATACTAACATTGCAGTTAGTTGGGGGAAATGCTACAGGGATTTATTTTATTTTTTTATTTATTACATTTTGAAACCAGCCATGTCCCCCACACCCAGGACTCTGGGTGTGTGCTATTAAATTGTATTGAATAGTTTGATGGAAATCTTCTACTAGATATCTAGCAAAAGAAGAACATAATTTGTAAGTCAGGTGCACCAGTCAGATCTTCTGATTTCTTTTAGATGTACATGGTAGCCTGAAAACTTCAGCAAAAGAAAAAATAACGAGTACATGAACTCAAGCTGAACATTGGAGAAATGAATGCTTTACTGTGAGGTAAGCAAATTAAGATAGGGATGCGGTGCCTCAGTGGCTAAGATGCTGAGCTTGTCGATCAGAAAGGTTGGCAGTTTGAATCCCTAGTACCATGTAATGGAGTGAGCTCCCATTACTTGCCCCAGTTTCTGCAAACCTAGCAGTTCAAAAGCAGGTAAAATGCAAGTAGAAAAATAGAAACCACTTTGGTGGGAAGGTAACAGCATTCTGTGTGCCTTCGGCTTTTAGTCATGCCAGCCACATGTCTTCGGACAGCGCTGGCTCTTCGGCTTTGAAATGGAGATGAGCACTGCTCCCTAGAGTCGGGAACAACTAGCACATAGGTGTGAGGAGAACCTTTACCTTAAGCAAATTAAGAGTTGAGAACAGGGAACATTTGGAGATTAAATACATGTAAAAGTAGAAACAATCAGACAACAGTGCTCTTGAGAAAGCCACAGTGTTGAGAATCTGATGGTCATGGAAAGAGCAAGAGAGATATCCTAGGCAGGTGGAGAATGTGCAAAGCTTGGTGCAGAAGAATTCCATAGTTTTTAAAAAAAACACCTTATACATACCAGTTCCTAGAGAATGTGAGATCAAAAGAGTGACCATAGTAGCAAATAGGGGAGTTGTACAACATTTGCAGGCTAGATTTAGAGACCAAAGGAGGAAATTGGGGAGAGAAGGCAGAAGGCCATTGGGTCAATGGGGTTATCATCATATATGTTGAAGTTCTTAAGCAGAAAAATACTGTCAGTGAGAATGATGGCAAACGATGTGTCAGTTTCAGATAAGGAAGTTGAAAGGGGGCTAGGACTGGAGTTTCTATAGTGCAAGAAGGGGGAGTATATTGGAAGAATGTTGAAGGAGTGAGCAGTGGAAAAAAGCAGGACTTGGACCCAGCAGAATTAGGCAGGAATGTCAACTCCATCACTGCTGCCTTAAGATGGTATGTGTGTCTGAGGAGGAGAGGCCTCCAAAGGAGAAATGAAGATATTTTATGTGAGCATCAATCTGGAGAAAATGTAGCAGGAGTGTGATTATTTCCCAGGCAAGGGAGAATGAGCTCTTGAAAAATAAAAGGAGAAACTGAAGACCACGGTTGTCTGAGACGGCAGTAGGAAGGCAAGTGGTTACAGGATGACAATAAAAAAAAAATCTCTACCAGTCTGAAGTTAAGAATGAACTCCAACACAAGATATATAGAAGAGGAATTGAACAGAATGTTGAAAACCACTGTATAGTTTTCTGGTTAGAATGGTATGTCCCCGTAAATATTCCCCTATATCAGAGGTGGTATTCAGCTAGTTCTGACACATTCTGGAGAACCGGTAGCGGAAATCTTGAGTAGTTCGGAGAACCAGAAAATAGGCTGCCCCTGACCATACTGCCTCCCAGCTGATCTTCTTTTGTTGCCCTGAACAGGAGAACGGAGCTGGAAAGCAGTTTAGTGGGGTGGGGAAGGAATGGGGATTTTGCAGTCTCCTTCCCCTGCCACACCCACAAAGCCACGCCCACAAAGCCACACCTACAGAACTGGTAGTAAAAAAATGTAAGTCCCACCACTGTCCTATATGCAATGTTCATAAATATCCATGGCTAATAGGGAGTTAAAGTCAAAGAGTCCCACTTCTTGGTTCAGAGCAGCTAAATCTAAAGATGAAAAACTGATACAAATAGGGACTGAAATAACAAATGAAATAAAGCAGATTATACAAAGTAGGAAATCCTACAATTGACAACAAATAGTATTCCATAACTGCTACTGTTATTTACTTCCTTGATCATTTGCTTGTTTGACTTCAGAGACCCAAATTCCACTTATAGGAAAGATACCTGGTATTCCGGATAATATTATTGACTCCAGTAATAAGAAGCTGACTTGCAGAGAAGGGCAATGCTTGCCATTTGGGACACAAAGGGAGCCGATCTGTTCCTTTTCCTAACTGGGCCCTTTTTTCTGAGAGAAAAAAAAATGAAAATTAGGTAAATTGGGAAAAAGCAGAAAATATGATACCTAGTCTACATCAGGGTGGCCTAAAGGGGCACACAAGTCTGATGTGTTAGGATTTGAAGAGATTGACTTGAAACATATCTTAATCGTGGAGCTTATTGGGATAAACCTGAAAGGTTATGGGAAAAAATGGATTGAGCCTAGAGTAAGCTATAGCATCTGTGTGATGTTAGTCATTCACTTAACCTCTCTGCACTTATATTACTGATAGGAGAAACATGAAGCTAATAGTAGGCATAGATTTAGATGGAGATGGATTCAATATACAGCAATAACAGCATTAGTCTGCACTAAATATCTATATATCTCTGGTTGTTAGCACAATACATATTTCTGAAAGCCATGCAGGGAATTCATTTCTCTTGGAATTCTTTTGACTCAAATAGTTGGTCCAACTGTGGTATTGTGAATTTAGTAAATACAGTATATCACTTGCTTCAGTTATAGTTCCAAGATCATGTCGCCCTTTAAATTAACTTCTCTTGCTTCTACTAAGGGACATTTCTGTGGTGGAATTGTGCCCTATTTAATCCTGGGGACAAAGAGGCACATAAATATTTTTAATAACCAAACGTTACTCAGTCTATGGTAAAATAGAATTCACCCTTCCCTCCCCAAATAAGGAAATTGATTTATAATAGTCTTTTTTTTAAAAAAAAAATCAATTAGAGAGATGACCATTAAAGGTCAAATACAAATACATTTTTGGAGTATGTGAATACGGGTAATTGTAAAGGCGGAAAACATTTTAAAGGTTTATTATAAGTTAAAGTTCTTGTAGCCTGCTTTAACGTAAACAGAGCAAAGATTTTAAACTTTAAATATAAAAGTCTACATATGTTTCCAGTCAGCCAGCACCTAATGGTAATAAATCATTGTTCTTCCGGTGTAAGATACAAGAGGAATTACAACTGACTCACCAAATATCAGAGATTATTTTGGTGTGTGTGTGTGTGTGTGTGTGTGTGTGTGTGTGTTGTATATCTCACTGTGTTCCCTGCAGGACATTGACCATTATATTCTTTTTTTTCATGAACATAGTTTTTATGTGTACATTGACATTCTAAATAGTAAATCTGCTACAGCTCAGCAGTTATTTACTGGGGGCACTAATGTTTATTGTTCTTTTATTCTTTTCAATTATGTTTTAATTTTTTATAGCTTCTTTTTAAATGTGCATTAAAATAATATTAAACCATCTTCCATGCCTAGGGACTACACATCCCATGGTTGTTATCTTGTGGTTATCTTATGGTTAGCCACATAGAGTTTGGGTCATACTTTCTTATCAAAAGAGTAGGCATGCATATTCAGATTTATTTTTCATATTCATTCGTCACATTCATATTGCTAGCACGATGTTGTTACCTAGTTTGAGTAATGAAATATTTGCAACAAAACAACCAAGCTCAGAGAGCACCTCTCATTTCAACTCTGAACTAAAAAAAATCCTTTATTGGTATACTCATTTTTGAAAGCTTAACCAATATTGGGCTGAATATTTGTTCTTTTAAATTTCAGTTAGTGTCTTGAAGAGAATGCAAAATGTTTTGGAAGGTTGCTTAGTTTACCTTGACTTTGTTTATCTCTATTACTATTTGTTTGTCCATCCTGACGTTGACTCACTTTTCCTCTTTCTTCCTCTTCTTTCACTTTTAGGCTTCTTTGTGTTTGCTATTGTGATCCAAACCATTTACACAAGGAATGTGGAATGGGAAAAAAACAATGTATTTTATGTGACGCCATAAAGAGGAATAGAAAAAACACTATCTAGGCAACAGTTTTGATCCTAAAATGATATCATGGTGACATGTCACACATGTCACACTGCTAATTACATCTGGCTATTTGCTGATATCACCAGGGCAAATAAAAGCAATTTAAAATGAAGGTGATGCTTTTTGAAATAATTCCATGGAAAATCTTTGGCAATCAGGAATGACACAATTACAGCAAAGAAAGTGATTGTGGGGACAGCTTATTTGTTAAATGTATTTGCATACTTTTCTCCACGATTACAAACTGAAAATAGTTTTTCTTTTTAACATCTACATGAAACCACTGGGAGAGTCGTCTGTTGGCATGGGTTATGGGATCATCAGTATGCTGATGATACCTGATTAGCCAGACAAGTTATGCTGGGGTTGTGCTGACTGAGTGCTTGGAGGTTTTAAGGATCTGGATGGAGAGAAATCAGCTTCAACTGAATGCTGACAAGATCGGCTGACTCTGGGTTTTTGGCCCCCAGAGATGGATAATATTTCATCTCTGATTCTGGACAGGGTGGCATCACTCTAGACTGAGTTTGTGTATAGTTTGGGGGCCCTCCCAGATTCACAGTTCCTATGCAAGGAGAGATGGCAGTTGGAGCTAAGGGGTCCTCTGCACAAATTTGTCTGGTACACCACTTCTTCTTTTCCTGGACCAGGAAAGCTCATGTCCTGATCATCTCCTGTTTGCACATTCTGCAATGTGCTCTGCAGGAGACTGCCTTTGAAGATTTCATGAAGCTGCAATTGACCCAAAATGTTTGTTTGTTTTCATGTTTCATGTTTTATTGGATTTATATGCCGCCCTTCTCCCAAAGGACTCAGGGCGGCGTACAACATTAAAAAACACATGTCACAAAAGTTAAAAGGAAATTAGATAGATAAAATTAACAGGCCAGGCCGGCTTGCTGGAAAAGCCAACTTTTTAGGGCACGTCGGAAGGACCGGAGGTCAGGGATTATGCGAAGCTCCGGGGGCAGCTCATTCCAGAGGGAAGGCGCTCCCACGGAGGAGGCTCTTCCCCTGGGGGTCACCAGCCGACACTGTCTGGCCGACGGCACCCTGAGGAGGCCAACTCTGTGGGATCGTACTGGATGGTGGGAGGCTACTGTGGCAGTAGGTGGTCTCGCAGGTACCCTGGGCCTAAGCCATGGAGCACTTTAAAGGTCATAATTAATACCTTGAATCGCACCCGGAAAACAACCGGCAAACAGTGCAGGCCGCCTAAAAGAGGTGTAACATGGGAGCACCTAGGTGCCCCCATGATAACCCGCGTGGCCGCATTCTGGACCAGCTGAAGCCTCCGGGTGCTCTTCAAGGGCAGCCCCATGTAGAGAGTGTTGCAGTAGTCCAGGCGAGAAATGACGAGGGCATGAGTGACTGTGCACAGAGCATCCCGATCCAGGAAGGAGTGCAACTGACATACCAGGCGAACCTGGTAAAAGGCCTCCCCTGGTCACGGCCATCAGGTGTTCTTCTAAACTAAGCTGCGTATCCAGGAGGACTCCCAGATTGCGGGCCCTCTCTGAGGGGGCTAAAATTTCTCCCCCTATCATCAAAGATGGGACAAGATGCACAAATCGGGATGACAGAAACCACAGCCACTCAGTCTTGGAGGGATTGAGCTTGAGCCTGTTCCTCCCCATCCAGATCTGCACAGCCTCCAGGCATCGGGACATCACATTGAGGGCATCGTTTGGGTGGTTTGGGGTAGAGATGAAAAGTTGGATATCATCAGCATATTGATGATACCGTACCCCAAAACCACGGATGATCTTGCCCAGCAGTTTCATATATATGTTGAACAGGAGGGGTGAGAGAACCTATCCCTGGGGCACTCCACAGGTGACCCACCTGGGGGTCGATCCCTGCCCTCCAGTCAACACAAACTGCGACCGATCCAACAGGTATGAGAAGAACCACCGTAAAATGGTGCCTCCCACTCCCAACCCCCCGAGTCGTCGCAGTAGGATACCATGATCGATGGTATCGAAAGCCGCCAAGAGGTCTAATAGGACCAGGACAGAGGAGCAGCCCCTGTCCCGGGCCCGCCAGAGATCATTGACCAACGCAACCAATGCCGTCTCCATGCTGTACCCGGGCCTGAAACCCGACTGAAACGGATCCAGGTAGACAGCTTCATCCAGGTACTGGGGAAGCTGACATGCTACCACACTCTCAACAACCTTTGCTACAAAGCGAAGGTTGGAGACCGGATGATAGTTGGCTAATGAAGCTGGGTCCAGGGAAGGCTTCTTAAGGAGGGGCCTCACTACCGCCTCCTTCAAGGCGGTGGGAAAGAACCCCTCTCTCAATGAAGCGTTGGTAATCGCCTGGAGCCAGCCTCGTGTCACCTCCCGGGAAGCCAAAACTAACCAAGAGGGACACGGGTCCAGCACACAAGTGGCAGCACTGAGTCTCCCCATAATCCTGTCCATGCCCTCGGGGGTCACAGGATCAAACTCATCCCAGATTGTCTCCACAAGATTCATCCTCGTCGGCTTGCCCGAATCTACCCAGTCAGAGTCCAAGCCTGTCCGGATCTGAACGATTTTATCCTGCAGATACTGAACAAATTCTTCAGCCCTACCCTGCAAGCGGTATTCCCCAGTTCCTTGGTTAAGTAAGGAGTGGGTCACCTTAAACAGGGCAGCTGGGCAGTTATCTGCGGATGCGATAAGAGCGGAAAAATGTTGCCGTTTTGCCGCTTTTATCGCCACTAAGTAGGATTTAATATGAATTCTTACTAGTGTTCGATCAGATTCAGACTGGCTGGCCCTCCAGCCACTCTCTAGGCATCTTTTCCAGCGTTTCATCTCCCAGAGCTCCTCGGTAAACAGGGAGCCACCCGGGATCGACACCGGGTCAGAGGCCGCAAAGGCACAACACGATCCAAGGCCCCAGTGGCCTCCCTATCCCAGGCTTCCACTAGGGCTTCAGTTGAGTTGTGAGCAAGGGATTCAGGAAAAGTCCCGAACTCCATCAGGAACCTTTCGGGGTCCATCAGGCACCTGGGGAGGAACCATCTAGTTGGTTCCGCCTCCCTGCAGCGAGGGGTAGCAGTATGGAAGTCAAGCCTGATGAGGAAATGATCAGACCATGACAAGGGTTGAATAGAAATATCCCCTAAATCTAGATCATTCATCCACTGCCCAGAGACAAAAATCAGGTCGAGTGTGTGTCCCCCATTATGGGTGGGGTCTTCAATTAACTGAGTTAGGTCCATAGCCATCATGGAAGCCATGAACTCCCGAGCTGACTTCCGAGTCTCGCCAATGGAAGGCAGATTGAAATCCCCCAGGACCATAAGCCTGGGGAAATCAACCGCCAATCCAGCTAACACATCCAGCAGCTCTTACAGGGCCGATGAAATGTAGCAGGGAGACAGGTACGTAACAAAAAGGCCCACCTGAGCTCCAAGCCCCCACTTTACAAAAGGGGACTCACACCCGCCTATCTGAGGCACAGTGACCTCCTGAGGTCTGAGACTTTCCCTAATAACCCCCACCCCCCCCACCCCTGTCCTTTGTGTTTGTGTTGTGATGGATGCTCTTCATTTTGAAGTCTTCGAAAAGCACTTAAGACTTGACTTTTCCCCCAAGTGTTGGATTAGGGTGAGGTGGATGAATATAAATTGTGTGTGTGTTTGAGTGTGTGCATACCCTTGCTAGATAGATAGATGGATGGACTGATAGATGATAGATAGATGATAGATAGATGATAGATAGATAGATAGATAGATAGATAGATAGATAGATAGATAGATAGATGATAGATAGATAGATAGATAGATAGATGATAGATAGATGATAGATAGATAGATAGATAGATAGATAGATAGATAGATAGATAGATAGATGATAGATAGATAGATAGATAGATGACAGATATCTCACAAACACCAACGCACACACCTACACACACACACACATATGCACAGATGAGCAATGAGATCTAGAGGAGATATATTTTGGGCCCTCACTGTGCTTCATGCTTCTTTTTCACAACCTGTAATAGCAATTGTCCAGGAATGTTTTCAGCAGCTGTTTTCACTCTTCAAGGATTGAAGAGTGAAGAGACTGTCAGCAAGGGGAACCAACCCAACACATCTTGTTAACTGTTTGAAAGATGGAACTACAGTATATTACTTCATGAAACAACTTGGGTGGGGCATGCAAAAAGTTTGCACAAGGCTCATGAACATGTGTAACTGGCTATCTCTTAACAAACCTTTCCTGCCACTGCTGCCGATTTTTGAGCAAGAAGACAAAGCCATAACATGGCATGCAGCAATCTATCACTACAGTCTTATTCAGACATATATTCAGTTTGTGTTTTTACAGTATATATTCCCTCTCAGTGCCTAGAATATAATTTGTTTCCCCCCTTTAAGCCTCTTCTAACCAAGCAAAGTATGTGGGATAGCCAAACAGCAGAGGGCCTCCCTTTGTGGCTAGATCTGGCAATGGAAAAGGATTCTTGAAGGTTATTGAATAAATGTTGGTATAAGCTTCACAAATTCTTATCATTTTTCTTGCATTTAACAGTGGTTATTCTTTTTTTTTATTCTTCAGCCACCTTCGTGATCACAGAAAACCACATTATTATGAAAACTGAGTAAGTTAGTGGCATTGAAGGGTTTTTCTAAAGGGCAGCTTCAGAGTCATTTGTTTCCTCTACTCACACAAATAAGGAAGAAAGGAATATAAAGCCATGTAATCCTATTCTCTAAAGAGTGCCATAATTTCTGAAGTATCAGATATAGATCAGATGAGCAGATTTATGCACACTTTTTCCACCAAAAGGTTACTAAAAATAATAATAAAAAGAAAAAGAAATGGAAGAGAATGCAGAATGGAAAAAACCCCATAAAAGCCTTTAGATTCAAATTAATCATAACCTCAATATGTAACAAATAAATAATGAGTGATGAAAACAATCTGAGGACTAAAGTATAAAAGTTATATGATGGCTCAGAATCACAGTATAATTGTAAAAAAAAAAATATTCAATGAAATGATCTTAGCATATCGGTGGAAGTAGTAAGCTCTTTTTACATGAATGTCCCATAGATTGGGGCTACCTTAGAAGTACAGTTGGGCTTTCCATAAACCAAGATATAATCTGGGTCAGACAGGAGATTAGGAGAATGGTTCTTTGGGATTTCATCCATGAAGTAGTGGAAATCCAACTGGCTACCTGATGCTACCTGGTGCTATGGAAGTGGCCGGTATTGTTTTTGTTAAAAGAACTTTCAACACTATTTTTTCATTTCAGGCTAAAACAGCCAACAGTGGCCCTACATAGAACTCTGAAATATTCCATCTGCATCTGAGGAGTAGGTCCTTACAGCAAATCTTTGCACCCAGCACTTCTTTGTTGTAATACAGGGAGTCTTCATCTTACATTTCATTTACTGGCCATTCAAAGTTACAAGCGCATTAAAAAAGTGACTTATGACCGTTTTTCATGCTTACGGCCTTGTAGCATCCTCATGGGCACATGACCAAAATTCAGATGCTTGGCAAATCATTCGTATATATGCAGTGTCCTGGGGTCATGTGATCAGCCTTTGTGACCTTCTGACAAGCAAAGTCAATGGGGAATCCAGATTCAGCTAACAACCATGCTACTAACTTAACAAATGCAATGATTCACTTAATAACTGTGGCAAGAAAGGTCATAAAATGGGGCAAAATTCACATAATAACTCTCTGGCTTAGCAACAGGAATTTTGGGCTCAATTGTGGTCATAACACGAGGACTACCTTTAGTGTTCTAAGATTCCAAGAAGCTGGCAAACAGTAATATATTGTCATGATACACCTGCTGGGGTGCAAATATTCTCTGAAACTCTCCAAAGCCATGGAGATTTGAAAACTGCTTTTGCTAGCAGCGACTAATGGAGCAGTACAAACTACTTAAAAGGAAAAGGAGGACAATCAAAATTGGGGGTGACCCAACTGTGCTCCTAGAACTTCTCCCTTTTAAAATGTTATGTGGTAACATGGGAAGAAAGGGCCTTTCTATCTTATCTGCACTTTTATCCACCTTATGGCTCATCCTGTCTGTGAACCCATGACTCTGATGGTCGCCGATTTCTCTATTAGCAAAAACATTCCCTCCCTCTAACACCTCCTCCCCTGACACACACACATTTATCCCCAGCCAGGACAGCTTTGTGTTTCTTGGAATCTGGTAGTGTGGAGTTTTTTGTTGTTGTTGATTGGTATAAACAATCCGAAAGGTCACACATTCTCTCTCCTGCAATAGCATTGGGGAATAGAAGGCATCTCAAATTAAGAACCACAAGGATGTAAATATAGGAATGACCAGTTAGGCTAAGATAATCTTCACCAGCCCCCTTATCCATCAGGTCTTTTTAGGAATGAAAACATGGATCTTGGGTGTAGCATGTTTTCATGGCAGTCTACTAATTTTGAGAGAGAGTTTGAATGTTGCTGATTGATGAGTGTTGCCTTGTTGCTTTGAAATCCATGTCTCAAATTGGCCTTGTTATCTGGCATTTGGTGGAGCATCATCTGACTGAGAATAATCTTTAATCAAAATGAAATCATCTCCCTGGCTTCATGCAAAAGCATGAATGTTTAAAGAAGGCAGTGATACTAAGAAGCTGCTTATCCTAAGTCAATATTTCTAAAAGCAGCAAAAGAATCTCCAGGTTCTTTCTCAGCTTTGCTACTAGACGTCCTTTTTTTTAAAGTTGAAAATGCCAAGGACTAAAAATGAATTCTGACCTGTGGACAAATCTTCTATGTATGGCTGGAACCATTGTTTGAAGAAATCTGATTACAGACATAGACATGAATTAGGAATAAGCCAGATCTCCGAATCCTCCCCTTTTGCCCAATTAGAAGTAGAAATCTTTTAATATCCAGAAGAGACAAAATATAAAATAGTCTTTTAAACTCAATGCCAGAAGTATTGAATTTTAACTCTCAGAATTCCTACCTAATATGGCTAGATTTGGAGAAAAGCAACTTTATTTTCCTTTTTCTTCCCAGAAAGGGATTAGCATATCAAGTTTCAAGGCTGGTGTCTCTGCGAGAATCTCAAGAGAATCAACTTGGAAGGATATTTGTCACTTGAGGGAAACATGGAGATGCAAGAAAACTAAATAATTATCCTGGAGTATAGAATTCTAGAATATAATTCCTGTTCAGATTTATCCTTTTGTATACTGGTCATAAGTAATCACACAGAAACTGAATCCCATCCAAGTCTTAATATCTATTTCAAAAAAGATAACTATGGTGAACACAATTATCAATAAAGCATGTATAATTGCATGCCATTTGATTGATTGATTCATTGATTAATTAAATATATATAAATCTCTTAAAAATATCCATTAGATCCAGCCCCTGGCAAAATACAACTTCATTATCCAGTCAACAAAACAGAAGAGATCTCCTTAAAGCACTTCAATGGAATCCAAAGGCCTGGATAGATTCTTCTTTCAAAATTGATCAAACTTCTGAGGATATTTAATACATCCTCAAAACCAGAGAGTTTTTAGTGTTAGAATTCGACAAGTGAAAAGTTTCCTGCTTTTTAGTGTCTTAAGTATAAGACAGTGGTGATTCTACAAAGTGGTTTCTCTCCAGAAATGTCAGAGCCATGGCTAGTACATGACCAGACTAGAATTTTTAAAAGCTATTTCAGTCCTAAATAATTTAAGGCATGATAAAGTCCATCCTGAAATCTGGCTGTGATTCGGACATCACAGGTCTTTGGACTTAAGATGAAGTTGGCTACATTCCTTTTTTCCAAAGAGAAACTTCCAAGTCATCTTCAATTGTGCCTCATGTAGAGTAGTTACAGTAGTTACATCATCATTATCATCACAGTAATTCGAATATGAAGTTACTAAGGTATGGCCAAGAGATTCTGATACAAAAAAGAATTAGACTGTTCAATTGGCCAGTAATGAAAGCATCCACTCAGCTTTAAGGTTATTTGAATCTTTTGTGATAGGTTGGATCCAAGATTACCCTCTGGCTCTGTACTATTTACCAACTGCTTCAAGTGAAACCAATTCCTTTCAGAAAGTGGCATTTTCTTCCATTTCTAGACTTGGGAACTACACTCTTAGTAATGTAGCCTGCACCTTATTAAGATTCAGTCTCAGTTTATTAGGTTTCATTCATTCAATTACTGACCCTAGACAGTAGTTCAATTTCTGCCATTCATTACAGATTCAGATAGAATAGAATGGAGATCATCTATTTATTGATGGCACATAACTCCATTCTTCAGATGATCTCACCTGCTGGCTTCATATCAATATTATACTGTCAATGAAATAAGATGGAACTCAATAGCATCTTTCAATTAAAGCTTTACAGGAATATAGGATGTTCCCCTGACTAAGTTTTTTTTTTTTTTTTAGAAATAGACTTGAAGGTGAAAAAACAACCATTATAACTATGCTTTCAACTCTTCTCCATCAAAGTTGATTCAGGAGGATAATGATGGTTGATGATATTAAAATGTACCAAGAGATCTAAGAGAAATTATCACATTTATTAAAGCAATGTTGGTTCCAAACCTAAACTTAACTTAGAGCTACAGTAATTGAATGTCAGTCCATTTGATCCAGCCAAGTTTATAGCTGATTGATTATTATGTATCTTACTCTCCAAAATGGAATGTTAAACACAGAGATGTCAAAATACAGACCATCATCTAAAGAAGTTTACTAGAGTTTCTTTCAAAGTCAAAGTCATCCTCTTCTCAAAGAAACATTCCAGGGGCCCATCCACCCAGCTAACTTTGATTAGCCACAGTTGGAAACAATCCAAGAAACATGTGCTGGAGCAAACCATGTGTGGGGTCCCTTACTGAAGCTGCAGTTTAAACTGTCTATCAACTGAACTAGAAATCATCACTGACATATACCTGTCATTTAGATGAGAGAGAACTTTATCCAGTTCATAAAAGTATGCAGCAAACAACACAATTTCGTTAAGAGTCATAAAGTTTTCAGTTCTTTCTTTATATTATACAAATTTGTCTGCAATGCATAATTGCCCTGAACTTGAATGGAGGGCTTTTAAAAATTTCATTTCAAGAGAACAGCTTTACCACCATGTGAGAGCCCCACTGGCTGCTTCTTCTTTTGGTGATAGATGAAAACAATATTCTTCTTCTGTCTGAAATAGATTACATTATATTTTCTTTTTAATTTAGCACTGTTTTCACTCAAGGGTTACATGCATACAGGTAAAACCATTTTTTTCTTCTATTTCCCTTGAAATGCTGGCTCATGATTTAAACTTCCTGGCTGGAAAATAGCTGGAGAAGCTTTAAATGTGTCAGAGGTGTCACGCTCAGGGGAAAGTGGAGATCCGCAGGATACAGACATGAACCTGCCCATATCCCCATTCCACAGATTTTTTTTTACCCAAACCTTGCCTCCCCCAAGTGCCGACAGGACTTGGTTAGCTTTTGAAGCCCATCCTGTCCCTCTGCTTCCTGCCCTTTCACCCACAATCAGAATGATAAAACAACACTAATCCTAAGACTTCTTATCAAAATAAAAAATATTATTTTAGAGGTTGTTGCTTCATTTTTGAACTTGAGGTTTTCTGTCCACAAAACCAATTTTTGTAGCCTGTGATGATGTGGGAAAGATACCTTACCTTTGTAAAGTTTGCAATGTGTCCTACATGGGGCTTCTCTTGAAGTATATCCAGAAGCTTCAGGTAATGGCTAAATGAGCAATATTGAGTGTCCCAAAGATGGCACATGTAATACCACTGCTACATGAACTATGCTGGGTGCTAGTCTGCTTCCAGGTCCAATTCAAAATGTTGGTTGATTATGAGCTTACAGCCTTACATGGCATGTGGCCAGGTTAGCTGTGGAACCTCTTTTCCCTATGTTGTGTTTACCTCCCATTGAAAGACGGGAAGAGGAATTCAATAAGAAAAAGATATTTCCTTGTAGGTGCTGGCATTGAGTTTTTTCAGGTGCTATATTAATGACCCTTTCCATTGCTGGTCAAGAAAGTCCCTTTTAATCTTTTCACCAAGCTACTCTGACAATTCGACACAATTTCTCTCCTTAGCCCATAGTAAGAAGTAGACAGGCAGTTTAAGAAAATGTATAATGTAGAATAGTGGTGCCAAGATTGGAAGATGTGGTGAGATCTGGCCCATAGAATTTCCAAAAGCTGGACACAACTGAATGAATAACTTCATCAACATCATAATGTAGAATAAAAACAATGAAACCTTTAGAATATATAGAAAATGTTTTTCCTATCTGAAACCAATCAAATGTGTTGAAACTGCATCCAAGAGTTTTCTGGAAACAGTATTCCCAGTACATCAAAATCATTCTAGTCATGAAAGAGTGATCTAGCACTTGTCAAAGATGTGGAATCATTGCAGCAATAGTTTAATCAACTCTCAGTTGGTTATGGCAGGCAAACTATATTTTTTTTAAAAAAATGTTATTCATAATTTATATTTTAGGATTTAGGAGTCTTGTAATGTTGATGTCTTAATGCATAAGAATGAAAATGTTAGGATTTTATTTATATATGTATGACTAGATAAAAAAATCCATGGCAAGAAGCTAAGCCACATCATTTTTCAGCTTTCCAAAGTGCTAAAACTATTTTCAGTGATTTTATTATATCTGAAATTGCTAGTAACATAGAAGGTTTTTTTTTTAAAAAAAATGTTGAAAAATGACTAAGTCTGAAAGATTTATTATTGTCATGGTAATGTTTGCCATTAGCCAGACTACACTTCCTGCTGTTTCATGACATACATCCAACTAAATAAATATTAATTGATGAATGTTGACATTTAGGGCCTGATCTAATTCTTGTTAAAAGTCAACGGAAATATTCAAATTGTCTTCAATGAGAAGTTAGATAATGTTCATTAAAAAAAGAAAAGAAAAGGAATGCGTATCATAAGGGAGTTGACACTATACCGAGAACTATATCTCATTCACTTCCTGACTTCATACAAATTTAGTCTGGAATCTTAGCCTTTTCTTGTAAAAGGCAGGGCAGATGTCACAGCCCAGGGGTGGGTTGCTACCGGCATTAATGCCGGTTTGGCACACGTGCGCATTTGCAGCTAACATTGGGGGGGAAAAAACTTACATTTTTGCAATATATTGTTCTGTGCTTGTGCAGCACCAAAAATAAAGATGGCGGTGCTGACAATAGAACTGGTTTAGGAGTGCGGTAGGCCGAGTTACTACCTGCTCAGCTGAACCAGTCCGAACTGGTAGGAACCCACCTCTGTTACAGCCATATTAGGCTGCAAGAATAATGCTAATGATGATGACCATCAACATCATTCCTCATTTATGAAATTAAATAGGAAGGGTGAATAGTTACATTAGGCACTTTTTTTTTTGGGTGGGTGGGGAATATATTTTTTATTATTTTTACATTTAAAACAATGCAGTACCGCGAAGTCGAAGTGACCATACATTCACATTATATACAACTAGTCTCAACCATTAACTATTAGCTTACTCAGTACATTGTCTACCCTTCTGTCCAATCACAATATATACAGTTTGTTCCAGTCTTGTCACCTTGTCTTATACCAATCATAAAATCTGTTCCAGACTTCAAAATATTCTGATTCCCCTTTATTTTTAAGTTCAAGAGTGAGCCTATTTGTTTCCGCACAGGCCAACACTTTTCTGATTATATCTAGCTCTGATGGTGTATTTTCTTTCAATACTGTGCATAGGTTATGTGCGCTGCAGTTAGTACATGTATAATTAGATGAAGTGTATCTTTCTTAAACCTGTCTGGTATTATGCCTAGGAGAAAAAATTCTGGTTTAAACAAAATTTGGTCTCCCACCATTTGTTCTAACCATGATTTAATCATTTTCCAATATTTTTTTGCCTCATTGCATGTCCACCACATATGATAAAAAGTGCCTGGTGTTATTTTACACTTCCAACAATTTGGGGCCAGATTTTTAAACATTTTGGGGAGCCGTGCTGGGGGGAGATGTACATTAGGCACTTTTGTTTGCATCAACCTTTCAGAACTAATGTATTAATCATCTAAGAGAAACTTGTGTTGGTATCAAATATCAATATTTATCTGGTCTGTCTTTATCCCTACTTCATTGCAACCTCAGGCTCAAATATGTGAAATTGTGTAAGACCAAAGTAGAAAATATATTTTCAGTTTTAATTCATCCCTTCCTCTCAATGAAACCTTTCTTCCAATTTTCTCAATATAACTCACTGAGGGGGGTATCTGGAAGCAGAGCCACCCAAAATCTGCCAGAGATACGTGGAAAAGTTAATCCTTCAGTTATCCTGATCCTAAACCTTGAAGTTGTTAAAGGTAAAAGCCACCACTTTTATTTGGGTCCAGAGAAATTGATTTCTCTGGCTTGATAGATGCACCATATTTTGGAAAGTAAGTAGGTGTTTCATATGACTTATGCTTACAGGGGTGGGGAACAATGGTCCTTTTATGACTTGTGGACTTCAACTCCCAGAATTCTTCAGCCAGCCATAAGGGGGCCATAATTCCCCACCTCTGCTTTAAAGGGTAAAGAATGTCCATCATATCTCTGATCCATTGAGAGGCAGCTCAATGGATCAGAGTGAAGAGATGATAGAGGAAGAAAAGAGCATGCCTGTGCTCAATGATGCCAAGCTGCCAGGAAAAGATTATTATAGCACAGACATCTCAGAAACAAAATGCCTTGGAACTATTTCCGGTAGCCAGGCACACCATGCATCTGCAAACACGAGCCAACAATTTCAGGCGTTTGCGATAATAAAATCTCTTAAAGAACACTTTAAGTAATGCACACTCTTGGCTTCCCATTGTTGGCTTCCCATTAACTTCAGTAGCCACACGAACAATAAAAAGAGCTCTCTCTTCATAAAAAACAGAGGCAGCTGTTTATGAGAGTTCTTTGTGGAGCCTTGAAGGTTGTAAAAGTGAAGGCCACAGAATTGAAAAGATTTATGTGTGTGAGTTCTTCTGGTCTCTAATGTCTAGGAATTGCAAGGGGGATTTTGTCTTATCAATCGCTAGGCTAATGCAGGCTTGCCTATCAACCTTTCTACATATTGCCCGGTCTTACAAGCTGACCTATATTGAAGCAAATTTTATCTTCTCCCAATGGTGTAAGGGTCCAATTGATGCAGACTAGTAATAATTCTCCAGGATCTAATTAATTCCCTGAGAAGCTCAAATATGAGGGTCCTTCCTGCAATTTTCTTTTTATCGTACTCTCTATCTGTGGAATTTTCTTCTCAGTTTGAAAAGATTCTATAGACATGCATCAGCTTCTCAAAGGTGACCCATGAGCACATTAGAATTAAAATTTTATACCTTACGATTGTGGCATGTTAAATTTTAGACGTAACTTTGAAAGGCAAAAATACACAATTGGTTTCACTTGTAGCATACAGAATCCCTGCAAATAATAATCATTTTATATGTCACCAATTAACATGAACAAAGTTTACACTTAGTGCACTACATCTATTATAAATTTAAAAAATTAATGACGTAATGAATGCTTTTACATTGTTAGTGTCAATTTGCATCATTATACCAATGAAGTAAGTTAGATCAATATCTGGACACCCTTCAGAAATATACATTTATCTGTTACTTTGAGGATTTGACCTGAATGCAAATTTAGTTGCTTGCATCCACAATTCATTAAATGGAGGTTTTATTGCAACTGGTTTTCAGTTAGACAAGGAAACGGTTATGTTTCTTCCTCATCAAGAGTAACTGGTTCTTTTTCCAGAGTTTAGTTGGAGATTAGCATCCTGGTGGCATCCACAATCTGTGTTTCTAATGTGTGCTCAATAGCATTACTACTTTATAGCATAATTTGTTGGAAGATGTACAATTTATGTAGATTATCTTCTGTCTGTCTATTTCTGTGTGCATCTATCTATGATTGTAAGTTCTAGTCAAGAGAGGCAGCTTACAGTCATATGTTTTGAGGTGCTGTTTTGGAAAAAGATGTAGTTTGTATGTGGTGGTCTGGTTTGACTTAAAGCCAAGAAGTATCAGTTTCTTGAAATGCATAGATTTTTCCTTTGCCCACCAAATGGGATACTGAGAAATATGAAGGTGGACTCTAGCCATTTTCAATTAATATACCATTATTTCAACAATCATGATTTAATCTGCACTTAAAATGTTTTCAATCAAAATAGATCTGGAAGGGACCTTGGAGGTGTTGTAGTCCAACCCCCTGTTCAAGCAATAATAAAGTTTTAGTAATAAAGCAGTTAATAAGGTAACTCAATAATACAATGGTTTTCAGATTTAGAAAACATCGATGCTTCCCTAGGAACTGTACCCTAACAAGTGAAGTCAGAGTTATTCAGAGTCAAGATCTTATAGTGCAAAGGTTTTAGCTAAACAAGGAAGATATTATATATATAGTGACCTTCCTCCCATATTTAGGCATACCAGGGGTTGTAACACAAATACATACCTATTTCCCTGGCTCAACTGATAAGGAGGCGAGCCTGTGGCTCAGTGGCTAAGACTCCTGCCTAAGATATAATACAGCCCAGGTTCAAATCCCAGTAAGGGTATGGCTAGCTGATGAGAGCTAATTAGCTCAAAATAGATCTATACTAGTCTCCCTTTATTTATTTATCAGTACAAATACAATACATACACATACATACACATACATACATACATACATACATACATACATACACACACACTATGTATGGCACACAATTTGTATGTTTTTAAACTCCTTGTATTCTTTCCCAAAAATTCTAACTTGAAGTAGCGTAAAATGTTCCATCAAATATATATTTATGTACTCCAGATTATAACCTATTCAGTATCCCTAAGGAGCTATTTCTGAGAGGCTTTGAACAAATTTTCTGAAAATATTTTCTAGGAAAGCAAGATCTACCTAAAATATAAACCCAGGAGTATTTTTATAATATAACTGCAGACTATATGCCAAGATCTCTTCTGATGTGATAACCATAAAATCTAAGATGAAATCTTGATTTTGTACATAGCAACTTACATATGATGTACAATCCTAAACTAAACTTTGACATCCTATATCTTGCACACCACTCTCTGCCAGATATTCTTCCACTATTTTTCCACAGAATCTCATCTTCCTTATTCTGCATAACACATGCAACATGCATAAACATGCTTATTCAATATGACATGGTATAAGCTGCTTTTTTCCATTCTAGAAAGTTTGATACAACACAGAATGAATTAATTCCCTTTTTCCAAATTTTGAAGTACATGAAAAAATTCAGATGGGATTAAAATGACTATTGCCTACCAGATCCGAAGTCTTCAGAGTCTAAATATGTTGAATAATCTCTATGGATATATAGAGATTATTCTCAGTCTAACCATGGTCATAGTGCAACACTTTTTTGTGTATTTAGCAGGAGTAGCAACACCCTTCCACTGAATTCATGGTTACTATGGGTTACTTATACTTACAACCCTCCTCTCTCTCGTATATTTCTACTGGTCCTATCTTGTCTGGGAGGTTGTATATTCCTCAGGTTCTGTCTCCTAAGGAATATTGATTGGTGGAGTCAAGAAGTATACCTTTTCTGCCACAGCACCTACCCTCCAATATCCCTCCAGAGATCAGATTGACCTTGACCCAGCTGGATTTTCAAAAGCTTTAAAAATCAGCTTCTGTACCCAGGTTTAAAGCTCTAGGTGTGTTAATAACTGTTGCTTGCAGTATTTCCCCATCTTCTATGTATTTAATTTTTTATATTTGTCACTATAATTATTTTTATCTTTACTTCTAATATTGCTTGCCGCTCAGTGAGTGCCACCCACCCACTTTTTGAAAAATCAATTAAATAAGTAAAGTCTTCTAGAATTATCTTTATCAAGAAGGCTATAATGATCCAAGGATGATAATATTTCCCTTAGACATAGAACGTTGCTAATTAGAAATCTTGGGTTTTATTTTTTTATAAGTGTAGCAGTGCGTTATTTCATTGTTTTTCAGTCATTTGAGATAGAAAGGCTGAGGAGTAGCAGGTGAATCCCTTATACCTCACTTCTCCACAAAATCCCCACAGAGATATGTATACGTTTACATATGCACTCACTATAGAGATAAAATACATAAATCTGTTGGTTTTCAAACCAGAAACCTTCTACTTACAATGTAAATTTTATAACCATCTGCTATTATATCATTCCTGTTATAAATAGTTTGAAATAATATTTGAAATCCTCAGGAATGTAAAAAAGCATTTTCTATATACTGTATAGATGTCCTATACGTAAGACTCATCCCAAGGAAGGAATGGCAATTGCTTTCCTGGGACAAAAAGGTTGAGAACACAACAACAATGGGAGTTGTTTTCTTGATTGAATAGTTTTCATGTTGTTGCCAAAACATCTCAGTCAAGACTAAATTTTCTTCAGCCAGGCTAGAGTCAACTCACAAGACAGAGGTACTTAATGATGCAATGCAAATACCTCTTTTTCCTCACTGCTTTTATCTCATTTCCTGCCTACCACCAGAAGCAATTACTTTTTTTAAAACAAACTCTTAAGATGATTATCAAAAGTCTTAGATTTCTTTTGATTTTGCTATGGTGGCAGCATTTAAGACAGGGGTCTCCAACACCCAGTCCATGGACTGGCACTGGCACCAGAAATCAGGCCATGCAAACAAGCGAAGTCTCATCAGCGGGACGCAGGCAGCATGCAAAACCACGCCCCCTCTGGTCCATGGAAAAACCTGCCTCCACAGTCTGTCTCTGGTGCCCAAAAGGTTGGGGGCTGCTGATTTAAGATGTTCGGCGCCAATGTCCTGAATGGTAATTTTTCTTTCAGATTTATATACAATACAATACAATACAATACAATACAATACAATACAATACAATAGTAGAGTTGGAAGGGACCTTGGAGGTCTTCTAGTCCAACCCTCTGTCTAGGCAGGAAACCCTATACCGTTTCAGACAAATGGCTATCCAACATCTTCTTAAAGACTTCTAGATGACTTCCAATCAGTCATCATAATAAATTTCTTATGCTTTTCACTAAGAAAGTACTTTCTTAGTGGTTGTTGTTGTTGTTGTTGTTGTTGTTAGTTGCGAAGTCGTGTCTGCCCCATCGCAACCCATGACAACATTCCTCCAGGCCTTCCTGTCCTCTACTATCCCCTGGAGTCCATTTAAGCTCACACCGACTGCTTCAGTGACTCCATCCAGCCACCTAATTCTCTGTCGTCCCATTCTTCTTTTGTCCTCATTTTTTCCCAGCATTAGGCTCTTCTCCAGTGAGTCCTTCCTTCTCATTAGGTGGCCAAAGTGGTAGTAGTACTAAAGTACTGCAACTCTATTTACAGAAGGGTATGGCTAGCTGATGAAAGCTAAATAGTTTGAAATAGATAAATACTAGTCTCCCTTTATTTATTCATCGGTAAATATAAGTTCAACACAAAAATAGTTTGTCGCAAAAGCGGCTCCCTGCGAAGGCTCCTGGATTGAGGCTGAAAGGCAAAAGCGGAAGCAGTATGCTCCATCCCATATTTGGGTAGATCAGGTTGCCCTGATAAAAAACACTTAATCTCTCCCCTGGCATAGTCGACAAAGTGAGGAAAGCCCATGGTTTAGAGGTTAATATATCTATCTAATATGCACTCGGAGACTACAGTTGGTCCAGAACGCAGCCGCGCGGGTGATTATGGGGAGGACTAGATACTCCCCTGTAACACCTCTCCTGCGCGAGCTGCACTGGCTTCCTGTGGTCTACCGAGTGCGTTTCAAGGTTTTGATTATGATCTTTAAAGCGCTTCATGGCACAGGGCCTAGTTACATGCAGGATCGCATCCTGCCCCCCACATCCCTACGACCAATTCGCTCACACAGAGAGGGACTTCTCCGGGTGCCGTCCGCCAAACAGTGTCGGGGGGCGACACCCAGGAGCAGAGCCTTCTCTGTGATGGGCCCAGCCCTGTGGAATGACCTCCCCCGTGACATCAGGATTACTTCCGATCTCCGCTCCTTCCGTGTACAGCTGAAGACCCACCTTTTTCAATTATCTGGCCTGGCTCAACCGTAATTTTTCTTACTCCTCCTGACTGTCTTTTAAAATTTTAAATTTTAATTGTACATTGGGTTTCTTACAATTGGGGTATTTTAATGGTGATTTTTAACTGTCTAAATGTTGTAATTTGTTACCTCCTCCGTGCATGTGTGTCTTTGTATATATGTATGTTTATGTGTTTGTACACATGTTTTATGTTCTATATGCTCCATTGTACGCCGCCCCGAGTCCTGCCTGGAAAGGGAGCGGCTAATAAATTCAAATTATTATTATTATTATTATTATTATTATTATTATTATTATTATTATTATTATTATTATTATTATTATTATTATGTAAGTAGCCCAGGTTCGAATCCCAAAAGGGTATGGCTAGCTGATGAGAGCAAAATAGCTTGAAATATATCTATACTAGTCACCCTTTATTTCTTTGTCGCTAAATATAAATTCAACACAAAAAAAGTTTGTCACGAAAGTGACTGTCTGCGAAGACTCCTGGATTGGGGCTGAAAGGTGAAAGTGGAAGCTGTATGCTTTGTCCCATGTTTGGGTAGATCAGGCTGCCTTGATTTAAAAAAAAACCCTTACTACAACTCCAGCACATATGGTAAATGAAACAGACTCTACATTTAAAAATGTTATACTCCATCGTTACCTCTATAGATACAAATGTTCCCTTAAAAGAAGTTCATGACTAGCACAACTTATTGTAAATGAAATTCTACTGTATTTTGCCAACTAAGAAAAAATAATCCTTGCCTTAAAAATGTCTTAGCATTCATCAAATAGTGCTGGCTGTGGGCTGTGTGTGTGTTTGTGTGTGCGTGTGTTGTGTGTGTAACAAGCTGTTTTGTGCAAACAAAAAAATCAGTGAAATAAAAGTGGTGCATGGATTTGCTTCACTAGAATCAATATATGTACATAAGCCTATATCATATTCCTGCTATCTTTTTTCTTCTAGACTGGCTATAAAATTATTTTCCCCCTGATTTTGGATCTGGTTCTCCAATCAAGTTCTTATATTGATTGCTCCCATCTCATCTCAACTGGATGAGACAGAAAGGGTGAATGGAAAGCCAAGGGAGAGCATAGCCAAAGGCCTGGCTTTAGTCTGGGAGCCAAAATGCAAACTGAGCCATTGGAGCTAGTTGTACACAAATGAGAAGGAAAATGCATAGTGATGATAAATAACTTCACTATGGCTTCCAGCTCAGTGTGCCAGAACATTTTTGTTTTGGCTGTGCTTCTTAAGAGCTTGCTCGTCTCCTTCTCCCTGTAATTCCTTCCTAGCAGACAAAAAGGTATTACCATCTACCGATAAAATATTCTTTGGAATTTGGACACATTCTAAATTTTTGATTGAAATAATGCTATATAAAGTGTCAAAGTTAGGTAGGCTGTCTGTAGGTACACCAACAGCTTGCAAGTGGCCTTGCAGATTACATGCACTATCAGTTTGTTACTCATCGCAGACAATTAGGGTGAGATTTGTATGCCTCCAACTCCTACTAGATTTTTCAATAGAATTAAAACTTGGAATCAAATGCTTTTCACCACCTTGTAGTAGCCAAAATGGTAGCAAAAGCATGAACGCTGTCTATAACCCAGTGGCTTTCACCAACAAGGTAGTAAAAACATTAATTGCATGTTATGGAATTCCCATAATTATGCAAAATTTATTCTCCCTCTCTGACAAAATATGCAACATAAAATACAATATACTGAACATAATATCTCCAAATAAATAACACACAAAATATCAGACATAGTATCAGTAATTAACAATAATGGTAAGAAATAACAAAGCAATCAATCAATGATAAGCAACTATTCACAAGAAACTCTCCCAAAAACGTCTGGCTTTCATTTAACGTATTTCTGGAAAGTCATTAGCCAGATGGCCTATTCAGCTTTGAGAGGGAGGCTGTTCAAGAGCATGGATACTGTGATAGATAAGCAAGATTTTTTAGCTTTAGCTACTGCTTCTATTTTTATACTTATGAGCTCATACTTCTTGTTTGCTACAGTTTGATAATAACATTGATTCTAAGCATTATCCTACAGAAGTAGTGTGATTGGCCTAAATGCCTGCTGTAGAATGGAAGGTTGTAAAAATCCTGCTCCATGTAATGTCTGATTGTAGGAGGAAATGACAAAAAGGACCACTGTGCTTATCATATGTAATATATACTTTTATATATAAGCCTTCTTGTGGCGGCATCTCTACCAGAACTTCAGCTGTTTCTGAGCCACTGTTGTGCAGGTATTTTAAAAGGCACTTGCTGCTCAGGGAGCAGACGTAAATCAATACAGTGCTATGGACATTTGTATTTATCTTGTGATCAAATGTTGCACATCAGTGCATGGGGTTATTATTGTGTTTTATTATTTGTGTTTATAGCGCAAGCATATGTCACAAGCACAATATAGCACTGGGTTTGTAGAACAAATAGGTGTTCATTGTCAGGTTGCTTTTTAAAAACAGCTTCCATAACTGTATGCATAAATGAATGCAGATTGTAAGAATAAATATTGTGTGTTTATTTGTAGGTAAATGTGCATTGGGAAAATTATCCTCTTCCTAACCTTAAAATGATTTATTTAAAGAGTCCCTTCTAGAATTCCTTCTGTCTTAAGGACATGGGAAAGATATCATGGTAAGATAATTCATAAAACAGTATTTAAAGAAAGATGTCACAATTATAAAATCTTGCCTGCTTCAAAAGAGTTCAAATACCAGTGAATGCTACTTGAAATGAGAGACACATAATCTGGCAGCACATAATGAAATCACACTACTGTACCACAATCATTCATGAAAAAGGTAAACTTATAAAATAGAGATTACTATTGCTGCTAAGTCCATCACATTCCGTCCATAAACATTAGACTTGTAAACAAAGTAATATTTCATATGCAATTTTTATTAAATAAGTTTTAAGTGAATAAAGAAGCTACTTTTGTTTTTCTTAATAGCAGTTACAGAGACATTGATATTTTATCTAGTTATAACAGTTTCCTTCCCAATGAATTTATATTTCAAAGGAGTATAGCATAGAGCTTATAATCTAGCCAGGTAGCTGGCTGATCCCAAAACTTAGAAGGGTTCCTGTTTAGAGCAGATATCATCAGAAATATCAGGGATATAGGCCAACTGAAAGTCAAAAAAACTCAATACCAGAAGCAGTCAATAGCTGAATATTTTTACAGTTAGTCCTCAATTTATGACCAATCACTTAATGGCGGATCTGAAAGTAGCTTAAAGCCAGTAAAGCACTTCTTTTGTAAAATGTTATGCCATTTCCCCGGATAACATAACTGCTTTTTAGTGCTTGCTAACTGACTTGCCTTTACAATTGGTTCAGAAGTGGGATTTAGCAGGAGAACCGGTAAATACCACCTCTGACTGGCCCTGCCCCCATCTATTCTCTGCTTCCCGAGTCCCAGCTGATCGGGAGGGAATGGGGATTTTGGAGTAACCTTCCCCTGAAGTGGGGAGGGAATGGAGATTTTGCAGTATCTTTCCCCTGTCATGCCCACCAAGCCATGCCATGCCTACCAAGCCACGCCCACAGAACTGGTAGTAAAAAAAATTGAATCCCCACCACTGAATTGGTTGCAGTATGCTTGGTCATGTGACCACAATTTGCAATTATTGCTGATGGACTTAATGGTCATTAGGAAAGCCATTTAAAGTGATCTGAATATCCAGTCCATATTAAGATTCAAATGCACAAAAGGTGAACATAATAAAGCACACTGAATCTATACTCAGATCTTATCATTTGGAAAATCAGGCACAATGACTGTACAATGATCTCTGTACCTCCTCTATTAGAATCAGTGCAAAATTTGACTTAGGTTTGATATTGTAATGGGACATGGGAATGACTTCCACGGATAGATGGGAGATAGGATGAAGAGATGCATCCATCATGCAAAATGCATTTTAGCCCACAGAAGGAAAATGGCCATGGAAAGTATCTCAGAAGGGGCGTTCCCTAGTTTTCTGGAAAGTAAAAGTAAAGGAGGAGAGGAATGCTTTCAGAGTTGCATAACCTTATAATAACATAATGTAAGCGTAACCTTATAATAAAGATAATGTTACTAATTAAGGTTTGTACTTCTTGTCTGTATGAACCTGAAGGGCTGATGAATATGGACTACTTTATTTCAAAATATCTTGTAACTTCTTGAATGTCTCCAAGGATGCAACTGGAGATGCCTGGGTGCAACCTATGGTACTTATAACCTGACCACCCCTCTTCCCCCAGGCTTTGCAAATCTTTACAATAGGAGTAATCTGTAAGAGTATGTAAGAAAGATCTTGAGAGATGGGGATGAAGAAATGCTAAGTAACATTTCTCAACTGAAACAGTCAGATAAGAGAATGCATAGACTGCAGCTGCATAATGGGGGAAAAGAAAGAAACTCAGAAAGACCCTCCCTAGTTTCTCAGTCTGTAAAGGAGAGGGTGGAAGATTGCTGTGTTCAGATTTGCAAGATCCTGTTATGCAGCCTTACAATGAATTAGTATTAGCTCATCTCATTGTGTTTCCTGTCTGTCCTATCTGGGAAGATTGACTTCACATTGCCCATATCCACGTTCCAACCACATCGCATTCCCCAGAGCTCCATAAGCTATCAAAACCCAATAACAATCTGCTAAATACTAGTAATGCAAATTATTGTGAAAGGTTTAGGCTTTCTTAGTTTTGAAGTCTAAATAACAAGCTGCACATGAGCTTTAATCAACATTGATTATGACACAACAAGGACTCCATCATGTAGATGGTCAAATTCCTCAACCACTCCTTTTCTAAAAAAAGGAAGAGGTTTTATTTTGTTTTGTTTTGGGGAAAATTATGGTTAAATATTTGAGAAAAAGAAGAGAGGAAAGAAGCTGTGTGCTTGAGAAGGAGAATATTTGTCTTTATCATCTGTTTATACTGGAATTGCCAAGAAGAAGAAGTTTCCAGGTAATATTGCATTAGAGTTAGTATCTTCCCAAATTCATTATTCTCTAGTCTATAGGAATAGAAAACAGATTTAATTTAAACGAGTATTAGAATGTTTTATTTGTTGTTTGTGTTGCTAAATAACTATTTGTTCCTGGACAACATTGAACAAGGATGGCTGATGTCATCTTCTTTCCTTCATTCATGAATACAACAATTTGTCTTTAATCTTTGATTGATTTTTTTTTCTTGATAACCTTCACTACTAAATTGGGGCATCTCCCCAAACTAATGGTAGCAGATCAGCACCATCTTGTGGTCTACTGGAATTCTTTTTTTTTTTTACTTTTATATATTTTGTTAAATCATTTTTGATTCTTCATTTGTTCAAATCACTTGCCGTTACTGGACTCCTGGTATTGAACAACTCTGTTATTTATTTTTTACAATTTTGACTATCTGCATGATAATATCTAAAAGAAAAATGAGTTGTCAGCCCTCTTAAGTAGACAAGGCCAGGAATCCAACTCCATATAAAGATTAAAACTACTTTTATTGTGTGTTTCATTATTGGCCTTAATAACAGAGTCTTGCAAATGCAGTTGGGCTATCCTTCCTCCTCCTTATAGTTCAGTGAATTAGGAAAGCATTTATCTGAGTCATTATCAAATGTTATTTCATTGTTTCAGATTTTTTTAAAAAAATGTTTCTGCCTCTATGCTGTGGTTCCTACATATTTTCAGCAAGGTCAATCTATTGTTTAATTTTCCTTTTTAATAAAGTTTTATTTTCTCTATACCCTGTGTGATGCATTTATCTCTATAGAAGGAAAAGGTAATGCTTCTAGTCATACACCTTGATATTATAGGACCAGGAGATGGTGCTATTGGAATTGTTTTATTTTTATTTTTTTATTTTTATATATTAATTGTCAGGATATATTGCAAGCTACGGAATCCTATTTCTGTCATGCACAAGGGCTGGTGGAAGGATGACAGGCAATGTGCAACCTAAAAATTAGATAGTAGCAAAAAGCAGCTATCCAAGGTCTTCTGGGTGAGGGACCAACACACTTCTATTATCTCAACCCTGTTGCCGGAACCATCTTCCACCACATTTCAGACTGAAATCAGATAAAATAAGTACAATTTCATTTAAAACTAAATTGTCATCATGATTATCATCATCAAAATATTCTGTTTTATATCCTCTGCTTCTCTAAAACAATTTGATGTCACTTCCCCACCCCTCCAATGAAATACATCACTCAATAATAAAGTATGGCTTCCAGCTGTAACTCTGCTTTAACACACTTAAGGAATCCCAGATTCCCAGATATAGAAATATGCCACTGAAATTGACTCTTAGGTAGTGATGCATTCTGGGAATCTTCTAAGGAGCAGAGTAGAGTTGGTCTAAATTAGGGCTGTCAAACTCCTGGCCCATGGGCCAGATGCATCACGTGCTGGTCACCCCCACACCTGGTTTAGCGAGGGGGGGAAAGTCCCGATACATCACATGATGCCGCTGTGGTGATGTGATTTTGACACCACTGGTCTAAATGTACTTTGGTTTAACCTTTAACATCAATTCAGTTAAACTGGTGGATAATTTCTGTCAAAATATTCATGATTGGCAGAGACATGGGAACAAGGTCAGCCAATGAATAGGCATGCCAACTAAGTCAGCCAATGGGAGCTCAAACAGGTCTGAGTCTGTGCAAAGAATTGAAACAGAAACTTAAGAAAGCAGTCTGTCTGGGCTTGTCTGCTGAAATGAAACTGCTTGTGTTTGCATGTAACTCTCCTGCCTTCTATTTACTTGGAAGAACCACCTGTTGGCATTGTACATGTATTCATCTATTCTTATGTATGTAAAGAAGTTAATAAATCCTGCTGCATCAGTTATCTGTGTGCACTTCTGTATTTGAATTTATGCAACAAACTCTGACAATTTCTGAGAGCAAAGATAATACATTTCGAGAACTCAAAGGCCACATTAAGTAGAGTAATACAATGTGGGAATGCTGCTTTACTCACTCTCTCTTTTTAAAGGGGCATTGTTACAGGTGAATTCCTTTACCTATTGGTATGTTTCACTTCGTGCACGCTTTGCTTGCGTGCCCGCTCACCTACCCACCACCACACATTGCTTGCACATGCACAGTCGACTATTAATTGTTCTGCAACTGGGCAGAAACATGCCAGCAACAGCAGAAGTGACTGGGGAACCAGTTCAGGGGCATGGCCAGCCTGGGTTGCTGCTGGTTTTGTGACCCAGGCCAAATCACCACTACCGGTTCAACTGAACTGGGAGCAACCCACCTTTGGATTGTTACTAATAGAAGAGAATATGTAACTGTGGGGTCCTGGGTGCTTTCTGGGCTTGGTAGTATTTTTGCAAATGTTTCATTACCATACTAGATGACATCACTAGTGTGGCAGATTATTAGTATGTGTATGTGTGTTTAAAAAACACACATATTAACACTATTATAGTGTTTATCTTGCTTTGTGCATCCAAAGGGTAAGAACCAATGCTTCTTAATAACAATCAGAAGATGTTCTACAGGTGAGCAAAGAGGAAACTTGAGAGTTGCTTATGGCTCTGGGGATGAACATTGTCCACCCTTCCTTCGACATAACACAATACTTTTTCTTATGGGCTTGGAAAAGTGGGTGATATCATTCACCTTACAGATTTTTTTTTAAAAAAAATATTCTAAAAATAGTTCCTCCCTCCCTTCCTTCTTTTTAAATAAGCCAAAGGTTCTCGTCTGAGAGACTTATCTTTTACAAGGGTGGCAGCTCTAAATCTGAGTCTATCCTGATCCAATGTCCTGATCCAACAATCCAGCATTGCCTGCTGGCTGACTCTTCTTTCCTCCAGGGAAGCAGCAAACTCTTTTCAGTGGTCTTCCTTGTCCTTCATCCAGTTCTTGGCAACTCTGGGATAGTTTGTTGTTAGCAGTGGTTTCTTCCTAATTAATGGAGAACATATGTGAATGAGTTCAGAAACAGGTTTTTTTGCTGGAAGTACCATAAAATGGTTTATATCTACTTTTTTTTTTTAAAAAAGCATCCTATCCTAAAGTTTTGGGTTACCTCATTTCAACTCACTTTATATAAAACACAAAGCACGAGTTTCCTTCAAAACAATTTCACTAATCTGCAAAGAATTCTTACCATAGCACCAATTAAGGCCAATGAAGAAGCATTAAGTAAACAGTGCTAATAATGTTGGTCTTCAATCTTTAAACTTCCCTTGTGTATATAATCTGTGACTGAAATCCAAAGTTTTATTTCTATAAACCTTTGGATTTCATATAAACCTCCTCCATGGCCCACCATCCATCTATCCATCCATCCATCCATCCATTCACCCATCTATCTGTCTGTCTAATATTTTATTTATTCATATTTCACACTTCTTAACTGCCAATCTCCCTCATTTATAATGTAATTATAAATAATGTAAATAGTATTATTTTATTTTACTATTGGTGGATGCAATAGGTGTTGACAGGGGGGCAGAGATCGACCCCGAGGCCACTCTCTTGTGGGGTGCCGCAGGGGTCGGTTCTCTCGCCCCTTCTGTTCAATGCATATGTGAAGCCGCTGGGCGAGATCATCCGTGGTTTTGGGGTTGAATACCATCTGTACGCTGATGATACGCAGCTGTACATTTCAACCCCAAACCACCCCAACGAGGCTGTCGCAGTGATGTCCCGGTGTCTGGAAGCCGTCGGGGTCTGGATGTGGGACAACAGACTCAAACTCAACCCCTCCAAGACTGAGTGGCTGTGGCTTCCGGCACCTCGGTTCAGCCAGCTGACTCCATCGCTGGCCATAGGGGACGAGCTACTGCCCCCTGTGGAACGGGCATGCAATTTGGGCGTCCTCCTAGATGCCCGGCTGTCAATGGATGACCATGTGGCAGCCGTGGCAAGGGGGGCGTTCCACCAGGTTCGCCTGGTGCGCCAATTGCGCCCCCTACTGGACCGGGATGCCCTACGCACAGTCACTCATGCGCTGGTGACGTCTCGCCTAGATTACTGTAATGCTCTCTACATGGGGCTTCCCTTGGGACGCGCCCGGAGACTGCAGCTAGTCCAGAACGCGGCCGCGCGGGTTATCATGGGGAGGTCTAGATACTCCCACGTAACACCGCTCCTGCGCGAGCTGCACTGGCTACCTGTGGTTTTTCGGGTGCGTTTCAAGGTCCTGATTACTATCTTTAAAGCGCTCCATGGCTCAGGATCTAGTTACTTGCGGGATCGCATCCTCCCACATACATCCCTGCGGCCAATCCGCTCTCACAGAGAGGGCCTTCTCCAAGTGCCGTCCACTAGGCAATGCCAGTGGGCGGCGCCGAGGAGTAGAGCCTTCTCTGTGATGGGCCCAACCCTCTGGAATGACCTCCCCCCCGACATTAGAACCACCTCGGACTTCCGCTCCTTCCGTCAAAAATTGAAGACTCACCTGTTCCGACTAGCTGGCCTGGCATGATTATAAATGTTACATCTATGAACTCCTGGTAGTATATTCTCATCTGGTTATTTTAAGGGTAATGTTTTAGTTTTAATTGTTTTTAGGGCTTTTAGCCTCATATTTATTCATCTGTACAGGACTTTTAATTTTAACCTCCTCCACATACATACATATATTTATAGCTCTATTTATATTTGTATTTTATCTGTGATTTATTGTGGACTGTACACCGCCCCGAGTCCCTTTTTGGGAGAGGGGGCAGTTTAGAAATGTGAATAAATAATAAATAATAATAATAATAATAATAAAGCTTTACTTTCTCCAGTAATATTACTCACAAACAAAAACCAACAAAGTGACCCAAATTGGTAAGTTTTTCATTTATATAGAATTCACATCAATTGAAGTCCTATAGAAAGAACCATGTGAATCATTGTTACCTGTTGACATCATTGTGATGTCACAGCTATCAGTTCTTTAGCTGGTATTGGCCTTCACAAGTATCAAGTTTTTCCTGATAATCTAGGCTATCATGATGTATTCACAGTATGTGCAGGTATAAGCATGTGTGGCTCTCTGTAAATGACTGATAGAAATTTTGTTAATGCACAAATTTTCTAAGTGCTGTTCAATAACATGCTGATAACCACTGGGACTATCAGGCCAGTTTAGGCCATAATCTTTCAGTTTTGATTTGCAGATACTTCGTGATCTTCTCTTTGTCTTCTGTTCTACTATCTCCTGTTATTGCCACATGAATAATCTACATTTTTTTCTTTTCAAACACCTGTTCAGACTGGTTTTTGCCATTTTTGTCTACCTATCGAGTCCTTTCCAAAGACCTGGGATAGGCAGATATGGATGTTTGATGGTGTTACAGATATTATCTCAGGATGTAATCTTCTCCAGTAAAGCTGCCTTTTGCAATTGACTGATGGCTAATTTCTCAATGTGGATGTTATTCAAGTTGTTTTGGAATTACACCCAAGGCACCTATTGCAGCTGGTCACAGTCAGCCAGATGCTTAGACTGGATTTGGAATTTTTAACTACCTATCAAGCTCTTCCATATTGTTGTTTGATGCTGTTCAAGATATTGCCATAGGATGTTCTAAGTAAAGCTGCCTTTTGCAATTCATTGATGCTGATTTTATCAGTGTCAGTGGTGTTCAAATGTTGCTATAGATGTTTTGGAATTGCACCTATTATTATTTGCATGCTCTTCGCTTTCTTTTGCTATGATTGTTTTATTTCTACTTCCCAGATCTTTGTATTTTCTGATTTTCTCTGGTTCTTTCTCTTCTATTTTGATGTCCAGCATTTCAACCACTTCTACACTTCAGATATTTTTGTCTTTCTTATCAACATTTGTTAAGGCTGGGATATTATTAGGGACCCCCAATATGAGTGACGTCGAGCTGGCCACACCCACCTTGGTCATGCCCCTCTCCCAAGGACAAACACAATCCTGATGTGACGCTCAATGAAATTGAGTTTGACACCCCTGATATAAGCTGTCAAATCTTTGTAAGAATGGACAACCAACAGTTTAAAGCCATACCTAGAATCTGAATTAATATTATCTGATGTTAAGCAGGGTTCCCAAATTTTAATACAAAAAACGGCATAGTCTTATTTTTGAGAAACATATTAGGTTTTAAAAAATGTTTTTATTTCCTGGCATAATTTCCACAAAAAGGAAGCAATTGTGTGGCAAAATATACTCCCGACTTCTGGAGTAGGATCACTGGAGAATAGAAAGAATTCAGCCATTGGCTGTTCTTGTTCTAAATATACAGTTTAAAACCCATCCCTGAAGAGCCTCATTTTTTTTAGGCCAAGAAAGTTTCAGAAGGCAATGATAAATGGAGCTCCAGTCTCACTGTTTGGGAACACACATGTCTATTTTCATCTCTACAACTCTTCAGTCTGTCAATAAAATGATTTAAGAGGAAAGTGTCATATTAGGATTCTCTGAAATGAAGACAGTCACTTCAAGCATTCCCTCTGGTGTTTCCTGACACTTTATATCTGTACCCTGGTAAGAATTCATTTGGATAGACAGCAGTTAACAGTATTAACCAAAAGCAGCATAGGGATTGAAAGAGTAATGTTGGCCTGTGTGTGCTTAAAAACCAAGTGATCCATCCTTCTGCCGGGTGTGGAAGTGGAAGGCAAATTATAATGTAGCTTCAAGTTTCACAATGGAATAGAAGTGACTTTTAAGTGGGAATGTTATAACATGAAGTGTCAGAGAGATCAAAGCATATTATGGTCACAGCTGGAGAAATTCAGAATCTAGAGAGAGAGAGAGACCAAAACAAAAAATAAAAAAAACCAGGAAGGGTGAGGACAATCTTTAGAGAGAATAAGCCAACTGCCTTAGCAGTGGATTGAAAATGGGCAGCCAAATGGTAATTGTTTCATTTGTTGTTATTACTGGGGATGAGGAAAAGGGCGTGGGGATTTCTGTCTTATGTGCTTAATCAAGTAGTCTGGTTTGGGATATTAAGATGAGAGTCCTATTTTCTGGTCCTTCCCAAAAAGTTATTCTGATTTCTTTCAGTGCCCTCTTTACCAGTTAGATTTACCTAGAGGACAAGTTCACATGTTATTTGCAGAGGTAAAACCTTGTCTCTTCCCATCCCACCCCCCCACCCCCACATACACACCCAGCAAAAAGCCCCATAAGCACTCTGGAAAAGTTGCTGCTTTTTTTGCTAGAACAATCTCCCCAAATCTTGGGAAGATTATGTTGACATGATCGTACTGAGAGAAAGCAAGTTTCTTTTGCATCCCTTAACTTCATGGAGAAGAATTTTTGGGACAACACTCCAAGGTGTTGTCCACTATTGCTATTTGCTAGGGACACCCTTAAATAAACCTACCTAGATTGAAAGAGACCCAAATAAGATTGCATAAGTAGCCTCTATCCTAGGATAGAAGAGATGGTAAGATCTTTAGAGACTGCAACTATTTATTGCTGATTGGTTTCTGATTTAACAGAGCAAGGGATTGGAAAGTGGAAGAGATGCATACACCTTGGTAAGATCAGTGTTAGTAGCCAAGACACTTGGCAGAATAGGTGAATGCCATTCGCCAACACTTTTCTTTTACTGCTGTGAGTCTCCTTCAGAGCTAAAAATGCAGAAATCCACGGTCAAACCACTGATATGGGAAATATCCATCATCATTTATGCTAGCTTGTTCTGACCCCTTAATTGACTGCAAGTAACTGGGATTATTCTTTTTAAAAAAAACTGTGAAAAATGGTCATATCAGCAAACATTTTATTGAGTTATAAGATAAAATAAGATACATAATACAAAAGTAAACAGAAAAACAGTGAGGGAATGGGGGTGGGGAAGAGAAGTGAGGAAGGGTTGGGAAAAAGAAAAAGTAAGTGTTGACATCCGACTCCCTCTGTGGAGGTAAAATAAAGCATTAACGTCAAACCACAACTTTTTTGTTTTATGTTTTCATAATAATATAAACTAGCCATTTCTATAAGCATCTATCAATCTAATCGATCAAACCCAAAATCAAAATGTCATTCTTTTCCACTTCGAGCACAAAGTGCAGAAGCGGTCTCCATGTGGGAACAAAAATACTAATATTTTTTTAAAAAATCAAAATAGTCAATTTTGCCATTTCAGCCAACTCCATCAGCATCGGTAGCGATTCGTCCACAGTGGGAATTGAAGTGCCCTTCCACTTTTGTGTGCATAATAATTTTGCTGCTCTCAACATGTATAGTATCGAGGTTCCAATTTTTTTTTCTCCAAGTCTTTTTCCATTAGACCCAAAAGTAAAGTTTCCTGTTTCATCTTTATCTTCATTTTCAGAATTTTCTGTACCCTGTTTCCTTGAAAATAAGACCTTCCCGGATAATAAGCCAAATCAGGCTTTTGAGCGCATGTGCTGAAATAAGCCCTCCCCTGAAAATACCCCCTCCCCCAAATATTGCAACACAGCAGCAGTGACCACGCTGGTCGCCTCCTGCACCTCAAAAATAATAAGACCACCCCGAAAATAAAGCCAAGTGCTTATTTCGGGGGTCAAATTTGTCTTATTTTCAGGGAAACATGGTATTAAAATAGGAATCATGCTCCACAACAGGGATTATTCTTAATGGCATAGTACTTCTTTTTTAATCTGGGTTCTTGTATTTTGTTCTGTACTTTGTTTAAAAGAAATAAAAATTACAATGAAAAACACTGAGCTTTTTCTTTGGGCGGTAAAGTGTTATCTTGAAATCGTTATAGCTGAAATACTATATTACATAGTTTTACATAGTCATGTTTATCACAAGTAAGGGAAAGTGTCTTATAAATCAATGACATCCATATATTAACTTTATGGAAGTTATATGACTTTTTCTTGGAAAATCTAGCAGTTAAACCTATGAGTAATAGAACAGGAAATATTGGGAGTGGAAGTCTAAGGAAAACTTTATTTCACTAATGTGAACAGAGCAAGTGGATTATGTTAAAGAAACCTAAGTGACTCATTCTTAAAATGTAAGGCATGTATGTTAACACAGGACTTAAGCATCCACCAAAGTCTTGATTGCTCTAGACATTTCCTCTGAGCTTGTGATTTGTTAATCTGGGATTCCAGAATGTTTTAGAAGAGTGATTTCACTTTTATAACCAGTTGGGGTTTTTTTGTAGCTTTTATTATAGTTTTATTCTTATTCATCAATAAGCCTTAATTAGATTTTTGCCCCAAAAAGATACTTAGAATTATTTTTTAAAAGTCAAACAAACTAATGGCAGACATGGAGTTTTAGTTTTTAATCAGGTTGTTTTCTTTCAAAGCCAGTGGAAGCTTCAAAGTTGATCAAGGAAACTTTCAAGGATTTATCCAGTGTTTATGTTTCATTATTTTGCAGAATTTGAGAAAGGAAGGCTTGAGATGTGATACTTTCAAGCATAGCATTTCCTTCAATTACTCTTTCTAAGAAATGTTGCTGTGATCCCTACATTCCTGAAACCATTCCGATGCCTAAATATGCCACATTTCAAGTGGTTTATACCAATTGGCTTAGTGACATCAGAATAAGATTTTATACATAGCAGCTATTTTCTTCCTTCAGCCTTTGATATGGGATCTCTGTTGTCCCTGTTGCTATAACAATAAAAAGTGTGGATACATGAGAGGAGAAGGGTTCCCCTATTTCTCATATTAATGTTGCTGGTAGACTATATAGTTTTGTGGCTGAATTCTCCCATTGACATGATGGTTCTAAAAAGACTTCCAATCCACTGGTTCAGTGACACCACCAATTAATGAATTTTGCAGTGAGGAAAATGAGTTATTAATAGAGTAACTACAAGATGAGAAATCATATTTGGGTTGGTTTGTTGACCCAAATGGCTTCCTTTGCAAACAGAAATACCAGTTAGGAATAATGTGGAACTCCGAGTCTGCTCTCCTCATTGTTGAATTATTGGTGTACAGATGTAGGAGATGCCACCCTGAATACTTCTCACAACCTGTAAATGGGAAATTATACTCTTTATCTTTCAGATGGTTCCATAGCTTTCATTGTAGTGAGACATTTCCTGTGTCTTGGAGATCTTCTATGGAAAATATTTTGATGGTACCATCATTCTTAAGACTAGCACCTTTGAAGATCAAACATACAGAATACAAAAGAACAATGTTGGAAGGAATCTTGAAGGTCTTCTACTCCAACTCCCTTATCAAAACAGGAAACCTATACCATTCCAGACAAATGGATGTTCAATCACTTCTTAGAAACCTCCAGTAATTGGAGCACCCACAACTTCCACCCATAGTGGAAAGCAAGCATTCCACTCATTAATTGTTCTCACTGTCCAGAAATTTCTCCTTAGTTCTTTTGGGTTGGATCTTTCTGTGATAAGTTTTTATCTTGTCTTACCCTCAGGTGCTTTGGGGAATAGGTTGTCCCTCTCTTCTTTGTGATAGCTTCTCAAATATTGGAAGACTGCTATCATATCACCCTAGTTCTTCTCTTCATCAGACTAGCAGTCCTGCTACTGTTTATCATATGTTTTAGACACCAGACCCCTAATCATTTTTGCTGGTCTTCTCTGCACTCTTGCTAGAATCTCAACATCTTTTCGTATGATGGTGACCAAAACTGGACACAGTTTTCCAAGGGTGATCCTGTCAATGCAGTATATAGCGGTACTAATACTTTACGTGGTCTTGATACTATTCCTCTGTTGATGCAGCCTAGTACTGTGTTGGCTTTTTTGGTAGATGCAGCACACTGCTGGCTCATACTTAAGTGGCTGTCCAATAGAATTCCCAGATCTCTTTTATAGTTACTGCTGTTGAGTCAGCTACCATCTATTTCATACATGTGCACATGATTTTTCTTGCCGAAGTGTAAACTGATACTTTTCTCATCACTGAATTGCATTTTGTTGATAGTGTTCAAGTCTGTCAAGATCTTTTGAGATCTTGAGCCTACCTTCTAAAGTGTTGGCTATTCTCTTTAGCTTGGTGCCATCTGCAAATTTGATAAGTTGCTTTTCTATTCACTCATGTAAATATGAAGATGTGAAAGAGTACTGGAAGTAAGACACAGCTTTATGGTACCACACTACATACTCCTCTCCATGTAGATGTAGTTCCATTGAGGACTACATGTTGAGTTTATCAGCCAGTTGCAAATCCATCTAGTGGTGATGTTATCAATCCCACATTTTTCTATTTTATGAAGAAGTAAGTTGTGGTCTATCTTGTCAAATGCCTTACTAAAGTGCAAGTATACACTACGCATTTCTCTGGTCCACTAATTTAATAACTTTGTCAAAGAATGCAATATTTCTGTAGTAGTTGCCCATAGTGAAACCTCCTATTTATAAATTTTTCTAGATTTAGCATCTTGTTTGTTTCAAACAGTAATTCTTGAAACAATCATACTGTAGATAATATGCTTTTCATTTTATTTATTGTTACTGGCTGCTATCTAGTTATTCTTGATTCATTTTATTTGCTTTGATGTTCTTGCAATGTAGTTATAGGATTGATGCTTCCTGCTTTGGGAATCCATTGAAATACAGGTTATATGATTTATAGACAATAGGACAAAATAGTATTAGGAATTCTAACAACTTGAGAACAGATGGATCTTATCTTGTTGCTTAGATTTCAATATTTAATTTGCTTGCTTTGTGAGCAATTGGAAAAGGACTTTGGATTTATTGTTTTGTTTTTCCTCTTTTTCTTGCTAATCTGAAAATTCAAATGCACTTGTTAAATATATATTTTATTAAAGTTTTTTAAAGATAAAACAAAAGATTGAGAAGAAAGGGAGAGAAAAAGAAAAGTGCAAAAAAGGATAAAAATAGAATATTTTTCTTTTTAGCAAATACAACTATAAAATTATATATATATATACAGTTTCAAAAAGAAAAGCTCTCTTTTCTATTATCTAGATGGAAATTCATTTGTACTCTGTAGCAACCCTTAAATCAAATAGTTGAATAATTAATAGACATGCATTCATGTATAGTTGACTGTTCTTTTTTTTTCTTGCTTATTTGTCATTTCATGTATTTATGTCAGGGTAGTATTTATTATTATTATTTATTATTTCTTTGGATTTATAAACCACCCCCTCTCCCAAAAAGGGACTCAGGGCGGTGTACAGTCAATGAAACACAGATAAAATACATAAATATCAATATAAATAATATATAAACAATTAAATACTTGAGCATTTGAGTGGAGGAGGTGAGACTGTACAAAGAAATAAATATAGTATAAAAGCCCTAAAACATCCCAATTAAAATACCCAAACCCAATTAAAATATATCCCCGGGAGGTAAGACTAAGAGTGTGCCAGGCCAGCTAATTGAAACAGGTGAGTCTTTAGTTTTTGATGGAAGGAACGGAGGTCAGTGGTGGTTCTGATGTCGGGGGGGAGGCATTCCAGAGGGTTGGGCCCATCACAGAGAAGGACCTACTCCTAGGTGTCGCCCGCTGGCATTGCCTGGTGGATGGCACCAGGAGGAGTCCCTCCCTGTGAGAGCGGATTGGTCGTAGGGATGTGTGTGGTAGGATGCGATCCTGCAGATAACTAGGTCCTATGCCATGGAGCGCTTTAAAGATGGTAATCAATAGTAAACCTTTTGATGGTAAAAGGGTACACTAAACATTTTGGGGGAATTAGCAAGGGCCCTAAAGAGCAATATGTAACCCTCACATATGACTGATTTGGGGAGTTAGTTTTAGGTACCCTCTTTCCTTTGAGATGCCTTGGGAGATTGGGAACCCCTCAAAAAGAGGATGTCCTGGCTTAAACTTGTCTATCTGTGATTTATGAGGATGTAATAAACAGCAAACTTCAACTTTAGCCAAAAATATATATGACCTTAATCAAATTGCTTGGAGCTGACATTTTGTTTACATTCAAGATTGGGGAATTCTATATCAAACTCAGCCTTTCCAAAGTTTCTATTCTACTACTGTGGAACAAAAGTTTGTGCCAGTGGCTTTGGAAGAGAGGGACCACAGCCCTGAAACAGCAAATTCCTCTTTTCAGGCACCCCTCTCCAGTCTGATCATCCAGGGACACACTTAAATATTTTATATTTGCTGCCTCCAGTTTAACCACCATAATCATACAGTTCCAAGGGAAATGAAAGTCATGTAAGATTGGCGTCAGACTCCAAGATGGACAGTAACTGTTGCCACAAGAATGCAAAACCCAATGCCTGCATGTTAAGTAGAATGCAATTATGAGCTGCGCTTTTCAAATGTTTATGACAACATTCATAATTTTCAAGAGGTATGCAAAGATGTAGATCTTGAGAAAATGCTTATGTAAAACTGCATTATAATATGGCCAGTTGCTAAAGGTGTACCAAGCACAAATATCAAGGGATGTTTTCATATGACTTTTTAAAAGAGATGTGGAAACAAATGAGAGTGAACTCAAACACCAAAAATGAGAAACTTGTTGAAATAACACTGCATTTTTCCCCATCTTTGTACTAAGGAAATGCAAATGACACTATCAATGACTGAGCCACCATTCTTTTCTGAGTTCTGTTATTTTTATTTTATTTTATTTATTAGTTTGTCAAACATGTACCAGTTAGCAGGTATAAGTATGAACATGGACATGAACAAAGTAAATGAATACAAATAAATGGGGACGGTAGGACAGAGATGGTAGGCATATTGGTGCGCTTATGCACGCCACCTTTACAGACTCCTTAGGAATGGGGTGAGGTCCACGGTAGACAGTTTAAGGTTGAAGTTATGGGGGTTTGAGGATGTAACAATGGAGTCAGGTAGAGCATTCCAGGCATTCACCACTCTGTTGCTGAAGTCGTATGTTTTACAATGAGTTTGGAGCGGTTGACCTTGAGTTTGTATCGATTGTTTGCCTGTGTATTATTGTGGTTGAAACTGAAGTAGTCGTTGACAGGTAGGATGCTGTAGCAGATAATTTGGTGTAGTATGCTTAGGTTGGACCACAGGCGGCACAGTTCCAGATTGTCCAAGCCCAAAATTGCGAGCCCGGTGCCGTAAGGGATTCTATTGTGAGCAGAGGAGTGGCATTCTTTTTTCATGAAATACCTCTGGACCCACTCAATCATATTAATGTTCGATATACAGCATGGATTCCAGACAGACGAGCTGTATTCAAGAATTGGTCTGGCAAACGTTATTCTTAAGAAGCAGAAACTTCTATGGCTGAAATGGTCCTGTTTGCTTCCCCAAACTAAGAATCTTGTCATAGAGGGCCCTGTCAAGAAGAGAGCTATACAATACTAAGGCATTATATTAATTTCGTATTTGGTTCATTATCATAGCTTTTCCAAATTAGCTTGAGAAGGGTGGCTTCCTGAGCATGCCAAGGAAATCTCCATTGGTTTCCTGCTTCCTGAGAGTGAGAAAGGAATGACTGTTAAACAACCTTGTGCTGTGGATGTGCTCTAACCCTGTTTGAGACCCTCCTATATTTGGAAAGGCAGTTATGAATGGTATTAATACAGGGGAGAAGATAATAAGTCAATGTATACTTCATGAGCAAAGTGTTCGTTTCCTAGTGCTCCCAGCTAAATCACTCAAAGCAGGAAGCAAAGTCCTGAGAGGAACATTGTTTCAAATTCAGACTGGTGACAGAGTGGAATAAAAGAATTCTGAGCCTGAAAACTTGCTTAGAGTACCAAAATTAAATGGATTTTTTTTTTTTGAAAAAAAGTTTTACTGGTTTTACAAAATTTTAAGGAAAGGGGTAATGGGTATGGGTACAAATTTTGACAGCTATATCGTGCAGGAAATAGTGTTCCCCCCAAGTCTCATAACCTTTAAAAAATGATAAACAAGATGTTATTGCTTAATTAAATCTTGACAGATTATTTTTACATTGTATCTTTCAATAATTTCAATCATTTACTTTGTGTCTAACAAAAAGGTTCATTATATCAGCAATTGCACTATTTTTCTAACTTACTTTTGTGATCTGAGTTTTGTCATTGTTGCCTCCTCCCCCCGCACCGCCTGCCAGCAAAGCCTCAGCCCCTCCCACCTTCATATCTTGTGTACTGTCCGCTTTGTCTAGGAGAGCTTTGTTTTTTTCCATGAAGGCCTCCGCCTCCATAATTGTATTAATTCTAACTCTGCTGCCCTCCTAATTAAATGGATTTTATGGCTCGTCCAGACTAACTTCATTAATCTGTACCGTTAGTCCTCTGACTTACAGCCACAATTGAACCCAAATATTTATGTTGCTAAGTGAGACATTTGTTAAGTGAATTTTGCCCAGTTTTACAATCTTTCTTGCCACAGTTGTTAATCACAATCATGATCTAATCCCTTGACTTTCCTGGCCGGTTATTTTAAATTTTGGGGTATTTTAATTTGGTTTTAATCATTAATCAATCTTTGCACTATTGTACAGACCTGTGTTTAATTTATTTTTATGGGGTTTTGTAATTGTTGTATATAATGTTTTTTATAATGTTTTTATTCTGTCTGTACACCGCCCCAAGTCCCCTTGGGGAGAGGGAGCGGTTGACAAATCCAATAAATGAAATGAATGAAATGAAGTGAATCATTACAATTGTCAAGTTAGTAACAGGGTTGTTAAGTGAATCTGTCTTCCCTATTGACTTTGCTTGTCAGAAGATCACAATAAGGGGATCACACGACCTGGGCACTCTGCAACTGTCATAAATGTGAGTCAGTTGCCCAACATCTGAATTTTGATCACACGACCCTGGCAATGCTGCAATGGTCGTAAGTGTGAAAAATGGTCATACTGTACATTGCTTTTTTCAGTGTCATTATAACTTGGAATGATCACGAAATGAAATATTGTAAGCCGAGGACTATCTGTACAATATAATTAGGGAATGAGTTCACTTCATGCTATTGAAGTTCTTGACAATCTATTGAAATAATTGAGAAACCTATGATATCTAAATGTTGCCCATTCTTGGAGAAGGCAATGCCTTTTTCTTCCTGCTTTAAATATCAAGAACTACATCTTGTTGTGATTTTGCCCTGTGAAGCATTCTCTTTTTCCTAGCAGCACATGGTGACCTAAACTATGAGGAGCTGGTGGGTGAACCTGGAAGTTGAGCGGAATAAGCTAATATTTCACTTCTCTGGGTTTTAGGTGCCTCCAAGGAAATATAATCACTTCTTGTTGTTATCATGCCATCCATATATTTGGCACATCATTAAAAAAAATTGTCTCAGACGATTTACAATCTGGAAATAAGTACAACTGAAATAACAGAAAAGAAGATAGAGATACTCAGGAAATAATGTTATTACTGTGGTTACATATAATTAGGGCTATTTGCAATATGGCGTAGGTATGAGGGGAAAAGTATGAAATGGGCAGGTTTTGTGGAAAGATTTGAAGGAAATGTGAGGAAAATATTATCACGTTAACTCTAATTGTAGCTGTTTAAGACTTGGTGAGCTTTCTGTATATTTTAGTATCATCCATATGGTGGCTACCATTTGATTGTCATTTGTTTATTCAAATGACATGGTGGCCCACTTACCATGCAACTCTGGGTGGCTAGCAACCAGCTAAAGACATCAACAATGTGTAACATAAACAGCATTTGAAACATATCAAGTCAGAAGCTATTCATGTATCTATGACTAATAAACTCCTGTAGTCAATTACCCCCAATAACTACTTAAAATGGGTTTATCTAAGCTTCTGGTCCTGGGGAGAAAGCCAGGGATTTCAGAGACAAGCTATTTCCCAGGCTCGGTACAACAACAGAGAAGGCACATCTTCTGGGTCCCATTAAATGAGGTTGTTTAACAGGAGGGGCCCAGAATATGCCAACTCTATTAGAACTTGTGGGATGGGCAGGAAGAGTTGGACACAGATGGTTCCACAAATAACTCAACCCTGCCATAATCCTTTCCCATTCCTGATAACATAGACAATCCCTATTACTCCCATTTATTATGTTATCTATCATAATCATATAGTGTATATTGTATTTCATTGTGTATATATGTGTGTGTATGTGTCCATGTGCATGTAGTTCCCCACACATAAACACATTCATGCCCCTACCTTTCAGTGTTGTGTAGTGGTCAAGGAAACCCAGTTCTAATCCTTTCAAACAGAGCTCTATATTAGGACATCTGTACAACTACATATGAGGGACGCGGTGACTCAGTGGCTAAGACACTGAACTTGTCGATCAGAAAGGTCAGCAGTTTGGCGGTTAGAATCCCTAGCATCACGTAACGGAGTAAGCTCCCGTTACTTGTCCCAGCTTCTGTCAACCTAGCAGTTTGAAAGCATGTAAAAATGCAAGTAGAAAAATAGGGACCACCCTTGGTGGGAAGGTAAAGCATTCCTTGCGCCTTTGGTATTTAGTCATGCCAGCCACATGACACGGAGACAACTTCGGACAGCGCTAGCTCTTCGGCTTTGAAATGGAGATGAGCACCGGCCCCTAGAGTCTGGAACAAGTAGCACGTATGTGCAAGGGAAACCTTTACCTTTACCTTACAACTACAGATAGTCCTTGACATAGCAAGCAGTTGAAGTTACAAAGGACTTTTCCAAAGGTACTTGTGACCCAGTTCTGAAGTTCTAATGGCCCAACACCTCCCCATGGACATGAGACCGCATGTCAGGCATTTGTCAAGTGGGCCACATTTGCAGCCATTTGCAGTGCCCCATAGTCACGTGGCTGCACTTTATGACATTTTTGCCAAAACCTGAGTTTTACTTCCAGTTTTTGATAAAACCAGTCCATAGCCAACAATTGGTTCACTCAATAACCATGGCATTCAGTTATAGATGGCTACAAAAAAGGTTGTAAAATTGGGTTGTTCACAAGGGTGATTCATTTTATGACCATTATCACTTATGACCATAATTAACAGGATCCATTATGGTTGTAAATTGAGGTCTACCTACCATATTTTTCGGAGTATAAGACACATCTTTTTCCCTCAAAAAAGAGGCTGAAAATCTGGATGCGTCTTATAAACTGAATTCAGCATTTTTGGCTTCCAGAAACACCGCCCCTTTCACCAAAATGGCCATGCATAACCTTTAGGAGGCTTTCAAGGTGCTCCTGGGGGTTGGGGAGGGCAGAAATGAGTGAAAAGCAGGCCGTTTTTTGCTCAATTTTGCCCCCCAGCCCCAGAAGCACTCTATAAGCCTCCTAAAGGCTATGCATGTCGTCCCCCCTTTTATTTTTTTACAAAAAAATGGGCCCGTGTTCGCAAAAAATTGACCATTTTTTCCTCATTTTTGGGCCCCCACCCCCCCAGAAGCACTCTATAAGCCTCCTAAAGGCTATTCATGCCCTTTGTTTGAAAAAATAATGGGCTCATTTTCACGAGAAACAGGGCATTTTTGGGAGATCTGCAGAGTGCCAAAACTTTTTTTTTTAATCTGCCTCTTCAAAATCTTGGTGTGTCTTATACTCCGATGTGTCTTGTACTCCGAAAAATATGGTATGTACATTTCCCTTTTACATAATTTTTCTATATCTAGAGATAGATGTATAGAAAAAGATATATTCTCATGCCAAGGATGCTAATAAATGAAGTGACGTTTGCTGACCACTTTTCTAAAGATCCCTACCTAAGCCAGGATATCTGATATGGTCAGTCAAGCCAAGTGAGGAATCTCTACCAATTACGATCTCATGGTCGTTTCAGACAGGACATGTGATAATCTTTACTTTTTCCGCCCTTGCCTTGATTTGTTTTGGGAGGAAGAAAGAATCATAACATATTGTATGAGTATAATAATTAATTCTGTGGTGGTGGGGGCAATATACGTAGATCTTACAGCAGTGTATTACAGCATGCATCACAGAACTCTTAAACTCTCACTAAAATGATCAAAATCTTTAGTCTGTGGTCCTGGGCCAAGAAATGGAATGTTGATTCAAAAAACAAAACAACAATGAAGCTTAACATAGCAAAGAAATGTTGTGTCATTTGGAAAAATCATTCAGTACTGACCGTAAATCACAAAATTGTTTCTTTGGCTGCCACCAAATTAAGCATAGATTTTCCAAATGTACTTTGCTGCTTTGCCACACTGAGACTGCTTTCTTTGTGGGAAATAAAACGCTGCTACAAATTCTAGATTCTACATATGATTGCCCTAAACTTGTCTCTTTTCCTTCCTCCATCTTCCTCTGGCTGTTTTGGATACAGTGACAGCAGAATGACATGCCGCTAGACTGACACAATTCTCTTTATTTTTTGGGGTGAGCTTTCTTCTGGGTCAGGATGCATTATGGAAACATGCAGCTATTATGTCAGGGCCCAACATGTCAGCAACGTTTCCTGTTCAAGGAGCAAACACTAACTGGAGGGGCAAAGAAATCTTACTTTGGCAAAGACGGTATACAGCACGACACCTGAGGATAGAAAATTAGCTTTGGAGAAAGCAAATGGTTTTGGAGAAACCAAGACAGGCTTTGCAGCACATACAGATCAGAAAAGAGGGATGGCTGATAAAAACTACTCTAGAACCCACTGTCTCACTACTGGCTACCGGCTGGTCATCACTCTTCTGCAGTTAAGTGGAAGTGGAATGATAACTGGTTTACCATACCAAGTCAAATTGTAACTGTATGTTATTAGATTTACATTGAAGTTTACACATCTTGAAGCTTGAATTTTAGTGTCAGAAAGCATATTTTGGATAGACATGTTCTTATCCATCCATTTTTCTTTTTATATGCAAGTATATTTGTAAGAATGCAAGCGTAAAATGTAGGTTTGTTCAATAATGTTAATCAATAGCTTATGTAGATTAGATGCTATGTCTGGAGCTCCAGATAAGGCTAGTTCTCATTATTTCACATCCTTAGCCAGGGCTGATGTGTATTGGAGTTCAACAATAATTTAATATGAATAAGGGAGTGAACCAAGAGTATCAATGCCAAAGAAAATGATTAGTGTAGAGGAGGTCTTAACTGGTTGTATTTTCTTAGGCTTGTATCTTCCTTCCTTCCTTCCTTCCTTCCTTCCTTCCTTCCTTCCTTCCTTCCTTCCTTCCTTCCTTCCCCCCGTCAGCTTTTTTTTATTGGCTTTAGCTGAAATTTACATTTTGACTATTGGCTCTAAGATCCAGAAAAATACCTTCAGCTGAAATACTTTCAGTCTACTTTTTAATATATTGCTTCAAGTTAGCCTTTCAGAAGAAGGTTCAACCTATTAAGCATGTAGGTTAACGAACCATGATAGCTCAGTGGTTAAAATGCAGTAGTGCAAGCTAATTCTGCTGACTGCCAGCAGTTCTGTTTTGACTGGCTCAAGGTTGTGTCCATCTTTGGTCTACCTTTTCCATCATTTCAAGGTCAGTAAACTGAGGATCCAGATTGTTGGGGACAATATGCTGACTCTGTAAGATGCTTAAAGCACTATGAAATGGTATATAAGTCTAAGTATTGTTGTTATTGTTCTCCTTTATTTGTTATTTAAGTGTGTGCGTGTGTGCGTGTGAGAGAGAGAGAGAGAGAGAGAGAGAGAGAGAGAGAGAGAGAGAGAGAGAGAGAGAGAGAGAGAGAGAGAGATCAGTCAGTCAAAGGGATGACAACAAATAGATTTTCCGTGGTCTCATTTCAGGAATATTGCCATGTTTTCATCTTTTGTTTAAGTGCCGTGTACATAACTTTTCAATTTTCCAGTGTCATGTAAATCAGAACACAAATATGAACCGTTTTAAAAAGTTATGTTGGAAGAATTTTTAACTGGCTGCTTCTCTAGTATGACATCAGAATATAGATCTCTTCAGTTTCTTCTTCCATTAAATGATAAAATCTGGAGTAACATCATTTGACTGATAATTTGCTCTTGGATCATTCCAGTAACATTAGAAACCACAGAATATGGAAAAACAGGCTAAATAAAATTCTAGAAGGGTATTCTTGACCAAAAAAAAAGTCATGAGAATTTTGATTTTCTTAAGTCCAGATGAATCTGTAAGAACTATTAGGATTAACTTTGTGATAACTGTTACCTGCATTGATTAGAATGGAATAAATACTTTTGTCATATTTAACATTAAAGGCCAGAACAGAAGCATTAGTGATATATTACTGGGGTCTGTTTGAACCACTCTCACAGCTTAGGAGTCACAAGCCCAGTGTTCCTACCACCACTGTGGTCACTTTGGCCTTTACTTTCCTCACCCAGCCATATTTCCTGGCTAAAGGCTAAGGCATATGTGCACGCACGCGCGCACACACAAATATACGTATTAGGTTAATTTGCATCAGAATTCACAACAAATGCTTTCGTCAAGCACCCTAATTCTAGCACGGCATTCAATTTTGTTGTTGCTCTAAGGCAAATGACACTATAAATTCTCACCATCTGTCATTTATTAGCTGGAAAGCTACATTCTTCTGAAGTTTTTAAGAAGCAATTATATCTAATGCATCAGACTAGGTACCTACTACATTTGATCCTCATCCACATTTCTACATATTTTTCTGTCCTTGAAAACTGTCAGTCACCAATTTAATTTATTAATTAGAATGTGATTTATACTTGCCATTTTGTCATATTTCTTTGGGAGGAAAAGACAGTTTAATGCTTATCTTTATTTATTTGAAATTTATTTATTTATAAAATTTATTAGTTCCCCATCTTACCACATATAATGATTCAATGGATAAATGCAGTTTTAAAAGCCAGTAATTCTCCTAAATGGCCAAAACCAGCTTACTACTGAATGAGGCCAATAATATTGGGTATCAACTTTGAAATAATTCCCCACCTAATATTGCCTTACACTAAGATAAATTTACTTTTCTATCATCCCACCCCACTCCATATCTTGCTTAAGTTCAAATTTCCCCAGACCCAGTCAATATGACTCTATCAGAAGATACTGGCAGCTAAGGTTCATCAAGAATGACAAGTTTCCCATATTTGAATTAAGTCAAATTATTCTATTTCCTGTGTGGAGAGACACTATTAACACAGTGCTCTCCAACGCAAGTAAGTAAAGAGTTAATCTTTTTTTAGCACTCTTCTTCTGTTTTTGTTCCTATTTCCAAACTGAAGAATAAGCTGATTTTTTTTGTTTTTTTAAAAAAATTGCTTCTCCAACTTTGTATAAAAGAGAAATGCTGAAGCCATGCAATACATTACTGTTGTTTTCCAAACCCATTCCACTCTGGTTTGGATCTGAAAGGCAAAGAGAGCTTGTAAACCAGATGTAAATGCTAAGTTTGCTATCGCAACATTAGAATTTAGAGATCCAGCATTGAAACACTATAGGGCCTAGATCTTCCTCATCTCTCAATGCCAAAAGTAGAACTCAAAATCTTTCTTGAATAATAAAATAAGGATAAAGCTCCAGTAGGTGGCGTCAAATGTCATACCCACTTCATGAACTTATTTACATCTTTCTATAAGATATTATTTAGCAAAATAGATCTTTCTGAATAGTTACACCACAACTATTTGTACATCATTATTTCAAGACACCAGGCATGACACAGAAGCACTTTTATCAAATGAGGAAGCTACATGTAATTATGAGATGCCCAAATGCTATAATAGATCACATTTAATTTTTCAACTCACATTTTGGAGACAGATCTTAGTTTTAATTTATTGATGAATTCCTGATTTTAACATAAGAGTGAAAAGCACAAGCCACATTTTGATGAATCGTGTTTTGTGTAATTAATAATGTGTATTATTACAAATTTCTTTTATTGCTGACATTTATCACCCTGCTTGAAAATGGGTTTTATATTTGTATAGTACACTTCTGCTGGTGCAACAGCAACATCTAAGTGAATCTCGTCGAGCTTGGAAAAGCTAAACAGAGTTTGCTCTAGTTAGTATTTTGTTGTGGCACTGAGAATCCCAGGGTGTTGACTAACAATGGAAAGAGAAGGTATCTTCAAGGAACCATTTCTATGATATTGCTAACAAACTGCATGAATGCAGTCACCAGGGTAAAGTTTCCCTGAGAGAAAGTGCTTATATGGGCTTTAAAATAATTAGTCTAATTGCATACTGAGATATTTTGATTTACATTCATTAAAATAAGAGTGGGCAATCTATTTACAGCCTTTGGAAGGGGGGGAGCTATCTGCAGTCAGGTAAACAGATTTGCAGTTTTGAGACCCATTGTCTCTTCTCCAGACCATAGTTCAAAGGCCCCAATTCTTTGACGCTCAGCCTTTCTTTTGGTCCAACTTTCACAGCCTTGCATTGCAACTGGGAAAAACATAGCCTTGACTATATGCACTTTTTTGGCAGGATGATGTATCTGCTTTTTAGTATGCTGTTTAGGTTTGCCATAGCTTTCCTCCCCAGGAGCAAGCGTCTCCCCGGGAACAAGCAATGCTGGGAATGATTGAGGGCAAAAGAAGAAGGGGACAACAGAGAATGAGGTGGCTGGATGGAGTCACTGAAGCAGTAGGTATGAGCTTAACTGGACTCCAGAGGATGGTAGAGGACAGGAAGGCCTGGAGGAACGTTGTCCATGGGGTATGATGGATCAGACATGACTTTGTGACTAACAACAGCATACACATTGTAACCTTAGCATATGGAAGATCGAGAAGGTTTCTTTATTATTATTTTCCTTGCCATGGTATCTGAGAATGAAACTTTGGTACAGAGCAAAATGTTCAGCTAGGGCCCCATTGGGATTTCAGGGTTTTCTTCATCATTAGGGTGAAATTTTCTAGATGCAAATGGAATGGATTTAGGCAGGGACAATGAAGACAGTCATAAGTATAATACACAAGTGTGAAGGAATGGAGTGTGTTCAACTTGGAGAAAATGGAAGGAGAACATGATGTGATCTTCACATAGCTCAAGAATTGTCTGGAAATTGCTGGAGAGTTGGTGATAGTTATAGAGGTATGCCTGTGAATAATGGCTTTTGAGTCAAGCTAAGTATGAAATATGGTTGGTTTTAATAGCAATCATAATGAGAGAGATTGTACTAATAACAGAATATAATGAATATAGGGGTTTGACACCCTTATACAGAAATAGAAGAAATCATACACCTATCATTAAAACAGATAGGTATTGGTAGATCAAAGGACTAGTCAAATGGTTAGGTTAAAAGTAAGTTAAGCAAATGAATTCCAGAATTATGCCCCCAGTGGAGTGATCATTCTCTGTAGGGAAAAGTAAGCCTAAATCAAACAGGGAATCACAACCAGGAGAGTCCTCCAGAAGTTCATCACAGGAGTTAATCAGCAGAGAACTCTGATGATGAATAAAGCATAATGGCAAAGCAAACAGATAAAAACAAAGCTGTACCACAGAAAGCTAATCCAGATGGTTGAGCTGATAGCATAAAGGACCCTCTAACATAGTAATTGAGGCTCAAGGAGGACATCTTTATGAACCTCACTGTTTAACTGAGAAGTACCAAGAAAGCTGTGAGACTTCTAACTTCATGTGAGGTGTGCATATGGAATAGGATGGAGATACAGTCTTCTTTAAGCTGAGGTGGACTCCTAGAGACGAGGAGTCTCTAGGATATGGATACAGGAAGATGCTTTCTACCCAGTCTAGGCTTGGCCAGGATTTCCTGAAATCTCCTATCCAGGTGTCAATTAGATCCAAACATATTGAGTTTTTGGGAGATTAGCAAAAATCTATTAGAGGATTCCATTTGTTACGAGACAAAAAGAATATGTTTTTTTTCCAAAAATATAAATAAGGGAGGGAATAATTCTCCTCATATTGACCAGAAAATATGGACAATATGGAAATATGGAAAATATTTTTGCTGCTCCGGGAAACTTGAAGTTGTAGGAGAACCATGTTATGGTAAGAACCCCCTTTAGAAAGCTTTAGGCAGGGGGAGAACACCTTCAGTGGTCTTAAGCATCTGCTAATAAACATCAAGATGAAAAACAGGCATTGTGACATCACAACTCAAACTATCGCCTTTCGTATTTGTGTCCCAACATCTGCTGCAACTATGTAGGCCACATAATTTGCATTGTGGTGACACTTTTAGTCACTTGCTTCTTAGCTCTCATGGAGACCAGTGTCTACTATACATCAGAATGGCCTCTTAAAACTAGATGGCTTAAGAAACAAAGACAATATTCCCATGGTGGAATGTCATGCACCCTGCTGCTACTGCTGCTGGAAAACTACTTTTTTCCTTTCTTTCCAGCTCTCATTCCTCCTTTCTTCACGTAACAAATCCAGGGACAGAAACCAGTGGCTCCTAAGAAATCAATACAATGACTTCTAAGAGAGGAGTCACTATTGTCATATTGGATGTTTTGGTTATGTCTAAAGGATAATACCATCTTATTTGAAGATAATAATGAAGAGATGCAAAAAACTGAGATGACAAATTGCTTGGCAAAGAAGAGAATTTGGTCAAATTTCAGGATTAAGAAGTTCTTCCTTGCTACACTCAGGAGATGAAAATTGAAAATCCTCAACTCAGCCTGCTTACCCAAAGTGGAAGAGGCATTGTGGATATGTGTGTATGCGTGTGTGTAGATCGGGATCTAGAGAGCTCTGCATACAGGTTGTCATTCAGCCCTTTGTTTTCATTCTTTCCTCATCATGCCATTCAATTGGTCCCCAAGTCTTTTGGTTGTTTCCCCTGGCAAGAGGTATCTCTGTGTCCCCCTTGCCTTTCAAGCAGCTGTTACAGAGGCACAAGCCCTTTTTACAAGACTATTTGCCATGACGTGCAATGAGTGTGTAAACATGTTTTCCCATAGTCTCCCACCACCTGCTTTGGAGCCAGCAGTGCAAATACGGGCAGCCCCAAATGAGAGCGGAGGGAGATCAGAGACTGAAAGTCGGGCTGGCACGGAGCTGCTGCTGCTTCACAATACCAGCTTAAGAGGAGAAGGAAAAGAGGAGAGAGAGAGAGAGAGAGAGAGAGAGAGAGAGAGAGAGAGAGAGAGAGAGAGAGAGAGAGATGCAACTTCTCCCCTCCTTGTGTCATGGCAAATGGTAGTGTGAAGGTTTCTGTTTTTAGCCGAAGATGCCTGCTCGCCCTCCTTTATGCCCCTTTTCCCATCTGCCTCCATGCATACTAAGAGGAGATCTCAAAAGCAACATAGACAAGGAGATTTTGATGGGCTCTCTGTAGGCTATGAAATGATTGGGGGGGGGGGGCTGAAAGCCTGAATAGTTGGTGTTTTCTTCCCCCTTCACAGCTGACCTTCTTCATATGTGGTTAATCTTGGAATAAAGATTAAAGGCCCTGACCCAAGGCCCATTGAAATTGATGGGAATCTTTTCTTTTTTTACTTCAATAGTTATTGGATTTGGGCCGAAAGTGGAATGGTCTCTTTCTCCCCCTCCTCCCCGGCCCCTTTCAGATGAAAGGGAGAAATGAGGGGGCCCTCTATGAGGAGAAGCGGTTGAGCACGGCACTCTCCGTTTCCCTGAATGGGGCCAGGACGGCAATATACATTTCTGAGGTCTGGCAGCAGCATCGGAAAGCACATTTTTGCCAGGGGGAAGCTGGATTTGCATGGGACTGAGGTGTGTGGGGAGAAGGGGGGAAGGAAGGGGACAAAAGAGGAAAATCGGAAAGCAGACCATTTTCTACCTGCTTTGCTTTGCCCTTGTAAATGTTATCACGTATCCCTTTCCTGCGGCATTCCTTTAGTGTGGCAAAACTCACATGCTAAAGAATGAAAGAAAGCAATCCTTCGCTTGTGCACACTGTACCTGATGCGATGGAGTCTGGTTGGTGCTTAATTTTTCTTTCTTAAAATTAAACGGATCTTCTAGCTGAAGGTTTGACTGCACCAGAGCACCGCCACCACCGTTATCCACATCAACAAACTCAATTCCAGTATTGAATTTGCTTGTCCCCCTTGATTAATAAACACGGGGATTTCCATTTAAAATAAAAATGTAGCCCAGCCAGCTTGGAGGCTTAAAAGGCTCAAGATTCTTAGCCACATATTGAATGACATCCAGCAGACCTAACCTGGTCAGCTTCATCAAGCTCTCCTTAAACCACTTCTGATGGGTCAGTGAGTCATATCTGCTTCTCCTCCAGGTAATTGAGAGTTCAAGCTCAAATGAATTCACACGAGACCATCACGTGGTTTGCAAAAGCAAAGAAGCAAATGAACGCCTTAAGCCAGTTTTTTGGGGGGGTTGTTTTGTTCTTTTTCATATCTCTGTTCAGTTTTGACCAGAGGAAGATTAAAGTTGAAGAGAAGCTGTTAAGTGGGTCTCTGAAAGATAAGGCAGGAAAAGAGAGTATGAATCAGCATTAGAATACAGAGTGTTCTATATGTCTAGAAATTTGGTATATTTTATAGGTCTAGAAGTTGGATAAAAAGATAAAATGTTCTAGCCCTGAATGTGTATAAATATACATATGCATATATTTCATGGAAGAAAGGAGAGTCTTACCTCAGATATTCAGAATTTTCTGAAGGAAGGAAGGAAGAAAAAGAAAGAAAGAAAGAAAGAAAGAAAGAAGAAAGGAAGGAAGGAAGGAAGGAAGGAAGGAAGGAAGAAAGAAAGAAAGAAAGAAAGAAAGAAAGAAAGAAAGAAAGAAAGAAAGAAAGAAAGAAAGAAAGAAGACCCATTCTGGCTAACATTAGTAGGCATTTCATCAGCAAAAGGCTCATACGCTTTGACTTGTCCTAAGTATATTCTGACTGAGAAAAGAAATAAATATGGACAAATTGCAAGATAGACAAAAAGGGGGAAAAAACCACCAGTCTCTTTATGGTAATAACATTCCAAATGGATGTCTAACTCTCTTCCATGCTGTGCAAATAGTCAAAATTCTTAAATTCTGCTTTGGTTTACTGCTTCAGTAGTTTGTCCTCCAGGATAATTCAGCATCTCAAAATTTGTAATACAAATGAAAGAAGAATTTAAATGTCCCCCATTAATACAGTAGTGAATTACTCAACATTGAATCAAGATGCATGATCTCATATGTAACTACATTTCTTCCTACTGTTGTATGGCATTTATTTGGCCCTCATTCTCTTTTCCCACACTTTCTTTTCATCTTTACTCTATCATTTTCCTTTATGTAAACTGGAAATACTTTCCTAATATCCCCTAATATTGCATTGACATAATGCTCTAAAGAATGTAGATTGTCTCTCTTACTTGAGCCATCTGGATTGTGTTACACAACCTTTCGCCAAAACATCTCTGCTTCAGTAAGTCATGCAAATACAATTGTAAATGCAAGTAACAGAACAGGTTATCACATTTAAAGCTCTAAAGGGCCTAATGTTGGAATACATGTTATTTTGTATACAGAACTATTCATCCAGTACTGTAGATGGCAGTGTTTAGTTTGCATCTATGGTTCCTTTTATTCTGAGGAGAGTTTCTGGTGACAGTTGAAACCGTTAAGCAGCAAGTCCCATAGTGGCCACACTGTATGCTTTATTTGATCTGTATGGCTATGTAACATCTTCTGCTATCAATCTGTGTGGCTATATAATAATCCTCTGCTACAATTTCTATTGAATAACATAATTTTTAACAACAAGGACCTGGTAGCTTCTAAGATTGCTTACTCTAAAATGAAACTGCCCATCCTGCAAGAACTGAGAGATGCGCCCCCCCCCCCCAAAAAAAAGTTCCTACTGAAATGCCATCTCTCTTATGCAGTGGTGGATTAAGGTTCACTGGCGCTCTAAGCACTGACAAATCTTGGTGCCACCCCTCCTTTGTACATATTGTACAAATCTTCATTGGTTTTTTTTTCCTCAACTTTGTGGTGCCCTCTTGGGCCTGGTGCCCTAAGCACGTACCCAGTCTGCTTAATGGTTAATACACCACTGCTCTTATGGAATAATTTGCCCCAACATGTACAGATCACACTTCCCTGATGAGCCTTTGCAGGCAGGTGAAAATCTGGCCATAGAAGAAGAAGAAAGCATTTGAATGAGTCCTAAGATTTCACCAATAGAACTGGCATCGTTCTCTATCTGTTCTGCTTGTTTTAATCTCTGCACAGAATGAGGTGGCATAGAAATGCCAGCAATAAATGAATCATAGCTAAATACATAATAGCTGCATAACAGAAATTTATACTGTAGCATTCTCCATAGTGAGAAAAACTTTTCCCACTAAATCCCTCATACCACTCGTAGTTATCTTTGGAGTGAGATATATCTTTTTGTTTGATAGATGAATGAATATTTTCCCAATTGTGCTACATTCAAGAGAAACTTTTTTAATAGCTGCGGATTAAATAGAATTTTAAAGTGTCATTTAACTAAGGCCCTGATCTGATATACAGTAATATGCATTGTACCAATGCAATTGTTACATCAGAGAAGATATTCTTTTGCCATATAATAATCTCCACATGCATAAAACTGCTGGCTGACTTTGCCTGGATATATCACTATTATTTTATGCAAATCATAAGGTTTTATAATTTTATTGTTGTTGTGGTGTCCAGAGTTGTGTTCTAAGATGAGTGGCCATAGACATATTTATTTATTTATTTATTTATTTATTTATTTATTTATTTATTTATTTATTTATTTATTTATTTATTTATTTATTTATTTATGGATGGATGGATGGATGGATGGATGGATGGATGGATGGATGGATGGATGGATGGATGGATGGATGGATGAATACCTGATGGATGCACTGCTGTCTTTCTCCAATCCCAGCCAGGCAATACATGCCAGAAGTATCCTGAGCTCTTGATAAGCTGCTACTTTTTTTTGCTGATGCCTTTGTCTTAACAGGATGTGAAGTGACCCTGATTTGTAGATTTGCTATGATATCCTTTGACTGTTTTGTCATGTGGATTAGTTGTTTTAAACCTAGCATAACAGTACTATAAATTCATACACCATATGTGATATTTGTTCAACAAACCTCGGTTTTAAATCTTAGTTTAACAATACTTGCAAATCAGTTTGCATAGTTTGGAGTTCAAAGATGGAGCTATTTATATGCATTTATGGAAGCTGACTGCTCTTAAAGAATTGTAATTACTGTACCAGCTTCTTCTCTTCTCATCTCTTCTCGTCTCGTCTCATCTCTTCTCTTCTCCTCTCCACTCCTCTTCTCAGACTCCTCTCCCTTCCCCTTCCCTTCTGTTCTCCTTCCCCATTGCAGTTTGAGATCTTCCTCAGTCAAGACTGTTAGGCTGGGAGGCTGACTCATAGTGTCCCCTCTCTCTTTCTTATTCATTGCCCAGGCATCTTGGTGAGCTGGGACCTATTAGTGGCTGTGGTCATTTGGAAGAAGCAGTGGAATCTTACAGTAAGCCCAGAGACACTTATGGAGGTGTGATATCTTGGTTGGGTTCTCCCTGCATTTTTATGGCTTTGAGGGGAAAAGCCACATCAAAGAAGGTGAAATCTTGTACTCAATGCCAGACCCAAATTCACTGCAGCTCTAGTAGGTGGTTAAGAGATAAAAGCAGAAGTATAATTATTCTTTGGCTTTATTTACGAGCCCTTCTTTGTTTTGCCTCTCTGTATGTATTTGATGCGGTTCCTTTCAGCATGTCATTACTCCAGTAGAAATTGTGACTGGATGTGTATGAGAAACAAGGAGTGATTCTCAGAATGATTAGAAGATTTCCATATAGCCAAATTTTACAGTGATCCAATAATTTACCTTGGGAAAAGGAAAGTTTTAAAATAACAATAATGAAAAGAATAATGTAGTTCCATATTTAGAAACTTGTGCCAACCTAGCAGTTCGAAAGCACGTAAAAAATGCAAGTAGAAAAATAGGAACCACCTTTGGTGGGAAGGTAACAGCTTTCCATGCACCTTCAGCATTTAGTCATGCTGAACACATGACCATGGAGATGTCTTTGGACAGCGCTGGCTCTTTGGCCTTGAAATGGAGGTGAGCACTGCCCCGTAGAGTCAGGAATGACTAGCACATATGTGCGAGGGAAACCTTTACCTTTACCGTTATATCTAGAAAGGTTTTGCTAGTTGAAGAAAAAAAATATAAACTATTATTAATCCAAATAATAGAATTGCTTTGGTAAAATTACTTGGGGAGACTGTGTCTGAATCAAGCCAGTGTAGAACAATGCTGTGACCAGTGGCAGCAAGCAAATGGGGGCATGGAACAGACACCTAAATTATTGTGTTGACCATGAGATGTCTGTTCTATAGCAGCAACAACTGCTGGGAAAGTTTGTGATATAGCAGCCTATGGCACTCTTGAATGGTAAGGAAGATATGGATAGAGGGTTTCCTACGGTAATAATCCATGAGGACTTTAGGAAGAATGAGAATGATAAAAAGCAATACCTCGAAACTGAAATTTGCCCTGGACTCCTATCTTCTCCTAACCCAGTGGTCGGCAAGCCGCGGCTCGCGAGCCACACGCGGCTCTTTACACATTTTAATGCGGCTCTTCTGTGTGCCGGGCGCCCGCTACCCTCCCTCCTCTCGGGCACTTCAAAACAAGCGCCCCTTTCCCTTTTTTCTTTTCGACCCACAATGATTAGGGAGGATCCTGAAGTCGGGCGGGGACGAGAAGCGAGGAGGCAGAAAAAGAAACGGAGGCTAAGGGGGGAAGCTCCTTGGCCTCCGTCTCTTTTTCTCTCTCCTCGCTTCTTGGGGCTCCACCAATGGGGGAGTTTTAAGAGGTAACAATTGGCTGTTTTAAGACTGGTGGACTTCAATTCTCAGAATTCTGGGAGTTGAAGTCCACCAGTCTTAAGAGCCAATTTTGCAGATCCCTGGGCTAATATGATTGATGCCCTTGGTGGACTTCAATTCTCAGAGTTCTGGGAGTTGAAGTCCACAAGTCCTCAAGCTGTCAGGTTTGAAGACCCTGGGTTTTTTTTTCTAAAGGGTTGGGGGTGCGAGGGTCTTGCAACTTGACAGCTTTAAGACTTGCATGCTTCAATGCCAGAGTTCCTGAGCCAACATGACTGGAGGAGGAATTCTGGGAGTTGAAGTCCACAAGTCTTCAAGCTGTCAGGTTTGAAGACCCCTGGTTTTTTTTTTCTAAAGGGTTGGGGGTGCGAGGGTCTTGCAACTTGACAGCTTTAAGACTTGCATGCTTCAATGCCAGAGTTCCTGAGCCAACATGACTGGAGGAGGAATTCTGGGAGTTGAAGTCCACAAGTCTTAAAGCTGTCAGGTTTGAAGACCCCTTGGTTTTTTTTTCCTAAAGGGTGCAAGGATCTTGTAACTTGACAGCTTTAAAACTTGCGTGCTTCAAATGCCAGAGTTTATTGAAACTAAAAACAGTGTACCATCCTATGTATTTTCGGTTTTAAAAATGTGGCTCTCAAAATAAATTTCAATCGTGGTTTTGGTGAGATTTGGCTCAGTTGAAAAAAAAGGTTGCCCACCACTGTCCTAACCTCTTGCTCGTGCTGAGATGTATTTGGTGGAAGTGCATTGGAACAAAGTAATCATTGCCATAAGAAATATTTATATTGGTTCCAAATCAGTTAAAACACAAATGTTTTTGAAATCAAAGTGGGTAGTGTTTAATCATTCTTGTTCATGATTTGCTTCCTTCAGATATTTCCCTTCTTATACTTAACCTGAATTTCTATACAGTTTTGTAAATAAATATATTTTAAACAATATCTTCCAGAATTCACAGAAATGGGTGATTCATTTCAGCTCATTGGTAACGTGAAACTATATTAATAATGTGCATCTCATTTTGTAAAAGTGAAGTCCATATGCCAAAACATAGATGATGAAGAGGGAGGCACAAAAGTAGAGTGGCTGAAATCTACAACAATTGGGGGGAGGGGAAGTGTCTACTCACAATCTCAGATGTTTTTATAGCAATACACAGAGTATGGGAAACAAAGGGAGACATTGAAATCCTAATCCAACAGGACAAATATGACATCAGACATCATGAAACTTGGTGAGATTGCACAAATGATTGGAATAACCTTGAATACTACAATGTATTCAGGAGGAACAGACACTACTGAATGTGTCAGAATGTTGTGATATACATAAAAATAATCTATGCTTCCTAGAATGTTTTTATTCTACTCTATAGTTGTTTTTTTTCTTAGTTTGCACCTTCAACTGTCTAAAAAATAATCTATTAAATGTTTATATCACTATCAACAACCACAACAAATTAACAAGAAACAATATGGATATGTAACAAACAAGTTATTCCTAATTATCACCCTTTTACAGACTTATTATCTTAATAGTTTTTTGAGGGGAGTGCATATTTTGACTTCAGTATGGCATTCAACAATGTCTTTCATGATGTCCTCCTTAATAAAATGATTAAATATGGGCTAGCTAAATAATACACCTATTAAATGGATTCATAATTGGCTGAATGATCACACCAAGAAAATATTCATGAATCATACCGTTCACATCAGATTGCAGAGTAGCATTGGGTAGGATAATATAGGATTCTGTTCTGGATTTTAGGCACAAACATAGAATAAGAAATCTTTACTTCGCATGTGAAAAGGATCTGGGTGTACTAGGAGATCACAAGTTGGACATGGTCAACAGTATGATGCAGCTGCTAAAAGGAAAATGCTATTTTGGGATGTTAACAAGAGCAGAGAATCTGGTTTATAATAAGAAATTGTCCTATTCTTCTTTGCCACAAGCAGGCCCTATTTGGAATATAGTGTTGGCTTCTTGGATCTTCAGTCTAAAATGGAATTGGAACAAAGTCAAAGAAGAGCTAGAAAGATGGTGAAAGGACTGGCCTCTGTATAGTCAAGTCCTATAAAGAATGGTAAAAGGAATGGGATATATTTAGCTTTCAGAAGAGATCTTCTGTGGGGAAATATAATTGCAGTCTCTAAACATCCAAAAGGCTTTCCTATAAAAGAGGGAGTAGACTTGTACCTTGTTTTTTCTGAGGGTCAGGACTAGAACTAATGTTGAAAATGTTAGACTGGGTCTTGAGAAGGCAGACACAGGCTTATAGCAACAACAGCTCTTTATTAACAGTAGAACAGTATGTTCAATCCAGTAACTGCTTGGTCTGACAGCAGCCCTTTTATAGGGAGCTGTCAGACCTCTCAACCAATAGGATTGAACCTCTGTTCCTGCCGGAACAGAGGACCTTGGTGGAAACCATGGTAGTTAGAGTGAATATCTAACACCCCTCCCCTCTTAGTTGGGATGTTTCTATTGGTCACGTAATCATGCAGGTAGGCAGGTTTTTGTTTAGTCTTACCAGACCTGCACTGTTCATTTGGAACAGGTTCTTTGGGCAGATTGGACGGACCTGTCTGCTCTCCAGCTCCACTCTGTGGAACCTCCTGGAACTTTTCCCAGCCCACGGCTGGAGCTTCTGGGATTTGCTCATTTGAAGCTTGCTGTGGACCTGCAACAAATTCAGATATGTCCCCCGGTACCCTCGGGCTTGAACTGGCTGTAGGAGGAGTGAGCATTTGCTCCTTTTGGTTGGGCTTTGGCTGATTTGTTCAGGAGTTGCATCTGGTGTTCTAAGTGTGGAGTTGGAGAGGCGGCCACGGAGTTGGTCAATATGTCTCCTCCAGTTTCTACCATCCTCAAGCTCTAAAAGATAAGAGCGAGGCCCGGTGATGCCTTTCACCAGAGCAGGGATCCACAGAGTTCCCCCGGCGTAGTTGTGGGCGTATACCGAGTCCCCTATGCTAGAGTTTCGAATCTTGCTTGTGGAGTCAGGGGGCAATATGGCAGAATAGTTTGTGTGTAGCCAGTCTAAGTGGGACCTTAGCCGGCGACCCATGAGAAGCTCGGAGGGGCTTCTCCCCATAGTGGCACTTGGCGTGATGTGTTGGATTAACAAATAGTGATCAACCCATGTTTGCCAATCCCCCGGGCCCATCCTAGCGAGGGCCTCTTTTGCAGATCGCACCATTCTCTCCACCTGACCATTGGAAGCCGGATGGAATGGCGCGACCAGGGCATGCCTGATTCCCTGACTTGCTAAGTAGGTCTCGAATTGTATGGCCATGAATTGGGGTCCGTTGTCAGAGACCAAGACATCGGGCAGGCCGTGCATGGAGAAAAATCTCTGTAGCACCTTGATGACCACTTCTGCCGTGGTGGAGGTCATCAGGACTACCTCTAACCACTTCGAGTAAGCATCCACAACTATGAGGAAAGTTTGGCCATGAACGGGGCCAGCAAAGTCAACGTGCACCCTGGACCAGGGTGCTTGAGGATGCTCCCACTCCTTAGTGGGCACCTCTGGGGGAGCTGGTCTGGACGCCTGGCATGGTGTGCAAGTAGCCACCCATTCTTCTATCTCCCTGTCCATGTTAGGCTATCACACATACCTCCTAGCCAAAGACTTCATCCTGACAATGCCAGGATGCCCCACATTAAAGCCTCCAATACTGCCCTGCACAGTTTGCTTGGAATAACCATTCGGTCCCCCCACAGTAGACAGCCATTGATTACCAACAACTCATCATGTTTTGTAAAATACAATTTAAAATCAGCCCCAACGGGCCCCTTGGGCCACCCCCTCCACATCCAATTCAAAATTTGTTTGATGGTGGAGTCCTTTGCAGAATGACGGGCAACGTCATTGGACAAGACAGGTCCAGTGTCCAGGCAGTCAATGAGCAGGACCAGTGTCTGGGGAGTGGGGTCGGCAAGAAATTCTGGTAGGGGACAGCGGCTCATTGTATCTGCGTGTCTCAGCGTGGAGCCCGGGCGATGGATTAGTTTGTAGGAGTATGCAGCCAGGAAAACAGTCCACCTGGTCATGCGAGGTGATCGGTCCCCAGCCAGTAGTCCCAGCAACGGCTTGTGGTCAGTCACAAGTTTGAAATCCCGGCTGTAAAGGTACTCGTGGAACCTTTTGACTCCCGCCACTGCAACCAGAGCCTCGCGGTCCATTTGGCTGTAGTTTCTTTCTGCGGAAGACAAGGTTCTCGAATAAAAAGCAATAGGGGCTTCTGTGCCGTTGGACATGCGGTGGCTGAGGACAGCACCCATGCCGAGTGGAGATGCATCACAGGTTAACACAAATGGCAGGGTCTGACTGAAGGGAGTCAGGTGTCAGTAGTCGCTTGACCACGGCAAATGTGGTAGCCTCGGCTCTGCCCCAGGACCACTTTGCATTCTTGGCCAGGAGACGGTGGAGCGGTTCAGCAACGGTGGCTTTCTGTTTAAGAAAGACACTGTAGAAATTAAGGAGCCTGCAGCTCGGTTTGAGTGCGGGGTGCGGGGGCTTCCTGGATTGCTTTTATTTTTTGTAATGTCGGGTGAATCCCAGGGCCATTGATCATGTACCTGAGGAATTCAACCCTTGGTACATTAATTTTGCATTTTTCTTTTTTAAGCCGGAGGCCTTTTTCTCTAATTCTGGCCAAAACCATTCGAACTCATTTTAAAAGTTGCACCTGGTTTGCAGCCGATACCAAGATGTCGTTGAAATAGGGGACGATTCCTGGTATCCCCTGCAAAGTCATTCCATGACGCTTTGGAACAGTCCAAGGGCAATACTAACACCAAATTGCAGGCGGTGGCATTTGAATGCACCCCTGTATGTCACAATGGTTTGAGCCTCCACTGTAGTGCCATCTACAGGCAACTGTTGGTATGCCTGCACCATACCTAATTTCAGAAAATATTTTTCCTGGGCCGAGCAAATGTAGTAGGTGTTGTACAATGGGTACAGGGTATGCACTTTGTTGTAGCGCGTTGTTAATTATACATTTATAGTCTGGCAGATGCGTATTGATCCGTAAGGCTTGACTGGGGTCACAATAGGGGTCTCCCAGCAAGCATGGTCGACTGGTTCTAAGCATGGTCACTGGCTCACGAGCTTGTCAATTTCCCTGTCAATTTTAGGGTGGAGAGCAAAAGGTACTCTCCTGGGTTTCAGCCTTATTGGTGCTATGTTGGGGTCCAAGCTAAAGGAGATTGGCGTCCCCACATACTTACCAAGACTGGTACCGAAGACATCCTCGAACTCCTTAAAGATGGCCTTGGCACTGTCTTCCTTCACGGAGTTGATCTCAGTCACTTCCAACCCCGGGGCTTGGAACCAATCAAGCCCCAGGAGGCTCTACAGGTTGTTGCTGGCCACGGTCATGGAAGGTTTTGCACAGAACTCCTTGAATCGCACCTGGAAGGTGCCCGGCCTACGATGGGGACCTGGTTCCCCTGGTAGTCTCGCAGGCTGATGTCAGGGGTGCGAAGGTGCTGCTTTTTCAAGCTCGGGATGGCTTGCTTCAGGGTCGATCATGACATGATCATTAATGATGATCCAGTGTCTATCTCGAGCTCACAGGGAGCATCCTCTATGAGGACAGTGATCTTCAGTTTTTTTGGCCGCCTAGTGCGGACTTGTCCTATTGCAGTGTGATAGGTAACCTTTGTTTCTCTCTCTGGGCATCCTTGTGGTTTCTGCCAGGCCCCTGGGGTGGGCCTCTGTTGGCGGCTCAGAGTATTTTTTGGCTGCCCTGTGTTGGCAGGGAATTCACTCCGGCACCCTTTGGCAATGTGCCCCTTTCGTTCGCAATGCTGACAGGTTGCGTCTCGGAAACGGCAAGTAGACCAGGCATGGTTTCCTCCACAGCTTGCACAAGGCGGCAAACGCGAGTGGAATTTTCGCACTGGCTTCGTGCGGCTACTGCGCATGCATATCATCTTCTTCGCTGTCAGAGTGCTCGGGCTCTGCGGCCTCATGGTGGACGTGCATTTGTTTCTGCACGGCTTGTGGCACGTTTTGTTGGTGCTGCAAGGTCTCCGTTGACTTGTCTGCTGATTCGGATGCTCTGGTGTCATCAATTGCGACCTGCAGAGACAGATTTGATCTGGCAAGCAATCTTCTCTGCAGATTAATGTCCCGCACACCACAGATTATGTGGTCTAATATTAAGTTGTCCAGGTCACGGAACTCACAATAGGCTGCTGCCTTACAAAGCACCACCCTCTTTCTGGTTCCTAATATTGAATTCGTGGCGGCAAACGTGCCTCAATGGTTTCGGCGCATAGTGGGTTTTCAAAGTCTGTTGTAATGCTGCCCAGGGAACTGCTTGGAGCGGGTTTGGCTCCGACAGGTTCTTCACTGTTTCAAAAACCTCTTGACCACAGTACCCCAGAAAGAGGTTCTTCTTTCGGCTTTCAGGGATGCTCATAAGGTCGTTTGCCTCGATGAAGCATTCGAATCGTAACATATACGATTCCCAGTGTTCAGCCACCGGGTCATATGGAGTTGGCAGGGCGTGCATGCCATTTTTGTACAGAGGGCGATTCGAGTTTGCTGCTCAAAATGGTCACTCGATGCCACACCGATAGCTCCAGGCTGGATCTACTTGCTGGATTCGTTGTTCTTCTTTTTGCCTATTTGTCTTCCAATCCCACTCTCGTTACCAGTGTTAGATTGGGTCTTGAGAAGGCAGACACAGGCTTATAGCAACAACAGCTCTTTATTAACAGTAGAACAGTATGTACAATCCAGCAACTGCTTGGTCTGACAGCAGCCCTTTTAATAGGCAGCTGTCAGACCTCTCAACCAATAGGATTGAATCTAGGACCTTGGTGGAAACCATGGTAGTTAGAGTGCATATCTAACAGAAACTATAGGGAAATGGAATCAGGTTCGCTACTAGGAAGAATTTTCATTTGTAAGAACTGTCAACTAATAGAATAGATTGCCTCATGAAGTGATATGTTCGCCTTCAATGGAGAGGTTCCAAAAAGGGCTTAGTAGCCATCTGTCTGAAATGCTTTAGCAGAACCTGCAGCAAACAAGGAGTTGGACGAATTCACATTTGAGGTTTCTTCCAACTGCATAATTCTTCAAAAATCCAACAGTTTAAAATCAGTTGTATTCCCGTAAAAGCTAAATGTTAAATATGATCTGTTGTGGGATTTTTTTTCCTATTCATCAAATCTAAGAAAAAAATTATAGAGAAAATGAATGGATATCACTAATTTTTGGCTCCAGTTCATAAAGAGTTAGGAGAGAGAAATGAGGGCAAGCAATGACCTTCCCCTTGAAAAATTAATGTTTTGTTATCTAATTGCAAGATATCAATCCATTAACTGGTTTACAAATTTTAGACTTGCCTACATTATTTATTGAAAGTGTTCCTGGCAATTACAATAACTATTTTTCACATCATGTCTTCTTTTTTTAAAAAAATTGCTAAGGCTTGCGTAATCCACAATAGCATAGCAGATGTAAAACATTTTCTGTGAAGTGTTCGGTTGTAACCTTCCATTCAACTAGACAGATCGTTACAGATTGTATTTGAGCTTTATATACTTGATCTGCCCACTTTCTATTGCTCCATTATTTACTGGACTTCATGAACAGTAGTCAAAGGTGCACATTTGCATACGTCATTGTTCTGATTTAAAGCTTCTTTTTCTTCGAGGAGGAGGAAGTGGGAATATTATAATTTTAAAATGGTCAGATCTTCTAAGTTTTAAAACATTGCTTTCTTGTTTGCTTATTTTTGTTAGGTTTGTAGGTCACTGAATTCATTGAGATTCATGGCAGCTTACAGAAAAAAGAAAACAATTAATAGCTTTTCTATTTGTGTTACATAATATTGATTATGCAGGTAATCCTCTACTTACAGCCACAATTGAGCCCACAATTTCTGTTACTAAGCAAGACAGTTGTTAAGTGAGTTTTGCCCCATTTTATGATCTTTCTTGACACAGTTGTTAAGTGAATCACTGCAGTTGTTAAGTTAGTAAAATGGTTGTTAAGTGAATCTGGCTTCCTCGTTGATTTTGCTTGTCAGGAGGTCACAAAAGCTGATTACATGACCCCAGGACACAACAATGGTCATAAATATGAACCAGTTGCCAACATCCAAATTTTGATCATGTGGCCATGGGCGTGCCACAATGGCCTCGAGTGTGAAAAATGTCATATGTCACTTTTTTCAGTGATGTTGTAACGTCAAACATTACTAAACAAACTGTTGTAAGTCAAGGATTATCTGTATAAACTGGTGTGTAAGGAGTCATTGAGATGACTATGGAGGAGACATCCAGACACTATTAGGGTAACAATAGGATTAAAGAAGTATTAAGTCTAGAGGAGCAGTAAAGTATAGGTAATGATCAATTTATGACAGTAATTGAGCCACAATTTTGGATGCAAGTCATGGCAGTCATAAAGTGGATCGTCATATTGTTAGTCATTAACTAAATCCATGGTTCATTTTTTTGAATCCAGGAATGAACATCTGAACTTCAAACCCAGGTTGTAAATCCCCTTTTCAGGGTCCCTCATAACTTTCATAGGCCATTAAGCAATCAGTTGTAAATTGAGGACCACCAGTACTAGAAAAATTGGCTACTCCCAATTTGCTGGGGTATGTGAGGGGAGGGGGGGACGGGACATAAGAGGCATACAATAATATTTTTTGACCAAGATAAACTGTTTGCAGATAGATTGCACAGGCAAAGGAAAAAGATAGTTTCCATTCTGAGAGTGAAATGTGAAAAGGTGGAAGGAAGTTTCAGAGCTAGTATCTTTTTTTTAATGCTAAATTTTCAGAAAACCAAACTATTATTTTATTTAGTATGCTTGTCTACTGCTTAAGCCATCTGATTCTAAGTGGCTTATGCCCCACAGTTAGAGGGACGGCAAACAAATGTAACAATCTAAATAAATAAGCAATGTACAAATCTATAACAACATAATTATCAAAACGTTATCAACAATTGCTGTATCAAAATCCTTAAAAATATAAATAAATGTGCATTTGTGCAAATCATTTGCATTGATGCTCACAATTGCATTCATTGAAGAGAAAATAAGAGGATGGAGCAGAAGTTTTTAATAGTGGGATATTATCTATTTTACCATTCCAGAGGAAACATTGAAAAATTGTCTCTAGACAAAAATGGAACTAATAATAATTTCTCTGAGCCCCACAATGTGAAGATTCATATTAAAATTCATCCATGAAGCTTTTAGTTAAAAGGCCTGTAAGTAAGTAAGAGTATGAATAGGTAAAAGTAAGAGTCTATTCATGCTACAGGTTAGATTAGGAGGTCAAAAAAACCCATTTTGGTCAGCAGAATGTAAAAAAGATGTTGAGACTCTAGAAAGAGTACAGAGAAGAGCAACAAAGATGATTAGGAGACTGTAGGCTAATACATAAAGAACGGTTGCTGGACTTGGATATGTTGATTTAATGAAAAGAAGTTCTCGGGGTGACATGATAGCATTGATCTAATATCTAACGGGTTGCCACAAAGAAGAGGGAGTCAACCCATTCTCCAAAAGCACCTGAACACAGACAGGACAAGAAGCAATGGATGATAAATAATCTATACAATACAATACAACAGCAGAGTTGGAAGGGACCTTGGAGGTCTTCTAGTATAACCCCCTGCCTAGGCAGGAAACCCTATACTATTTCAGACAAATAGCTATCCAACATCTTCTTAAAGACTTCCAGTGTTGGGGCATCACAACTTCTGGAGGCAAGCTGTTCCACTGATTAATTGTTCTAACTGTCAGGAAATTTCTCCTCAGTTCTAAGTTGCTTCTCTCCTTGATTAGTTTCCACCCATTGCTTCTTGTTCTACACTCAGATGCCTTGGAGAATAGTTTGACTCCCTCTTCTTTGTGGCAACCCTTGAGATATTGGAACACTGCTATCATGTCTCCCCTAGTCCTTCTTTTCATTAAACTAGACATACCCAGTTCCTGCAACCGTTCTTCATATGTTTTAGTCTCCGGTCCCGTAATCATCTTTGTTGCTCTTCTCTGCACCCTTTCAAGGAGAAAAGCAACCTAGACGTAAAGAGAAATTTCCTGCAGTTAGAAGAATTAATCAGCAGAGCAACTTGCCTCCAGAAATAGTAAACGCTCCAATACTGGAAGTTTTTAAGAAGAGTTTGGACAACCATTTTCTGAAATGGAATAGGGTTTCCTGCCTGAGCAGGGGGTTGGACTAGAAGACCTCTACAGTCATTTCCATTTCTATTATTCTAGAAGAAAGCAATGGGAAACAGTTTCCATATGGGCCCAAGAAAATTGCATGGATATCTACATGGAAATCACAGGCAGCTAAGATCAACTTGAAAGAGACTTGATATTTTGCATATATCTTGATTCTCAACACTTGATATCATCTGTAAGATGGATCTGTGAATCTTCCTGAAACAAGAATTTAGAGGATACTGGAGATATAGATGATGATGATGATGATGATGATGATGATGATGATGATGATGATGAAGAAGAAGAAGAAGAAGAAGAAGAAGAAGAAGAAGAAGAAGAAGAAGAAGAAATAAAGATAGATGATAGATAGATAGATAGATAGATAGATAGATAGATAGATAGACAGACAGACAGACAGACAGACAGACAGACAGACAGACAGACAGACAGACAATCAATCTTTCATATGGCAGTTTAGGACATTCTTGATGCATTTCTCTTTTACCTTATATATAATTTAGTGGTCTGATCTATGCCAAAGCTGACTGAAGTGAGGAAAGAAAAAGGAGGAAAGGTGATATTTTTTATATCAGACTTTTGTGATGTCATGAAAAGGGGAGGACAACTGCAATGGATTAGATAAAAGTGAAACAAAGGAGCAGGAATGTATGTATTGCCCCTAACTAGAATATAAAATGAGCTGCCTCAAATGGTAGAAGCTTGTTATCCTTGCCTGTTTATGTCTCTGCCTTGTAACCCTATCCTGAGCAATGGGAAACCATAAAGATTAGACTTCCCCAACTCTTGCCTCATTGCCTGCCATATGTGAATTGTACTCTGAATGCGAGAAAACTTGTCTGCCCCCAACTGCACAGCCCCCAAGCCTGACCTCTTCAGAGACCACACAGGGAAGTTTCTGGAGGAGAGAAGGTTTTGAAAACTGACAGTTTATGAAATTCCTTTCCTATATGCTTATGGAATCTCTTTAAGTTTGAGAGGGAGAGAAAGAAAGTGCAGACCCTTCTCAGAGGGAAAGTCAGAGTTCAGGAGATCACTTGCTTTCACAACATTCTTTGCTGAAAGGGGAGGGAGTGGAACTAAAGAAAAATAGAGATGTAGATGATGGATTTAATTTCCAATTTTGGCTTAGAAAAGAGGAAAGAGTAATCCACTGGGAGGGAACAGTTCATAGGGCTAGTAATACAATATAGAGCTTTTGCCAGCAAAGGAACCCATCAAATGCCCATCAAGGTTTTTCTGGCTCAGGAAAGCCGTGGAACGATGTCTAAAAGCCATTAATTTAAAAGTAGTCCAGCAGGAGGAACAAACACTACTGTTCATGAAGGGTAAATTTCAGATTCTGAATCAGGATCTCATTCATTTGGCTGTACCTGGTCTGTTTTGCTACAAAGGGTAAAGAAAGGACAGTAATAAATCAGACCCCCTTTTCTCATTCAAACCTTGATTTTTTCCAATCTCAGACTTACAGGGAAATCACATACTGTACCTCTTATCCAGTCCAATTTCATCAGAACGTCAAAGGTAATTATGCAACTCTATACATATCTCTTAAAAAATAAGTACAGTTGAAATCAACGGGTGCCATGGACCTAAAATATCTTTTAAAAGGAGTTTTTTTTCCAATTACTGTAGAAGACAGGACATGTTAACAAAGTATTCTACATCAGTGATAACAAAAAAACAGAGACAAATGTATTATTAGCAGAGAAACTAAACGTTAAAAACAAATCTTTATAAGCTAAGGAAATTCAGCATTATGACGACTGAAAAGATATCTAATTGTCTTTGAACTTCAACATATAACAATCACATTTTGAACAGCACTATAAAGATGAGGAATAAAGTTACTATATCTGGGCTACAAAAACATAGATGAACACCACACAGAAGAAAAATACAGAAAGCTCTAACTCAGTGTTGCCATTTAGTCTGATTTTTTTTGTAGCCTAAATATGGTAGACTTAATCAGAAGGATTTAGGAAGGAAGACTGAAATCACTTAAAGAATAGTATCAATCAGATGAATATTATTTGTTTCAAAAAGTACCAGAAATTTGGAAACAGAATCAACCATAATTTATAAGTGTTAAAAGCAGGTGGCGTGGAAATGCTTAATTTCCAGGGGAAAAAAATCTTGCCCCTAAGATGTGGCTTTGTTAACTAACTGTCCTTTGGCTTGTATAGTATGAGAATACATATCTTCTGTTAATGGTCAGTGATTTTGATAAAATGAATGTGCAGTTTGGATCTTCCTTTTACCATTGTACAGATCTTCCTAGGATAACTTCCCTTGTAATCCTAGGGAATGGCCAGCAAGAGTCAGGTGAATTTCTGTGCTCCACTTTCACTTTCACTTTCTCCATGCTCAGTCCCCCTTGTTTTGCACAGATTTAGTTGTTCTGGAAACTACTCTGGAAAAAAGTGTGTCTTATACTCCGAAAAATAGGGTTCCTAACTTCCTATTCCAATATGTGGAATGAAAAAATTGCAGCCAAGTCAAATCATAACAAATAATAAAAAAACCCTGATGTGATATCCTGCTCCAGTGAATTGGGGTCTCATTCTTATTCATGGTGTCTTATTTTGGTTCATCTTCATTTTTTCTCCTTTTATATTTTGACAGATACAACTTGCCTGAGTTAGGGGTGGGTGATTTGGAGCATACCTTCAAATAGTATTCCGTATGCACCTGCAATGGTAGACTTCCCAAAAGTGCTTTTTCCAAAAGGCAACTGGAGTTCCTTGGTTTTTCCTTTGAAAATGTTTCGCTTCTCATCCAAGAAGTTTCTTCAGTTTCTTGGATGAGAAGTGAAACATTTTCAAAGGAAAAAAAAGTTTTGGAAAAAGCACTTTTGGGACAACCATGATTGAGAATCTCTATAGATATTCTGCAATTATAAAGTTGCAAGGCCCATAAATTAGAGGCAAAGAACATGTTTTCCCTGCAGAAGGTCCCATGTTTAATTATATCTCTAAATATAGTTGAAAAAGTATGAAACCTATTGCCATTATGTTGCTATAATTCAGAAAATCCCAGTACCTTCCTATGAATCTAAACGAAGTTCTCCACTCCTCTCAACTCCACTGTGGATAGATTAGGATTCTGAAATCAACTCACCCATGTTTCATTTGTATTAAAGCTTGCTGCTAATCATTACTCCACCAAAAAAAATGTTCATTTGTTTGTTTTTATGCAAGGCAATGCAGAAGCTCTGCTGGAATTTCTTCCATCTAGTTATATTAAATATTTTATTTCTTGGTTCCTACCTCTGCTTTTTTTCCCTCTCTCTTCCCTCCTCATTTTTTGTAAATATGATTATGGACTAATTGCCACCAGGGATTCTTGCCATTTTTTTCATGTTCTAGCAAAGAACAATTAGAACCTCTTCTGTAGGTGTGGCCTGCTTTGTGGAAGTGGTTTGCCGGCCATGTAACCTGGTAGGAGAGGCTTGCCAGCCATGTGACCAAGTGGGAGTGGCTTGGCAGTCATGTGACTGGGTGGGCATGGCCAACTTGTAAAATGTGGTGAAACTCACTTAACAATGCTCTTGCTTAGCAACCAAAATGTTGGCTCAGAAACTCTGGCATTTGAAGCACGCAAGTCTTAAAGCTGTCAAGTTACAAGACCCTTGCACCCCTAACCCTTTAGAAAAAAAACTCTCCAGGGTGTTCAAACTTGACAGCTTTAAGACTTGTGGACTTCAACTCCCAGAATTCTTCCTCCAGTCATGTTGGCTCAGGAACTCTGGCATTGAAGTGTGCAAGTCTTAAAGCTGTCAAGTTACAAGACCCTTGCACCCCTAACCCTTTAGAAAAAAACCCAAAGGATGTTCAAACTTGACAGCTTTAAGACTTTAAAGTTTAGATTGGACTCTCAGGGGCGGGCGGGGTGATTGGTGAGCCAGCCAATCAGTGAGCGGTGGGTGCGGCAAGCGTGGTGCGGATGGGCGGGAGGAGGGAGCTGGAACCAGTTCTAAACGGCGTGGTAGATTTGTGGAACCTCTTCTATAGAAGAGGTTAGAACTGGCAGGAACCCACCCCTACTGAGATGTCTCTTCAAGGGGGATGCAAAGCTGTAGCTCAATTCATGCTAGAGGGTGGAGGTAGAACTCACAGCAGAATTGGGAGACATTGAAGGGAAATTTCACTAGGGAATCTGGATGAGTAAGTTTTGTTTAGTTGGGAGTAGAATGTCCCACATGGAAAGACATGAATAGTTTTAGGATAAGACTAAATGAATTGCTCATGTAAGTGCTCAGTCTGTTAGTATCTCCCCTCTATAGTGGGTTTTCCAAATGAATTGAACCAGTAAAATATGTGTGGCTCTCATTCTTGGATGTTTACTTTTTCTCATTTGCTTCCATCTCTCTATTCCAATTTACCAAACATGGTTACATACTCCAAAACCAAGGGATAATGAAACTCCCTTGAATCATTCATTCTGTTATTATTCCTTGTTAACAATCATTAAGTGGTTTGTTTGATTTAGCTATTTTTTGTAAGACAAATCTGGCATCAGGGTGGTCCACTGGAAATTGGTTTGATAGATGATGGTCCACCTTCTGCATGTCCTGAATTAAAAACGTTATTTCTGCACAATCTTTCCAACCCAAGTGATCATTGTGAATAACACAGTGGTGGGTTTCAATTTTTTTTAGCCTCTTCTGTAGGTATGGCTTGCTTTGTGGGAGTGGCTTGCCGGCCATGTGACTGGATGGGAGTGGCTTGCCAGCCATGTGACCGAGTGGGAATGGCTTGGCAGTCATGTGACTGGGTGGACGTGGCCAACTTGTAAAATGTGGTGAAATTCACTTAACAACGCTCTTGCTTAGCAACCAAAATGTTGGCTCAGAAACTCTGGAATTTGAAGCACGCAAGTCTTAAAGCTGTCAAGTTACAAGAGCCTTGCACCCCCAACCCTTTAGAAAAAACCCCCAGGGGTGTTCAAACTTGACAGCTTTAAGACTTGTGGACTTCAACTCTCAGAATTCCTCCTCCAGTCATGTTGGCTCAGAAACTCTGGCATTTGAAGCACACAAGCCTTAAAGCTGTCAAGTTACAAGACCCTTGCACCTCTAACCCTTTAGAAAAAAAAACCAAGGGATGTTCAAACTTGACAGCTTTAAGACTTTAAGGTTTAGATAGGACTCTTGGAGGCAGGCGGGGTGATTGGTGAGCCAGCCAATTAGTGAGCAGGGGGCGGGGCAAGGGTGGTCCGGACGGGCAGGGGGAGAGAGCTGGAACCGGTTCTAAACGCCATGATAGATTTGTGGAACCTCTTCTATAGAGAGGTTAGAACTGGCAGGAACCTACCCCTGGAATAACATGAAGCTGAATGTGTTCTACCAAGTATATATTGTCCATATAAATGTAAGCAGTTCTTTGTGTGTCGTCTTGGGCCAAAATATCTTGAGTGTTGTCATTGTTTCTCATTGTTTTGTTGGTTATGAGTCAGTGAAAAAGGATAAATCTGTGTATATTTCTCTAAACATATACATCCTGGTTTACAATTTTGTCTAATGATCACTTTTTACAAAAACTGCAATGTATTTTTGTACATTATTTAAATATAAACATCTTTTGGAAAAATGTTTCCCTAATATACATCTGTGCCTGCATTGCAAAGTCTAGCAAACTGTGTAGTTAAAATAAAAGGTTTTGGTTCATTCATTCGTGTACCAGTTCCAAAATGTGAAAATAGACAGATGCACATATATAGGTACAAAATATATTCGATTTCTGATCACAATATCTTTTAATGTAGTCAGAATAATTTTAGATAGTATTCTTCCTTGCACTTGAAGAGGCTTCTTGAGAAACTGCAGTTTGAAATAAGGGCTTTAGACTAACACTACTTTCTTGCTCCTTAGTATAACGATGAGCACTTATCTTGTAGGTAAGCCATTATGAAATACAAACTTTGTAAACTCAGTGAAATAGATCTAGCGGAGAATCTAAACTCCTGAATAATAAATCAGTGGTTGAATTCACATTCTGTAATAAGCAACATTTATAAATATTCAATGAAAAAAGCCACCATAATGTATTGAATCATAAACCACATTGAACCAAACTATTCTGAGATTGAGCAAAACTATATTAGAAATTAACACAATATATGAACTAAGCCAGTGTAAAGGAACATTCAGGTCCTTTTCAAACATTATCATTTTAGTACATAACTAAGATTCTAAGGCTTGGCCTAAACATGTGAAAAATGTTTTGTAACTGGTTGACATTTGCCTACATAGGTAATTAGGACTGAATGTGATAGTAGACATTTAAGAAACGACAGGCCCAGAATAATCACTGTGCAATGTTCTGATTGTATCATCATTTCCCGATTCTTCTGAGAACTGGAAATGTGGATTAAATAATACTGCATCCTAGATAGTCCTTCCTACGCTCCTTGAATCTAGTAATCTGACTGTTGAACGTCTTAGATTTATGACACTGGGGACTCCAACTTGTTTTCTTTGGTACAAAGTAGGAAATGACCCACAGGATAATGGTCACCGTGGCAACAGTGTACCTGATCCAGACCATCACCAGTCTAACACACAGTGAAGATTGCATTTTGTGTTGAGACAGTGGTGACATAATCTGGATGAGGGAAGATGTTAATATTACTTCCATGTCATGTTCACGCAGCTGTTACATTACTCTGGAATTTTGCATGGTTACTCTCCAATGCAGGAAAGTAGGACCTCTGTTTGCACTACCCTGGACGCCTATAGATTTCAGAGGCAGCTTGCAGTTGTGTTTGATGTTCTGATGTATCATTTGCAGAGGCTCTGGGAATGAAAGGCTGACAGTGGTCATGGATTGGATTGTGTATTCTTTCTCTTCCTATAGACCAGAGATCTCCCTGGTTTTCAGAGGAACACCTGAAGAAGAAAGGACAGAAGAGATCCTTAGGGCTGCAGGAGGACTAAGGGACTGTGGAGATGAAGTTTCATGGAATACCTTATTTTTCGGAGTATAAGACACATCTTTTTCCCCCCTAAAAGAGGGTGAAAATTTGGGTGTGTCTTATACACTGAACATAGCTCCACCCAGCCACTGGCCCCCACTCTTTGGCCTCTGCCTCCCAGAAATTTACCTCCTTGCAGCAAATGGGAAAATAGGGCTTGCCGAAGCGGCCATAGGCTATGGCAATCCCTGCAACCTGAAACAGCTGATGATCTGGAGGTCTGTGCTGAAATTGATAGTGAAACTTGCTATTCGCTGCACAGCAAATTGCTGGGAGGCAGAGGCAGATTTTTTTTCTTGTGCTAATCAGGCTGTTTACTGCAAGGAGGTAAGTCAATAACTATAAATGCCTGAAGAATGTTCAAATTATTAGACTTATTTTTTTAAACTGTTTTATTATTGTTCTAGACAACTTAACAAAATGAAGAAGCTTTTTAAAATAAATGCTTGATCTGAAGAGGCCCAGTGCTATTGTATTTTCTTTTAAATGGCAGAGAATAACATATACTTCCAGAAAGCCACATCAATTTTAAAAGCTTCTGTACAAGTATAGTTTGAAATGTAACAGTGTCCTGTTGTCTAATTAGACCCTGACTTAGTCATGTTTGGTGTAGATCTATTTAAATAACTGGGAGGAGTTAGTGTGACTACATTTAAGAAAATTTTCTGGTATTAATATACTGCCATAATGTACACTTCTCCAATTCTTTGCTATTTCTATGAGTCAGGTACACATGTACAGAAATACGCCACAAACAGTCTGTACTCTTTGCTGTTTGTTGCAAGGAGGCAAATTGCTGGGAGGCAGAGGCAGATTAATTTCCCCTTGTTTTCCTCCCCAAAAGCTAGATGTGTCTTATACTTTGGAGCATCTTATACTCCAAAAAATATGGTAGATCATGAAGAGGCCCAGTCTAGCTTGAATATTTGGGAAGAATTTGAGCCTATTTGTCCCAATGGAGTAGAGAATGGTGTTAGAACCTGGAGCTATATTTTCCTTGATGTCTCAGTGGACTTGGATACCATTTATATCCATTGGTATCCTTCTGCAGTGGCTCAAGATATTAAAAGTGAGTAATATGGTGATGTGATTCTTTCTTCTATAATTATTTCCTCTTAGTGTTGGTGAGGGGGAGAAGACTAGTCAAAACTTATTTGCAAAGGCTCACAGTTCTCTCCCCCTCTCTTATTTAACATTTACATAATTCTGTCAGCAGATGTCAGGTGAGGTGCAGGGAAATATATAAACACTTCAGTGTACTGTGTAACACCACTACTGGGTGAACTGCAGTGACTGCCAGTAGACATTTCAAGATGCTAGTTGTCACCTATGAAGCACTTCATGGCATAGGCTGGGTTATTTGTGGGACTATCTATGTCCAGTTATTTCAGCCCCTCCCATGAAATTCAACAACATAGGCATATTTCAGGTTCTCTCAATTAAATAATATTGCCTGACAGGACTTTAAAAATAAACCTTCTCTATGTTTACCCTGTAGAATAGCATACTCCTCAAGATTTAGATGGCTTTCTATAAAAGGTTGAAAAGTTCATTTTTGCCATAGGTATTGAAGTGAGCTCATTTTTCAGACAGTTGGGGATATGAATACTTGTACTGCTTTAGTGGGGAAAGTTTGGGATTTTTTTTGTTTTTATTGGTAATTTCAACTTTGTCCAGAGTCCTATATAGAATGGGCGCTCACGTAGATCAAATTAATTAGTCATTTTTAGAGTATGTAAACAGTGATGTTCTGAGAATTCAACACCTCCACCATAATTCACAGTTACACATACAAAATGGAAATTCTTGCTTGGTTGCCTGACTACACATCATACAGTATATTATAGGCTTGAGAATCACCTGATAAAGGGCAATTCTTCCTTTAGGTAAGAGCTTTATTCCCTATTATGCACTTAGGTCTCTATGTGTCTTGGGCATGTGAAGCATTTAGGAGTGCTTCACAAAATGTTTCAAATCTGAAACATTTCAAATTAAAATATTTTGCATATTTCGGTTTAGTGGTCAGTGGAAGAAAAAGCCAGACATCTGTAAAACTTGCCTGCTGTAAAACTCATGGCATAAAGTGGAATTTTGCTCCGGGTGAAAAACCATTATATTCACATCAATTGTTTTCCTTGTGAAACCATAAGATGGGAGTGGTGAAGTTTAGACATAAAGCAAAATAAAAACAAAACAAAGCCTGGTGTTAGCTTTCTGGGTAAGCATCCTGCATAACAGAAATTAAATTCATCTCTCTCTCTCACACACGCACATACAGACAAAAGGAAGATGAGCAATTCCTTTCCGAGATCATATATCAGCTGGAAATTTACACATTTTCTAAATTTTCAATCAATTTACATTAAGCAAGTTTAGCTACCCCATATGTATTATACTGTGACCAGAGAATATTTTTCACCATCTGCAAACCCATCATGTACATCGATATGCCTTTTCTTGATTTGAAAAACATCCTATTTCCTCACTTTCCTAAACTAGTACGTGATGATTTTCACTGGTTTTATAAACTGGATATTAAAATCAAACCATAGTTTCTTGTATAATCATTCGGCATAAGTAGAAATAATAGTTTGTCAGTGAAAAAGGGATACTTTATCAAACTCCAGAACAAGGAGAGAGAAAACCTTACTTCCCCTGGAGGGTGGAGGAAAGGACAGAACCTCGAAAGGTTCAGTCAGAACATCAAACCATGGTTCATAGAGAAGTTGGGTTTGTTTATAGTTAAGGAATTTCTAATTCTTATCTAATTTTATAAATGTTTCACTTTTACAGAATATGTTTAAGAGCTACAGGGATTCCTGGAATGCTGAAAATCAGATCTCTTTTCTTTCACTGCCTCCAACTCACTATTATCACTAGATGGCAATATATCTCTATATAGGTTACCTATTCCCAAGCTGGCAGCTGAATACTTCATCTCTTACCAGTATGTCATAGCAAGTGAGTAGTAGTTCTGGGCCAGATTCAAATGGAGATGAGCAACCATCCCTCATCATGATACACAAAATTGGAGTTTAAAGATAAAGGCAAAGAATATGGACCAGGCCTTCCTAAGTTGAGAATGGAAATCCCATGGAAGGCCATGGAGAATTTTAAAAAGTTAAGATCCTGTGAGTCTTCCAGATTCAGTCAAAGAAGCAGGTTCTAGCCAATCAACCAGACATTATATTAGTTGATAAGAAGCAGTGGTAATTGACGGAGCAGTGCCAAGTGACAGCAATACCAGGAAGAAGGAGTAGAGGAAATGGGAGAAATACCAGAGTCTGAAGGAAGAACTGGAGGGGTTGTGCAAAGTAAAGGCCAAAAGAGTCCAAAATAGGTAGTCGGGGCTGTAGGGGTTATAACTCCTAAGCTGGGAGAGTGGCTCCAACAGATCTGAGGAATGACCTCAGACCTCTCTGTCCAAAAGAGTGCAGTGCTAAGAACAGCTAAGGTCCTCTGCAGAACGAATTCCCAGGCCTCTAGTAGTAGGGTGAGAGGGAATTTTTATTTTTTGTAGGGGTGTGTTGTATGTGTGTGTGTGTGTGTGTAAAATAAGTAGTGCAACTGTTTTTATTATGCTTAGTGGCAGTGGTGGGTTTCTAATTTTTTTCCTACTGGTTTGCTTGTGCGGGTGCATCCAGGTGGGTGGGCGGAGCCTCCCACTGCCACTACTACCAGTTTGCCCAATCCAGGATGAACTGGGAGCAACTCACTTCTGCTTAGCGGCCTTTTTTTATTCAGGGTTTTCTTTCCTTTCCTTTCCAAGCCAGAAACAATGCTTTTCAAAGCGTTAGAACAGGAACCCTTCACCACAAAACAAAAAGAAAGCACATTAGGATGTAGCGTAACGTGTGATTGTATCATTAGCTTAGTGATTGTAACAACTGAAAACACTGGTCAGTTTCATAGCTGGTGTTGATGTCCACTTTTAGCAAAGAGATGAGGTTACAGTGTGGAAGCATGGATCTTCCTCTCAATTAGTTTAGCTCTAAAGAAGAAATTTTAATGACCAAATCTTCTAGAAAAGTTCAGGATTCCGCATTCTTTTTTTCTAGAATTTTATATCTCTTTTTACTGTTGAAGTCTATTAAAATGGACAGACAATTACCAAGAGCGTTATTTAAAAATCAAAGGAATTTAGTTAAGTAGTGTTTTCATTTAGCTTCACGAAAAAAAACATTGAAAAGTCTTTCAAAGAAGAACATTTTGGAAAAGCTCATAGGGGGACTGTACTATTTTTGCATTTCTTTAGTGTGAGATGTCAAGCATGAAATCTTTGGTATGAGATTCCATGTCTAGAGCCTTACTCACTGGTTTGCCACCCTGTAAATAATAACTCCCCCTCCCCCATTAGATATTTGTTATTTCTAAAAAGGGAATTCTGCTTCTGAGATAGATGGAATGGCGTTATTTTTCTTCCCCTTGAGAAATCCACTTAATTTCTCTATTAGCAAATTTCTTGAAGAATTTTAAAAGGCCATTTCATCAAGTGATGCTGAGGGAAAAGTCAGATGGACCACTCCCTTTGTAAGATCTTGGATTCTTCTCTTTAGGTATTTGAGCTCAGTTGGTTTGGAAGTGTTTTCTTGTTGTGTTTTCGGTTTTGTTGAAGGGAAAGCCTGTGTCACCCACATGTCAGATCTTGCTGTTTCCAAACACCTGGACTGCAGCAATGAGTGTTATGAGGCTATGCCAAGGGTGTTAAACTCAAGGCCCAGGGCCTGGATCTGGCCCATGGGGTTCTTAGATCTGGGCCGCTGGGCCACCCTGGAAACAGCAAAGGACTGACCCATGGTGCCTCTGCCGGCAAAAACGGAGCTTGGGAGAACTGGGTGCGGCCCTCCCAAGCTTTGTTTTTATTGGTAAAGGGTTGCAGGAGGCTGTTGCAGCCGAAAACGGAGCCCATTTTCACTGGCAGAGGCCACCACAGGCTCCCCCAACATGAGTGATGTCAAGCTGGCCATGCCCACCCTGGCCTCCCAAGGTGAAACACAACTCTGATGCAGCCCTCAATGAAATTGAGTTTGACACTCCTGGGCTATGCAGTCTCCTATACCAAATAACAATTTATTTTCAGCTTTTCTCCCAAATGGGCCTTCTCTTATATTTTATCATTAGATGTAATTTCTTTTCCTATTAGTATCAGTGTGTCCATTTTTCCTCTTTCAGTCTTCCAGGACCAGGTCCCATTTTAACTTATTATTCTGTTTGAAAGCCATCTTGACAATGCTTTAAACATCATATAGCATTTTTGTTTTTCAGGGTCCTTCCCTTCCTCTGTCCTGTTCCTTTCTTCTCTCTCACTATGCTCCATTTTCATAGCAAACAACAGGGAGCTGCAATTGATATGGTTCATAGGTTATTGTAAAGTCTCACCAACTTAAACATCCTATTTTGAGTCAAGAATGGGATGACTTTTCATCACATCAACATAGTATGGACACAGTATGATCTCACAATAACACAGTTTAAGTCTGTTAACTATTTTGTGTAACTATCACCTTGCCCTCAGTCAAGATGTAGACCAATCAGTATTATTCAAACTCTTGGCTTATAACTGTGATGGATGAACTTATGGCATGCATGTCACAGGTGGCACACAGTATACTCTCTGTGGGCATGCAAGCCATTGCCCTAGTTCAGCTTCACCATGCATACGCAGGTGCCTCCTGCCAGTTGGAGGGTCTCTGTCACGCGTGCGCTGGGGATGGGGTGTGTGCAGGGATGCACATACATGTGTGGGGCAAGGTGTGTGCCACATGAGCATGTGTGGGGGTGCCATACGAGCATGTGTGGGAGTGGGGTACATGCAGGGGATGCATGCTGGGGCAGCCCATGTGATGGGCATGCGGAGGGCCACGTGTGCACATGCGGGGCCAGAACACATGCACAGGGCTGCATGCGCAGTGCATTTTGGGGTTTGGGTATGCATGCACACACTCAGCCCAGAAAAGGTTACCCATCACTGGCCTATAACTTCTGCAATTCCTAGCCATTGGCTTTTATCATTGTGGCCAATGGGAACTGATCTAAATTTTGCCTTCTGCTACATTAGAATTCTATTTGATTGGAATATATTAATTATTCTGTAGTTTTTAAAATTAAAAAAACTGAATTGCAGTGCTTTATAGCACGAGGATCAATGCATGTTGTTGTGGTTATTATTTTGAGTCTCAGGGAGCAAACTGATCTACACTGATTCAGTCTGCCAGCCCTTCTAAGCTAACGTTTTCTAACTTGACTGGCAGCAGCTCTCTAGGGCAGTGTTTCTCAAGCTCAGCTAATTTAAAATAGGTGAACTTCAACTCCTAGAATTCCCCAGCTAGACCTGGGATGGCTGAGGAATTATGGGAGTTGAAGTCTACACAGTTTAAAATAACTGAGGTGGAGAAACAATAGTTTAGGGATTTTGATCCATTGTTTCTCAGACATTTCATAGATTGGATCAGAGGCTTTCTGTAGGCAAAGACTGTGCTGGATCCCTAAGCTGTACCTCTTCCCCCAAAATCCTGAGTTAGACAAAAATTGTCAGTACCTCCTCTGCAGCTTCTGTTCTGTTACTGGGAAGTTTTTACTGCCAGATTTTTCTTGGGTCTGGAAGAAAAAAAATGAGCCAAACCAGTGTTGAAAGTGGCTAAGCTGCATTGAGGAATACATATCCTTCTCTTGGTACACATTAACATTTAGAGAGAATGTGTTTTTTCTGAAGTTTGTGAGGGGTTGCCCAGTTGCCATTCAGTTGCTTTCTTTGGTTGCTTTCCAGAAAGGTCCATGAGAATCTATTGCAGAGAAGGCAGAATAGTAAAAGTCAGCCAGGCTGAGTTTACTAAGTAAAGCCTGGTATAATAATGGTGATTATTTGGGTACTTCATTTTTTCTCTGAAACTTTAGCTGTGGGACATGGCTGGAGACAAGACACCAGACTAGATGGACCAGTGGTCTGGTCTCTTATGAAAAATCTGAACTTCTTTGAAACTGATGAGGGCCCTTCCAAACCACAAATTATTTCCAGAAACTGAGGGAGAGCTTTGGTGAATGAAAGAGGGAAGGATTGCACATGGCACGTTAGCTGCAGGAAAATGACTTTGAGGTGAAGTCATTGTGCAGAAAACAAGCTGATTTCAACCTCCTTTTACCAGAATAGTTTGGATTTAGAGCTACTTGAACACACATTCATCAGGACCATTTACTAGAGATGCATATGAACCACATTGGGGTGGAGTAGGGGGTTGAGCTAAAAAAGCAACAAACCAAGATGCCAGTATCTGAAAACCTCAGAAAGGCAAGTGAAATAGAACCTCTATAGGATTTTCTTTCAGGTAGGCCTGAAAACCCTGTTTCAGTTCCAGGTGAAAGAAAGAACATTTCATAGAAAAGAAATTTAAAATGTTGCTTTATCAGTTTCACCGTTCACTAAACTTTGCTTAACTTTTGTGCAACTCTCTCTGGCTCCTTTCTCTGGCCTTCACCTTTGAGCAATATTGATTAGTTGGTACTTGGCTTGGCATTTGATCCCAGTCAGTGTTAGCTCTTTTGATTTGCTAGCCTAACCAATGGCCTATGATAACTTTTCAGAGATTTCAATCTGAAGTCACTTAGGGCAATGTCTGTTGAATCTCTTGGAATAGGTGAGAAGGCAATTGAATCTCAAATGTTTTATTTTTAAAGTTTTATTTAAGTTATAGGTCACCCACTCCTAAATGGTTCTGGACAGCTTACAGCTAATAACCCAAAGTGCTAAAAGAAGTGCAAGTGACCAGAAGAGCAAAATACAAAACAGATGAAAATAAAACACAACAGAACAAAGCAAGAAGGAGGTTCCACAACCACCATGTCCCCAAGACCTGGAACAATGGCCAGAGCTTCAATAATTTCCTGATGGGTGGGAGCAACACAAATTAAAATGCATGATAGGGAGAGAGCAGAGGTGGGTTGCTCCTGTTTCAGCCTGGATCAAGCGAACAGGTAGTGGCGGAGGCGGGAGGCTCCGCCCACCTGCCCAGACACTTCTGCGAGTATGTGCATGAGCACTAGCGAACTGGTAGTGCCAGGATTTGCAACCCACTTCTGGGAGAGAGAGGGCAGGAATTACAGTAGAATAGGTGTTCTTCCAGGGTTCTGCAAGATGATGCTCTTTGATTGATGGGACCCAGATTGTATCCACTCTGCTGAACTGAATTGGATTGGCAGAGGTAATTGGAAATGAGTGATCCATCAGATAGCTGTTCCCCATGTCATAAAGGGCTTCCAAGGTAACAGCTGGTACCTTGCATTGCACCCAAAAATCAATTGGCAACCAGTGTAGTTTGTGAAATATCAGTTTCCTTATTAGAAGTCTTTAGTATTAGAATTGACTATTCCTATGTATCAAGGTTTCATTTTCCTCCTCATAGATTGATTGAACATTGGTTCAGTAGTGAAAACTATAGTTGGTGAGACAGCACGTGTTTTACCTATCAAAGATCTTAGATTCAGACCAGAGGTGGGTTTCAACCAGTATGGCTGTACTGGATGGTGAAATTTAGCATGCCTTCCCGTACCCATTGGTTGGGAGGCCCCGTACCGGAACACTCCCTCCCCTTGTTTGCTTTTTCACTTGCCCTGCCCATCCTCACCATGATGCCGAAAAGTTCTCAGAAGAAGAACCAGAAGAAGAAAGAACTGGTGAGTGGCTGGGGTAGGGGTGGGGGAGGATGTTGGGGAAGAGGGAAGAGGCAGAGGAACTGCTAGAAGAGTGTGTGCGTGTGCACAAGCTGTGGATTTTAAAAACCGTCTGAGTGAATCCAGGAAGAGGGAAGAGGCAGAGGGGTTGGAAGTGTGTGTGTGCTGTGCACAGGCTGTGAGTTTTAAAGATGTCTGTGTGAATCCAGGAAGAGGGAAGAGGCAGAGGGGCTGGACGAGTGTGTGCTGTGCACAGGCTGTGAGTTTTAAAGACGTCTGAGTGAATCCAGGAAGAGGGAAGAAGCAGAGGGGCTGGACGAGTGTGTGCTGTGCACAGGCTGTGAGTTTTAAAGACATCTGAGTGAATCCAGGAAGAGGGAAGAGGCAGAGGGGCTGGAAGATACTATAGGATCACACATGCTTCCAGCCCCTCTGCCTCTTCCCTCTTCCTGGATTCACTCAGACATTTTTAAAACTCACAGCCTGTGCAGACGCACACACTCTTCCACTCTTTTAAAAACGTCTGAGGGAATCCAGGAAGAGGGAAGAGGTAGAGGGGCTGGAAGTGTGCACATGTGCACAATCTGTGAGTTTTAAAGACGTCTGAGTGAATCCAAGAAGAGGGAAGAGGCAGATGAGCTGGAAGTGTGTGCGTATGCACAGGCTGTGGGTTTTAAAAACATCTGAGTGAATCCAGGAAGAGGTAGAGCAGCTGGAAGTGTTTGTGTAAGGTGGTCAGTAATGTTGAAGACTGGCAAAGACAGCCATATTTCCTCTGTAAGTAGCTGTTTTATTGTTTTGTGTACTTATTTTATTCTTATTTAAGTAGTAAGTGCACATAATTTCCTTTTTATGTATCTCCTTTTTTTAGGTCATTCTTTGGGGCAAATAATTCAGTGACATCGACTTGGCCACTCCCACCCAGTCACATGACTGCCAAGCTACTCCCAACCAGTCACATGACTGCCAAGCCACTCCCACCCAGTCACATGATCACCAAGCCACTCCCATCTGGTCACATGACCACCAAGCCACTCCCACAAAACAGGCCACACCCACAGAATAGGTTCTTAAAAAATTTGAAACCCACTTCTGATTCTGACCTTTAAAAACAGCTAATAGCATTGTAGACAATACTAAACTTAATGGACTGAGTTGAATGCAGCTTCCTATGATCCTTTGATTTTCTGGGCTTTTCTGCTGCTTGGCATATAACCATTGGCCGTTGCAAATGAGTCATTTCTCTCTTATTCCCTTCTCTACAGAATTATGTGAATTGGACCTGTCTGTCACTTCAAGAAAGAATGGCAATACCTAGTCATGATGTCAAAGGAGAGCTATCATGACATCAGACATAAACACTGCTTATAGAAAAATAGAAAATTGACCACAGAGAAAGACCTAGTGGTCCATCAAGTTTGCTCTTGTTTATCTGAGTTTGTCTTTTGTTTTCCTCTTAATTTATTATTTATTATTACTCCTCAGGGTGCCGTCGGCCAGGCAGTGTTGGCTGGTGACCCCCAGGGGGAGAGCCTTCTCTGTGGGAGCGCCTTCCCTCTGGAATGAGCTGCCGCCGGAGCTTCGCATAATCCCTGACCTCCGGTCCTTCCGACGCACCCTAAAAAGTTGGCTTTTCCAGCAAGCTGGCCTGGCCTGTTAATTTTAACTTATTTTAAATGTATTGTTTTTTAAAAAATTCGTTTTGTTTTTTTGGATATGGATTTAATCTTTTTTAACTTTTGGGATGTGTGTTTTTTAATGTTGTACGCCGCCCTGAGTCCTTTTGGAGAAGGGCGGCATATAAATCCAAATAAACCAAACCAAACCAAACCATTATTTTAATTATTATTTTTATATTTTATTATTTTTTTAAAAAAAATTGTCAGATGATGGGTATGTGTTTATCCCCAACAATTACTGATGATTGATCCCCTAAATCTGCTGAAAGTTAGTTCCAAGCTTTCACTACTCTTTCTATGAAGTAATGCTTTCTAATATTACTTTTGAACATCTCACCTGACAGTTTTAGGTTATGCCCCCGTATTTTGCTTAAATGTGCATATTTATAGAAAATACTGCCTTCTAGAACCTTATTCACAATGTATTTAAAGGTTTCAATCACGTTCCCCCCTCCCCTTATTAGGCTATTACATGTTTTTTGGGTTGGAATGGTAAGAATGAAATAATAATTTGATTGTGGTTTGATGTGAATACTTATACATTGGATTTCTATTCCTCTCTGTTTTCCAACTAAGCCATGGCTCATTTTAAGTATGGTTTGCTGACAAAGCCAAAATTGTCTGAGTTCAAAGACTGCACTCATTCATAATCTGTGTTTTGCTAAGAACAAATGAGTGGATCCACAAAATAGGATTAACTGAAATGAAACAACTGCTGATGTTTTGTATTTAATTAAGTTGGGTAGGTTAAAAAAGTCCTCTTTTCTCCCCATGGTAAATATATTGGGAAGACCACCAACTTTTATTATTTGGCTTAGACTCAACAGGTGCTCCATGATTCACATCACCTTCATCAACAGAAGTTAGATATTTCTGTTTATATCAATCCTTGGATTCTGACTAAGCAATATATTGAGAGAGAGAGAGGGAGGGAGGGAGAGAGGGAGGGTATTCATGGAATAATTGAACACTCATTTCTCAAAAACATGGAACTTCAACTTTAGATGTGGGCTTTACATGACTAAACTTGTTGAACTCCTATATACTATCATTTAGAAACTGCTGCCAACACGAAATATGTAAAGACTGGATATGTTGTAAATCCGTGTCTTAAGATCACAGCTTTAATTTTATTAATGAAGCTAAAAAAGAAACAAATAAGGAAATGGCCTTTCTCATTAAAAAATGTGTTGCAGCTGTTTCAGTGCAGGCGTTTTTGTTTGTGAGTGCATATGCACTGGCTAATGCTTGTTGGCTGCAAAGAAAGACAAGCCTTTAAAAAATGAATGTTGAAGCTTGAACTTATCAGTCAGATGCTTGAACCATGGACTAAGAAGACATAAGACTTTATTCCAATGGAAATATGTTTTTTCCCCACTGGGATCTTTTATTTTTAAGATAAATTCTATGTCCTTGTGTTACCTTAGTTAAATATAGATAAACAATCAATCTCCCTCCCTCCCCCCTCTCCCCCCCTCTCTCTGTGTTATTCTCTAAATAATACATTATTCAGAGCTAGTAATATCTTTTCCTGTGTATACTGCACTTGGACACAAGCCCATGGACACAATTTGTTATCTCCTTTTTTCCCCCTAAAATCTAAATTCTACATTTTTCTATGCCTTGTTTATCCATTTTAGGATATGTTGTTCATTAAAATATTATTTACATTTAGTGTAGGATAGATATAAAAATATGAACTAAATATATGTATCCCCAATAAGGTACAAATGATATTTCCTATGGAAGGAATTATGTCATATACATTTAATCATGTATGTATTAGCCTGGTTGCTTAGGACATTCCAACAATTCAGATCCCAGTGATCATATCTGACATTTAATAAAAACAGCAATGAGATTTTTTAAATTGTTATTCTGCTTGTAACCTTACCAGGAATGAGAGAACCCTGCAACATTAATCCAGCCCTTCATCATTACACGCTTGGCCTATTGCAATGAGTTCTACATGGGAGTGCCTTGGGAGACTATGGCTTGGTCCAAAATGCAGCAGTCTGTATGTTGGCGGATACTCGCAACATAATACATCTGAGCTACATGTCCTGTGCTGGCTCCTGATTGGTTTCCAAGGTCAGCTCAACATTCTGCTTTTGCTCTCTTTGGCTTAGAACAGATGCACTTGCAGGAACAGCTTTGCTACCCAATTTTGACTCAGCCAATTTGAATTTCCTGGAAGAACCTGGTCACAACCTTTCACTTTCATGAGATAACTGGCCTGGAGGCTCCTATGTGTGTGTGTTTTTGTGGGTGTACATTTACTCCTCCATTCAATTTGCTCCCATTCAATTGAGGTTCTTAATTATATTACAATTGATTTGTTTCAGCTACATATGGGGAAGATAAGCTGATGCAATTAGACTGATTATTGTCTGATTATTAGCATTTGAGTATTGGTTTTATATTATTTTTTACCAATAATTTCAAATGTGTACAGTGGTACAGAGGAATTATGGAGAGTCTTTTTGACTGCAGTGATACAGATGCAATTACTTAATTTTCAAGTAAGTCCTATATTACTTAGTGGAATTACTCAATTATGTATCAACTAGTAAGGACTGGCATCATCACAGCTAATATTTTTTCTGGCTATTTCATAGAACAGCAGCAGGTCAATATCACTTTAGATGAAAATCAATGAAGTATTGTAGCTAGAACAGTAGGTTCATTAGGCAAAACTTTGTATCATTATAGAAGTTTTGTATATTTTAATTTTGACTCCCTCTTTTCCTATATTCTATTAAAACATAGTGAAGATGTAAAAACCCTCTTTTTGAAGACTGTTAGGTCATATAAAAAGATAATCATGGAATCTTTTTTCTTCTTCTCAGTTACAGCCTTTATGGACATCATTAAGGAAAAGGAAAAACATGCATGTGAGTCAGTTTTTGGCAGACTATAAAAATGTTTTGGTTCTGTTTTAATGGTTTTTAATATGAGATTGATTTCTCTGCGTACTTTAATTATTGTGCTGCTGCTAATTTGCATTGTTTTTCAGAGCAATCCTATGACTGTCTATTCAGACATAAATCATACTTTATTCTGAAGCTTGATCCAAGTGACACGGTGCAAAATTTCAGCTATCATAAATTGTTTTTTCTTTTTTGGTACACCAACATAGGAGCTCTGCTTAGTATAAAAAGAGAGTTCAAATATTTCAGTGCATTTCGTCATGCATTCTTCTCTCCATTGCTTTTCTCTAGCTGATAGAAATTTGTGGGAGTGGGTGATATATTAATATATTATCACATTCATCATTTCCTAAAATGATGCAAGATATCAGCAAGTAGCACATTCTGCATATGGCTTTCTTTCGGTCAATAGTCAAAACAGTGAAATGCTTTTTCAGTGGCTGCAAAAGTAAATCTCTAAAGTCACTCTTCATCAATTGGTTTGGAGATTTTGTTAAAGCTATTTCTATGAGACTAAGTCATGTAATATTTAGTACATATTAAAAGAATAATTTCCTTCCCTCCTCCCCCCACTGTCAGCAACCCTCAGCCTGACACCACAAACTTAGACATACTAGCTAATACCATATTGTTTCAATTACACAGACTAAAGGATATTGCAAGTATTGCAATAATAAGTAAATGTTAAATAACTGTATGCAGAAAAGCATGTTACATGCAGGAATAAGGGCTCAAAAATGGAAGATGGTGGGTAGAAAGAAGGAAAAGGATTCTTTCAAGATAAGAAATTCATATGGGAATAGTTTAGATTCAGGCAATTAATGCATGAATCATCTTCTGTTCAGATTTTTCTTCAGGTTAACCAAGAAAAAAATGCATATTTTCCTAGAATCTAACAAAGTGTTTTCTTGAGGATATTTCTCTGTTCTTCTGTTACTGCCTTGAGTTTAGGACCACCCTCATATTTTTCACAAAGAGTTAGGAACTCCATGTACAAGCTTTAAAAGGCAGATAATGGATGATTTTCAGTTCCATCAGGAGTTCAAACTCTTAGGTTAAACTGCTGTTTTATGAGGATCTCTTTATCTCAAAATATGCTGGCATTACTTATGGAACTAACTTTAAAATGAAAATAATGAAACAGATTGATATTGCCTCTTCAAAATCTGGCCAAAGACCTCTTTAAGTCCATCATGATCCATCCTTATTCCCTTTACTTGCGGGATCGTATTCTGCCCCATACATCCCTGCGACCAATCCGCTCGCACAGAGAGGGTCTCCTCCAGGTGCCGTCCACCAGACAGTGCCGAGGGGCGGCGCCTAGGAGTAGAGCCTTCTCTGTGGCGGGCCCAGCCCTGTGGAATGACCTCCCCCCGGATATTAGGACTACCTCTGACCTCCGCTCCTTCCGTGTAAAGCTCAAGACCCACCTATTCCAAGTAGCTGGCCTGGCTCAACCATGATCTAACTATATCGCTCCTGACGGGTTTTTATTTATGTAATTTAATTGTATTTATTTATTTAGGGGTTTTTAAACATTGTGATTTTAATTGTTTTTATTCAACAGCCCACCTCCTCCTTGTACACGTCTTATTATATGTCTTTGTTATATGTATGTCCTGTCTAGATATGTACTTTATATGTTTTATTGTACGCCGCCCCGAGTCCTTCGGGAGAGGGTGCGGCTAAGAAATAAATATTTTTTATTATTATTATTATTATTATTATTATTATTATTATTATTATTATTATTATTATTATTATTAATCTATTGGAAGCATATGCTTGATTTGCAATCTTGAACCTAAGGATGGATAGAGAGTGATGGTCATGAAATAACCTTTTCTTGTGACCACAATTTCCACTCCAGGATAGATAATACAATACAATAGCAGAGTTGGAAGGGACCTTGGAGGTCTTCTAGTCCAACCCCCTGCCTAGGCAGGAAATCCTATACCATTTCAGACAAATGGCTATCCAACATCTTCTTAAAGACTTCCAGTGTTGGGGCATTCACAACTTCTGGAGGCAAGCTGTTCCAACTGATTAATTGTTCTAACTGTTAGGAAATTTCTCCTCAGTTCTAAGTTGCTTCTCTCCTTGATTAGTTTCCACCCATTGCTTCTTGTTCTACCCTTAGGTGCCTTGGAGAATAGTTTGACTCCCTCTTCTTTGTGGCAACCCCTGAGATATTGGAACACTGCTATCATGTCTCCCCTAGTCCTTCTTTCTATTAAACTAGACATACCCAGTTCCTGCAACCGTTCTTCATATGTTTTAGCCTCCAGTCCCCTAATCATCTTTGTTGCTCTTCTCTGCACTCTTTCTAGAGTCTCCACATCTTTTCTACATTGTGGCAACCAAAACTGAATGCAGATGGAGTGTGAAGGCCTTTGTGTTAAATTGGGAAAGAGAGAGAAATTATGGATCCTTATGTAGTAGCACTGAGTGCAACATGATTCTTTTCTGAGCTGAAATTAAGTAGTGGAGTTTCCCAGGTGCCTTGTTCTGCATAACTTCAAACTCTATTTCTTGGGGTCATGTTTAGCAAGGGTTTCCATGACAACCATTAATTTGTCCCAAGTAATGTTTTGTCTAATGCACATAGGTATATAGCTTATAGAATTTTTTTGTGAGTGGATGTTTTGTGAAAGTGGGTAATATATAAAATAGGTGTGGAAATAATTTAGGCCGCTGGATCATTTCTGGTCAGATGCAACGATTGGCTACCAATGACCAGGCATCATCCAGATGGTTTCTAAAAGGCATTTGAGCAACTTCTCAACCATCTATTGGGCAATTCAATTAAAAATCTGGTCAATGCCTGGAAAAGGAAAACAGTTAAGTCTCTTGATGTGACTGTTGAGCAACCTGTTCCATTTAGCCATTCCCAGGGAGGCCTTAGGGTTAACACTGGTTTATTGAGGACCTCCAAGAGATGAATGATGGAAGAGATGTCTGGAATACTGTTAGATGAAGATGAGAAGTTATTCTGAGTTATAGTATGGATAACTTAATATCTGAATCTACACTCTGACTATAAGAAAGATGTAGCACGCTCACTTTTCTGTTCTTTGTGTACTGGCCTTGTTAGACATTCCTTGTTGTTCAGTCCTTGCTACATGTTACTCTGTGTGCAGCTTGACATGCAGCTAAACCCACCTATCCTCCAATAAAACAGACTGTGTATGTAGATCTGGATGCTTTATTAAAGGAACAGGATGGGTGAAATGGGAAAAATAGAAATACATACAATAAGAACCCAAATACAAAATAAACAGTGGTGAGATGCTGGTGAACATAACAATTAACAAATGCAGATAAATCTAAATCTTACCAGTGATGCTGTGTATATGGGATGTGGATTTTTGTCCCCAGATATTCACCTATCACCAACATCTTTTAATGGAGCTTCAAACTAAGACAAAAGAGTCAGAGTTCACAGGTAATGTTTTTTAGTTGCTGGTCTTGTTTTGTAGACTAGCATTGTTCTAACCCCCCCCCCTTCAAATCTTCACTTGTTTCATTGTATGTGTTGGTATGTGTATTCCAGGGAGGGATAAATGAAGAATACCTGCAACTTTCCAGCTAAAGCAACCAGGAACATATATTTGGCAGCAGTGATTATAGGAAGAAGCTAGGAGTAATCACTTTGGTTACAGTTGCAATGGCATCATTTCATACTGCATGAGAGATGGAAACAGTAAACTTGTTGAATTTTGTCAGGAAAAATCACATGGATTGGCAATATAATAATATTGATGGCATAGTGCCAGACGATGGACCCTTCACATTGGATTGAACTCAACATGCTACTTAGGAAGAGATGAGGATCTTTGGGAGTACTAATGATGTTTGTGATATGATTTGATTAAAGCTTTCAGGTTGTTGCTATAGAGGAAAAGAAAACCTAAAGCTGTAAAGAATCACAGTGAGAACATGGAGTGTAAGAAGCATCAAGATAGGAAAGCTCAACACAGTTTCAGTTTTACCTTGTAGTTAAAATGAATCAATTACACGGTAACAGAATGGAACGGAATGGAATAGAACAGAACAGAATAGAATAGAATAACAGAGGTCGAAGGGACCTTGGAGGTCTTCTAGTCCAACTCCCTGCCTAGGCAGGAAATCCTATTCCATTTCAGATAATGGTTGTCCATATCTTCTTTAAAACTTCCAGTGTTGGAGAATTCACAATTTCTGGAGGTAAGTTGTTCCACTGACTTACTGTTCTAACTGTCAGGAAATTTCTTCTTAGTTCTAGGTTGCTTCTCTCTTTGATTTGTTTTCATCCATTCTTCCTTCTTGTCCTGCCTTCAGGTGCTTTTGAGAATAGGTTGATTCCCTCTTCTTTGTGGCAATCCCTGAGATATTGGAACACTGCTATCATGTAACCCCTAGTCTTTCTTTTCATTAAACTAAACATACCAGTTCGTGCAACCGTTCTTCATATGTTTTAGCCTCCAGTCCCCTAATCATCTTTGTTGCTCTTCACTGCACTCTTTCTAGAGTCTCAGCCTCTTTTTTTACATTGTGGTGACCAAAACTGGATGCAGTATTCCAAGACATTATAAAGTGGTATTAACACTTCATGTGATCTTCATTCTATCCCTCTGTTAATGCAGCCTAGAACTGTGTTGGCTTTTTTGGCTGCTGTAGCACATTGCTGGCTCATATTTAATTGATTGTCCACTAGGACTCCAAGATCTCTCTCACAGTTACTACTATTGAGTGAGGTACCACCTATACTGTACCTGTGCATTTGGTTTTTCTTGCCTAAATATAGAATCTTACTTTCTCACCATTGAATTTCATTTTGTTAGATAGTGCCCAATGTTCAAGTCTGTCAAGATCCTTCTGAATCTTAAGCCTATCTTCTGGAGTGTTGGCTATTCCTGAGAGCTTGGTGTCATCTGAAAATTTAATGAGTTCCCCATCTATTACCTCATCCAAATCATTGATGAAGATGTTGAAGAGTACTGGGCCTAAAACAGAGCCTTGGGGTACCCCACTGCATACTTCCCTCCATATAGATGCAGTTCCATTGAGGACTACTCATTGAGGGTAATTGGTCAGCCAGTTACAAATACATCTGGTGGTGATGTTGTCTAACCCACATTTTTCTATTTTATCAAGTAGTAGATTGTGGTCTACTTTGTAAAATGCCTTGCTGAAATCCAAGTAAATAATATCCACAGCATTTCTCTGGTCTACTCATTTTGTCACCTTGTCAAAGAATGCAATAAAATTTGTCTGGCATGATCTGTTTTTGACAAACCCATGTTGGCTTTTGGTTATGATTTTGTTTGTCTCTAGCTGTTCATTGATTCCTTGCTTGATAATCTGTTAGATATCTCTGAATTGAAATGGACTAACATTGAACACTTTTGATCAGAATATTGCATTTTTTTAAAAAAATTAAAGACAGAAAAATCCAAAGAAGGAACGATGCTTTCATGGTCAGGAAGGATAAGTAAAGGCAGTACATACATACAATATAATACAATACAATATAACCAGTGAGCAAATTATACTTCACAAACCTTTAATTTGATGATTACCCAAGTTTATGCTCCAAACAACCACGTAGAAGTGGAAGTTGATGAACCTTGTAGTCAATTCCATCTGAAATTGATAGACTATGCAAGTAAGATGTGTTGCTTGTGGTTGGAGACTTGGAATGTCAATGTTGGAAATAGTAAGATATAAATACAAGATGGACTGTATGACCTAGGAAACAGAAATTAAGCAAGAGAATGACAGCAATTCTTTCTTGCAGTGATTTCTTCATTGCTAACATAGTCTTCAATCAGCCAAAATGACACATATAAATAAATCACTATATGTAATCTATTGTACATATTGAGTATATTCAGACTGAGCATAATACTGGTGCAAGACAATAGAAGAGCCCAGTGGTAGCAGCAAAGGTGTGGCCATGTGCTGACTACAGAACAGACCTGGATAAACAGCCTATGTGGAACTTCCAAGTCATGCTAAGGTAGAAAAAAAATCCAATACATTTCCATGACACAAAGTAGCATATGCCCATCATTTTTCAGGGAGAACATCATAAATTGCTTGGAATCTCTTTGACAGAGAACCAGAGGAACTATAGAATGCAATCAGACAAGTTGTTAAGGATGAATGTAAGAAGAAATGAGCAAACTGGATGATAGCAATTTTCTCAGGTATACATATACAATAAAAAAACAAACAAATCAACTGATTGACAGATCTTCAAAACAGAATACTTGAAGCATCCAGAATGCCTATATAGTGATTGCATGCTCATTTCCTTTTGTACTAGAGTTTTACTAATGAAGGTTTAATCTTGCAAAAGGGTAATATCATTGTTGATTCATTGTTGATACATTGAAAAACCTCTGCATTCATAGCCATGTTCCAAATTAATCCGTAGCTTTCAGACAAATGTGTCCTTACAATGAAGTATGTGTGTCTAGGTGTGTAGAATGAGGCATTTTGAAAGCAATTCTATGTTTTAAAATAGTTGGGGAATTGTCATTCCAAACTGACAAATAAATTTTCATCCAGAGCAATAACAAGCAAATCAGTACTAAAATGAAGAAAAATGGTAAACCTTAGTTGATGCCACCAAGAGCAATAAACAGCTAGGGAACACTGAAAAATATTTCAACAATTATGTTTTGCAAAAAATATTCCAAACATGTCATACTAACTGTGATAGAAATCTCATTCCACTGGAGTGCAACAATTAACATGTTAGATGAAATCTGGGGAGACCTAATTTCTGATCTAACCTTAATTATGAAAGTTTTGCTAGATATTTGGGGGGGGGGGTTCCTTGCAAATAATTGGTTTACCTGGTTTTCACTTTTTCTCAATCTAGTTAAAAATGCACTGGTGAGATAAAAATCTAATGGATAAATCAGTATAGGCACAAATATTATGCAGAAATTATTTAAGAAAAAGTTACTTTTCTCAACTGGCAAGGCGTCGTTTAGCCACACACATTTTATCAATCACATGATAGTCAGTGTAAGCCACATGAAAGCCACATATGGAAGTGGTCATCATTTCTAAACACATGCATGGCAATACTAATAGAATCACATAAGATGCAAGCAGAGCCAGATCTTTCAACTCTACTGAATCACAAGGCCTGATCTAATTAGGTTTAAGATTCACTTTATTTAAATTGACTGTCTTACATCCAAATATGTGCCCAAATAGTGTTCCAAATATAAGGAAAATAATCAATATGCTGATTATTAGAATATGAATTATGCAACTTTGGGATTTAACCATGTGCCATGTTATCACTGTCTTGATGGGATTGTTGCTGCAGATTCTAATAATGCTCAAATTTCTTCTTACTCCAGCCTTTGCGATAGGCTATAAATATCAGCAAACAAATCAAAATAAACAAAAGGTAAGGGGATTCCTATTACTCTCTCCATACTATTGATAGCAAATCTCTGACTAAAAGATGTCAATGACCTGCCATTTGGAAATCATTGCAACAGAGTTAATTGTACGTATAGGTAAGAATATATGGATGCATTCTTGAGCTCTGTACGATAGTTTTTTAAGTGCAGCACGACAGAGTTTTATTTGTAATTCTTAACATATACAAACATGTACTAACATCCACGGTGTGTACAGCAGTAGAATTTTGCCATTGTCTTTGTAAAGTTGTCTATTATGGCCTAAACAAATAGAACTTTTAAAACATTTATCTTTATCCACTCTTCACTGAACAGTTGGTTCCTTTCTCCTTGCCATGTTTTCAGTTTTAATCAAGGACAGATTCTTGTGAAAATAGGGGGTTTGTTGTTTTATTAATTTCCAAGAACTGGCTTGATTTGGCTGCCCCCTGAGGACTGCCAGAGAGCAATTTAAATACAGAGGTGGGTGGCCTTTTTTTCTTTTTTTGCTATTGGGTTTAACAATTTTAGTGCATATAAAGTAAAGCATTGTTCATTTTCTAATATAGAATAGATTATCCAGTTAAATTAGGGGCTTTGCTCCTAAAGGTTCATTATTCCAGTAGTACAAATGTATGGGCTAATATACAAGCGATATCATAAACACACCTACAGCAGTCTCCAAATGTTGTTGCAGCACACATTTTTCAATAATATGCACTGGGTTTTGGAATGATCACGCCATTTATATGCGAGAGGCAAAAGTGACAATTAACTAATAATACAATTTTCTCAAGTTCCCATGATTATAAGAAAGCTGAGCCATTCTTCTCTAAATCATACATACAACAGACCATTAAAACATCGGAAGGCATCTCTATTCCTGAAACCAAGGGAATGATCATCATTTTCAGCCATATATCAATAAGAGTAACCGGTACGTCCCAGTTACCCTGGAGCAAAGGTAAGACAGATGCCTGAAATTCCTCTCAGTGAATGTTATGGCATTATTACATTAGCCAGGAGACTGCAATGCTATTACAGAGTAGTAGTTTGGCTGCCTATTTAGCAGCTCTGTCAGGTACATGCTTGCACACTTCCCACAGTGCGCCACAGGAAGGCTGGCTGGCTTCACACCAGAAATAAAGCAACTCTTCTTGCAGTATCATCCAAGGCCCCGCTTCCTTTCCAAGAGCTGCCTCACAAATGGGCATTGCAATCAGAGCTGGCAGGAAAATTGACTGCCTGCACAGAGCACCAACTTGCCTCCCCACTGAAGTAGTACCTATTTGTCTACTCTCAAGAGCATGCTTTCAAATCGCTAGATGGGCAGAAGCTGAGATGAGTGATGGGAACTCACCACCTCACCATGCAGTGCTAGAACCTGAACTGCTGGAGGAGAGACCATCTCCAGCATCATTAAGCCATTGAGCCACCATTCTTCTAACCCTCTCTGCTAAATTGATTATACCTATGAGTGGTTCAGAGGAGGGTTTCTACCAGTTTGCACCAGTTTGGTGCATTTTTATTAGTTTTTAATGGTATTTGTGCATGCGCAGAACAATTTACAGTGAACTGAGCATGGCGAGCAACGTGTGGCTAGCGCGTGCGCAAGCCAAGCGAAGCGGTACCAATGCCGGTAGGAACTCACTCCTGGAGTGGTTGAAACAAATATGTTCTCTACTTCCCGCCCACCCTTGCTCCCTCCCTCCCTTCTTCCTTCCTTCCTCCCCTCCTTCCTTCCTTCCTCCCTCCCTTCCTTCCCCTCTATTCTTTCATTTATTTTCTTTTCCTTTTTGGTATATTTTGATTAGTAACATTAGAAACCCTCCATCTGGCATCATTCCAGATCTCTTAGGATCATTTCTGAAAGCACAGCTAACAGTGAAGTTAAACTTAATGTTTTCAAATTTCTGTTATTATCAATGTATGGATTCTCAAAAATCAATATTGTTCAATAAAAGTATCTTTTTTTTTTTTGCTTTTCTTTGCTTTTGCTTTCAAGAGTAACTGTGAAATAGTATAAATATCAAGAGCACATGTTTGGCCCAGAAGCACTGAATTGGTTGGTTCTATTTTTCTCATCTAAAAAGTTTCAGTTCCATGTCCTTTTTTATTTCTTTTGCTTAATTCAAAAGAAAGACCAGAATGGAAAGCACCTCATGATTTTATGAAGTAGGCAGCATCTCCAGGCGTTCCTAGTTTTTTCATGTGCGTCTTTGTGTTAATTTTTAAAATTGCATTTGTTTTTATTGAGCATAAAAAAGCAATGAGAAAGAAAAAAGATAAACAACTCTCACAATTATAAAATAAATGAATAAAAACAAAACAGAAAAACAAGTTTAGTATCTCTGTGTTTTAATCAGGATGCCCAGATTGAGCACCACTATGTCTGCAGACCCTCTTTTCTGTTTACAGCTTCCCATCCTACCTGACATTTCATTAGAAAACATTCTTTTACTTTGAAAAAAAAATGAAAAGCAGAAACAGGATAAAACAAAACATTAGCCTTAAAAAAACATTTCTGGGCCCAAATGAACCCTCTAAACTTTTTAGAAAAGAAATATAATGGCCAGTTGTACCCTAATTTGGAAGTAATTCTGAGTACATGCTCAGAAATTTAATAAGGATAAGAATGGGGAGCAGATACAGAAGTAGAAGGGGGTGGGACAGAGTTGACTATATCCCAATATTAAGGGGGAAACAGCCAGGCCGTGTGTTCACAACATGTGCTAGAGAGTCCAAAAGTTATGGCCTCCCATTGGGTTTGGCTCAGAATTAACCATTTTCACCTTGGTTTACTTAACTAAGTAACCTTAATCCTTCATCCATTCTCCCTTGAGACTGCTACCCTGTTTCCCCAGATAATAAGCCCAATTGGGCTTTTGAGCACATGAACTAAAATAAACCGTCCCCCCAAAATAAGCCCTCCCTGAAAATATTACAACACAGCAGCAGCCATGAGGTGACCACACTCGCCGCCTCCTGCACCTCAAAAATAAGGCCAAGAGCTTATTTTGGGAGTCAAAAGATACAGGGAACAGCAACAGCTTGCCAAGAACAAAAGGCTGACAAAGGACAGGTAAGATTGAGAGGGTGATTGGATCTGAACCCAACCTCAGTTTGGTTTGGAAATGCACTTTGAACAAGCCAGTTTAGGTTTCAAAGTTTATTTGTTTTATTGTTTGTTTTTGGTGAGGGTGGTAGGAGGACATGGAAAAGACTTTGTTAGAGATGCCAGGGAATCAGAACTTTGGTTCACCTAGCCTGATAATGAGGTATTTGGAGCATCTCTCTGGGCTGGCTTCCCCAACCACCCTCCTTTCCTTGATGCATTCAGATACAACCAGGACGGCTGAGAAATCTGGAAGGAAAGTGTCAGGTTGCGATAGGCAGAAGGCTTTTCAAGTTTTCTGGGAGATGCCAAATAGATGCCCTATCACTGAAGTCTAGCCTCTGCTTCAGGGGTGGGTTCTGGCTTCTTCTACTTCCTGTTCACTCAGGGACATGCTTCGGGCGCAAGTGTGCTTGCGCAGTAGGTTAAAAAATGCTTCTGCACATGCGCAGAAGGATCTTGACAAACTTGAACATTGGCCACTATCTAATAAAATGAAATTCAATGGTGAAAAGAGTAAGGTTCTATATTTAGGCAACAAAAACGGAATGCACAGGTACAGTATAGGTGGTACCTTGCTCAGTAGTAGTAACTGTGAAAGGGATCTTGGAGTCCTTGTGAACAACCATTTAAATATGAGCCAGCAGTGTGCTACAGCTTCCCAAAAAGCCAACACAGTTCTAGGCTGCATCAACAGAGGGATAGAATCAAGAACACATGAAGTGTTAATACCACTTTATAATGCCTTGGTAAGGCCACTCTTGGAATACTGCATTCAGTTCTGGTCGCCACGATGTAAAAAGATGTGGAGACTCTAGAAAGAGTGCAGAGAAGAGCAACAAAGATGATTAGGGGACTGGATACTAAAACATATGAAGAACGATTGCAGGAACTGGGTATGTTTAGCTTAAGAGAAAGAAGGACTAGGGGAGACATGATAACAGTGTTCCAATATCTCAGGGGTTGCCACAAAGAAGAGGGAGTCAAACTATTCTCCAAGGCACCTGAGGGTAGAACAAGAAGCAATGGGTGGAAACTAATCAAGGAGAGAAGCAACTTAGAACTGAGGAGAAACTTCCTGACAGTTAGAACAATTAATCAGTGGAACAACTTTCCTCCAGAAGTTGTGAATGCCCCAACACTGGAAGTCTTTAAGAAGATGTTGGATAACCATTTGTCTGGAACAGTATAGGGTTTCCTGCCTAGGCAGGGGGTTGGACTAGAAGACCTCCAAGATCCCTTCCAACTCTACTATTGTATTACATTGCATTGCATTGCATTGCATTGCATTGCATTGCATTGCACTGCACTGCATTGTATTGTATTGCGCAGAAATAAAAAACAAGATGGTGGTGCCTACAGCATCTCCAATAGAACCAGTTAGGGGGAGTGACCGGGCGAGTTACTACCTACTTGGCCGAACCGGTCCGAACCGGTAGGAACCCCCCTCTGCTCTGCTTAGCTTTATTATGCAACAAAGTACTTAGTAAATGCTTGCCTCAAATGCTTATCTGCACATTTTGCAACAGTTGAAGTGCGGGTTTGAAATGTGATGGAGGACCCAGTATTAGCTTGGATGGCTGAACACTATGCATATGTTTAAGACAGTGGTTAAACATCAGGGTCAGCATGGATGATTTTGGCAGAACAAGGAAAAAGTAACAGCATTTTTTAAAAAGAAAACATAAACATTTGCCTATGTGGTAATAAATGTTATATTTATGGCTGGGATTTCCTGATTGAGATTCTATTTGACATTCACTTGATGTGAAGCTGGAAACAGGGCAGCTAAGGCAGGAGATATCTTTCTAACAGGAAGGACCACCTTAACTGAGTGGAAATGAAAACTTGCAAACAAGGTCAGATGGCTCCAATGAATCAAAGCAAACAATAAAAATAAAATGAAAAGTTGGGCACATGGCCAGTCTAAATAACAAAGGATAGGAGTTTAAAGAATCTGATCTGGATCTCATGGCTAAACACCTTGACAGAAATGTTTCAGAAAAATGAACAATTTTTTTTTGTTTCTGTTCTCTTACTATTGAACTTTTTCTTTCCATTATGCTTTATAATGGAAGTGTATTTGTGTGTGTGTGTGTGCGCGTGCACACGCGCATGCACGCACATGTACTAATTGGAACTGATATAGGCAATTTCGCACATTTTTTTTAAAAAGGGACAAAAAATGTTCCAATAAACAGTGAAATACAGAAACTGCTTAATCAATTAATTTTCTCTTCCTTAAATCCAACTAAAATCTATCACACCTAAATCCCACTAGAACAGAGGTGTCCAACCTTGGCAACTTTAAGACTTGTGGACTTCATCTTCCAGAATTCCTCAGCCAGGTTGGCTGGAGATTCCTGGTAGTTGAAGTTCACAAGTCTTTAAAGTTGCCAAGATTGGACACCCCCACATTAGAAGAAATGAATTTTGGTTATACTAATAACTTGTAATATTCAATTTGATTTAAAAGGAACAATTAGAACCCTGGTGGCTCAGTGGTTAGAATGCAATATTGCAGGCTAATTCTGCCCACAGCCTGGAGTTTGATCCTCATCGGTTCAAGATTGACTCATCCTTCCAAGGTCATTAAAATGAGGAGCCAGATTCTTGGGGGCAATATATTTGTAAATCACTCAGAGAATGCTGTAAGACACTATGGAGCAGTGTATAAGTCTAGGTTTTATTGCTATGATTGACAAGTCTCTACAAATAATATGTGAGTGATATGTAAGCAAACTCTCTGGGATAGTATTAGATAATTATGTAGTAACTAAGCATACTCTTTTTGTAGGAGAAATGTGATTAGCTTTTAGAATCAAATGGAATCTACACTACTAACATGTTTATTCCTGCTCATTAAATGATCAATTTGCTTTTCTTGTAAACACTAACATTCTGTTAATGTTAATTATTAACACTAATTCTTATTGTGAATGCTAACATTTTTCTGCCTTTACAGAAGGCACTATCTGTAGGAGCATAAGTAAAAAATTCTGGATGACTTTCGCTCCTTCAGGTATGTAAATGAATGTGCACAGTTTCCTGGAAAGATGGTTGTCCCCAATAATTTATGCTGGGAAGTGAACAGATTTTTTTCCTCATTATTTTATATTAATTAGGCAGGATTGGGTTGCTTGAGCCTGAGGAAGAGGGAGCAAAAGATGATCAGAAAGCATTTGCAAACATGTCTTCTGAAGGATATGCTTAGTGAGCTTCTGGAATCATTGGAAAGAAATACTTTACAGTATCCCAAACAAATATTGCCTTAATCCAGTTCTGAGAATTGCCTTTCCGGGTGTGCTCTGCTTTCAGAGGCTGGCAGATAGAACTGGCACTCTGACAGAAGCCTTGGCATAATTTGTTGGAAGGAAGAAAGGCCCAAGGGGAGAGATTGGGAGTATATCTTGATATTCACTGTTTTCATAGAAGCCGGGCACATACAAAAGTTACTCCAGTCTTTAATGCTCTTTGAGAAAGGACTATCTGTAGCAATGGTATGAAAGAAAGAAAAAAGAGTTGGAGGTTCAAATCCAAGTTGTGCTTGTTTTGTTATGCTGGTTTATTTTTATTTGTATTTCTAACTTTCTAGTATATGCTGTTTCAGTGAAGAAAAAAACCCAAACAAAAAAAACCCGTATAAATAAATAATTACATAATGAAACACAACATGCTGTTCTCTGAAACAAAACTGTTCAAAATGCATTTGATTTATCTGGTTCAAGGATTTTTACTGTATTTCTCCTGGTAATATTACCATGAGAGTTGAAATTCTTAACATACCTACCTTGCTGAAAGAAGACTAAGATGTAATGATCTATTCAAACTCACTCTGAAAGTTTTTAAAAACTTGAAATTACCAGCTAGTGGCACGCTACTGATTTCTCTTTCTTATAGCCAATGTGATTGTTCCCTTTCCTGCTCTTTAAGTTTATTTAGGGGGAAATGGATAATGATTTTATACATTGGCCACCTGTTTTCTCTAAAAGGTGTTTAGGAGGTTGCAGCACAATTGCTCACCAAAATGGTCCTAACTATCTGTCTGGTGTCTATTAATCCAAAAGAGCCTCTAAAATGGATAGAGACTAGTAACAAAACATTGAAAGTCCCTTTCAATCTCCTTTCACTGTGTCAACAAATGCTATGTGAGATATAATGATAGGTATCATCCTAAAAGAGAGAGTTTGGAAAACTATCTTCTGAACTTTCCATTAATTCCAGTACAATCAGTTCCCTGTTTTTCCTAACAGTTCACTGAAATAGTAAATCTGCTAAATCAGAGGAGTGAGTTTCATTTTCAGCAGTCTGTAGACTGGGGCCCTTTTAAACCCATTTTATCATTTTAGATTTTATGAGTAGCTCACAATACTTATGTTTTGCAACAGGGCCCTTCTGAGCCTTTTTTTTTTTTGCAACCACCACCACAGAGCAATTGTTGAGGAAAGAGCCTGCATTTAGCTGCAATTCTGAATGGTGGAAGCAATTTATAAATAAATTTCAGTATGTGAGTCTCAAGAATCAATTTGTTTGAATAAACAGTATATTGATCTGATCAAGTGAATTAGCACTTCTTTACAAAAAGCAAATGGAAGGTTTGTTTTCCGTATAGTTTTCAAATTATGAATATTTCCTATATGGATTTATTTTTCTATTCTGATGGAATCTTTAATTTCCCTAATTTTGGTCATATTCACATGAGCACTGAAATGAAAAGTCCAGTTAATGAGCAAGCTGGCATTCTTCCCGTCACCACCACCCGCAACCTAACTTTGTGGCTTTCTAGATCTCATATAACAACTACACCAGAAATAAAGCAGAAGAGAGGATTTCTTATCTATAACAAATCCTGCATGAAATTTGTAAAGCTTTATGATATAGTTCTAAGTTTGTTGATTGAGAAGTAAGCCTCACAGAGTTCAGCTAGCTGAATTTGCTCCTTAGTGGTAAAAATGGGGAACTTGTAAGTGTCTATATGTTACTAAACTAAAGTTCTTACTATTCCATGTTCTGGAAGCTGCTTCTGATAGCTGTATTCAGGAACTTCAGGAGAGTTAGAACTTTCTTCCTTGCTGCTTAATGGTTAAGATCGTTGTAATTCTAAAAGACAGAGTGTCATTTTAGCAGGTTAATAAGACATATGCGGATGATGAAATTAATTATGAGAAATGGCACATAATATTGTGTTGGATTGGGAAATTACTGCACACTGTTCACATCAGGAGAGTAAACCTAGCCTGCATTTCCTCTGGACTGACCTTACTAGAAGTAGCTTGCAAAACCATTTTCCAGAATTCACTGGGTGGCAAAAGGCAGTTGCTCTTTCCCATTGGAAAAGAAAGAGCAATAGCAACATGCACAGCCACAGTTCCATCTGCATGTGAGGGCATGGAGTTGGTTTTCTGGAAGGGATTAGGATGCAAGGTTTTTGAGAAGTTGTGAACTATCAGAATTATGGCCATAGCAGCCAAAGCCATCAAGGTACCTCCAAAACAAACAAGAGGCATGCCTCATTTGTAGTAGGGCCCCCTGAAGCTCTGCATTATTAAAGGGTTTTTGGTTTATGAACAGTTGGGCAATTTTGTTGTAAAAGCAACTTGGAGGGTTGTGTTTTAACTCCTAACTGTTCTAATGGAATGTTTGCCAGATGTGTTTCCTTGAGTGTCCTAATTATAGGACACTGTCTCTTCTAATTGATTCCTGCACATATTAACATGAATTCCCATGGGAAGTGCATGATAGAGCCTTGGAGTAACCTAAAAATGGGTACTTGCAATCAAGCCTTGCTAATAATTATCTCTAGGGCTTGTCATCTCCTAATGTTTCATGGTGGGTAATCAGAGAGGAATAAAAACTGATAGGTAAAAGCAGAATGGTATACTGTTGATATGGTTACTTTGCAACAAACTTTCAGAATTCCCAGATTTTGAAACTCCAGAGAGTTGAAGATTTTCCTGTGCAAATGTCATCATATGAGAATCAATACCACTGAAGACAGCATGACTCTCATACTGTGTGTTTATGTGAAGGTAGAATCACCATGAGGATAGTTAGGATCCAATATGGTATATAAATGTCTACGTAGAACAGGTTGCCATGGTCTTGAAACCTGGATTGGAAAAGATACAGTTTGTGTTCTAGCTGTACTAGAACTAATGACATAAATCTGTGTAATTTTGCATAAAGTGCACTGACTCAGATTTTCAGAGGTTTTCAATTGAGATTGTCCAAATTCCATCTCAATCCAGCACTTTGTTTTCCACAGAAACCTCTGAGGTGCTGCTATGCTTCCAATCTCCTTGGTCTTTGGTCCTAATGATATCCAAGAAAAAAAAAAAGAACTTCTTTCCGTCTACTTTCATCATGCCATGTAGGATGTTATACTTTTCAACAATATCCTCCCTCAGTTGTCTGTTCTTTAACATGAATAATCCCAAATAGTTTAGCTTTTTTTCTTGTAGGGAAGGCATTTGTTCATTCTGGTTGCCCTCTTCTGCTCTTTTCTCAGCTGATTATATCCCCTTTATAACTGTGGCAAGCAGCAACATATGCAATATTCCAAGTGTAAATGTAACTTAGGTTTGTATAAAGACATAACAATGTTGGCATTTTATTTTCAATCCTAAGGAGCCTTATAAAGACAGACTCAGTAATTTTTCCACTTACATCATGCAATTTCCGTAATGCTGCCTCTCAAAGTCTTGTGGAATTCCAGGAAGGACCTTCTATTGAGCTCTCTTCATTTTGAACATTCTTGTATGAGATCTCATGAACATTAAAGTTCTCGTGTGAGTATGCTCAAATCATGAACCTTTGGTATTTCTTTTTCATTTTTAATGTCAGGAAGTTAGGAAGTCTGTTGGACGTTATATTGCCAACCTTTGCTTTAAGGAATGTAAATGTTTCCTATACATTTGAAGCATTTGTATTATCCAACTATCAAGATAACATTCCTTTTGCTTAAATCTCAGTTTGTATTGCTGTCCAGGGTGGAACCATACAAAATATTAGATAAATGTATCCCTTTAACATGTCTGGAGTCTTTCATTGACATGGCCAACAATTCTTTAGCACTAAGACTATGCCATTTATGGAAAGGAGTGGTCCCTATCACCTGTTTTACCCCCTTGATAAATTCAGATTGCAAAGAAAGTTATTTATCCTGGCAGATAATCTTTCACTAGCATTTTATGTAGGAAGGAATGTTTTATTAGGGAGTATGAACCATAGGAATCCTTATCTAAAATATTTCTAACCCTGACCCCATTTCAGCAAGGGTTGCTATAAATGGTGGGTGCATGATTGTATTTTCACTTGTCCAATTTAGCTGTCAGATAAGATTTGCCTTTTTTCCCCATCCCAGTGACCCAGGGCACTAAATAAGTCTAGTAAAGTGTGTGACCATAATAAATTTGATAAATAATAATACATGGGTAAGAATTAAGATGAACAGAATAACTGCAGGATGCATTTTGAAGCATCTTTAAAATCCAAACTGCCTGGTATGCATCTAACTCATCTGTTTAAAAATATGTGTATATGGCTATTGCAGAGGTGGCATTCAGCAGGTTCTGGTGAACTGGTAGCAGAAAATTTGAGTAGTTCAGAGAATCGGTAAATACCACCTCTGACTGGCCCCATCCCCATCTATTCTCTGTTTCCCAAATCCCAGCTGATCAGAAGAAAATGGAGATTTTGCAGTAACCTTCCCCTGCCATGCCCACCAAGCCACACCATGCCCACCAAGCCACACCATGCCCACCAAGCCACACCTGGTAGTAAAAAAAATTGAATCCCACCACTGGGTCACTGTGTTTTCTATATTCATTCACATGTTTTACTGCTGAAGATAATAATACATTAAATAAATAGTATGGTATTTATTACTGTTATTAATTATAAAAATAGGATCTCTGGATCGGATGCAGAATTTTATTCTCCTGTCTTGAGCATCCCTGAATGGAATTCCACCCAAAATGGTTCAATTAGGACAGATCTGGGAAGTTAGAGGAGACTTAGCCATTAGTCCCAGAACTGTCTGTGTCATTATTGCTGTTAGAGGCTCCAACTCTTTGAAGCAATTTTTTCACTTCCGGTGAAGAGATGGCCAAATGATCCCTGAAGGATTTCCCCCTGGGCTGTAGATTTTTCAACTACCAACAGCAGGAACCAGCATTCCTTTCACTTCTATGACTCTCCTGGTATAAAGAAAATCCTAGAATTATCCCTCAAGATCCTCCCGTACAGCAAAGGTTGCAAGTAGATTCAGAAGCTGTGCTTCAAAGCAGCCTGTGTGTCAAAAGCTGGGGGTGGGGGTGGGGGTGGGGGCTGCAATCAGTTCATTGTTGAAGAAGCAGCCATTTTGGAATTTATTTTTCGAATGGATAGTAAGTTGTGTCTTTCATTTGTTAATCATTTTTAAGGACTATCAATCTTTATTAAGCTAAAAGAAGCTCTCTTTAGCCACAGCCTGATACTCCTTTTTGAAGATCTGAGCTATTTTGGGGATTTCTTCAATGTTAAAGAGGAAGAAGGCTGCTAAGGCAAGTCAAAATAAGGAAGTGTGAACTAACTTTTTTAAAAGTTGTTTTTATTGGTCTGCTTTGCTGTAGGTGGCTAAAACATGATTCCTGATTTGGCCAGCAATTCTTCAGTGATTTACAAAAAAGCTACTCTTTGAGATGTATTTGAAAAATCTTTAAATAAAATCCATCAGTTCATAGATCAGCTACAATATGTTCCAAGGATGTTAAAAAAACTTCCCGAACTATTTCAGAGTTGCAAATATGTGTAGAAAGTTACCAAACCACCAAGGGAATTTCTTATTATGATGGTTTAAATATTAACCTCCCAACACAATTGGAAGAAGAGCTCCAAGAAAATCTGCAACTTTTAAAAGGACAATGTGGGACTTTTTCCTTATGGACATTAACAAGAAGAAATCCTTGAGAAAAAGAGCTTATAATTACTTGACAAACATTATATAGAAGAAAAAGATGTTATTCCATGCAGACAAGCTGGAAAGAGTGACTTAAACTTCATTAGTCAATTGGAATTAGGATGAATTTTTATCAGTTTGATATTTGTAATTGAAAGAAAGTCTTAATCTAAAGTTTGAAAATGTATTTTTCCTTTATATATAATGCTTAAGTAATTCTTAAAGTTTGTAAAATATTATTGAAAGTGTATTTGAGAGTATTTGTATTAAGAGAAAGTTGAAGAAAAAGATGTAATAATTTAATGAAAAGTTTAGAGTTTTAAAAAGGATGTATACAAGAAAAAAATAATTCTATGAGGGTAACTTGAAGGGAGTGATTTAAATTTAATAGTGAACTTTAAAGCATGCATGTTAAGGGGAAGTTTTAAAAGATGTATTAGAAAATATTGATTTCAGAAATGATTTTAAAGAAAAATGTAGTATTTAACATGGATGAAAAAAGTATATTTCCCTTTAATGTTAAACAAACTAAAAGAATACAGTGAATTTTGTTAATATAAATGCTGATAGTTTATAAAGGTTATTGAGTAGAAATAGAAATATATATTATTTCTATAGCAAAGCAGATAAAGCAGAAATTGTGAAATTAATTGTATTATTCAAAGAGGAGCAATATATTATGTTGTTTATTTGGATATCACTTCTGGATTTAGTCCTTGTGATGAAAAAAAATAAAACTTTGACTTTGGTAATTATATAGATTTGTTGTTATAGAAATGGCTTACAGAGTCAGCATATTGCCCCTAACAATTGGGTCCTCATTTTACCTGCCTCGGAAGGATGGAAAGCTGAGTCAACCTTGAGCCTGGTGAGAATTGAACTGCCAAATGACAGGCAGCAATAGCTGCAGTACTGCACTCTAACCACTGCACCACAGTGGCTCATGACAACATTTTTTTTCTTTCTTCCCCTATACTTCATATTTTCTTTCCCCCTCTCTTTTTCCTTCCCTTAATTTCCTATTATTTTTCTTTGTGTTTTATATATTAATAAAACAAAAGTCATTAAATGTGAAGCAAATTTTGGGGGCACAGCCAGTCATTCTTGGGGAACAGGCCAAAAATAGGCAAATATCACTTTCCTCTTTGTTTATCAGGCAGAAAGCAGAATGAAAAAAAAAGCTGGATAGACAGCTTATTGGTTCATTTTGTAACATACTAAAACCATTAATGTACACTCCACTTGTGAATCACATGGATCAAGAAGTTTGCTTTTACCTTCCACATAGTGAAGTTCTCCATGTCTCTGCTCAAGTTCTTTTTCCTTATGCCTTTTCATATTAAGCCAGTGTGGTGTAAGAGGTGAAGTGCTCAGTGGGAGGAAGCAAAAAGAAAAATGACTTACAAATCTTATTCAGCCATGAAATTATTTGAGTAACATTGGGCTAGACACACTGCCTAACAATAACATTACTTAGTCCCATTTATGCCTTGTTGAAATAGTGCTGAAGCCGTACCATGGCTGAAACCCAGAAGCTGTGTCTGTGTAGAATTGAGTTCAGTAAATTAAAATTGTGCCAGTAATTCACTTCATTCCTTAAAAATCAACTATAGTTGCATCTATCAATTTATTTATATATATACTTTTAGATCACCATACGTCTCTGTATCTTTTCAATCTTTCTTATCAATCCACCCACACCAACATTATGGTTCTAATTTTAGTTTCGCTGCTCCCTTCCTTTCTTTCTAACAAGATAAATACATGCCAGGTTATCCCTTCTTATCTGGTCACAGCGTGTTCTCTCAGTGAATCTTTGGCCTGGAGTAGTGTGTGTGTATGTGTGTGTCTGTGTGTGTGTGTACGTTTACATTTCATGTATTTATTTTTTAATCGAGATACAGTACATAATGTCTTCAGGCCAGGAGGGTTACATAAAAGATAAGGCATGTGTGGCTGATTGGTAAAACAAACTTTCCTGGCTTGCCTAGAATTGGTTGTGAGCAAAATGTGTACGGCTTTCCATGCAAACACCTGACTTGTAGTCAACAAACTGAAACTCAAGGTGAGACTTCCCCATTAGTCTGGTGATTGTAATGAAGAAAATACCTTTTCTCTTGATCTCTGATCTTTTGTTTCCTTCATTGCGATACTCTTCTTCCACTCCCTGTTCCCTTCCTTTCCATTTTCATATCCCTGTTTTTCTGAAAAGAAGCAGTCACATATACCTCTGAGAGGGGTGGACTGCTATGGGTTCCCCCGGGTTCGAGAGAACCCATAGATAATGTTATCGCCGATTCAAAGAACCTCCAAATCCCACCCCTGGCTGGCCCTCCCCACCCCACCCCACCCTTCCCAGGAGTCTCCAGGCAGCCTGTTTTGAATGTGAGGTAAGTACAGGGCCCACACCGAGGGTTGGGGAGGAGGAAAACTGGGTCTCCCAGAAGTTCGGAAGGCTGGAAATGGGCCTCTTTCTGGCCTCCGGAACCCAGAGGAGACAGTTTTCACCCTCCCAGAGGCTTGAGGAAAGCCTCTGGAGCTGGGGAAGGCGAACACTAACACCCCGCCATTGTGCAGGAGCTGACTAGGCCACACCCACCATGGCCACGCCCACCCAGTAACCAGGCAGAGAACCCATTGCTGAAATTTTTGAAGCCCACCCCGGGATATCATGCAAATATTTTTTTTTATAGAAAGATGCCTTCTTTTGAATCAAACCTCTGATACCACCGTTCATTGGTTCAGTGAAGATTCAACCACACATTTGCAAACAGAGTAAGACCATAATCCCTCATATTCACATTATTTCTTCAATGAATGCTTTTTTTTCTACTTCAAGGAAAGCAGTAAATAAATAACCCAATGCCAACCATGCAGATCTATCCCCTCAGAAAAAGAACTCATAGCTTTGTGGTTTATTCAGTAATCTTAATCAAGCCATGGTTTAACATGAACATTTGAACCTGGTTTGGTTTATAATGTTGTGATGATGATGCTATCCATTCCATTGTGTCTGATTCTTGGTGATTCTATGGACCAATTCTGTCCACATTTTCCAACCTTGTATGGCTTCTTTCAGTTGCTTTATGCTTTGACTGGTCTCAGCTTTGATGGTGACTAGCCACAATATTTTTTGGCAATCTCATTTCTTTTTACTTCTCACCATTTCAAGCATAATTGCCTTTTCCAGTAAGTCTGATGGCATGGCATGGTGGAAATAAGGAAGGCAGGCTTTTTTTTTGCCTTCTTTGAGATGTAACTGGTTTAATATGTCCCAATACTTGCTTGTTTGTCATATTTGTTGTCCAAAGGATGCATAGGAGCCTTCTCCAACAACAATACAACTTTAAAAAAAAATCAATTTTCCTCCTGTCTAGTTTTTTCCAGGTCTAACTTTTGCAATCATAGTTAGCTATAGGAAACAGGATAGTGCAGACTAATCAACATTTAGCTGCCAGGCTGATGTCCTTACTTTTCCATACTCAGTTCATGCTCATTATTGCTGTGTGACCCAGTGTAAATTGACACTATTTCTGGACTGCATTCATTACTTTGATCAATCCATGATCTTGTAATAAATGCCACTCCATTCATTTTCCTGGTATCATGTTCTGAGTAACAAATAGTGAATTCTTAAGACTAGAAATAGCCATTGTCTATCCAATATAACTCACTGATATCAAGGAGATCAATTTTCAGCTTGGTTATCTCATGTTTGATGAGATCCAATTTACTCTGGCTCATTCCACAGACATTCCATTTGCTATCCAATGTCTCTTGCTGCAAGCAGATCCTTGCTTTCACCAATGGTTGCATCTGCAGCTAGGATTCCTGCTGGATATGGCTCAAGCATGCCATTAATATCATGACTATTCACTGGCGTGCCCTATTCCTCCCCAGTATCTTGTTGGGTACCTTCTCATCTGGAGGTCCTACCATTGGGCTCCATGAGACCTGAGACCTCTTCCATAAAATGGTGAGATTTTTACAAAGTAGGCCACCAGGTCTTACCTCAAACCCCACCCCCATTCATCCTGGCTTGGGATGCAAGTGAATGGCTACATATCTATGGAAGTTCTCAATCATCCAAGCCATGGTTGCCCCAAATGTGCTTTTCAAAAGGCAGCTGGAGTTTCTTTGTCTTTTTTCTTTGAAAACTTTTTACTTTTATCCAAGAAGCTTCTTCAGTTCTGACTGAATGGTGGTGATCCCCACCATTCAGTCAGAACTGAAGAAGCTTCTTGGATGAAAAGCAAACCATTTTCAGGGGGGTGGGATCAAAGGAAGTCCAGCAGTCTTTCGAAAAGCACTTTTGGGACAAGTGCATGGCTGGGTTTACAAAAGGCTAGCCAGTTCCAAAATACCTTTTACAGTTGAAAGAGGGAATTTCAGCAAGAGTCTGCTTGCCATTAATGCAATGCCTTGTTTTTAATTATGCATGAAATAAGTCTTTTAAACTAAAGGAGAAAAATACTTAAGGAGAAATAACTATTCATATTATAAGCGTGTTAACAAGGCGACTGTGAATACTAGTCTTCCTTTAAGCACAAAAGTTGACTGGGCCAGTCCTTCTCTCTTGGCACACCTTAGCTCACTGAATTATTGTAGGGAAAAAGGGAGCCATTGCTCTTAATTTATGAACCTTTGCTCACAGTCATTTACATAGGGGTCACTTCTTTATTGATTTTATTAGTTTGTCAAACATGTATAAGATAGCAGGTATAAATATGAACATGCACATGAACAAAGGAAATGAGTACAAATAAATGGGGACAGTAGGACAGGGATGGTAGGCACGCTGGTGCCCTTACGCATGCTCCCTTTACAGACCTCTTGGGAATGGGGTAAGGTCCACAGTAGACAGTTTAAGGTTGAAGCTGTGAGGTTTGAGGATGTAACAGGTAAAGCATTCCAGGATGCATTGACCACTCTGTTGCTGAAGTCGTATTTTCTGCAATCGAGTTTGGAGCAGTTTACCTTGAGTTTGTATCGATTGTTTGACTGTGTATCATTGTGGTTGAAGCTGAAGTAGCCATTGATAGGTAGGACGTTGCAGCAGACAATTTTGTGCATAATGTTAGGCCCGACCGGAGGTGGCACAGTTTTAAATGGAGTTGCTACAGTTGCTACATGGAGTACTGCAACACATTGTATATGGAGCTGCATTGGAAGATTATTCAGAAATGCCACAGATCCAGAGTGCAGCAGTATATAGAGGTTCTCAGCACTCTATGGTTTGCCATGTTTCATCACTGCTCTGTAAGCTGCATTGTCTACCCTTTGTTGGTTCACTTTAAAGTTCTTATTGGCATGGAGCCATGCTATTTACAAGATCACCTCTTCCTGAGGGCATCTAAGCATTCTTCCAGGTCAGATAGGGTGGTACTCTCTAGGTCTCTTTCCTCAAATGTGGGAAGTCTCATTTAGTGGGACTTCTAGCATCCTTTCTCTATAGCAGACCTTGCCCTGTGGGAACCCTTTCCCCTGAGAACCATCAGACCCCTTACCTCAATAGTCAGGGAGGCCTTGAAGAGTTGGCCCTTCCCTAACTCAGGAACAGGGTGAGATTGCAGCCCAATAAAGCAAAATAACTGTATAGGGAAGTTTTCTCTTCGGGGCACCAGGGATTATTATTAGGATTTTACAACATTTCAGTATTTTTATTGATGTGAGTTGCCCAGGGCTAGGGTACAAAAGGTGTACGTTAGGAAATCATATAAGCCTTTTAAATAAATAAATGGGGCTAGACAAATTTTCTGTGTGATTTCTTCTGATGAATTATCTTGAATGGAAACCAATACCACCAGGAGTGGGCTTCAAAAATTTTACCAAGGGGTTCTCTCCCCAGTTTCTGGGTGGGCATGGCAATAGTGGGTGCGGCCTAGTTGGCATCCTGCACCACGGTGTGGGGGGGGGTTGCTTTCCTTCGGCTCTGGAGGCCTTCCTCAAGCCTCCAGGAGGGCGAAAATGGCCTCCTCAGGCTCCAGAGGTCCTCTGGAGGCCCGAAATGGGCCTCTTTCAGGCCTTTCTGAACTTCCGGTAGGCCTGTTTTTCGCGCTCCGCAAGCCTCTGGGCGCGCCCTGCATTTACCTGCATCCAAAACGGGCCACGTGGGGACTCCTGGGAAGGATGGGGCGGGGTGGGCAGGGCCAGCCAGGAGTGGGATTTGGGGGTTCTCCTAATTGCACAGAATCTTAGCTAGAGTTTCTCCTGAACCCCTGAGAACCCCCAGCAGCCCACCCTGATGCCACTCTCTCTCAGACAGTCAGATTGGATTGACTTTTGCTGATCTCCAAAAGCTAAGCGATAGAGGTCCCATTTGGCCCTTGAATGGCGACCCCAGGAAATTCCAGAGTTCTAAACTAAATTGAAAGTACATTTCAGAAGGCAGCCAGGACAAACCCCTTTCACATCATCAGGGAGTGTGAATGGGGGACTCTATGCAGTTATGAAGAGGTGGGTATGGCCAAAGAAATATTGATCTTACTTAAACTCTTTTTAAATACATCCATGGTAGTTTCAGAATTCAAGGTATTAAAAGAGAAAATTGGGAACATGCTAACTGTACCCTTTTTTTTCTACTAATGCTGTAAGCAGGGATGGGGTACTTTTCCCATGAACTGAGAAATGGCCCCTGATTCCTTGCAGCAATTTAAAATAATATGGAATGTACTTTCAATTTGTGCTCGGTATCAATAAGATATTGATCCCCTAAGCCAGATAGATCAGTGTGTAATCTGGTGTATCCTGCATAATATTTTCTACTTATTTGTTTAAAAACTATGCCCCAGAGTCAGTCTAGCAGTATTACGCAAATAATGATAAAACCCAGCTCAAACCAATATGCCTAGAGGAGAAAAAAGAGTTTGCTTTAACCACCCAACCAAAATGTTTCCTTATTTAAGGCCTATTTCCTCAACTGCTGAGTATAAGGATAACTGGTGATATCCATTTATGCATTGCTGTCCCATGCTGGGCAGGGATACTGTGTACAGCTTGAGCCAATACTTAAAAGCTATAAGAGTCCTGATGGGTCCACAGATGGAAATTCCTACCAGATTCTATGAGATCAAACTGGCCTGATCTTAAGTTGGTTCTAGATGGAGTAATACTCCTCATGGAAGATCAAGTGTGTGATTTAAGGATCTTCCTAAATGTGTGGCTACTGATTGAGCCTCTGGTGGAAATGATGGCCAAGATAGCCTTTGTTAACTTGTACTGGTGCATAAATTGGTGTGTGTGTGTGTGTGTGTGTGTGTGTGTAACTCATGCTCTTATCATTTTTTGGGTAGATTATATTTTACCTGAGGTTAACCCTGAAGAAGACTTGGAAACTCCAAGTAGCTAAAATTGCAGCTTCCTAGAGGTGGCCAAAAATAATGTCACACTTATCCTGAAAAGTTATTGCATTGATTATCATAAGCAGCTTATGGATCCAGTATGAATTGCTGGTTTTGATCATTTATATCCCCAAATGGAATGCCACTTGAGTACTTACAGGATCATCTTACCTAACCACAATCAGATGATTTTTAATCCAAGAGGGGCTATTCTGTGTCTCCACTTCATGTAAATCAAGGCAGTAAATGGGCCAAAACCCTTTCCTTGGGGTAGCCTTCCAATTTATAATATATTTCCTCTGTGCTTATCTTCCAGGAAGTCATAAAACCATTTTATTCCAGGGTTCTTTGACCGTTAACCTGAGTTGCCTTTCTGATTTTTATCCTACTTGATTTTATGCTATTACTATGTACACCACAGTGAGTCATAAGAATTTAGGTAGCAAAAAAACATTGAAATAAATAAGTGAATGTTGAGTTTGAAAAACATATTTAATTATAGGTTGTGAGTTAAGTCATTTTCTGACTTTATACGCTAACTTACCAAAAGTTGGGTTCACAAATGAAGTCAAATCAATCTCTCTCCCTCTCCCTCCCACTTCACAACCTCTTCCATATCTTAATTATACTTAAAACCAACCAAACATAACATATGCCAATGCACCTGCGAGGTTTTAAAGTGACATGCATCTTATGCAATAACAGCCACTGTGTGGTAAAACAGGGTGCAGAAGCATTCTTCTTTACGATGTCATTTGGGCAATGAGATTTTGAGCAAAGTGAAATATCTAGTATAGCAAAACACCATCAAAATTCTGAAAGGATGTAATCCAGGGGCAATTCTGGAATAGTCCACAAATAAGGAACCCAAGTGATTCTACCAATCCCCTGTTGTTTCCCTGTCCCAATACCCTTGTTTGGAAAGGACCGGCATGTTCCTTAAACATTCCCTCAATGTCAAGAGACTAATTTCAGCATTAGCATTCTTAGATAAGAAGTAGCCCTATAGATGCAGGTCACAGTTGGATATCAAAGGCAGGTTGGCTGCTTGCAGCCTGCTTCATTATTGTCCTGTGATTCAAGAGCAAGGAGATGACACTCAGGAGGGAGGGGCATTTTTCCCATTGACAGCCATCCTTTACCAATAGTAGTTTGTTTCATTGGAGTCAGGACAAAGGATTTTCACTTGAGAAAACTTTAGCTAAAAACTCCACCAATGTAGGAAATGAGTGGCTTCAGCTGTGAATGTATTTGTTGGGGCCAACAACAGGAAACAACTAATTTACTCCCTAGCAGGACTCCTCATTCCTTTTCTACCCTGTTTTCCTTGTGATTTTCTAGTGGTTAATTCTTGGGTGAGATTAGCATGAGGTTTACAAACATGAAAAGGAGTAATGACTCCCTTGTGGTTAAATGCCAGAAGCACTCAGCAGCCGAGACAGCATTTTTCCCTGGACCAGCTTCAGCCACAAATGTGATTCCTTCCACTTCTCTCATCCCATTGATACTCACTGAGACTACTGAGGTATTGGGCTGAGTTATATGTGGTTGGCTCCCCCACCACCCCCAAATAATCATGGCTTGAATAGCTTGAACATACACTGTGGTGTTTAGATGTACCTATCCAGGATGTTCTTTTCCAGAACTGGAAATATCCAAATTGGAAGATTTCTAAAGTTTAGTTATCTATCTCAGGCATTACTTAGAATGGGGGTGAGGAATGATGGCCCTTTATGACTTGTGGGCTTCAACTCCCAGAATTCATGAGCCAACAGAGCCACCTCTGATTTAGGAGCAACTCAATTATTCTTGAAGATATGAAGTTTTCAGTAGCTTCAGTTAATTCAATTAACCATCTTCTTGAGATTTTTCTTAGTTAAAGGAACAAGTCCTATCTTAGTCAGGAAAGCCAGCTGAGTGGCCTTGGGCCAGTCACTCACTCTCTCTCAGCTCAACTCACTGCATAGAGTTGCTGTTGTGGGGGAAATAGGAGGAGGAAAGTATGTTGGATATCTTCACACACATCCCCCCCCCCATGGGTTATTTGTAAAAATAATAAAAGGTGGGATATCAATAAATAATAAACAAATAAAACCTTCTGATCAACTTATAGCAGTCTCCATTCATCCTTGAGTTAATTTGTTTATTTATTGAGACACCAGCCAACTCCAAACTAACTTTGGATAAATCTAAGCAATCAAACGCACACATAGCAGCATATCTGGCAGGATCCCAGCTACCCTCTTCCAAGGCCTAGAACAGTGATAGTGAACCTATGGCACGTGCGCCACAGGTGGCACACGGAGCCATTTGTCAGGGCACGCGAGGCGCTGCCCTGTCAGCTTGCCAGCGGGCATGCGCGCGCTGGCCAGCTGAGTTCACCCTCTTTTAAAGCCATTTTTCGCCCTCCCCAGGCTCCAGAGGCTTTATAGGAGCCTGGGGAGGGCGAAAAGCGCCTCCCCACCCCACTGGAGGACTTCCAGAGGCTTCAGGAGCTTCCCTGAAGCCTCCGGAGCGCAAAAAAAAATGGCCCTACAGGCAAACTGGAGGTTTGGGAATGGACTTCCTGTTTGCTCAGAGGGTCATTTTGACTGCTCCGGAGGTTTCAGGGAAGCTTCCTGAAGGTCCCTGAAGACTTTAGAGCGCTCCCCCGCCCTCCCTTGCTCGGAGAGTCATTTTGACTGCTTCGGGGCTTCAAGGAAGCCTCCTGAAGGTCCCTGAACCCTCCGAAGGGCTTCCGGGGAGGGCGGGGAAGGCTGTTTTTGCCCTCCCCATGCTCCTATAAAGCCTCTGGAGCTTGGGGAGGGACGAAAAAAGCATGCAAAAATGGGGGTGGTCATTTCTGTAGTGCGTGCATGCCCTGGGGGGGTCGTGCATTGCATTATGAGTGTGGCACGCCTGCAAATGACCCCCCTGCGCTCCCCCACTTATGGCACGTGAGCCAAAAAAGGTTCGCCATCGCTGGCCTAGAAGAACAGTCAGGCATTCAAGACTTCCTGGAATTCCAGTAGTACGGGAGCCATGCAGAAGTCTGGTGGAACATCATTCCAGAGGACAGGCAACATAGGTACACATAGGTAGCAGAAAACTAGACCAGCAGCTTGTTGCTGATTCCTGACTTCATCTATTCTATTACTTCCATTTCCAGTCATTGTCTCACCCATGATCTGCAGATGAGATGAAGGCATCTCATCTGCAGATCATCGCGAAAAATCATGGCAGAAAAAGACTGCCTGTGGAATATGTTTTTGCTGTAATTAGGTACAAGTGGTAACACAGCTCTAGTCCAACCTAGTCTAGTCTAGTCTAGCCTCTAAGATGCTTATTGTTCTTCCTATAGGATCTGATCCTTCTTCCCATATATTAATTTCTACTTTATTAGGGCACCATGGGAGCATTTAGAGCCCAAAAGAAAAAGGTTAATTAATTTTAGACAGCTTATTGGCAGCATCTTCGGAGACACTCAGCTCGGAAAAAGAGATGACACCTGGGTTAGACATGACTGGACAGGGGAAAATCTTTACCTTTTCCTTATTATTATTCTTTTATCTCTTCTCCTCAAAATACCAGTTTTTAGTGGGCAGCGTATTATACATGTAAGTATCCAACGGAAAATAAAGTAAAACCAAATTTCCTTACTGTATGAGCCAAGTGACGTTCAGAATTTCACTTAACAAATTACTGAGGAAATGCTTACCTTAAAAATGGAATTCAGTAGACCCTGTTCATGTTTCAAGGCCGGAAAAGGTTAAATGGGTTTAAAGAGAAAAGTCCTAAGGCTTAAAAGGGGTTCTTATTTTCTTTTTAAATGGTAGTATTGGTTTGCCTGACACAGAATAACAAAGTTGGAAGGGTCCTTGCAGGTCATCTAGTCCAATTCCCCGCCCAAGCAAGAGACTGTGGGTAGCGTAATAAAAATAATAGATCAAAAATGTATAAGAATAAGATTTGGACTGTAGGCAAGATACAAATGCTGCTCTAACTGAACCTGTTATATTTCATCATAAGCATTGGAAAAGTAAGTCTGATTCAGAGTATTCGGCTACTACCAAAACACTCTCCATCGCATGGAATTTAATGTAACTTATTTGTGAAGGTAGAATGACATGGAGGACAAAAGAAAGCTGAATGATATGTGCCACTATTTGGATCCTCAGATAGAATCTACCAGCAAGAACAGTTGAGCAAGAATAATAAAAAGTAAAACAGTTCTTAAAGACTAATCCGATAATTACCAAGCTTGACAGGAACAGCTGAAGCTCTTCAGATTCCATCATATATGGTCAATATGACTAGTAAGAAGAAGTGGTAATCAGAATAACAGAGTAACAGAGTTGGAAGGGACCCTGTAGGTCAACTAGTCCAACCCTTTTCAAGCAGGTGATCGTATGCCATTTCTGACAGATGGCAGTCCAGTCTCTGCTTGAAAGCCTCCAGTGATGAAGGACTCATGACTTCTGAAAGCAAGCTGTTCCATTGGTTTGATTGTTCTCACACAATCACACAGCACTTTCAAAATCAGGTGTCCTGCTCCTAACAAAAGATGTCTATGGCTCAAAAGAACACCTTCATTGAATATAAAATGCTTCTTTAGCTAGAAATCATAGTTGAATGCATAATCTAAAAAAAAACTTCTGGAGATAATAAAGAAACCTTGGATCCGACTTTAAGGTAAAGTACACAAAATTATTCACAGCAAAGGTGATTTAAACCTACATGTTTTCACCTTCCCGTTCTCACTGTACAAATCAATGTGTGTGTTTCCTGCTTACAGAACCAGGGTGCAAAAGAAGGCTCTGGTACCTCCCACCAGAGGGCTGTCTGCTACGAAAATCTCTGCTGAGAGTTGCATCTTAGATTTTGGGGCATTTTCCCCTGACTAATCTGTATTTAAGATCTCTCTCTTTCACAGTATCTCGGGTCATCACTTTCTAATTTTAAACCTCAATGACAAAACCACTCTGTGAGCCCAAAACTTACAGAGAAATACAAAGTCCAAGAGACATGGGTACCTACTGGGATATAGGGAAAAATAGAAACAGAAGCAGGGGTATGGTTTGGGAGCGGGAATTACAATAAGAACCTGTTCTGCTAGAATCTCATTCACTTGAGGGTATTGCTGTAACATGACAGAAAATGAATCCTTTCATAGATCTGGTTCATAATAATATTTCAAAAATGCATTGTGTTTATCTGGTTTGGAATAATGAAGTACAAGACTTAGGAGAAAAGTGTGATGGATTGTGTTTGTGTTGTGATTTATTATTAAACATTTAAAATGCTCTGCATCTGGATGAACTGCAGAACAGAGCACATAGTACAGAATTATAATCAACATAATACAAAAGAAGAAACAGATAAGGAAGAAGTGGAAAATAAGAATATTAATGTTTACAATTTCAATGGTGTACAATGATTAGCTAGAACTGATGCTGAAAAAGACTGGCTTATCTCCCATTGACTATGTACGACAGGGGTGTCAAACTTGTATTGTCACATCGCACCACGTGACATACCGCGACTTTTTCCCCTTCACTAAACCAGGGGTGGAGGTGGCCAGCGCAGGATGCATCCATTCTGCAGGCCGCGAGTTTGACACCCCTGATGTATGAGATTGAATGAAAAATACAGGTGGTCCTTGACTTACAATCATTCATCTAATGACTGTTGGAAGTTACAGTGGTGCTGAAAAAAGGGACTTATGACTGGTTCTTGAATCTACAACCATCACAGCATTCCCCACAATCATGTGATCAAAATTTGGGCACTTGGCAAGCGACATGTATTTATGATGGTTGCAGTATCCAAGGGCCAGGTAGTCACCATGCCATAGTCCCATTCAGAAATTTCTGAAATATGGGAAAGCACCTAGCAGTGACTCAAGCCCACCTGAGAAGACAAACACCTATTTCAGCCTCCCTTTTCCCCTTATTAATAATATCTTCTCTATGGCAAGTGACTGCATCCATTCCATTATTGTTCTTATTCCCAAAAAAGGAAAGTATTCTAATCCTTTGGGCTATTACCCAGTCATCCTTCTAAGCAGTCCTACTGAAATCCATGCTTGCTTCCTGTAGAATAGATTCCTCGAATGGATGAAAAAGGAGAGGATTCTATTGGATGAGCAAGCAGGTTTCAGGTTGGGTAGCTCCACCATGGAACAATGTGCCATCTTGCAGTTCTTGGCTGACATAATTATACCCATGCTAGCAATATTGCAAAGGCAATATTTGGCCTTTGATTCAGTGGTGGGTTTCCATTTTTTTTACTACCAGTTTGTTCATGCACATACGCATGCTTGCTCGTGCACAGGCACACTTCTGCACATGTGCAGAAGCTTCCAAGCAGATGGGCGGAGCCTCCTGCCGCTGCCACTGCCGGTTTGCTTGATCCGGGTCAAACTGGCAGAAACTCACCTCTGCTTTGAATCCTTTCCATATGACTGGCTCTGGTGGAAGCTACCATATACCTCGATAGATTGGCAGCTTCTTTGTCTAATCAGAATTTTAAAAAAACCTGTCATTTAAACTAGACAGGAGAATGCTGGAACTTACTGCAGATATCCCTATAAGCAGAGGAGTGAAAATCCTTGACCTTCTTCTATTGAGTTTTTTTAATTCTATGATAACAACACCAACTAAAAGAGAATTTCACATACACATGCCCTTGAACTTAGATATTTCTTATGCTGCTAAATGTAGATGGTATAGTCACCCTTCTATAGGCTATACAGCTGAAGGATCATAGTTCATTTGTGGCAAATGAAGGGGCTAAGTTCTTATCAGCTACTATCTGAGTCCAAAGGAAAATACTAGTTTTGTGGTGATGATTTCTTGATAACTTGTCATTGATTCTCTTGTTCCTTAGCCTGATCTCTTTTTTAGACTTTCATTCTCTTTTAGTCCTTCCATGTATTGTACTTATATATTCATTCATTGTATTGTATTGTATTGTATTCTGTTTTGGTTTTTAAACTGCTGGTTATTGATTGTGTTTTATTATTAATAATAATAAAAGAAGTCCACACTGTCTCTTCAATCAGATACTGACAGTCCTTTCCAAGTTTGTATTTGAGTCAGATGCCCATGAAGATATTCCTTCAATTTTGAGAAAGACTGGAACTGCATTGTGTCAACTGTGGATTGGATGAAGAATGGAATATAATGGTGAGATTCAACTTTGCAATACCCTTTGATGTTCCCCATGAAATATTTATTGTCATATTCCAGGGAAATGTTCTCCTTCCAAATTCCACTTATTAATTGTTTCAAAGGTTTAGTGTTACAGTACAGCACTCTGAGCTGCCAGCAGTTCCAGGCTGAAGGAAATCCACCTGAATAACGCCATTTTCATTCTAAAAAACTAACCCTGAATTTCCTGCTGAACCCTCGATTTTGATTCCCCCCTTATGTAGGTGAATTTTGCCATGATATTTGATTGCATTACATTTCATTTCTGCGACAAACCCCATGTTTGCTAGAAAGCTGCTAGAAAGCTGTGAACAATTGTCTCTTCATAATTTGGACAACAATTGCTGGAAAATTTCAGTTCTGGAAGGTTTCGTCTTTGCCATCAACATGTGAAGAATCTATCTTGAACATGTTCTTCTAGTATTGAAGAATGTAAATAATGTGATCCACACATTCCTGAGAAATAACAAGCTTGACAGAAATTTCCCTTTGACTGATTCCCCAATTGCCCTTCATCAGTTCATCAATTGATTTATGTGGAGCTTGTCAGTTTCTGGCACAGGTCATATACTTTATTGCTGATCACACAAACCAGCTCTTCTTAATTCCTCATCTTTACATGGTTTGAGTCAACAAAACACAGTACTCATGACAACACAGGGATTGCCTGCTTTCAGTAGCAAATTTCAACAGGAGGGATTCCTTCAGAAGTCAAAAATTCAATTTTGGCGGTGCATTGATGAGTACTTATTGCAGGTTTCCATTTCGTGAACAGTAGCAACACAACCTTTACTTACAGCAACTTCTCCTCAACTGAAGTGAAAGAGCAGATGCTAAAGAACATGTCAGTTTTTAAGGGCATCAATAATGCCACCTCTTTTGGCAACATATAACCAGGGGTGGGATCCTACCAGTTTAACAACTGGTTCGCTGAGTGCATATGTGCCTGATGCACACTACATGTGCTTGCTCTACTTACAGAGAAATCACTTTCCACATTACTGCTGGGGAGGAAAACAGCTGAGGCGTTTTCTGTTGTGCCTATCAGCTGGGCTTCAGTAAAGGGAATACAGGTGAGTATAGCGTAGGGGCGGACAGGCGGGTGGACCAGCTTAAAGTTGGAGCAAACCAGTTCACTCCCAGCTGATAGTCGGAGCTACCAGTTCACCGAACCAGTCCAAACTGATGGAATCCCACCCCTGCATATAACATGGGGTGCATTATTTTTCATTCTATCCTCATAGAAGGATGAACGGTGAAAGAGCAGGCAGTAATTCCTTCCCCACAACAGAAATATGAAATGATATTTTTTTTTACTGTTTTCTCTGTCGCACTAAACTTATTACAGCACATTTCAATAGGTTTCAATGTTCTTTCCCTAGTTTTGATTTGCAGAGATATTTTATGTTCTTCTTTTTCATTGAGAACAGAACATTCCAAACCTGAAGCCTACCCCACCACATGAAGTGGGATATAGCCCAAGTCTCAGGACTTCATTTTTTATTCTTCTTCATGAGAAGATAAGACTTCCCTGCTGGAGGCCAAGTGAATTAACTGTGTGATCATTTAGGCTAGAGGTAGAAAATACTTGACAAATTCATTTTTTAAAAATCAGAATTAAAATTTACACATCCCTTTATTTAAAAAAGAGAATGAACTCAATGTATTTAAATGCTATTTAAAATGAGGAAAAGCGCAATGGATTGATTGATCATCTGGGTAGGAAATTTGGACTGCTTAATTCTGAAATGTCTAGCTTTGATTCTCTATATGTTTTAAAAGCAATAGCACCTAGACTTATGCAGCCCTTTCTAAGCGGTTTACTGAGTCAGCATATTTCCTCCAACAATCTGGGTCCTCATTTTACCGACCTCGGAAGGATGGACAGCTGAGTCAACCTTGAGCCAGTGAGGATCGAACTGCCAAACTGCTGGTAGCTGGTGATTAGCAAAAGTAGCCTGCAGTATTGCATTTTTTTTTAAATGATATTATAATCAAAAAAATTCTGGAATGTGCAGAGATGGATAACCCTTAATTTTTAACCCTAAAAATTAAAGGAAAAGAAGATTCGGACTATTTCATAACATGGGAACCATTCTATAAATGGTTAAATGACAGATATTGAGCGTAGGTGAAATATAGTTTATAGGAGAAAGAAAAACAGATGAGTAAATATTTTTGGCGGTTATATAATCGATATTATAATGGAAAATAATTATATGTTATAATATGATTGATGTTATCACATATTTATTTATATATTACTGCATATTTGTGTGTGTGTGTGTATGTATGTATACACACACACACACACATATACACATAATGCAGTATTGCATTCTAAAAACTACACCACCGCAGCTCTAATGAAGTATGTTGGATTGAAATTAGAGTTGACAACTCTTATTTTCCGGCACACTTCCTATCTTTGACAGCTACATGGTAGGTAGAACACATAACATGATCCTCTCCAAAATAGAATACTTATATTGCAAAAGTCATCCAGGAGAAACTGTTTTATATAACTAACCAAGATCCACATGAGCTCCAACATGGATTGGATGCAAGTAACTTATGGGGGGGGGGGGAGTTAAAAAAATGAATGCCGGACATGATTGAGCCAAATCATTTTGTACCTTCTCCATTTGTGGAGGTGTACTAAATCTAAGTGGCAAAAATCCAAATAAACTAAAATTCCACAGCAGTGAGATACAGTTTTTGCTACTGCCTTTCTTCCATCTAGCAATCTCTGGATTTTTATGATAGTCCTATTGTAGGAATAATCATATGCAATGTACATACAGTGAGATTAAAGAACTACAAGTTAGAACAGGGGATTTTTGCACTAGGTAGAGAAGAAAACAATAGAGAAAGCCCAAAGAGAAAACAGTGAAAAGGTACAGAAGAGAATCCATTAAAGGAGTAGTATAGCCTTTATTGTCATTGTATATCATGTATACAACAAAATTGGTTGTAGCCTCACTCATGCAATCCATGACAACAAATACAAACAAACTTTTCTCTTCATTCTGATGAGAAAGAAGTTCCCTCAGGATGGGCTCCAGTATGAGTTCAAAATCTCAGAAGACTAAACCTTTGATCCCAGTGATTGACCCAAATTGCATCTTGCAAAATTATCCTGGGACATGCATATTTGCCTTCATTCATGAAAAACTTAAGCATTGGATGTTATCAATTGTATTGTCCAGCTTCCTGCTGTTTTCTTGCTTCTTCCACTCTTGCCAGCTTTAAATACTAATTCTTGTGGGTTCTCTTGTTTACCTCTCTTTAAAGCGAAGCATTTTTATCTTTTGAGGCACCACAGCAAAATTTGGGGTAGGGAGGTGTCATTACAGTATTTTCTTTCACCTTTGTATTATTTCAAGCCACATAGCCCTCTTAAACTGTTGAGCTTTTATGCATTTTATGTGTGTAACTGTCTTTTGTGATTAAAGATGTAAAAGAAACCTAGCTTCTCTTAATCTAGTTTGCTTACTCCAAAACAGCAGAGAACATGGCAGAAAGCAAACCTTTTTCTCACTATAAACTGGATACTCTTGTATACATTTGCATATTTTGAGCAATATTACATAAAAACACTATTTTGGGGAAATGTATGCTATGGAAATATTTGTTTACTATTAGCTTGACATGATAAAATTTGCATTGGAAGAGGTAAATACCAGGAATATTATTTACAATCTGCTTTCTAATATAATGTGAATGAAATAGCATGCAAATTACACACACACACAATCTCATTAGATCAAGACTTAAATCATTATAAAAATTCTTACTTCTCAAGCCTGCTGGTGCCTCTGCTTTTTTTAAATGACCTGGAGGGGGGTTTCTTCTCAGTGGTGGGTTTCAATTTTTTTTAGAACCTCTTCTGTAGATATGGCCTGCTTTGTGGGAGTGGCTTGCTGGCCATGTGACTGGGTGGGAGTGGCTTGCCAACCATGTGACTGGGTGGGCATGGCCAACTTGTAAAATGTGGTGAAACTCACTTAACAACGCTCTTGCTTAGCAACCAAAATGTTGGCTCAGAAACTCTGGCATTTGAAGCACGCAAGTCTTAAAGCTGTCAAGTTATAAGACCCTTGCACCTCTAACCCTTTAGAAAAAAAAACTCCAGGGGTGTTCAAACTTGACAGCTTTAAGACTTGTGGACTTCAACTCCCAGAATTCCTCCTCTCGCTCTTCATCTAGATGATGTGTGGACAGGCAGGGGGAGGGAGCTGGAACCGGTTCTAAACGGCACTGTAGATTTGTGGAACCTCTTCTATAGAAGAGGTTAGAACTGGCAGGAACCCACCCCTGGTTCTTCTATGATTGGTCTTAAAGGCTTTATTTATTGGTATTTGTGGTTTTTGAGGCACAATGATGCTTTTATTGTTCAGACTTACAAAGAAATAACACCGCTGAAGTCAATAGGAAATTATGATTGTGTCTTGCTGCTGTTCATTATTATAACTTCTACTGTAAATTGCACAGAGAAGTTTGATTATTTAGTGAAGTCAATATTCTAAGTACATAAAATTATTTCTCTTGGTAGTACATTAAACACAATTTGTGCTTTTGATAGCTTTTTCAGTTCCTTACAAAAAATGGAAATCATGGCTCCTTCTTGTTCCTATATTTATTTTCCTTGATATCGGAGCTCTATCAGTATTGCTCTGTGTTTGTAGACTGAATCGAGGTTTTTCAAATGGTATGACTGCCAAATTGAACTAGGTATCTGAAAAACAGGCTTCATTCTTTCCAAGTGTGCAAGTACTTCAGATGTTTATCAGAAAGCTACGAAGTGTCAATTAACCTTTGCAGGCTGCAAAGTTTGATGGGGCCTCAAGCTATTTAGTTTGGGCTCAGTTCAAGTTTTCAGATGAGTCAAGGTGCTGAGATAAGGGGTTTTTTCTCCATCACTGTCCATAATCATTCCTATTTTGATTCCTTTGTACACATCTGCCATAAACTGAGTTAGGAAAAAAGCACCTTGGCCTATAGTTGCCTTTTTTGAGAACTGATATGCAAGAAGTCTCTTCCCCCACAAACAGAACTCAATTAGAGAACGCTGACTTCAGTGAAAGAGCATTTGCATTTATTATCTAAGCACCTGCATATGTCTTGAGATATGCCAAAGGAACAATGCTTAGTTGTTTCTTACACCATGAACGTTCTCCAGAAACTTTCCACCAACGTTCTCCAGAAAAATGGCAGACGGACTTAGTTGTGGCTGTGTAACTGCATCCAGAAATGTACTAGGTTTTATATTTTAGATCAGCAAATCTGCAAGAGCCACTTCTCCAAAGAAGAAGCATCATATCAAAACAAAATATAAATATAGGAAAGGCTCTTATAAAAGGAAAGTCAGTACACTTTATTTCTCTAAAATACACACACACACACACACACACGCACGCACAAACACACACACAAAACATGGAATAGCTTTTGTGGGCAAAATCTCCATGTTTATTGGAAACTAAGCTTTTGAATGTGTGTATGTGCATGAATTATGGTAACAGTTTACAGATTCTAGTAGATACATTGATGGATTTAGACTGTAATCAGAAACACACATCCGTGTATCTGCTTTCTCTTTGATTTCTTTCCTTTTCTGTCTTCTTCCTTTATATTAATTTGTATTGTACTAGTTTTTTAAATCTTTTTTTAACTTTAATTAAAAATGGTATGTGTGTGTGTTTATGTTTTTCACGGGTGTAGGTATGCTGGTCTTGTTGTATTCGGATCTTTTCCCATGTAAGATTGAGATTGTCTTGGCAACGTTTCAGTGAGGTCTCACTCGCCATCTTCAAGCTGGGTATTGGTTTAAACTTTAAGGGCTTAGACTTTAGACTTGGGCTTAGACTTTAAGCCCAAAACACCAGCCTGAAGATGACGAGTGAGACCTCGCTGAAACGTTGCCAAGACAATCTCAATCTTACACGGGAAAAGACCCGAATACAACAAGACCAGCATACACACACACACACACACACACACACACACACACACACCGCCCCCAAATATCCACATATCCTGGTCACCTCAAAGTAGACAACTTCTTTGCCTGTGATACAACTCCTAGCTTTTATCAAATTTGCAGATGATACTAAACTGGCAGGAATAGCCAACATCCTAGATGATAAGCTCAAGATCCAGATGGATCTCAACGGACTTGAACAGTGGGCAATGTCTATCAAAATGAAATTCAACAAAGAGAAAAGCATGTTATTACATTTAGGCAAGAAAAACCAAAAGTACACGTATGGATTAGATGAAATCTGGCTTAGTAGCAGTAACTGTGAGAACAGTCTTGGACTTCTAATGGACAATCTATTAAATATGAGTTAGCAGTGTGCAGCAGCAGTCAAAAAAGCCAGTGCAATCCTAACTTGCATTAACAGAGAGATTGAATCAAGATCATATGAGGTACCAGTACCTCTCTATAAGACCTTAGTTAGACAATACCTAGAATATTGCATCCAATTCGGGTCACCATGCTATGTAAAAGATGTTGAGACTCTATAAGAAGTGCAGAAAAGTGCAACAAAGATGATTTAGGGCCTGAGCCTAAAACATATGAAGAATGGTTGCAAGAACTGGGCATGGCTAGTCTACTGAAGGGAAGGGCCAGGGGTGACGTGATAACAGTATTCCAATATTTGAAGGGCTGTCACAGAGAGGAGGGGGGCAATCTACTTTCCGAAGTGCCTGAAGGCCAGACAAGGAACAATGGATGGAATTGATCAAGGAAAGATTCCACCTAGAATAAGGAAAAGAATTCTGACAGTGAGAACAATCAACCAATGGAACAGCTTGCCTACAGAAGTTGTGGGTGCTTCATAACTGGACGCTTTCAAACAGAGAGTGGACTGTCAAGTGTCAGAAATGGTATAGGAACACCTGCTTGAGCAGGGATTGGACTAGGTGATCTACAGGTTCCGTCTGTTACTCTGTTATTCTGATTACCACATTTTATTACTAGTCATATTGACCATATATGATGGAATCTGAAGAGCTTTAGCTGTTCCTGTCAAGCCTGGGAATTGTCTGATTACTCTTTATGAATCATTTTACTTTTTATTGTTCTTGCTCAATACAACTGTTCTTGCTGGTAGCTTCTATCCAGTGATGTGCGGTGAGGTTTATGGCTGGTGAGGCTGGTGATGTCATCAGGAGGGCGGGGAATGGGACCACGTGTGCTGGAGGCTGAGGCTGCCTCAGCCTCCAGCACACGTGATCCCATTCCCCGCCTTCCTGAGCGTGCTCCGCCGGCTCGCGCTCCGCAGTCCTTGAAAGCGACTGGGGAACGACGAGAACCTTCCTGCCTCTGCTGGACTTTGCGCGCTCCTCGCGACTGCAATAGACGTCCAGAAGTGGCAGGGGCTGTGGGGCTGGAAGCCCAAACCCCATTAGCCACAAAAGCCGCTTCTGGACGTATATTGCAGTCGCGAGGAGCGCGCAAAGTCCAGCAGAGGCAGGAAGGTTCTCGTCATTCCCCAGTCACTTTCGTGGCTTCGTCATCCGGGAGCGCCGACATTTCTGCCTCCGCAGCTCCCGGGCGCGGCCGGACGGATGTATATAATATTATAATATTATAATATATATATATTATATATATATGTGTGTGTGTGTGTGTGTGTGTGTTGTATTTGTACTGATAAATAAATAAAGGGAGACTAGGATAGATCTATTTCGAGCTAATTAGCTCTCATCAGCTAGCCATACCCTTACTGGGATTAGAACCCAGGCTGTATATATCTTAGGCAGGAGTCTTAACCACTAAGCCACGGGTTCTCTTCCTTATCAGTTGAGCCAGGGAAATAAGTATATATTTGTGTTACAACCCCTGGTATGCCTAAATATGGGAGGAAGGTCACACTCCCACATTCTGTCCTTCGGCTTCATCACAGAAGACCATGCAGGCAGAAAACCATATTTTTATTTTTAATGTTGCCTTTTATATTTGTGTTGTATTTGTACTGATAAATAAATAAAGGGAGACTAGGATAGATCTATTTCGAGCTAATTAGCTCTCATCAGCTAGCCATACCCTTACTGGGATTAGAACCCGTGGCTTAGTGGTTAAGACTCCTGCCTAAGATATATACAGCCTGGGTTCTAATCCCAGTAAGGGTATGGCTAGCTGATGAGAGCTAATTAGCTCGAAATAGATCTATCCTAGTCTCCCTTTATTTATTTATCAGTACAAATACAACACAAATATAAAAGGCAACATTAAAAATAAAAATATGGTTTTCTGCCTGCATGGTCTTCTGTGATGAAGCCGAAGGACAGAATGAGGGAGTGTGACCTTCCTCCCATATTTAGGCATACCAGGGGTTGTAACACATATATATATATATATATATATATATATATATATATATATATATATATATATATATATATATATATATATATATATATATATATATATATATATATATATATATATATATATAATATACTATTATTTCATGAAGAGAGGTGAGGCTCTGTCTCCCCTGACCGCATGTCCCTGCTTCTATCTAAGGATCCAAACAGCGGCACATATCACATAGCACATATTCAGCTTTCTTTTGCCCTCCATGTCATTCTACCTTCACAAATAAGGTGAAATTTAAATTATATTAAATTTCATGGGTTGGAGAGTGGTCTGGTAGTAGCCAAATACCTGAATCAGCCTTACTTTTCCAACGCTTATGATTAAAAATAACAGGTTCAGTTGGAGCAGCATTTGTATCTTGCCTACTGTCCAAATCTTACTCTTACACATTTTTGATGGATTATTTTTCTTACACTATCCACATTCTTTTATTGGGTTTCTGATATCTTTCCTGGTGTCAGTTATATTTTTAAAGTATGTCTTCTGTTCTTCTTTAGTTGCTTCTGACTGACTCTTGAATGAATGTAATTTTGCCAGAATTGTCTGTCAGTAACAACTTAATGTGAGTTCTTCTAAGTTCATGCTATTTTTTCCTAAAATTTCAAGATCCTTGCCTTTTTGTTATGTGTCCAAATATTGAAGCTAACTCCCTTGTGATGGTTTCATGAAGAAGTCAGGTTTTATTTCTATCTACTATTAAATGGTTTGTTCTTGTGGACCAATGTATTTGTAACAATTGTTTTTAGCACCATAATTCAAAGGCATCACTTTTTCTTCACTTGGCCCTTGTAAATCCTCAACTTTGATAGCTATATTATAATGGATAAATCAGCGGCTTTGACAAAACATATATTTATTGTCAATGTGATATCTGCTTTTTAGTATTTTGTTTACCTTATAAACAGCCTTTGTTCCATGTAGCAGATTACTTCATTGCTACAGTCTTCATGAATGTTTAAATCGAGGAATGTATTTTGTTATTCTTCTCTTCCTTATTTATATTAGGCTGGGCCTGCTTGTTGACATATTCTTCCATAAAGATTCTGACAACAGAAGAAAATGGGGACTCCAGAACTGTTCTAATAATTCATCTTTTTTTTTAGCAAGGACTTTCTAATATTCATTATTACACAAGATGAATGGGAAAAGCCTGAGCTTTAAAATAGTGTAAAGAAACAAACAAACAAAAAACCTTAGGTGTGAATAATCACCTGGTGCTGATATGTTGAATTAATCATTGAGAATTATGGTTCTTACACTTTGGACATGGATATACATACTTTAGTGTTATAGGAACATTGTGGCTCTCATGCTTAGGACGCTGGCTTGAGAAGCAGAAAGTCTGCATTCGAAACCCGAGTGCTGCCATGGGGCAGGGTGAACTCCTGTCCTTCACTCCAGCTCCTGCCAGGGCCATGAAAGTAGCCCCAACTGGGCATCTCCCAGGCAATGGTAATATTACCAGCTAATCCTTCCAACTTTTGATATGAGTGCAATTCTATTTAGTGTTATACACATGGATTTTTCCCCTTTACTTTTTCACATGATAATTTGACTGTACACCCATCAACTTCCAATCACCATGAATTCAAAGGGTGGAGGCACCCATTTAATTGTCTGTTGAGATACAACTGATGTTTTGGGGGTCATGTATGATCGTCTTAACTTTGATCCTGAAAGACGAAGGAATTATTTACACAGCATTGCCTGCTGATGTTATTTCCTGCGTGTGGAAGGGAACAATAGACTTACACCATCTGAAGCTGTTACTACCTTTTAAGATAATGTGCATTAGATTAGGAAGTAATGATGTCACTGTGAGGGAGCTAACAAGCAAAACAGTCAGCTGAAGAAGCATAAACAATGACAGTATCATCTCCCTTTTCTCTCAGCTTCACAGTGTATAGAAATTAATGCCTCTTTAGAGGATTTTAGGTTTGGAAAACCCCTGCTCTACTAAAATCCTTCAGAATGGAATAGTGCTACCAATACAGAATACAGTGGACAGAATATATGAACCAGACATACACAAATGATAAATTTAGCAACAACAATTTTGGACTCAATTGTGGTCATAAGTTGAGGACTACCTGTATTGCAGGAAAACAGGCAAATTGGAGTAATAGCCTGGAGTTCAGACTAGATAGAGCTCAAGGCTGAATCAGCCTTCCATCCTTCCGAGATCAATAAAATGAGGACCCAGGTTGTTGGGAGTAATATGCAAAACATTGTAAACCAGTTTACAATGAGAATTCTGTAAAGCACTTTGGGACGGTATATAATCTAAGTTTACGTGCTATTGCTAAATGTGTTGCAAATGCTACGCATGAATGCTTGGTGAAATGTTAAAGAATGGTCCAGTGATACCATAGTGGGTGGGAATCATTATAAGCCTTATGCATTACGTAATGAAAACAAGCAGAAACCAGCAGCCGCCTTAGAAAAGAATCAGGAACATGAAGAATATTATTCTTAATAATTCAGAACATACATGTTTAATGCATGAAAGCTCTATTTTGATTCTAAACTCAGCTATGTCCTTATGTCTGCATTAAAGATTTTTCTTCGAAAGTATAGGTATATCATGTGGGGGAGGAGGAAACACCTTGTGTATATAAAGAATACATACACACACAGAGGTCCTGTGCATTTAAAAGAGGCCCTCAAAGTACATTTTGCTGTGTGCCAGAAACAATTGTATGAAATGGGATGTAGCTTTATGTCTGCATATTAAAAACTTGTTTTCAAAGCTGTGTGGCTGCCAACCAGCTGTTCCTCTCTATGGCAGTCACTGGATACTACTGCAGTTGCTAAGGTCTGAAGGGCAAAAAATGCTTGAGTCTTGGACTCTGGATTTCTCATGTATATCCCCACAATTCTTATATTTTCAAAAACATGTGGCCTGCTGCCCGATGACCTGGAAAGCTCCATAGATTGCATTGTCAGCAGATTGGGCTTATTGCATACATGACGGGACACTTCTCTTTATTATTCATTTAAAAAGAAAGCAAGGAGAGGACTTAAGTATGTGAAGTTTTCATGGATTGGGTGGTAAAAAGCTTCATTCTCTTGCTAAACTACCTAAGACAGTGGTCCCCAATCCACGGTCTGCGGGCCAGTGCTGAGCAGCAACCCATTCGGAACCGGGCTGCAGAAGTGGTAGGCGCATGCATTAGTGAAAGTGTCACATGAGCATGCATGAAACTATTCTCTCTCCCCTTCCCATCACCCCATCTTTGCCAGTCTGCCGAGCCAGAAAGGTTGGAGACTGCTGACCTAAGATATTTACCTGTTTACTTTGATATTATCTATTTCAGCCTTCCCAGACTCGGTGCCATCTGTGGAATGTGTTGTTAGATTATGATGTTGGTGTGGAACTCTAGAGAAGATTGGATTATAAGGATGGGAATCAGCCTTCCAGATTCTCAGTTTATTCATAGTTTGGTTGGGTAAACTAACCATCAACATTTGTAGAAGACTCCAATCTATTCAACTAATTTGTACTTTCAAACTGACATTAAAAAAACTATCCATAGATGATAATCCTAGTGATAATGTACTGTATACTAGTCCATTTTGTTTGTTTGCTTAACAAAGAAATAAATGAGGGTGGATATTGATATATTTAGCTGGAATTCAGAATCAAAGCTTTAGGATCCCAGTGGATGGTCCAGCACTTAATAGAATAGAATAGAATTCTTTATTAGACACACAAGGAATTTTTCTTGGTGCATATGCTCTCAGTGTACATAAAAGAAAGGATACATTAATCAAGAATCATAAGGTACAACACTTAATGATAGTCAAAGGGTACAAATAAGCAATCAAAGCATATTAGGAAGCAATCAGTATAAATCGTAAGGATACAAGTAACAAAGTTACAGTCATACAATTATAAGTGGGAGAAGATGGGTGATAGAAACGGTAGAAGATTAATAGTAGTGCAGCCTTAGTAAATAGTTTGACAGTGGTGAGGGAATTATTTGTTTAGCAGAATGATGGAGTTTGGGAAAAAACTATTCTTGTGTCTAGTTGCTCTGGTGTGCAGTGCTCTATAGCATCATTTTGAAGGTAGGAGTTGACACAGTTTATGTCCAGGATGTGAGAGGTCTGTAAATATTTTCACAGCCCTCTCTTTGACTCGTACAGTATACAGGTCCTCAATGGAAGGCAGACATTATACAGTATACAGGCAGACATTATATAGACAGTATACAGGTCTTCAGTGGAAGGCAGACAATGGAAGGCGGACATTATAAAGACATTTATGATATCAGATCAGCTTCTCCAATACCAGTAACTGGAATAGAATCATCCAGTAGGCAGCAATCTGAAATAGGATCAAGATGGAGCCATTTATTCTTATTAAGAGGAAGCTTCCCATAGCTTTCTCAGTTCATGTACAGAGGCACTTTACTAATTATAGATGAGAGTCAGATGGAAAGAAATGCTGAGGAGTAGAAATTGCTAGATGTCACTGAGCACTTGATTTGGAACTCATATTATTTCCAGCTTTTACTTTACTTTATTTCGTATTTCTAGACCGCCCCCTCTCCCAAAAGGGACTCGGGGCGGTGTACAGTCGAGCTAAAACACAAATAGGATGCATATAAATAAATACATAAATACATAAATGGAGGAGGCTATATAAAACTGTACCTTCAAGTAAAGCATTAAAAGCAGTATTTAAAAAACAACCTCTAAAAATACCCCAAAAAATTGAATTTAAAATAATTACCCATGAAATTCCCCAATTAAAATATCTGCCAGGAGGTAAGATAAAACTATGAGTGGGCCAGGCCGGCTAATCGAAACAGGTGAGTCTTTAGTTTTTGTCGGAAGGAGCGGAAGTCGGTGGTAGTTCTGATGTCGGGGGGGAGGTCATTCCAGAGGGTTGGGCCCATCACAGAGAAGGCTCTACTCCTAGGCGCCGCCCGTTGGCATTGCTTGGTGGACGGCACCCGGAGGAGTCCCTCCCTGTGAGAGCGAATTGGTCGCAGGGATGTATGCGGTAGGATGCGATCCCACAGGTAGCTAGGTCCTGTGCCATGGAGCGCTTTAAAGATGGTAATCAACACCTTGAAACTAGCTCTAGCCTCAAAATGATAGGTCAGTTTGTAATATGGCATAGGACCTAGTTACTTGTGGGATCGCATCCTCCCACACACATCCCTGCGGCCAATTCGCTCTCACAGGGAGGGGCTTCTTCTGGTGCCGTCCACTAGGCAATGCCAATGGGTGACACCAAGGAGTAGGGCCTTCTCTGTGATGGGCCCAACCCTCTGGAATGACCTCCCCCCCCTGACATTAGAACCACCACTGACTTCCGCTCCTTCCGACAAAAATTGAAGACTCACCTGTTCCGATTAGCAGGCCTGGCATAATTATAACTGTTACCTCCTGGTAGACATATTTTAAGCTGGTTATTTTAGGGGTATTGCTTTTAAAGTTAATTTGTGTGATATTTTTAGGGGTTTTTAAATTATATTTATACATACTTTACTAGCTGTACAGTTCTTTTAACTTTATTTTTTACCTCCTCCATATTTAACTCTACTTATTTAACAATTTTAATTGTTCAGCTATTTAATTATATTATGATGTATTTTTTTTGTATGGACTGTACACCGCCCCGAGTCCCTTTTGGGAGAGGGGGCGGTCTAGAAGCGCAGTAAATAAATAAATAAATAAATAAATAAATAAATAAATAAATAAATAAATAAATAAATATTGACTACAGGCCCTATTAATGTAGATTTGTTTTCAGTTGGAGTTAGCAGTTCTAGAAATATGAACAGAGGTTGGTCTTTTGTTAGTGTCATGATTGTTAAAAACATAAGCATTTTCTTTTTACCATTAGGGACACTAAAATTAATATATTTTTTTCTTTCTTTCTTTCTTTCTTTCTTTCATCTTTCTTTCTTTCTCCCTTTGCCACAATAGGAGCAGAAAAGGCTACTGGGCCATGTTGAATGAACACAATTACAGAGCTTTCAAGAAAACAAGTAGACATTAGGTTAAGACCTGGACATTCTGTGGAGTTGTTTTAGAATTTGAAATACTGGAATGAAGCTAATCCAGGCTAAATGGAATAGCTCAACACATAGGCATACTTTTAAAGGCTTAGTCATATGAATATGTCCACAATTACATTCTGACCAAGTTCCTTTACCCATATTTCCCCTTAAATACCATTTTGCAAAGCAATTAAGCCAATAATAACTCTATGCCACTTTGCCTTATTTGGGCCAACACCAGCGCTTACATATCGTATGAACAAAATGGCACTTAATCCTTAGGGAATGATGTGGCAAATGCCCAAACTAGTAAACAGGTATGTATCAACCAGTAAGCATCATTTTTGAACTAGCCTAAGGGCCAGTATTCATAACAGATTTTAAAAACTGTTCCTTGCCATGAAATTTATGCATCACAATGAGGACAGTAATTATATGAGTTTGCACCAATCAGACTTTCTAAATGCTAACCCTAAGCTGAAATTATAGAGCTAGAGGGGAGAAAAAAAATGAACACATTGCGTCTGACTAGGAAGGAGGAGGAGAAACAGAATAAAAACATAAGATAATGCTTATTTACCTGTGGTATCGTTGTTGTAAGAAACATTCCAGGGTAGCCACAAGCATTAGGGAAGGGCACCAATTTACCAATGTGATGATAAGTTGTTTTCTGATCACTACCAAAAAAGAATGATCATAGACACCAATTCAGGAACCATGGTCAGTCCGTGCGTAAGTGTAACCATTAATGAGCAAAATACTGCTACCACAATCTTTCCCTACATATTGGGTCACTATGTAAAAAAAAAAATAGTTAGACTGTGTTGTACGGAGGTGTTTATCAGATGTGTCAGGGCAAATTGAGAACCTGAAGAATGACTGCCTGAGTTTAAGCTTGCATAGTTAGCTAACTGCCTGGCTAGCTGGCTGTATAGAACTAGCGAGCATAAAGGTTCAGGACAGTGGTGGGTTCCTACCGGCTTGGACCAATTCGGCTGAACAGGTAGTGGTTTGGTGGCCTGGGTGGCTGGAATCGGCACGCTCCCGAATCGGTTCCCCATCCTGTTCTTCAGTTCTGTGCACGCGTAGTACAATTTTAATTGCACTGCGCATGCGCACGCAGCACGCATCAAGTGTGCGCACGCATGAAATGGGCACACAAGTGAACCGGCTGGAATCCACCACTGGTTCAGGATCAGTTGCTGCTAGTGACATATTTTCAGTTAGAAGAGAATAACAAATGCTAGAGAGAAGTTCCCTGAAGATGAGGTGAGGGGTGGGATTCTACCAGTTCGGACCGGTTTGGGTGAGCCAGTAGCTCCGACAATCAGCTGGGTTCGCTCTGACTTTCAGCTGGACCTGCCCACCCACCCGCGCCTGCGCTATACTGACCTACATTTCCTTTTCTGAAGTCCAGCTGATAGGAGGGCCGAGCAGATTGCCACCGCCTCATCTGTTTTGCACCATGGCTGCAGTAGAAGGTAAGTTTTCAAACCCACTGCACCCACTCAGCAAACTGGTTGTTACACCAGTTGAATCCCACCACTGGATGAGCTCCATCCAGCACAAATCTGAAAGTTCAGAAGACAAAATCTCTGGTCAACCAACGACCAACCCAGGCAATATTCTGGGACACGTATATTCACCTTCATTTGTGAAAATCAAAAGTACTTCACTCTCTTTTTGTTAGCAAAATTTATATTTCCTTGACTATTCTACCCGAGGTTCAAAAAGAAAAAAGAAACCCTAACGGATTGTGAGAAAGCCTTACAAAAACATTTGAATCATTTCAACTTAAATAAAATTATTTTCTTAGCTAGTTGGTACTTGAAGCAAATCATAGGACTAGAGAGAGTGTGAGTGATGGAAGGTGGAGAGAACCAGATATAGGGCTACTTTCAGTAATGCTAAGCCATATCATTATCAAATGGACTGGGAAGAATATTTTTACAAATACTTTCCAGGAAAAAGCTACAATACTCCAGGGGGGTTCCTTAGAAATGTTATGAATTTTTCTCAAAAACACAAATGTGGCACTAATGATTGGTAAGGAAGGACAAGAGCTTTGTTGGGGTAATAATAAAGATCTTCAACAATTGCACAATCTTAGTGGATATGCATGTATACACCTGGTTTGGTCTTGCAGATAATCCACTAGCTAAGCTGTCCTACTTACCTTTAGATGATGGAATTATAGAGTTGGAAGGGACCTAAGAAGTCATTATGTCAAACATCCTATGTACGGCAGGATTAACTATACCATCTTTGACAGATAATTATCTAGCCCCTGTTTTAAAAGATCCGGTGAAGGGGCAGAAATTATATCATGTGGAAACCTATTCCAAGATGTTCTTCCTAATGACTAACATGTATCTACGTTCTTGAAGTTTCATCTCATTCTCACTTACTTTAGAGCAGGGGTGTCAAACACGCAGCACACAGGCCCGGTGCATTATGCGCTGGCATGCCCACCCCCGGTTTAACAAAAGGGGGGAAAGTCATGATATATCACGTAATGACAACGTGATCCAAGTTTGATACCCTTGCCCTAGAGCAGTGTTTCTCAATCTTGGCAACTTTAAGACCTGTGGACTTCAACTTCCAGAATTCCCCAGCCAGTATGGCTGGCTGGGGAATTCTGGGAGTTGAAGTCCTCAGGTCTTAAAGTTGCTAAGTTTGAGAAACACTGCCCTAGAGGATAAGACTAGAAGTAATAAGTCCAAAGTTGGCAATGTGACAGAAAACATCATATCCCCACTCAACCTTCTTTTCGATAAGTTACATCTACAAGATGCTGGGTTTTTTTCACAATTTCAATTTTTTCACCATCTTGCTAGCCCTTCTCTAGACTTGCTCCAGTTTATCATTGCATTTTTAAACTGGGATGCGAAGAACTAAACATAAAAGCACAAGTGAGGCCAGATGAAGGCAGAATATAGTAGGATAATTAATTCTCATGATCGGAATTCTCTGCTCCTTTACATGCTCTTCAAATTATTGTCTGCCTTCTTTGCAGCTGCATTATATTGTTGTGATATGTTGAGATTATGATCCATTACTACACTCAGGTTCTTTTCACATGTGCTGTTCTTGAAACAGATTTCTTACATTCTACACGTGTTTCTTTTCTTTTTCTTACCTAGATGCATAACTTTATATTTCTTTTTCTTAATTTCATTTCATTAGTTTTTGGCCCATTCTTCTTTCAAGTTTTTTTTAATTTCCCCCCTCTTATTCCAAGTATTAATCATACCTCCTAGCTTTGTATTATCTAAAAATTTGATAAGCATTCCATTGACTCTCGTTTATATGATTTATAAATAAATTGAATAACTCCAGGTCCGAGACATAACCCTCACTTGAAACATCTCTCCAGGTAATTTGGTGCCATTTATAGTTACCCTTTGAATGTGATCCTGGAGTCAACTGCATTTCCACTTAATGGTTGAGTTGTCCAAATGATATTTGACCATTTTATTAATAAGGATGCTACGAGATTCTCTGTCAAAATCAAACCTTGCTGTACTATATCCACTCTGTCATAAAAGGAGATTGAGTTAGTCTAGCATGACTTGCTTGGCATAAATCCATGTTGGCTTATTAATGAATCCCTATCTAAGGCTCACAGACATGCTATTTGATAATCTGCTTAAGAACCGTGCTTGTACCAATGTCAGACTCAAGGCCTGTAGGTTCCTGGTCCTGCTTCTTCAATTTTTTGAAAACAGAAATATTAGCCCTACTCCAGCCTTTTGATCCCTCACCTGCTCTCTAGGACTTCTCAAGGGGTGCCTACCTATACCTAGCTTGCAATATATTTTGTGATCTACAACACATTCCTCTCATGATTTAAAGTACCTAAACCCTAAAGTAACATGTATCACTAGTCCAGGGGTGGTATACACTTCCCTTCCCTAATGGTTCGCAAATGTGAGCATACATGCACGCACGCTTCGCTCGCGTGAGCCACCTCCACACATGTGCACAGCTTCCGCACATGAGCTCTTGGTGAAAAAAGGGCCTAAATGGGATGCCTTAGAGCCGGGGTGGATGGGCAGGGCCACCCATGATTTCCACTACCAGTTTGGACAAACTGGTCTGAGCTGGTAGAATGCCACCTCTGCACTAGCACCACCTCACCCCCAATATCTCATGAGATATATAACCACAAGGTTGATAAACTTCTTCCGTGCACTTGAACATAAAACCCCATGTAAAATATCATTGCCTTGACTGACAAGTGGAGTCCATACCCAAACATAATAGCAGTAGTGGGGATGGAGGAGCAAGATATGGGCAAACAAGCAAACAATACCTGAAGCCAAGAGGTGAGAGAGAACAATGGCATATTTTCCTATTAATATCATGATTAAGATTACATAAACTGTACAGAATTTGATCAATAGGCAGTCCTCACTTAGCAATCATTTATTCTGTAGTAGTTCCCCTGGAATACTGCATCCAGTTTTGGTCACCAAATTACAAAGAAGATGTTGAGACTTTGGAAAAAGTGCAGAGAAAAGGAACTAGGACAGGGGTGTCCAAACTTGGGAACTTTAAGACTTGTGGACTTCAACTCCCAGAATTCCCCAGCCAGCTGGCTGGGGAATTCTGGGAGTTGAAGTCCACAAGTCTTAAAGTTCCCAAGTTTGGACACTCCTGAACTAGGATGATTACACTCCTGGAGACTAAAACATAATAAGAAACTGTGTGTGTCTATTCTAGAGGAAAGAAAGACTAGGGGTGACGTGATAGCAGTAATCCAGTATTTGAGGGGCTGTTGCAAAGAAGAGGAGGCCCAAAACCTATTCTCCAAAACTCCAGAAGGCAAGATAAGAAACAATGGATGGAATTAATAAAGGACAGAAGCAACTTGGAATTATGGAGAAACTTCTCAACAGTGAGGACAATTAACCAGTGAAATAGCTTGCCTTTAGAAGTTATGAGTGCTTCATCACTGGAGGTGTTTAAGAAAAGACTGGACAGCTACTTGTCTCAAATTGCATAGGGTCTCCTGCTTGAGCAGGAGGTTGGATTAGAAGACCTCCAAGGCCCCATTCAACTCTATTCCAATTGATTGAGTTCAAAGTTACAGAGGCACTGAATGAATGCACTTATGCCCAGTCCCTGAAGTTAAGGTCACTGCAGCAATTTGGGGGGGGGGGGTCACGTGATCAAAATTCAGTGTCACTGGGGCTGAAGTAGACACTTAGGGTCTTCAGCAGTCTCAGCCAGTCACCATCGCCCCCATGCTTCTACTTCATCCCCAGCACCACCATTGCTGAGCAGTGCCACCTCAAGCCCCATGTTGCAGCTAGCCACCCGAGTGTCACAGCACAAGGGCCCCAGCTGCCACTGCCACCTTGTACTATGCAAGCCTTGCCATGTCCAGCTGATCTTTATTGCATGCTTGCTTGCCCTGCCCATTCTGCTGGCTGTATCAGGCCATCTTCTCCAGGGCCGCATGTATTGTTCTTCAAATAATACCATTTTTCCATACAACTTCTGTTTAAGTTGTCAATAACCTATGCAGTAAAGTAACAATGTTCAGTTTTTAATGCATGCATTTGCACATAACACACAGTTTGTTTGCAGGTCTGTGCATAAGGGTTTATCTTTTTGTAATTATGAAAAAGTTACCCTTAAACAAGTCATAAGAACTCCTTGTACTTGATTACACTCTTTCCTGCAGTATACCACCATGTGGTTGCCATAAGTACGACTATGACTTTTCTTTCTTCCAGCCAAAGAAGGATGTTTTTACACTGATGTGTCTATTCTCTCCTCTCTTCTCACTTGTTTGGCTTCCAGGGAATGAGCAGATGGTCCTAGTTAGGAAAGAGTGTGTGTGCAAGCAAAGGTATATTACATTCCATAATACAAAATCACTTGATTGCTTTAATTGGTTGCCCCAGCATTACCCTAAGACAAAGGCATTAGGCTTGCAGATAAATAATTATTGCTTCCACATGTTTTATGATGTCACAATCCAGCAACCATGTTTGGGGTTTCACTGGAGACGCAGACAGTACATGAGCCCTCTCATATCCAAAATAATAAAAGGCCAGGAGATGAAAAGATTTATCTTCCAGTTATTGATTTTTTATAACTTGAGCGGTTGGTGAAATAACTGGCCTGGAGAAATGCCTGAGACTGGACTCAGTGAATGAAAATGTCAAAGAATTAAGGAATGAATACTCCCTGAATATGTCATAATTCACAGGACAGTATTGATTAAATATGTACTTACAAAATGTATATTTCTGAAATAAATTCTATGAGTAAGAGTGAAAGGGCAAATATGAGTACAATAATTGTAATAAGCAATTGTTCCATGACAGATTTATTACATGAGCAACATTATGGGTATATGTCCTTTGTTTGGCTGCCAAATAATAAAGGAAATTCTGAATCAATATGTCACTTTATTATATAATGTTTCTGCTATAAAAATGGGTGTATTCAAGTAATTTGTTCTCCATGCTCCTTAGTAAAGAAGACTCTGTAATCCCCAAGAGTTTTTATATCATTTTAAAAATAAATTATGTGTCATAGAGTCAGTGCTGTCTCCTAGCAACCATATAGACAGATTTTCTCCCTGACATTCTCTCCCTAACCTGATTTTTCAGGTCTTCTAATGGCACAGACACATTACCACTGTAATTGAGTTGATTCACCAAATCATTCTTTTCTTCTCTTTCATTCTGCCTTTCCCAGCATTAGAACACCTTCATTAGAACATAGTCTTCTAATAATGTGTCCAAAGTACAACCATCTGAGCCTGGGTATTTTTGTGCCTTGAGTACTCCTGGTTGATTTGTTCAACGATCCATTTGTTTGTTTCCTTCATTGTCCAAATTAATTTTCCGGAGTGTTTTCAAACACTAAAGCTCTAAAGCATTGATAATTTTCCCATCCTGCGTCTTCAAAGTCCAACTTTCGCTTCTATAAAGCATCACGGGGAACATCATTGTTTGCAGTATTCTGATCTTTGCAGGAATAGACAGATCATTCATTCATCTGAATCTCTTTTCCAAAACCTTCATGGTGGCTCTACTAAATGCAGTGTATTTCTTGACTGCTTGTTGATGGTTGATCCTAAAGGGCAGAAGCTTTCTGCCATGTATATTTCATTTTCATTTGTTTGTTTGTTGGTAAAATTTATTGAATGTCCATCTTATCTGAGGGTAACTTACTGGCTGGCTTACTATTAAGTTCTCTGTGGTGGTGAGAAAGGACTGAGGCAATTCTGCATTCAACAGTGTTTAATCAGCCAGAACATTAACACAACAGAACAAGCAATGCTGGTTTGACAGCTATTTATAAGGTAGCTGTCAAACTGTCAACCAATTAGAACCTTGCCATTCTCCCGCAGGAACGCCTATGCGCTTGAACCAATGGCAACGACCTCCCTGCTTGATTGACACCGGACGGTCGTAACTCGAGTACACAGCACCTACAATCTTTTTTTCTTTTTTTTTTATTAAAAGAGTTTTGTACAAACAAATTTTCCCCCTTTTCACCCCCCCGCCATACAATGTAAATCTCATACAAATACTATACCCCCCAACCCCCCCGCAAAAATTCACATTCAAATATTATACCAAATACTTTGCCCCCTCCCCTCCCCCCGTCTTAAAGTAAATTACTCGTAACCCCTCTCCTCCCAACAAACACAATATAAATTTCTCTTAGATTAATAATAGCACATTGATCCCATTTTCTAAGCTAATTTAACATCTATAACTCTTAATATAAATTTCTCCTAGAATAACAATGTTTCGTTAATCCCATCTTCTAATTTATTCATACATATATATTGCCCCGCCCTCCACCCTAACCCTCCCCCACCTTCCACACAAACCCACCCCCCTGACTTCCGCTGTATACCACTCTAACAATTCCAAACATCCCATATATTATTTACTCTGATCATCTATCAATCTAAACATTCTTACCTAAAGGCTACATAATAACTCCTAGTCTGGTATTTATTCTGTATATAATCAATCCATTTTGCCCATTCCTGTGTATAATCCTCCTGTTTCTGAGCTTTTAAGAAAGCTGAAATTTTTGCCATTTCGGCGAACCCCGCCACCTTCTGAATCCATTGATCAATTGTCGGTAAAAAATCTTTTTTCCAATGTTGCGCAATCAACAACCTAGCTGCTGTGACCATATGCAAGGCCAATTTTGTTTCCCCTTTGGTGAAATCCTTAGCTATACCCAATAAAAACATTTGCGAAGTGAATTGTATTCTTTTCTTAAATACATTCTGCATAACCCACCATATTTTTATCCAAAAATCTTTAACCTTGTTACAAGTCCACCATACATGAAAAAAGGTAGCATCTAGACACCCGCATCTCCAACATTTTGGTTGAACATTTGGGTACATGCATGATAATTTTTTAGGATCTAAATACCATCTAAATAAATACCATTATAAAATAACATTTTATAAAAGTTCTCCCTTAAATTCTGTGACTGTGTAAATTTAACATTCTGAACCCATATTTTTTCCCACGTTTCCAACATAACCACTTCACCAAAATTCTGAGCCCATTTAATCATACAATCCTTAACCAAATCACTTTCAGAGTCTCTTTCTAACAGTACATTATATATTCTTTTAACTTGTTTTGGGCCAGTCTCTTTTATCTGCTTAATCAGTTCCACTTCTTTATCCATAAAACCGACCCTGCGATCTTCTTCCCATCTCTTCTGTAGCTGTATGTAATGTAACCAATTTAAAGTAATTCCTTCTTCCAACAGCTGTTCCAAAGTTTTTAACTTCCATTCGTCCCCATCAGCGATAAGCACATCTTTATATAAACAACCCCCGAGTGACTTAATATTCATAATCCCCATGGTGTCTGCAAGATCCAACCAAAGCGGTGTTTTATAATCCCAATTGGGCCGGTGCTTCTTCCATATTCTCATCAAGGCACTTCGGAGAACATGGTTGTTAAACACTTTATCCACCCTGTCTTCATAAAAAAGATATGCATGCCATCCCAGAACAAGATCATGGCCTTCTATATTCAGCAATTCCATTTTTGTTTTCCCAAACCAATCTGCTACATGCGTTAGTACCGCAGCTTCATAATACAATCGAAGGTTTGGGAGTCTGAAGCCGCCTCTTTCACGTGTATCTTGCATAGCACCTACAATCTTAAAAAAGGTAAAAATTATTCAAAACCTAAAAGGCATAAATCAAATACTTTGAGGATCCAAATACTGTGCTCCAATTAAAAAATGGGGAGGACAGGAGTAGGGTGAGAGGGAAGTGGGATCTGTTGTTAATCTATCAACTACATCCACTATGATACTCCCCCATTGGAGCCTTAAGCTAACTGGCAGAGCCAGATTTTTAGTCTCTTACAAAAGATCAGGAGGATTGGAACCAAAGGTGATATTCTGCCAGTTCGCACCAGTTTGGAAGAACCAGTAGTGGTGGTGGCACGAGGCTCCATCCATCCACCCAGATGTCATCACGGACCTTCTGTGCGTGCACAGAAGGTTCTGTGCATGCCCAGATGTGCACGCTCCCGCCACCAAACTGATAGTGAAGATAAGATGATTTCATGCCTGGTTGGAACCAAATTTACTCCAGTGGGTAAGATGTTCCAAGCAGCAAGTGCAATACCAGAGAAGGCCCTTCTGGACCCCATCACCAAAATACTCAGACCAAGAGGGCCCACAGGATGCCTTCTCCGCCAGCATGAATGGGGTGGGTCAATCCTATATGGATAACATGTTCCTTCCTGTAGCCTGAACCCATATCGTGTTCCATATCATCTTCTAGCAGATATTAATATGTAAGAAATTAACACAGGTGTTAAACAGTTAGTTAATCACTAACAATTTTCAGCTGAAATGTGATTTCAATAAAAATTTCACTTCAGCTACTGATAGTGGAAGTACCTTATTCTCTTTTTCTTTGTTGTCATTTCCAACAAACAACAGTGCAAGGGCCTTTTTTCTTTCATGTTTGTTTTGTTGCTTTCTAAGATTTACTTGTGACTTTTTTCAGAGGAGCTCAGAATGATTTATTTTCATAATGACAACATTGTGAGATAGATTAGACTAACAGAGGACAACAGGCAGAAAGTTTCTTAATGAATTTTCATGGCTTAGAGTGGACTTGAACACTGATTCCCCTCGCCCCATTCTGGCCCAATTCAATAACTACCACATAACTACCACTCTGGCACTCCTGTTTTGTGCAAATATGACATACTTCCTCCTGAATGGGTACAAAGGAGCCACTTTCATCATCTTCTCAATAAGCTGCAATGTGTTATGTCAAAATAAACACTGTATCCCAAATATCCCGACACCCAATTTACTCTATCATTATATTCCCTATTTCCAAAAGATGGAACTGATTATCAATTTATTGATAAATCCATTGGCAGAATGAAGCAGACCATTTTTAAATGAAGCAGTGGTGAAATCCTACTGGTTTGGATCAGTTCGGGAGAACCGCTAGTGGACATTGGGCCTGGGTCGCCGAACTGGTAGCGACTGCTGGCTGACCAAGCCCCCGAACTGGTCCCCTGGTCACCACACCATGCCCAGTCTCTGCTTTCCACCCTCCCAGCCAGCCTCCCCTACTCCCTTCCCTGCATCCCACAGCCCTGCCATGCTTGCCTGCCTTCCACGTGGCCTTCCTGGTGTCTGTGTGACCAATTTGTGAAGGCAGGCAAGCAGAAGGCTACGTGGAAGGCAGGCAAGCATGTCAAGACCAGCCGGCCATGGGGAAGGGAGCTAGCAGCCTACTCCCTTTCCCATAGCCCTGCCATGCTTGCCTGCCTTCTATGCCACCTTCCTGGCAGTTCCCCATGCCTGCTTGTTTCCGTCCCGCTCCCCACATCCAGTCCATTACAGGGAACATGCTACTTCTGGGCTAGGCTGCCCGCCCTCCCGGAGCATTTTCTTCCTTCTCCCGCCACCGAAAAAAAGAAAGAACATCCTGCCCAAAGGGTAGGGTGTGCTCTGCCGCTGCTGCTAGATGTGTCTGTGTGGGAGACCTCCCCTGGTGTGGCACAGTTCTGGGATGGCAGAGAGCCCAGTAAGTTCTGCTGCCACCTCCACCGCTGCCTGGCACGTCCACACAGGATAACTCCCCAGGAAGAGCTCTGTCTATGTGACCAGACCAGGGGTGTGTGCGTGTGTGTGTGTGTGTGTGTGTGTGTGTGTGTGTGTGAGAGAGAGAGAGAGAGAGAGAGAGAGAGAAGAAAGAGAGAGATAAGAAAGAGAAAGAGTGAAAGAGACAAAGAAGAAAAGAAAAAGAGAAAGAGAGAGAGGAAGAAAGAAATAAAGAGAGGGAAAGAAAGGAAAGAAGGAAGGAAGGAGGAGAAAGAAAAAGAAAGAGGAAGGGAGAGAGAGAGAGAGACAAGAAAGAAAGAAAGAAAGAAAGAAAGAAAGAGAGAGAGAGAAGAGAAAGAAAGAGGAAAGAAGGGAGAGAGAGAGAAGAAAAGAGAAAGAGAAAGAAAGAAAGAGAAAGGGAAAGACAGAGAAAGAGAATGAAGGAAAGAAAGAGGAAGGGGGAGAGAGATAGACAAGGAAGGAAGGAAGGAAGGAAGGAAACTTATGACGACAATTGAGCCCAAAATTTTTGTTGCTAAGCAAGAGCGTTGTTAAGTGAGTTTCACCACATTTTACAAGTTGGCCATGCCCACCCAGTCATATGACCACCAAGCCACACCCAACCCATGCCCACAGAACTGGTAGGGAAAATTTTTGGATTTCACCACTGGACCTAGGACAGGAACTTGTGTAAAGCACACTTTTTATGAATTGTTTCCTTTATTATAGAAAGTTTCTATTAATGAAAGAAAGTATATCTTATAAGTAATAAATAGATGCTAGCAGTTTAATCTTCTGGGGTTTTTTTTGTGAGCAAGGCTAACTTACATTGTCATAATTCCAATTTATTGGTATCTTATGTTTAGCCTCAAATTTCAAATATGTATCTTTTCTTCTTTTTTCCATATTTTTGACTCACAAAAAAGTTGCAAATAGACAGCTAGTTAACATACATGGTTAAGGCATTGGCCTAGGAAGAGTTAGAACCAACTTATAGTTGATTCTCAGCCAGGGAACCTTTCTGTATGTCTTTAGACTAGCCAGTCCCCGTCCCCCCCGCATCCCAACTTAACTGAACAGGGTGAGACAGTGAGGAAAAAGAGGAGGAAGAAACACTGAGTATTTCACATTGAGCTCCTGGACAAATCATGGGGTATACATTCCATGAATTAATTAAAGGAATACCACTTTTCTTTATCAGTCTATAGTTGAAGTCTCTTGAAGTAGTGCTCTATGTGGAAATTCAGGGAAAATAAGAAACTTTGCAGGGGTATCAGCTGTGGCATGTGGAGAGGGGGAAAACTTGGAGTACTCATATCTAATGATCTAAGTGCCAGAGCCCACTGTAACAACATTGCCAAAAAGGCATTAAGAGTTGCTAACCTAATCTTGTGTAGCTTCTTCTTTGGTAATTTTGTACTGCTAACCAGAGCATACAAAACATTTGCTAGACCAATTCTCGAACACAGCTCTTCTGTTTGGAACCTGGACTGCATATCGGACATTAATACAATTGAGCGAGCCCAGAGATATTTCATGAGAAGAGTCCTTCACTCCTCTGCTCGCAACAGGATACCTTATGCCACCAGACTTGAAATTTTGGGCTTAGACAACTTAGAACTATGCTGCCTTCAGTCTGGCCTAAGTGTAGTACATAAAATTATCTGCTACAATGTCCGAACTGTCAATGATTACTTCAGCTTCAGCCACATCAATACACGAGCACACAATAGATACAAACTTAAACCATTCCAAACTCGATTGCAAAAAATATGACTTCAGCAACAGAGTGGACAATGCCACAATGACTCTGTGGTTTCTTCCCCAAACTCCCCAAACTTTAACCTTACACTATCTACTGTCACCTCATTCCTGAGAGGTCTGGAAGGAGTGTGCATAAGCTCACTAATGTGCCTACCATCCCTGTCCTAATGTTCCCTTTTATTCGTATCCATTTCATGTATTCAAAATCATGTTTATACTTACTGTATATATGTTATCTAATACATGTTGGATGAAATAAATAAAATGAAAATAAAATTGTGCCATGAGCCCCACCCTTTTTTTTAAAGGCATCACAATATGTAGATCATGGGAAAGGGACAATGAAAGCAGTGTGATAACTGTTTTCATTGAAAGCAGCCAGGTCCCGAAAATGCTGCTAGAGTAGAATATTGTTCCAGTGTTAATTAAAATACCAAAAATAAAATTGAGCAAAGTGGCTGTTTATGATGCAGGCCTGCTCATTTTTTGCTTTGTGATTGTGGGCAACTGGAAGGGAAAAGCAAAGTCTCGTGAGGTACATAAGTACCTTTGGGTGGATTTTCTTGGATGATGGGCACCAGTTGTGACCCCCTCCCCCAATTGATTTTACATTCATTTATTTAATTTCCTCAATCAGTTACATTAACTCACTTTCATGTCTCCAATCAGTGTTTCAATCAAGGCATACCTGGACAATAAACTTGCTGCTGCTTCCCCATGTTTCATTTTGGATATTTTAATATCTGGTGAGGGAACTGTTTGCAAACACACAGGGGTCTAACAGGGACACACGCACATTGTTAGTGTTTGTTTTCTACATGAAGAGGAAAGCAGATTCACACACCCCTCCCCACTGTAATGACACCCACTAGCACACATGTGCTGGAAAACTGGCAAATCAATTTCTCATCTAAAATACTAATTAGCCTGGGAAGTGCATGAACTTAGTGTCCTTAAAAGGCACCACTTCTCTTCTGATTTGTTACTGAAATGATTGCATTTCATTTTTACCCTTTGGGTTGAGAGGCAAGTCGAAGTTGTCCAAGACCTTAATAACATTATTTTTGATCTGCCTGGGGAAGAGACAAAGGGAAACACGGTTGTGCTATTTACAGGAAAAGGACATCTCTATCCTCTCCCCACACCCCATTATATTTTTACCCATTTTAAACTTGACACTGGCATTGGCGAGAGCAACAGATTGGGGAGGGGGGTTGCAGGGAATGCTGCAAGGTAGCCTGAGGATAACAGGCGTTATAAAGAGGAATTTTTTGCCTGCTGTTTTTGTTTGTTTAATCACAGCGTCTCAGCAGAGCTGGCCAACAGCCTCACACAGCAGGTGCTGCTTGGGAATGTAGTGGGGGAGGATGGAGGACGAGATGAATTCCTACTCAATGGAAGCTTTATTCAATACCACTGCCTTTTGCAAACTTTTTTCTTTTGTTTCAAGCAAATCCCCAATGCCTTGGGGCATAAGTGGTCAAGGCTGTAATAGGAGGGTTCTGCACAGAGAAGAAGAGGAAGCATTTCAGGGTGAACAACATAAGACATCTTGAATCAGGGGTGAAATCCAGCAGGTTCTGGAGAACCAGTAGCAGAAATTTTGAGTCGTTCGGAGAACCAGCAAATGCCACCTCTGGCTGGCCCCAGAGTGGGATGGGAATGGAGATTTTCCCTGTGTGTTCCCCTGCCACGCCCACCAAGCCATGCCAATCAAGCCGCACCATGCCCACCAAGTCATGCCCACAGAACCAATAGTAAAAAAAATTGAATTTCGCCACTGTCTTGAATGCTAGTTGTGAAGCTTGAGCTGCACATGGAGAGGAGGGCCGTAGAAGTCAGAACAATCCATCTTAAATCCTGTCCACATTTGCAGGTTGCCTTTGAGGAAGTCTGGTGCCTACATAGACAAGTCCAAGCCATTTTATTGACAAGCTCTTTAAAGAATGGCTTTGCTGCTGCCTTCTTACTAGGGCTGAGAGTAGCTGTTATCAGGTTGACTACATACCTAAGGCAGGAGAAGATCGCTCAGGGATTGCTATGAAGCACTACAGAGGCATGTAATTCTAAGTGCTATTGCTATATCTCATTTTCTACCTCCCAATTGATTTTCTGCTTGCAGTTTATCATGGCATATTCATGTCTTACAATGTTGATCTTCCCTCTTGTTTATGTGACACTATCTATGAAGGAAATGGCCTTTAGCCATCCTTAAGGACAGTCATTTTTAAAATGTGGAAAGTAGAACAAAGAAAAGGACAAATCAGCAGCAAAGTTGGTGGATTCAATTAGAGCAGAAGCTTTTATCCGGACTCCAAGAAAAATGGTACATTATTTTATTTTAGGAAGGTTAGTATTAGTATGTGTTCTCCCTGTCGGCATCTTAAAATGTGTCTTTATCTAAAAAGATGCCAAGAAGGTAAAGGCTTCCCCTGTTCAATTGTGTCTGACTCAAGGGGGCAGTGCTCATCTCTTTTTCTTAATCAAGGGCCAGTGTTGTCTGAAGACATTTCCATGGTCATGCGGTCAGCATGCCAAGAATAGGTAAACTGATGTTCCCACAATCATCCACTGTGGGACAAAATGCCTTGTATGATCAGCCCAATAGAGTTGTTTCGAAGCAAACAATGCTCTCCTAGTTAAATGAAAAATGCAGTAGCATTCATGGTCTGGAGCACTTTTCTCCCAGCTAATTGAGAAAGGGTATTTATAAAGAGGCCACACTGAGTGGAAGAGGTGATGCAACATGCTGAAGCCATGGACGTGGCTCCATTAATAATCATATGTAGAGAATTATGCCTGTATGTACACTGATAGCTTATGAGCCAGAGATAAATTCCTTGTGGGTCCAATCACACTTGGCCAATAAAGAATTCTATTCTATTCTATTCTATTCTATTCTATTCTATTCTATTCCATTCCATTCCATTCCATTCATCATGTTTGTTTTGTTTCAAACTTTATTTATTTATTGGGTTTGTATACTGTGAGTTCTCAGCAACACCAGCTCATGGCAGCCAATGAAATGACAGGTGCAGGGAAGCATGATCAAGATTTAGGCTACAGTGTGCAGAAAGGAGAGAAGGGGGATTTCCACACATTAGTTTTAGTGATTCATGTCATAATAATCTCATGATCCTATGACTGCATGCTAAATATGGCATTTGGCTATTCATAAAAACAGTTACGAAGTTTCAGCTGGTGCATATTGCCACTGTCAAATTATTAAGGGGGTGGTTGCTGAATGTGATAATAAAACCTTAATCTTTAAAGCAATTCTTTGGTTACTGATAAGCTACTGGGCCCAGTTAAGACATAACTCTAAAGAACATAAGAACAGAAAAATCCACCCGAAAGGTTTTCTGTGAAGGACTGCTGCACCATTAGAAATGGAATAGCTACACTGTGAAATTGTTGCAGGTGGAGGGTTCACTCAAAGAAATGTTGAAATGAACCAAGCTATGTACCCCTTCCATTGCACAGTACTATAAAATATGAATAAATGTCATTTATAATAGTACTTGCATTTGGATGACAACCAAAATGCACAGTTTCTCTTTTAATTGTGCCTGAAGAACGGTAGTCAAGTACCATAACTCTTCACGCAACACATCAGGCTATGAAAAAGCATGGAATCTCAACTCTGTTTTCTCATTCTGTCTCCTCCTTTTCCAGTAGATCAGAAGACAATGGCCAAGTATTGATACAATAATTGTCCTCCCTCCACAAAAAATTAGAGAGAGGGGGGTGGACTTTTGGGATATGAGGATATCAGCCAAACAACAACTCTTACAGTGATAATCAAATATTGTTATAATTTAGCAAACCCTGGACAAATGTTACTAGTGATATAACATGAAGGAAGGGTAGTTATACAAATATGTCCACAAGAGAGAGAAAACAGCAATGCTATGCATAGTACATCCAGAAATCCATTTGTGTCTCATCACAAAGCGGAGTATGTGCATCATCCTAGGTCACTTTGAACTGGGGCTCTTGCTTGGCATCACCCACTTCACACCACACTGCATGGAGAAAAGTGCAGCAGTTGTAAGCGGGAATCATGAACCACATTCCTGGGGAGGCGCTGAGGACAGGCGAGCAATCCAAGTGCCAGTCACAAAGCACTGCGCGCCGAACAACTGCCTGGCGAAGACAGCAACACAATGCTAATAATAAGCTATAATAATAACCAGCTGACACAATAACACACAGTCTCACAATTTGGCTGCTCTGCATTGCTTGCTGCTCCAATTACTGTCTATTTTCTTTTTCTTTTTTCCCCTTGGGTGAAAATTAATCAGTGAGAAATTGAGGTAAAACTTCCCTCAGATTACAGGAATGTACACACTGGTTCAGGCCTACACAGGAGACCCATGGAGGGTGCTCACCTCCTGACAGAAAGGAACCATGAAATGTAACAGTTGTAAACAAACAAACAAACAAACAAACAAACAAGAGACACTAAATAAAGACAGGAAGCTCTTAGTGAACATTACAGTTGTGTTTTATAAGAAGACTTTGGGAATAAATTACAATTTCAGTACGGTGAGGTTTTTGTTCTCCTTTTCAGTTGAGGGTGCGAGCTTCAACGTGTGTGGTGGACACTGGATAAAATCTCAGAGGACTTTGCTGAACAGAATTTCCAGGATTTATAGATTCAGGGCAGAAGTGTTGTTCTTTAGCCCTCCTTGTAACAGATAATTAATTTTGCAAAATAAAAATAAACAGAATGCATTCAGTTGTGCTTTTGTTTTGTTTCCTTTTAGAAATGAGGGCAAAGAATGTGGAACCGTTACTGTCGCTTCCCAGAGCTTACAGTAATTCAGTCACTTCACGCTCATCATTAAGATGAAGGCTTCCCCCTCCCCTTTTAGTCAAGTAGATAACTTCCACCTATTAGCCAACATAAATAATTGTACTAATGCTTCTAAGAAATCTTAGACACTGGATTTAGATATTATAATTAGAGCAGGCGAAAGAGCTTCATTGGGGAAACCTACTTTATCTTTGCAGGAGACAGCGTGCCAGCAGGAGGAAAGGAAGAAGCTCAGGAGAGTTATCACATCATAGATTGTTGTAGGAGAGTGAAAAGTTGGTGTGGTATATTTCAACTTTTAAAAACAAAGAATTTGAAATAGGAAAAAGTTCTGAAAGTTTCTATGTTTCATCACAAAATAAAACCTCGGGTTCTTGTGGCAGCAGTTACTTGCTCATCAAGCAAACTAGCTTCTTGTTACCAGGGAGAGACCCATGGCAGAGCAGAAGGTCCAACTTCATTGTCTGGCTTCCAGGACTCAGCCTTAATGTATTTACAGTATACCACACATACCTTGTTGACATCCTATCTCAAATACTCTTTCAGTCTTTGGGCTGCAAACTTTGGATGAGCACTAGAAGGCAGCATATTCCCCTCCTCCACAAACGTCTGGCTCTTTACTGCCATTTAGTGATCACCTAAACATTTGCAGTCAAGGTCTAGCAATTTATTTATACCTTACACCTTTATTATTTTTATAAATAACTCAAGGCAGTGAACACACACACACACACACACACAGAGTCCAACCCATTTCACAGGCTTGCTGTTGTGGCAAAAATAGGAGGAGGAGATGAAGGATTTTGTGTGTTTTTGTCTTCTTGAGTTCATATTTCAAATTTTATTTAAGCTGCCTAGAATTGTAGGAGGAGACACTATATAACATCTGAATGCCTAGCCATGAAGTGTATTGATAGAAAACCTATAGCAATCTACCATGATTATAAACCCTCCATGCCCTCTGAGTGAACATGAGAAGATCCTTTTCAATGTATCCCATAATTTCACCTAGGTATCTTGCTCCAACATTTCCCAGAATATATTTTTTCACATGCAATGTGAATGTTCAGAGTGCATATTCTGCCCTCTATCCCCAAGTAGATTGATTTCAGTGAGGAGTTGGATACAACATAGTATTTCAAAAACAGTAATGGAACCCAAATTTTGCCAATCCCTCTACCCGCTGCATCATCTTGACATTTTAAAATGGAATTTCCACCAGATGGTGGTGGGGGCCATAGAGATAATAACATCATTCATTAATACATGCATACATTCAGTATATACATTAAATCTGTGAGGCTGTCCAAGTTGTGAGCAATGTCCTTGAAGAATGGCCTTCAAGGATAGAAGGGAGATCTGGTAGCTGAGACAATAATCAGATAAATGAAACTTGAGCTCAGACTAAGAAAGTAGTTTGCAAAAATGCCTCACACAGCTCTCCCCTTTCGATTCTAATAAAGATGAAAGAAGGAGAAAGAAGGAGAAGATAGAACATTCAGACTTCCAAGATTCTGTTATTACAGCTGTTTTAGATCTGCGTCTAGAGTCTACCTGGTCTACCTGATAGGGAGGTCAAACCCAATTCCATGACAGCTATGAATTGCCTACAGTATTAAAAAAATGTTATAGGACACCAAAGAAAAAATGATAGACATTGAGAAAAAGTAAAATTAATATAAAGTTCCCCACTATAAGGACACACGTGATTCTTAACTTTCAGAAAATCATCATGGACTACAGGTCCACATTTAGGATTGCTATGTTGTATGAATTTTGCCTTATGATCAAGGCATTGCCATAAATTGTATTTTCTGGTTAGGAAAAAACTTTAAAACATCTCAATTCAAATATAAAGAGTTGTCACATTTCAAATCACGGAGGTGAATTACAGTGTTATGTTATGGGGATGGTCTGTCAGTGATTTTTATACCAATAATTATAGTTGAAGCAAAATGAAAGGTTCAGCTCTGAGGTGTATTTCATAAAGAACAACAACATCCAGGATGAGAGGAATGAAACACGCTGGCTTGCTGACTGCTTCATTATTTTAAACATTTCCTTTTATTTACATGGAAAATAAATTGCTTTCACTTTTTTCTTATAAGGAAAGAAATTTCAACAAAATTCCTAAGAATGAGATGGTTGATCGATCAGAGATGGTATTCAGTAGGTTCTGACCAGTTCAGGAGAAGCAGCAGAACGTTTGAGTAGTTCAGAGAACTGGTAAATATCACCTCTGACTGGCGTGGCCTCCATCTCTTCTCTGCATCCCGAGTCCAAGCTGATCAGGAGGGAATGGAGATTTTTCAGTGTCCTTCCACTGTCACACCCACCAAGCCATGCCACGCCCACCAAGCCACGCCCACCAAGCCATGCCATGCCCACCAAACCACACCCACAGAACCAGTAATAAAAAAAATTGAATCCCACCACTGGCATGGATGAGTGTTCTTTTATTTCTCCTGTCCAGAAAGATGTTCCACACTAAATTAAAACTTTACAAGGAAACATTGTCCATAATACTTTCCAGATAAAGGAGCAGGTTTGCCCAGTCAACCTATAAGAGAGATGGAAAAGTGTATGATGGAAAAAGAGCAATAATGGTAGAATCCTTTACCACACTGCAGTAATGAAGTAAACTGAAAAATACCACCAAAGACACTGTAAGCACCAAATGAAGTAATAGAACAAAATCCTCCCCCCCCCCCCCCGCTTCACAGGAAACAAAGACGTTTAGGAAATTGGAAGATACATTTCAGAACAGCATTAGTTAAAACACTCCTGTGGACAAAGAATGCAAGCCTTAAGGCTGTTTTTCAAAGTAGAATTCAAATCCCAACCGCTTTGGAAATCCTGTGCTACATTTCAGTATAGCCTTAAGAAAAAGTGATGAGATTTTTCGAAGCAGTAATGAAAATTGAATAGGTAAAAGGGGAAATAAGAAGGGGGATCACAAGAAATGTGCAAGAAATCAAATGGAGAAATAAAGAAATATTATAAACTGGTTGTTAAGATGATGGCTTAGGAATGGCAAGATCCTGCTCCACCTTCAACTATGGAAGTCCACTAGATGATTAGAACCAATCACATTTTGTCAGGCCAGCTTACTCAATATTGTTGTGGGGGGAAATGAGAGAGGGGGCACTAAGTACATTGCCTTGAGTTTCTTTACAAAAAAGATGTCATATCTATCTATCTATCTATCTATCTATCTATCTATCTATCTATCTATCTATCTATCATCTTTCTATCTATCTATCTATCTATCTATCTATCTATCTATCTATCTATCTATCTATCATCTATCTCACCATGCCTTAAACAGATTAATAGGATTTCTATGGATGAATCTCTACATTTTGAAAGTTGTACAGTAGAACTTCATGAGAAAGAAATCTCTTAGGGATATATGTACTGATATACACAGTAATTATGGGGAATCAGCAAAGTATCTTTCTTGTTTAAGCTAGGTAAGGCTAGAAAAGGCATGAAGAAATAAATAAAGGGAAGAACTGTATTGTTTTTTTAAAATAGCAACAACATTTTTACAGCACATAATTCACCATCAGGTATAGCACTCTTGTTAATTCCAAAACACAAATATCCTTTTGTCAGCAACTTGAAGAACGACAAGATCACAAAGGAGTAGAGAAATTCTTATTTACTACAGATTTCATGAAGGTAGCCAGGCTCACTATTTCCCTTACTTTTATTCTGATTAGTAGACTATTCTGAGTGTCAGTGAACTACTGTCTCATCTGACCTAGCAGCTCATTAATTGTATTTAAAAAAAAGATCTGTGAATCTATCCCTATTAATTCCTCTATAACAGTAGAGACCCCCCCCCCCAACTTTCTGGCAGAGAATGAGATGTTTTTGTGTGCAGCCTAGCTCCCACACTTGTGTAGATGATTCTTTTCTCACTCGCCCACTACTTGCGTGGCCTGGTTCCTAACGAGACATGGGCTGGTACCAGTCCATGGCCAGGGGATAGAGGGGACCTCTCCTCTATAATATCTAAAAATAGCTTTGGTATTTTTGGGCAGTGGCATGTTCTTTATAAACAAAATCTCCTTAATATGTTGTCTAACATTTGTCCCAGGAATTCCCACCGCATGAACTACTATCACTGTTACTTTCATCATACGTTCTTCTAAAACAAAATTATGTTCTTTTAAAAAACTATTTATTAAACAATGTTGCTTAGAAACCATTGCATAATTACTTTTTTTAAAAAAATGGCCTTTTTCATCTCCCAATAATTTTCTAGGTTCCTATCAATATAATCTGATTCTACACTTTTACCACAGGGAGAATGAAGCTTCTTGTATCTGGGTTCTGGATTGAGGCATTGAGCAAGAGTGAAATATCATCCAAGTGATACATACTAAATGGGTCTGTTTCAGAGTGCTAGCTCATGCTTCCAAAACAGATCTAATGTTGTTATGCTATATTATATTATGTTATAACATAATATATGTTATGTTATGTTTGTTATGTTATGTTATGTTACGTTACGTTACGTTATGTTATGTTGTTATGTTGTTATGTTATGTTATGTTATGTTATGTCACAACTCTAACATACATTAGGTAAAGGTAAAGGTTCCCTTTGCAAATATGTGCTAGTCATTTTCGACTCTAGAGGGCGGTGCTCATCTCTGTTTCAAAGCCGAAGAGCCAGCGCTGTCCAAAGATGTCTCCGTGGTCATGTGGCCAGCATGGCTAAATGCCTAAGGCACATGGAACACTGTTACCTTCCCACCAAATGTGTTTCCTATTTTTCTACTTGCATTTTTTGTGTGCTTTCAAACTGCTAGGTTGGCAGAAGCTGGGACAAGTAATGGGAGTTCAAAACCATTACGCGGTTTTAGGGATTCGAATGTCGAACCGGTGATCTTTCTGATCGACAAGCTCAGCATCTTAGTCACTGAGCTTCTGCGTCCCTAACATACATTACTGGTATACAAATATACTGTACAAATGCTACACAATTTTTAATTACAATTTTCTGCCTTTGGGAAATACTTTATTTTTTAATATAGTACTATTTTTCAGAATCTAATAATCTAGTAATCTTATTTTCCATACAGTATATTTTGCAGTATATCTGCATGCTCATGCTGGAACAAACTGTTACTAGGTGAACTATCTAAAATACTAGTACAAAGAGATCCAGGTTAGGCCAAACATTATCTCTTAGTCTTATCTATTCATAAGGCTATTGTGATTATAAATGTGGAGGATGTGTGCCATTAATATGAGGATGAAAAATGGGGTATAAATGCAACAAATACATAATAAATAAAATCTGAGGAGTTGCCTACATTCCTTTCAAGGTAATGCTTGCTTCTTCTCTCCCAGCTGTCTTCCCTTTTCAACTGCCCATTGCTCAATACCTTTCATTCTTCCTGGGATGTTACATACCTTAAGGATCCATCATCTTGGCCATTCCCCAGGTTTATTTGATCACAGTCTCCAGAGTGTTACAAGGAGAACCTTGCAACAGGAGGTATTTTTAAGTTGGAACCTTCTGTCCAAAAGCCATGGGGAAGTCCTTACTTTCTGTAAGATTATAAATATATGATAGAATACACTCTAACTGACACAGAAAAGAGATGATTATGATTTGAAGACATAGAGGAATGAAGTCTTTTCATGTATTAATAAAAATACATTTGGTCCAGTGCCATTAAGTAAAAGCATTGGTAAGATGTATATTTGTCAGGAAGTAGAAAATGAAAAGCACAGGAACCTATAGACAAACAGTCTTGTTATGTAAGTATTGAGCTTAACAGTACTATAAACTATAACAGCATAACACTACTATAACAGTACATCAAGTATTTTACTAAATGGGGGGAGGTTTACGAATAAAGAAGAATATTTATAGCTCAGGGTTGAAATGAGAGGTTCTTGGTACTCTCTGAGCTTAGTTATTACAGATGTTTCATTACCCAAACTGGGTAACATCATCAGCGCTATATTTTTAAAAAGATTTTGTGGTAATTTCATCAACATTGATGCCACATAACACTGAGATGGAAGGATAACAAATACAGAAATGTCATGCTCTATGAGTAATAATCATGACAAGAGAACTAATATCATTTTATGTTATGCATTAAATTGTTTTCTTTTTCAGTGATCATTAAATGATGCAAACATATGTAAATATGGTAGGGAAAGATCTATTCATTGCATCACAATGGAATGGTTATCCTATTTTCAGTGGGTACAGAAGCAGAAGAGGTTTACAAAATGCAAAATATTCCAGGGCATGTTTTATAGAATGGCAGCCATGAATAGAACATGTATGGTTTTTTTCAATGGTTGCAGTAGTGTATGTGACTGGTCGCAAAGTATCAGGTTACCAGGAAGCCAAATGATGAGCTTCCTCTCCATGAATCCTTGATCCTACCTCTCAGTTTATCTTTGGCCTTTCCCAAGTACCCCTGAACTGAGATTGGCACCACACTTACGTGTTCCCACAAAACCAATATGCTCCAGTGGTTCAGGCATTCAGCTAGAAACTAGAAGACTGTGAGTTCTAATCCCACCTTAGACATGAAAGCCAATGGAATGACTTCAGGCCAGTCATTCTCTTTCAACCCAACTCATATGACAAGGTTGTTGTCATTAGGAAAATAGGAGGAGGAATGAGGATATAGCTGCTGTCTTGAATTATTTATAAAAATAATAAAGGTGGGATTAAAAAAAAAAAAACTAAAAAGTCACACATATCCTGGCAGATTTCACCTGCCATGCTGATTGACCCAATTTACTTGCTCATAGTGCTGCTTAATTCTTGAGGTATCACCTCCTTTGTGAAGTGAAAGCACCATGGTGCCTTCCCTCATTCCTACCTATTCTGACTGTTCTGAAGGAGCACTCTGTGGTACTCCTCATCTGGCCCAGTTTGCTTATTTGACTTTGCTTAAATGACTTGTGGAGGGGGCGAAACATTGGGAACTGGGTTGACATCTCTTTTTCTGGCTTGGACACTTCCAAGCAAAGTGGTTAAAAAACTTTAGAAAGAGATTGTGGAAGAAAGAATCTAGAATCTAGAGATTGAATCTAGAAATAAGGAGAATTTTTTTGACAGTGAGAACAATCAACCACTGGAACAGCTTGCATTCAGAAGTTGTGGGAGCTTCATCACTGGAGGCTTTCAAGGAGAGATTGGACTGCCATTTGTCAGAAACGGTGTAGGGTCTTCTGCTTGGGCAGGGTGTTGGACTGATGACCTACAAGGTCCCTTCCAACTCTGTTAATCTCTATCTGTATCTGGGAGGGTGATGCTGCTTTGAACCCAGTTTATGGGTCTCCTGCAGGTATTTGGTTGGATGCTGTATGGAAAGAACAATATCTTCAATCTATTCCATCATATTCTTATACTTTTGGTTCCCTTCATTTCATATTTAGATAAACCATTTTTTCTTTGCCTGATTCCTCAGCGTAGAACACTACCTGCTACTGATAGTAAATACTTCTCTGCTGCCAATTTGTGTGTATGCCTGTGGGGGGAGGGAGGCAGAGTGCTCTCTCCATCATTCTCTCCCTCATTTGTTTTTCCAACAAATACCAATTGGACAAAACAGGCATGAAAAAATAAAGATTGATGGACTCTGCTATGATACTTATCTGCTCCACATTACTATAATATCTGGATGCATCTCAAAATATTTGAAGCATTTGTACTATTTTCCGTTTTTACAGATGGAATACTTACGGACTACAAGGCTACATGTTGATTTGCTCAAATTTTCCCCAAGGCAAAATGTTCAAGTCAAATCTTGCTGTCTGAAGTGTTGGAGTTATTTTTGTCTCCTAGGCCCACAAATGCTCCCCTCCACCCCTATTTCACATTTGTGAAGAGTCTGAGCAGCAGACATAAGAACTGCTTTTAAGGCGTTGTATGTGCTTCCATGGCAAGGAGTACACAACCTACAAGCCAAAGCAAATTAGTTGCTGGATAGCCTCTGCCCCTGATTCCACCCCATAAATATTGCTTCTCCTCACCTTTGCCATGCTCTCAAACTGTTGGATATGCTGCTTGCTTAGTTCAGTGGAAGTTATCAAATTATTGTAGAATGTTACTAATATTTTTATCTTAAAATACCAGTTGCTTCCTTTTTGCAAAATGATAGGGGTTAGGGCAATTTACAGAGGATTGGTCTCAGGCAGCCAGAACTCTACATCTCAAACTAGATCCTCAATTGCTTTTACAAAGATGATCTGGGATTGCCTTTTTTTACCAGGTTCCCCCCTCAAGTTTCCTTTCTCTTGTCCCCAGTCTATGAGTAAGGCAAGCTTAAGTCGTCCTTACAGCATTAAAACAGCACCACTCCAAGTTCATTCAGACAGCCTCAAGGTGTGCGAAAAATTGGGGATTGTGTAACCTGTGCCTTGAAGGAAAATCAGTTGCCTGGCACTGGCTGGGAGTCGTGTCAATAGTGGCAGCACAGCAAGTATCTAAAGGACTTGTAGTGTCCACAGTTCATGACAACATAATATTCATCCAGCTGCAACCTATATGGTCACATATAACCTATATGGACAGAACAAGAAGCAATGGGTGGAAACTAATCAAGGAGAGAAGCAACTTAGAACTGAGGAGAAACTTCCTGACAGTTAGAACAATTAATCAGTGGAACAGCTTGCCTCCAGAAGTTGTGAATGCCCCAACACTGGACGTCTTTAAGAAGATGTTGGATAGCCATTTGTCTGGAACGGTATAGGGTTTCCTGCCTAGGCAGGGGGTTGGACTAGAAGACCTCCAAGGTCCCTTCCAACTCTACTATTGTATTGTATTGTACATAAGCAATCTCTTTTGGTTTGTAGCATTTCAGCCACCACAGAAGACTTGCTAGCTTGTAGTCCAGAAACTTGAAAATAACTAATACAGTGGCAGGTAAGGCAACAATGATTTGTTTTCAAGCAACCTAACTTGTTGTCTGTCCTGCCTTCCCAATGTATATTATAATACGGAGTACTGCAGCTTATTTATCTCTTTCTGAATAGGGAAAGAAGATTGCTGACAGGATGACTGTGTAAGAGGAGCCGTGTCTTTCTTTCTTTTTTTCTTCCTGTCATACCAAGAATTTAAAGAAAGTGTGCAGCTGATTTGCAGCTTCTCAGCCCTAACCATCATTGTTATGTAAGCTAGCCCTGTGTTTGCTTTAGAGTAAATATGCTCAGAGCAAATTAAAATGGAATTGGAGATTGGATCATATCCACATTCTGAGGCACAACCTAGGATTTAAGAAAACTAATTTCTCAAGCCACATACTATTTCTGTAACCACTATGTCATCCTCCTTGGCTCATGTGTGGTCCCCCCACTTTAAAAGTTCAATCTCATTTCCTTTCAACTTAATATCAAACAGAATGCCTCTATGTAATCAATGTTTTGGCATGTGTAGGCAATTATGATTTTTCTGGAAAGCACACTGTACTGCTTTGTCCTTATTGTCCATTTCCTACAAATACAATTAGTGAAAAACAAATTAGATTGTAACATCGTTTTGAGCATGCTGGTCTTGTTTTGCTCCATTTCCACTTTTCTTAGAATTCAATGTTTACAGAGATTAAAATACAACCATGACAAAGTTCAACTAGAAGACATGAATAACTTTTAAAATACATTTTTAAGAGACCAAAGAAAACAATAGAAGGTAGACAGACTCAATAAGTTTATTGTGGCCATTTAAGACAGACCATGAAGCAATTAAATAATTTTAAATTCTGAGGTTAATGATTTTATGAATGGGAAGTCATCCTCTTCAGGCCATCTTTCTTCTTTATGCTGGGCAAGGATTATGGGAGCAGAAATCCACAAATCTGTATGATAGCAGCTTTGGAAAAGGTTGTTTTGGATGGTAATGTGCCCCAAATATAAACTCTTCCTGCTATCCTGGAAGCATTCTTACTCATCCTGTTAACAGTCCAAATGTCCTGGCTCTGAGATCCTTCCCTAAGGTCTTGCCTGGGGAGCAGTTCCAGGATAACTTCTTCCTATTCAATTGTGCTTAAGAACAGATTAAGAAGGATTTTTTCCCCTTCCTGAAACAAAGGCTTCAGTTGTGGCCTATGATAAAAACCAGTTTTCACCCACTTCACCAGTGGTAGGTTCCTACTGGCTTGGACCGGTTCAGGTGAACTGGTAGTGGTTTGGTGGCTTGGTCACTGGTAGCAGGAGTGACCGACGCCTGCCACGCCACTGAACTGGTTCTTTTGGCATCACCATAGGTGGCACCATCTTGTTTTTGGCTTCTGCGCATGTGCAGAACAATTTTTATTGGACTGCACATGCATGCACAGCACACATCAAGTGTGTGTGTGTGCACACGCTGCACGCCCATGAGCAAACCAGCAGTAGTAGCTGTCAGAACCGACCCCTACACTTCATCGTATTGTGAAACTGGCTGTTTTGATTTAGAGGTGATAGAAAATCCTCACATTTCATTTATCAGAATATAGGATGAAACATCATTCAGTTTTGCCTTGCTTTCAAATCTTGACTCTTCAGTGACAACAATGTGAGTTTTACATATGAATAAGTGAGAGAAAGGACAAAAAAGAAAATTTAAGTTGTCCTAATTTTATTTTTCCAGATCAGATATAATCATGCATTTGTTTTCTAAACTTTTTTCGAAGCTATCTACATTAGTGGTCAAATGTGTTATCTTTTATTGTTGGTCATTTTTAGTGTACTTTTTTCAAAAGACATGATGTCATTGCTATTGTTATTAATGAGGATAGTGGGATGGGTGGCATATAAATTTAATAAAAAGAGATGGATAAATTAGTAGTAGCAGCAGGAGATAAAGTTGAAGATGTTATATGCTGCATACGTATTGCTCATCTGTAATAGCTAAAGGACATCTCCAAGGTCAGAAGCAGTATGGTTAAAAAAAAAGAAAAAGATAGAGGATAAGTATTAAAGGGGTGAGAGTAGTACAGGATCTGAAGTGGGGAGCCTAAAAATGTTGTGGGGGAAAGCAGGGCATTGATAAAGAAAGGAACAAAGAGATAGAACTGTTTGTTTGCTATTACTACTACTACTACTACTACTACTACTACTACTACTACTACTACTACTCCATAGTAGTCCAATAGCAGAGAAAGTGCGAACTGTTGGCACTTTGGAACTGTATTTCCAACACCTTCTTAATTCACCTAATGGGGAGCTGAACTGGCAATTTTAGGCATGCAGAATTATGGTCTGGTCAATTTTGAACTGCAGCATTGTTCTCTCCTATGACACCAAATAACTTGTACTATTAACTTCAGGACATTTTTCAAGTCTGCTCCCCTTGTTTTCTACCAACAGAAACAGTAAAAAAAAATTCAAAAGAAAGGGTACAGATCAAGATCATGTGAGGTACTAGTACCACTTATAAAGCCTTTAGCAAAACCACACTTACAATACTGCATCCAGTTTTGGTCACCAAGTTATAAAAAAAGGATGTTGAGACTCTGGAAAGAGTGCAGAAAAGAGAGATGATTAAGATGGCTGGAGACTAAAATATATAAAGAACGGTTGCAGGGTATGGGTATGTCTGGTCTAGAGAAAAGAAGGATTAGTGGTAACATGATAGCAGTGTTCCAATATTTGAGGGGCTGCTTTAAAAAAGAGCAGGGATCAACATATTTTCCAAAGCACCAAAATGCGAGACAAGAAACAATGGGTGGGAACTAATCAAGGAGAAAAGCAAAGTAGAATTAAGGAGAAATTTTATGAGTGAGAACAATTAAGCAGTGGAACTACTTGCTTTCAGAAGTTATGGGTGCTCCATCACTGTAGGCTTTTAAGAAAATCTCTTCCAACTCTGTTATTCAGAACATCTAATAAGTTCGACCTTCAGAGAATTATGAGAGGCAGCAACTAAATGTACTACGAGCCTACAGTTACTTTTATGGTATAGTTCATCTTTAATTCTTCCACATCTCTACAGCACTTGAGTTGTGTTTCATTTCTAAAAAGCAAAACAAAACAAAAACACAGCAGGTAAACTCTTGCAAATTAATACATTGTGAAGTAGAGAAGGGGACAATCAACCTTTTAAATCTTCAGTTAACAAGCAGACCCTAATAATCTTTTTTACAATAATACAATAGTAGAGTTGGAAGGGACCTTGGAGGTCTTCTAGTCCAACCCCCTGCCTAGGCAGGAAACCCTATACCGTTTCAGACAAATAGCTATCCAACATCTTCTTAAAGACTTCCAGTGTTGGGGCATTCACAACTTCTGGAGGCAAGCTGTTCCACTGATTAATTGTTCTCACTGTCAGGAAATTTCTCCTCAGTTCTAAGTTGCTTCTCTCCTTGATTAGTTTCCACCCATTGCTTCTTGTTCTACCCTCAGGTGCTTTGGAGAATAGTTTGACTCCCTCTTCTTTGTGGCAACCTCTGAGATATTGGAATAATGCTATCATGTCTCCCCTAGTCCTTCTTTCTCTTAAGCTAAACATACCCAGTTCCTGCAACCGTTTTTCATATGTTTTAGTCTCCAGTCCCCTAATCATCTTTGTTGCTCTTCTCTGCACTCTTTCTAGAGTCTCCACATCTTTTTTACATCGTGGCGACCAGAACTGAATGCAGTATTCCAAGTGTGGCCTCACCAAGGCATTATAAAGCGGCATCAACACTTCACGTGATCTTGATTCTATCCCTCTGTTGATGCAGCCTAGAACTGTGTTGGCTTTTTTGGCAGCTGCTGCACACTGCTGGCTCATATTTAAATGGTTGTCCACTAGGACTCCAAGATCCCTTTCACAGTTACTACTACTGAGTAAGGTATCACCTATACTGTACCTGTGCATTCCGTTTTTGTTGCCTAAATGTAGAACCTTACTCTTTTCACCATTGAATTTCATTTTATTAGATAGTGCCCAATGTTCAAGTTTGTCAAGATCCTTCTGTATCTTAAGCCTATCTTCTGGAGTGTTGGCTATTCCTGCCAGCTTGGTATCATCTGCAAATTTGATGAGTTCCCCATTTATTCCCTCATCCAAATCATTGATGAAGATGTTGAAGAGTACTGGGCCTAAAACAGAGCCTTGGGGTACTCCACTGCATACTTCCCTCCATGTAGATGCAGTTCCATTGAGAACTACACGTTGAGTGCGGTTGGTCAGCCAGTTACCAATCCATCTGGTGGTGATGCTGTCTAACCCACATTCTTCTACTTTATCTAGTAGTAGGTTATGGTCTACCTTATCAAAAGCCTTACTGAAGTCCAAGTAAACTATATCAACGGCATTCCTCTGGTCCACTAATTTTGTCACATTATCAAAGAATGCAATAAGATTAGTCTGGCATGATCTGTTTTTGACAAATCCATGTTGGCTTTTGGCTATTACTTTGTTTGCTTCTAGGTGTTCGCAAATTCGTTGCTTGATTATTTTTTCCAGAATCTTTCCTGGTATTGAGGTTAGGCTGATAGGTCTGTAGTTTCCTGGATCTAATTTTTTCCCTTTTTTGAAGATGGGAACCACATCAGCTCTTTTCCAGTCCTCTGGTAGTTCCCCGGTGTTCCAGGATCTCTGAAAGATATAATTCAGTGGTTCTGAGATCTCGTCTGCTAGTTCCTTCAGAACTCTGGGGTGTAATCCATCCGGTCCTGGTGATTTGAACTCATCTAGGGTAGACAGGTGCTCACTTACCATTTTCTTCCCTATTTCAATTTGTGTTCCTAATTTTGTGGTGCTGCTTTTGATAGGTTGGACTGTTTTATCCCTTTGTGTAAAGACAGATGTAAAACATGAGTTAAATAGTTCTGCTTTCTCCCTGTTGCTTGTCACCTTCTTGCCACTTTCTCCTAGCAATGGACCAATTGTTTCCTTAACTTTTTTCTTGTTTTTAACATGTTCAAAGAAGCTTTTTTTGTTAATTTTTACTTTTGTGGCAAGCCTTTCTTCATTGTGAGCCTTAGCTTTCCTCACTTCATCTTTACAGGCTCGGGCTATTTGCTGATATTCTGCCTTAGTTATGTCCCCCCCCTTCCACTTTTTATACTTACTTTTTTTGTCTTTCAGTTTGTCAGATAGTTGTTTATGCAGCCATGCTGGTTTCTTTTGGGAGCTGTTGTTTTTCTTCTTCATTGGTATTGTGTTGAGTTGTTTTCCCCTCGAGGATTCTCATCCATGGAATTTTTCCCAAGCTCTCTCTAAGTTTATTGAAATTAGCTTTCTTAAAGTCCAAGACTCTAGTTTGACTTTGTTCTACTACTTGTGTTTGGATAATGTTGAATTCTAATATTGCATGGTCACTTGCCCCCAGGGTTCCTATGACTTCAACACCTTCTATCATTTCCTCTCTGTTAGTGAGAATTAAGTCCAGTATGGCTGATCCCCTTGTTTCCTTCTCTACTTTTTGGAAAACAAAGTTGTCTGCTAGGTTTGTTAGGAACCTGTTGGATCTTCCACTTGGTGCAGAGTTTGTTTCCCAGTTGATGTCAGGGTAGTTAAAATCTCCCATTACTATTGTGGTGTGCTTCCTACATACCTTAGTTAGCTGACTAGCAAAAAGTTCATCTTCTTCCTCTGCTTGGTTGGGTGGCCTGTAGTATAGACCTATGGCAATGTCATTTCCCCCACAACCTTTAATATTGACCCAAATGCATTCAAGATAGTTCTCATTATTGTTGTGCTCTATTTCTGTAGAGACATAGTTATTTCTTATATATAGTGCAACTCCACCTCCTCTTTTATTTGGTCTATTTCTTTTAAATAATTTAAATCCTTCTAGCTGTATGTTCCATTTGTCAGTTTCATCCCACCAAGTTTCTGTAATGGCAATAATATCATATCTGCCCTCTTTTACTTGAATTTCTAATTCTCCCTGTTTATTCCTCATGCTCTGTGCATTGGTATATAGACATTTGAGTCCATTTTGATTGACCTTGTGTTTACTGTCTACATAACCTGTATTATGCCTGACTGCCCCTATTTTCTTGCCACTTGTGTGATTCATGCACATGGTATGACAATCACTATTACATGCTTGGTTTTGCTTGACAGCAGGAGTGATAATCTTGCCCACACACACATCTATGTTACATGCATTTATAACCCTATGAATTTTAGTTTGCTGGGGACAGAGATGTTCTGTATCTATTAATTCTCTGTCCCCGCTCTTCAGTTTAAATGTTTATCAAGAAAATCTGTGAATTTAATGCCAAGTAACTCAGTTCCTTTCTTGTATGGGTGCAACCCATCTCTTTTGTACAGTTTTTCATTGGACCAGCTACAGGCTTCATGACTAATAAAACCAAAGCCTTCCCTTTTACACCACTCCTTTAGCCAAACATTAAACTCTGCTACACGCTGGCCCTTCCCTTTTTGTTCCTTATATACAGGTAAAACCTCTGAAAAGATAAGCCTACAACCTATACTATTAAGTTCATACCCCAAGTTCTGGAAATCATTCTGCACAGAAAGTACATTTTAAAAGAAATAAAGACGGAGATCATGGAAGAAATCTGTCTATGTGGTCACTAGGAGTTGAAAATCACTTGGTAGCACATAATCAATCAATCAATCAATCAATGAAAGACTGAGAAATACCTTCCAACTTAATAGCATAACAAAGATGGAAGTGGGCTCTATTTAATCATTACCATTGTGATCATCCTGTCTTTTGTCCTATTTTTCTATCATGAGATAAATTGGAATGAGAGATAGTGACCAAAATTACTTTCATGACTGAGGCTAAAGATAGTTCTCTTTAATCCTCTCTCAGTAACTTAACAATTAAATCAAGTTAACACAATTTTATACCTGTCTCATTCATTCATTCATTCATTCATTCATTCATTCATTCATTCATTCATTCATTCATTTATTATTTCTCCTTCTCTACTTATAGCTGGATATTTGAAACTCTTGAAGTGCGATGATTGGGTAATTCCATATGTGACATTTCAATAAGAGTACCCCAATCACTGGCAAGACATTCTATGTTTTGCCCCTAAATTTGTGAGGAATCCTGCCCCCCTCCCCCCCCCCCCCCAAATATTCAGGATTGTAGTCTTCTGCTTTAGGCAAAGTTGGCTGGATTGCGATTTTCTTTAATGTTTAATTGAAAGCTCAAGTATGAAAACTGTTTTGTTTTGTTTAAAGAAAAGCAATCATTGTTCATTTTCATAACAAGGAAGATGATCTGTCAAACACATTTTCATGCTGCACATGGAGTCATAAAGTGTAGGAACGTGTTATGTTCTGCAACTGTTCATGAACAGAGTATAGCAAGAACTGGTTTCTGGGTGATAGGATTTCCCGATTGATAGGATGACTTTTTGAGAAAAAGCAAATATAAAATTTTCTTCCTGGAAGGTTGATATAAAGGACAAAATGCTATGATGATAAGGACAGTAATTGCTGCTTGCTTAAGATACATTGTTTGAATTCACTTGACATTTCTGCTTATTTTTATTTTATTTATTTAATTTATAGGCTATCTGACCAGAGGTTCGCCTGATCCGGACTGAACTAGCAGCAACCCACCTCTGTATCTGACTCGAAATAATTCTAAATGACTCTCTAAACATCTATAAAATATAAAGTGGCTTATACTTTAAAACAAGAACAATAAAATTAGGGAACAGATCATAGGCATCCAGAAGAGAACCAATCCAAATGAAACCACAATCATCAGAATCTTGGCAGCCACCCTGTCACAAAGCACTGAAAGAACATGCAGGTTTTAAAAAGACTTTTTAAATATCACCTATAGTAAGATCTATATAGATCTTTGAGGCAATACTATTCCAGAGGGCAGTCACCACAGCAGAAAAGTCATATTGTCTAAATTCTGACAAAAGACATTGCTTAATTGAGAGAACCTTGAGTGCATTCACTCTTCCAGATATTACTGGACAGGCAGAAATGATAGAAGATAAGCAGTTCCCCAAATAGCCAGGTTCTATGCCATCCAAGGCTTTATAGGTAATAGTTAGCACATTGAATGTCACCTGGAGGCCCACCAGCAACCAGTGCAGTTTGTAGAATGGCAGTGTTACATGGCCGTGCTGTGGCACACCCGTCTCGCCTGGACTACTGCAACGCTCTCTACATGGGGCTTCCCTTGAAATGCACTCAGAGACTACAGTTGGTCCAGAATGCAGCCGCGCGGGTGATTATGGGGAGCACCAGGTACTCCCGTGTGACACCACACCTGTGCGAGCTGCACTGGCTTCCTGTGGTCTATCGAGTGCGTTTCAAGGTTTTGATCACGATCTTTAAAGCACTCCATGGCTCAGGGCCTAGTTACCTGCGGGACCGTATTCTGCACCTATTCGCTCGCACAGAGAGGGACTTCTCCAGGTGCCGTCCACTAGACAATGCCATGGGGCGGCGCCTAGGAGCAGAGCCTTCTCTGTGGCGGACCCAGCCCTGTGGAATGACCTCCCCCCGGATATTAGGACCACTACAGACCTCCGCTCCTTCCGTGTTAAGCTCAAGACCCACCTTTTTCAAATATCTGGCCTGGCTCAACCATAACTTCGTTACGCTCCTGAGGGGTTTTTAATTTAGCAATTTTATTTAAGGGGATTTTAAACTGTGTTTTAATTGTGTTTTTAGCTGTGTTTATTGTCCTTCACTTACAAGTCTACTCTCCTTCATGCACAAATGTAATTGTCCTTGTTTTTTCGTATGTATGTGTGTCCTATGTGTATTTTATCCTTTTGATTGTACGCCGCCCCGAGTCCTTCGGGAGAGGGTTGCGGCTAATCAAATAAAATTTATTATTATTATTATTATTACTAACCACAGTGTCACATTCTGGACAAGTTCTAGTTTCTGGGTGATTTTCAAAGGCAACAACATCAGGTGGCTAGGCATGAGTGACTATCTGAAGAGCCTTCCAGTCTAGGAAGACTTGATGGAACTCTGGCTTGTAAACTGTCTACTGATCATGAGACTAGAACTTTGGTTAATTTGGCATTAAATATCCTGGCAATCTCCCCCTCCCTCAAACAAAACCAACCTATATATTAAAAATAATAACCACTCAAAGTTCTTAGATAAATATAAAACACAGACCTATTAATTGTTTCTTAATTTTACCTATCATGGATTGTCCAGTGGGTAACTAAAAAACAACTAGATTATGATAGAATGTACAGAATTTTCCTTCTTTCCTTCCTTGCTTCCTTCCTTTTCTTTTCTTTTTTTCCCTCCCTCCCTCCCTTCCTCCCCCTCTTCCCGTCCACCTTTCTTTGTTTACTGATTTTAAATAAGATCTTTCCACTACTTCTCATTCTAGAGCTTTCCTATGAAAAAAACACTAGGTAAAAATTTTTTCAAGCTATCCCCATTACAAAATCCAAAGTTTATTTCTTCATTAAGGCATTACAGCGCAAAAAACAACAACAATGAGAGCATTTCTCTGGAATGTGTGTTTACTGGACACAAAATGATATGTTTACTGAAATAGCAGTTGCTGCCGGGTTACCCAGTAGGAGAATGCTTTCTCTTTCCACATCATCCAGATCTCCTGGTGTCATCCTGATCTGGAGCATTACCCTCCAGTGAAGGTATGCTAATTTCTTTCCCCACTTTCTGCCTCTTAATATATTCAGTTACATCTCTTTTAGTTAGGATGACCAATCTTAACAGCAGTCGGTTTTTTGTTCACAATGCAGGAAAGAATAATCTCTTATTGTGCAATAGCAATATATAGAAAGAAAATGACCAAGTCGGGATCACACAAAATGATATTTGTCCTTGTCATATCAAGTATCTGGTGTTGTCTGTCCTTCATGGACTGTAATTTTCACAATCAACTGATATTGGAGATGCCATTGTTTTGGTCAGGGATATGCTGTATCAGGCAAAAGAAAACACCTGGTGTTTGCTCTTTCTTATTCAGTGGAAGATAAATCTAATTATTCTTAATCAAATTAGCACTGCAGTTAATCTTAACATTCTCCTTTGAGGTATGCCATTGATGAAGATCCAAGATGTTTGTTAGATGCCTCAGGTGGACAAAATGTTATTCCCATGAAGAGGAAAACTGGTTTTAGAAACTTGTTTTTCTTTTCCAAAACATTGCAGCAGGCCAGAAAGATGGCCATCCAATACTATACTATAGCAGAGTGCTGAAATTCAAAAGTTTTTACTACCGGTTCTGTGGGCGTGGCTTGGTGAGAGTGGCAGGGGAAGGATACTGCAAAATCTCCATTCCCACCCACTCCAGGGGAAGGATATTGCAAAATCTCAATTCCTACCCCACTCTGGGGCCAGTCAGAGGTGGTATTTGCCGGTTTTCCGAACTACTCAAAATTTCCGCTACCGGTTCTCCAGAAACTTGCTGGATTTCACCCCTTCTATAGCATCATTCCCTACTCTCTAACATTCATTGTCTGAGGTTACAGAAACACTTTATATGTCCAGCTATCAAGTGCCAAGAGATTCGGCCAGTTCAATGAGTATAAAATTTTATTATAAACTTAAGCTCTCTACAAAGAATCTGACCATCTACTGGTCAAAGGAAATGAGCGGCAGATAAGAAAGGCATTCAAGGTGGGCTGGACTTAGATCTCTTGCAGACATGGAAGGATTCATTACTTATGACACAGGCACAGCCTGGTCATCTTCTGCATCAGCTCTCTTGCAACATATCAGAAAAATATCACAATCATCATAAGTTAACATTTGACCTCTTGATTTATAGTCACTATAACCACTATTAAAATGTAATTATTTAGTATTCAAAGACCTGAAAATCAAAACAGAACAAATCTAATTGTCTAAATAGATCTAAAAGTAGTGGCATTATAGATAAAATATCTCACAAACATAACTGTGACATGGCTGCTTCTTACTACTTTGGCAATATGTTCAATCTTATCATCTAATTTAGATTTTATTTCTATATTAATAAAATATACATATAGGTATTAGGAACATATCACAAAAAAGAAGAGAGTACTGTATAGAAAGGCAGCATCTTAGAACAGTGTGACAAAAAGTATTTCCCTTGTTTACTTAATATATATATTAAGTTAGATTTCGCATACTATTTCCAAAGTTAATTTAAAATAAATCATATATATATATATATATATATATATATATATATATATATATATATATATATATATATATATATATATATATATATATATATATGTTGTATTTGTACTGATAAATAAATAAAGGGAGACTAGTATAGATCTATTTCAAGCTAATTAGCTCTCATCAGCTAGCCATACCCTTACTGGGATTTGAACCTGGGCTGTATTATATATTAGGCAGGAGTCTTAGCCACTAAGCCACAGGCTCTCCTCCTTATCATATATATATAAATATATATATAAGATTTATTTTACATTAACTTTGGAAATTGTCTGCGAAATCTAACTTAATCTAGATTTTCAAGCAGTAGCCATATTTTGAACATCTATATTAAGCAAAGTGATAGCCTTTTGTATACTCCTGGTTTGTACATTTTGCCAGCCTAGACTATGAATTCTTTGGTTTTAGCTTAGTGCAATGTGTGAATCCAATCATTTGATTTAGAAACATGATTTATACTTTATAAAATAGTGTGATGTGTAAATTCAATCCGATAGCCTGTTCAACACACTATATTTAAAATAAATAATAGTTTTTGTGAACCTTGTGCAGTGTGATTTATCTACACAATTCTGCAAAATAAAACCTGGCCACATTAGATTGATATTTCAAAGCTGGCAAATTACAGTATTTTCAGAAGAGAAAAGTAGCCTTAAGTTATATATCTGAATCGCCTATATCCAGAAATAACAATTATTAACTTACCAAAATAAGAATGAAGAAACAACTAGCTAGTATAGTGATCTAGCTAGTTATATACATTATGCTGATAATTGCCTCCAAGATGCACAGTACTTGCCACCAAACATCTGTATATAGATTTAAAAGATAGCAGTTGTGGCGATGATGATTTCCTTGGGCTCATCTCACAGAATCAATTTTGATTTTCTCATCTATAGTTATTGGAAAATAATATGCTATATGCCTACATGAGAAAACTTGAAATTCTGTGCCTGTCTATATGGGGTATATTCTGGTCTAGACAGTAACCTGTACATAATTATGGAATTTTTTTTCTTAATGCAGCTGCCAAGCAGATATCCACATTGGCTGTAGCTGTACCAGTTATAGATACCACCACAGTTCCCTAGTGATTCCTAACAGCCAGTCATAGTAAAGTTCATCAGTTCACCAAGCAACATAAACAAAATATCTGGGGGCCTATTTTCATTCCTTATTCCTTTAAAAAAACACATCAGAATATATTTCTTGCCAGCCCTAACCTAGAAGTGCATATTACACTAATGAATGGCTGCTGTTCATTCATCATAAACAGCTGCCAAAAATTGAGAATAATTCCCCAAATTTGGATGGAACTGTTTTGAACTTTTCAGAGGTTCATAACTTGAAAAATCTGGGTAGGAAATTTCTACTTTCACCCTTGCTATTTAGATTGTACAGAATCAAGGGATGAAAAAAGACCAAATGGAGACCAACGAGTACAGGAGCTTTTGTTTCATGTTTACTTAAAAGAGTGCCTTTAGTGGCTGCTGAGAGCTCAACAGTTAGAGGAGAACAAAGATGCAGATCCTTTAATGCTGAACATCAGCTATGTTCCAGTTTGGACAAGCCGATGAAAAGTAATCATGCCATGCAGCAGCTGATAGGCATTTCTTGTTTCTTACAACCCAATGGCATGTCGAAAAGAAGTTATGAAATAGTTTAGGACTCTCTCTGCCTGTCTGCCTGTCTGTCTGTCCGTCCATCCATCCGTCCATCTATCCATGACTGAAAAACCTTCAGAAGGGAAAAAAATCCATGAATTCCTGTGAAAGAAGCAGTTGGGCAGTCATTCAAAAGTTACTGACTGTTCCATTTTAAGACTCCCTTCCTCCTTCTCTCTTGGGTCAAATGATGCAGAGTACATGCAATTTGCTCTCTGTTTCCCTCAGCATGCATACATGTGAACCCAAATATATGCAACACAAGGAAAGAGCAAAAATACACACACACATGGAACAAGCTACTTTATTATACAGAAGAAGAAGAAATATTTCCTGTGGCCATTATTGGAAAGAATTCCAGAAGCCATGCTCTGTCTGTTTTTCCTACCTTGTTGCTGTTAAACTGACATTTTCTAGTCTCTTATACAATGCTGTTTTGAATATCTGTTTACAATGCATTTTAGCTGCATCGACTGGTAAGGTTGTAAGCAGTTCTGCTAATATTTCATCAACTCCTGCAGCTCTGATTTTAACAATAATTTCTAGAGCCCACATAACTTCAACTGACTTCACTTTTTATTATTAAACCTCCCTACTTATCGTTGATTGCAAAACTTTTTGTAGAGTTCCTCAATAGCCCATCATATTTACATTTTCAGTAGATCTTGGCTTCCTTGGTCTTTGATTGTGTCTACCCTTGCAGAAAACCTTCCTTTGATTTATGTTGTTGTTTTTCCTCCATTGTCCCATTTATTTGCCTGTTTTGCAATGTGCTTACCTGATTCTTGCAGAACTGCTTATCAATGCATGATGTGACAAGGAGTTTTGTTTATCATCTACTTTGTCAAAGAGCCTGACTCTGATTCAGGCTGAGAAGGAGTGACTGATCCAAGGTCACCCAGCTGGTTTCTGTGCCTAAGGGAAGGCTAGAATTTGGGTCTCCTTGCTCCAAATCCATAATACACAACTTCATAATACACAACAATGGCCACATTTTCTTGATTTCTGTGCTTTTTCCTTGCCTGGCTTCTTTAGATGTTCATATTTTTTTCATTTCTTTTTGCTCTTTGCTGAATTTCAGTGTTTGGATGGGTAACTTGTCCTCTGACAGTTTTTTCTCTCTTTCTGCCTTTTTCTAGCTAACTTCAACTTTTCAGCAAATAGCCCTTTTGCTGCCTTTTGTTTTTTTAGACTTGGTGATATTTTTATTTGTTTGATCTTTAATAAAATCTTGAATTTCAGTCCAGAAAACTTCAGGCTCTATTTATCAAAACTAATCCATTCAATCTATCCACATCATGCAAAGTATTGTATCTTGTCAGCTTGATTGTTTTGTTTTCTTTAGTTGCACTTTTGCAAAAAGTTCATTATCTGAGCTATAATCAGCACCAGGCCTTCTTCTGTTTTCTTCTTTTTTTCATTTTTGACTGAACAGAGCTGCTCCATCTTTGCTTGCAGAGTGTACAGTCAATTTGATTTCAGTATTGTCAGTCTGGCGATGTCCATGTGCAGGCTTGTCTTTTAGATCATGGAAGTAAATATTTGTTATACACGTTGCACTTTCCTGGCAGAACTCTATTAGTCTTTCCCATGCCTTATTTCAGATAGAAACAACTTCTCCTATTATTCCAGATGCCATTTTACTTCCAACTTTAGCATTCCAGTCTCCTGTACTTAGTATGTTGTCCTTGGAAGGTTTATATTGACAACATATTGCAGGTTGGCATAGAATCATTCAATTTACATTTATTTCACATCTGTACTTGGAGCACACCCTTGGATAATTGCAAATATCGACTGGATAGCCTTGAAATCATTCTGTAATTTTCTTTTCAGCAGTAGAAAAATTGGTGCTTCTCTGATATGAAATGGCTTATTTCTATTCTTTTCATTTCACAGACTCCTGTAATGTCAACATACAGTCCTGACAACTCAGCTCTGAGAATATGAATTTTGCCATGGTCATTCTATATATAGGACATCTGTGTAGGGTGTTGCAAGATAGTAGATGCAGCATCACAATCTACATCCCACCCATTTTGTAGGTATGTGTGTGGTATCAATACATATGACATACAAAAGGATAATAATTACATAGCCTCAGTAATTATTTGTTTATACTATTTCCTGGCCTAGCTGATAAGGAAGAGAGCCTGTGGCTTAGTGGCAATTACATAGGCCTAATAAATAATACAGCCCTGGTTCGATTCCCAGTAAGGGTATGGCTAGCTGATGAGACCTAAATAGGTTGAAATAGATCTATACTAGCCTCCCTTTATTTATTTATCAGCACAAACGCAACACATACAAACATAAACACACACACACACACACACACACACACGTATGTATGAATGTATGTATGTATGTGTGTTACAACCCCTGGTATGGCCAAATATGGGAGGGAGCTCACTACTCCCCCTTTCTGTCCTTCGGCTCATTACAGAGGACCATCCAACAGAAAACCATATTTTTATTTTTAATGTTGCCTTTATTTATTTATCAGCACAAATACAACAAATATATATATTTGTTTTCGTAGATTTTCAAGGAGTGTAGGTATGCTGGTTTTGTTGTATTCGGGTCTTTTCCCGTGTAAGGTTGAGATTGTCTTTGCAACGTTTCGGCAGGATCTCACCTGCCATCTTTAAGCGTGGGCTTAAAATGTAATCGGAGCTGCCGTCTTTCTGTAAGTCTTGGTGGGAGGGGATGGGGTGCTGGCTTTGTTTCAGTAAGTGGAATGATTGGTTGTGTGGTTGTATCATGATTGGTAGATTGATGCTGATTGGTGCAGGCTGTGTGTGTATTGTTGTTTTGTATTGTAATGGCTTGGGTGGTGGGTGGTGTTCGTTTGTTGGCTAGGGCTGGTTTCCAGATGTTTGGTAGGCGGGAGGTATCATCACGTTTGTTCATGTTGTGGGGGTGTTTCTCTATTTCGATGGCTTTCATGATTATTCTCTTGTGGAGGTGTTCTGTTTTGGAGATTAACCTGGCTCCTTCAAATTTGATTTCATGTCCTGTAGCTTTAAGGTGCTGGAAAAGGGAGGAAGTTTATTTATTTTTTTCTTACTGTGTTCTTGTGTTCTGTGATGCGTGCATTTATCCACCTGTTTGTTTGTCCTATGTATATTGCTGGGCAGAAAATCTACGAAAACAAATATGTATGTGTGTGTGTGTGTGTGTGTGTGTGTGTATGTATGTATGTGTGTTACAACCCCTGGTATGCCCAAATATGGGAGGGAGCTCACTCCTCCCTCTTTCTGTCCTTCGGCTCCCTTTATTTATTTATCAGCACAAATACAACACACACACACACACACACACACACACACACACATACTTCTGTTGAAATTAAATTAATGGATTATAATAAGGATGAACATGATGATATAACAAGCATAGAGTACTGCTAATGTCTTAAAAGAAGAATCATTTAGATATAGTGTGTGTGTACACCTACATCTAAATGATTCTAATATGGTTTTATTTTAACACTATTTCAACTTTCATACTAATATAAGATACAGTGCTTGCACATTTTCTCTTTAGATACAATTTTTTCTATATTTTATTTTTTATGATATTTATAAATTTAATAAAAATGATAAAGAATAAAATAATAAAAGAAATAAGAATTAAAAAGTCTTTGGCCTAACCTGCTCCTTATACTTTCCAGATTATCTTCCCTCTGTCTTTCCTTTTGCTGGAGATAAGCTATCACAACCTTACCCCATTCCTAAGAGGTCAGTAGGGGTGTCCATAAGCACACCAGTGTGCCAACGTCCCTGTCCCACTGTCCCCATTTATTTGTACCCATTTCTTGTGTTCTTATTCATGTTTATTCTTATTACTGTTATCTTGTACATGAGTGACAAACTAACTAACTAACTAAATACATACATACATACATACATACATACATACATACATACATACATACATACATACATACATAAGCTCTCACAACAAGTAGAATTCAGACAAACCTTCTGGGAGGCTATTTTGAGATTATTGTTGAGAAACAGCATATTTTCACAGAGTGCTTGTTTTTTATTTTTCTATGTATCCATAGCATATGCAATTTCATGTTAATGATGATTTTTGCAAGAAATCACCCACTGAATCTGGAATGGCACTTGTTAAGTTATTGTAAATTCCAATCGTACATTCCAACCTGTCATTTCTGAAGCCTGGAATGAGTTTTAATGGCAATTTTTTTTGACTCATTAATTCTTCCTGGACTTGCTTATACTTGTTCAGATATGATATGTGCATATATTGCAGAATGATGAGTAAAATCAAGTATGTGTAAGAACACATTCAGATAAGAGAACATGCTACTTAGCTATGAAAAGTGTTGTCAGAAAAGAGGCATTTTTAAAGATATTAATCTAATGCCAGCACTGGTCCATGCACAGGATGAAAACAAGCTGGCCTTGAGTATCAATCCCATCTGCTTCCATCTTAGGTATTTGATATAGGCATTTGTGAAGCCCCAAGGAGTTATTTGTTGAATAATTGCCAACAATTCTGAAAGAGGCGTCCTCACTTTTTGGACTGTTACTATGCTTACATATATGTACATCCTTTTAATGCATATGATTGTCATGCTGTTGTGCGGTTCCTCTGCGGACATGAGTTGGCTCTGTAGTCCCAGTGGAAGCACAGAGTGTAGCGCAATGGGGGCTCTGGAACTCCATTTTAGTAACTGTGAGTGTTTTCTATCATTCTTGGTGAGGCCTGTCTTCAAAGCTGATGGAGGCTTCATAGCATAGGGCTCGCCAGCAGGTCCTGACAGCAGCCACAGCTTCTAGTTTCCTCGGCTGAATGTCACAGGAGCATAGGATTTCCTTCACAACATATTTTTAGTGCTTCAGTGATTGACCTTGAGATTTCTTACCAGACTCCAGTTCACTATAGAGCAACTTGTGAAGTATATGGTATTTGGACCAAATGTCTTCCAAGATGTCTTGCAATGCCTGTAAAGCATTTGGGTCTAGTGCTTAGTAGATCTCAACATGAAAGCCATCCTGACCTGTTGCTTTATTTGAGTTCATCCATGAGACCACATTCTTGATCTCAACAGTAGAGGGAGGCAGATCTAGGCAATCTCATCCACGACTGACAGTTGAGGAATCTGCTGGAAGACACCAGAATCAACCGAGGACAGCTTATTGAGCAGCTTAGAAATGTGTTCAGCACGATGGTTTCTCAATCTTTCTTCGCCTTTGCTCAGGCTCAACCCATCAGATGACAGCAAGGGGGAGCTCCTGATTTAGAAGGACCACATAAATTATAAACGTTTTGGCACTGGAGTACTCTCTGCTGTCATGTGTGACTCCATAGTGTTCCACCTGCTCAGTCTTCCTCTTCCAGATGGTTTAAAATGCCTATGAGGTTATACGGAGAAATAAATATTCTTAAAAAGAGACTTGGAGTCAGAATATCTTAGAAGGATTTTCAGTATTAAGTTTTTTATGTATGGCCAGTGTTATGTTTTTTAATAATATAATCTTGGGGAAATGGGATGAACAGATCTCCAGGTTTTCTTTATTCAAATTCTTGATCCTAATGAAGAAGGGGGTTATACTCCTAAACTCACTGGGTCTCTTTCACACATTTTTTCTACTGTATAAAACTGCTGTGCTATATGCATTCTAAGGACAAAATATTAAAGCTTTAGCCTGAATAAGTATTTTCACTGATCAGTTTGGTTTTTGGTTCATCTAGTGTTGAATGATTTGTTCTTTTTGTGATCCAAAGAATCTCCAATTATTTTCTACAGCGCCACAAATTAAAATGGATCAATTTTCCTTTGTAAAGCTTGTCTAACAGGCCAGTTTCCCCAGCCATATGTTATAGCTAGGGAAAGCTGTGTAAGTTACAGTTGGCTGTAGTTGGAAAGGAAATTCAAAAGTGATTCTTATTTGCTTTAATCCTAGTTAGAAAATTGTTGGAAATTTCCTTTTCTTTCCTTTCTTTTCCTTTTTTCCCCCTTTCCTTTCTGAATAAATAATGATTACTTCATTTTTAATAGACTTTCAGAGCATTTTTGGTGAAAGAAAGAATTCTGCAGAATTTGGATTGTTGAAGTCTGCTAAATAGCAAATTAAACCATTAAAGTATATTTTGGTCATAACGCTTGGTTTTGGATGCCTTCACAGCCTGCAAACCTCCCAAATTATTATAGCCTTTGGAATGAATTTTCAACAATTCCAAATCTACAATTCATTTCTGCTAAGTAAAGTGTATTATCAAGATATTGGAAATTTACCAGAAATTTGGAATAAAGTGTTGCTGCACTTCGTTTAGTAAACCAAACTGTTAGGGTTTTATAGAATGTTGAATATGTGCCTTTGAATTTAAAATTCATTTAGTCCAACAAAACATTCAGACTTTTTTATTGTTAGACAACTCAGAGAGCTTTATCAAGGAGTAGATGAGATCTTCACTTTTTGGGAAATATAAGGTAGTGGAAGCTACCTTGAAACCTCTGTTTTGGCTTTCCTCTTTGTTCTCAAGCTTTTGTTTAACATGCAAATTTATATGTTTATAATTATATATTTAAATAATTTAATTAAATATTTAAATTATTCAAATATTTATTAATTGGCAATCATAAGAGAAATAATGCTTAACATGTGGTTTAATGTGGCATTGAATTGTATGCCGATAATGAGGAGTTTATGAATGCATCAATTTTAAATCTATCATGCATAAACTGGAGATAAAATGATTGTTCTGTTTCAGGGGAAAGATTCTGCCATACCTGATTTAATACCTTGGACAGATGATATATGGCCATTTCTCTCTGTGTAGATAAGATTAAATTAGATTAGATTATCTATCTCTGTCTGTCTGCCTTCCTGCCTGCCTGTCTATCATCTTTCTATTATCTATAAATAAACTTATTTCATTTCAACACAGAAATAAAATAGACAAGTATCTTTCCTTCCTTATTTTGCCTTTTAAAAATGGGGTTTGTTTCAGATTTCTGATTTTCTGTATGTACACAATAAAATTGAGTTATTGATTGATTATAAAAAAAAATTCTTGGCGAGTTCTGTATTGCCTCAGTTGGATCCTCTTTGGATTTCCATTCTGCCAATGATTTTACTTAGAGGCACAAATTGGTGAAACCACCAAGTCGTACTGAATGTTCATAAAAAGGTAATATAATCTGGAATAAAACATATCTGCTCCACAAGCCTTTAGGACAATAGGAGATGCAGTCCAAGAAACTAAATGCAAAAGTGAATGTGAGGAATCCTAATAGAATAATGTATTGTATTATTAAAACACATGTGACAATTTAACAATTTCTTTTATAAATCTGACATAATATTATTTTCACAGATTTGCTAAAAATCTATGTGCCCAATGTTTGATGGATTTATCTGGTGTTGATTTGATGCACACAAAGTGATTTCAACTTGTAAAAGCATTCCACACAATAGGTAGGGTATGAAACAATAAGGCTGATAGTTAACATGTTATTCACCTCGATTATTAATGAAACACCAACAAAATTGCTTATCATTGAAGCTCTGTGGGAACAAGCTGGTCTCCGTTTAGTTTTACGCACATCAACTGCTAAGCACAACATGGTATGAACGTATTGTATTGCGTTGCAAATTTGGTCATTTTAGTCTTTTAAGTAACTGGGTTTAGTTGCTACTTTGCAAGGAATTCAGGGTAGCCTTTACAGTTCAAGGATGTGTTTGACGTCAGCCACCTGTTCGGTTTCTAAGATCATAGTTAGCTCACTGAACAGAAAGAGATAATTAGATTACTTTGAAAACTTTAAGCTGCAGATCCATTGCTGCCTCCCCCTCAGAATCATAGCTGGTGGAAAACTGCTGTTGTTTAGGGAATGCCTTTGATAAATCTAACCTCCCATTCTCTTTGTCTATGGACCACATATCTCCAAACCAAGGACATTTCTTGAGTGAGGCTACAGGTGTAGAAAGATGTCTTATGCTCTTGGCAAGAAATAGTTTGGAAGGAGTAAAACTGAAACTGAGCCAAGCCTTCTGATATATTCAGCACATGAAGCATTTATCATTTGTTTAACAATGTTGTCTGTTTAAATTCAATGTCAGAGGGTCCCCCCCAAAGCTAAGTTAATAAGCACTAGAGCCATTGTAGTGTAGCAGTTAAGGAAAAATCAACAGAAGCTCCCTAAATTAATTGTATTCAAATTGCTCACCTTCTAACCTAAGACAGCCAAACCTCATAAAGCTACTGTTATAGAATGAAGGGATTATGAATACCACTTTGAGCTCCTGGATAAAAGGTAGAATAAAAATCTAATGAATAAATAAATGAATTAGAATGTTAAAAATCCAGCAGCACTTGCCCTTAAACTGAAATTATGATTCTGAAGGGGGGGGAAGTGGGGAAGGAAAAAAGAAACAGGGCACTCTGTTATTAATGCTTTATCTTCCCTATAATTGATAGCATTGTTAGAGGTTTAGAAAAAGAGAGAGTCAGAAAGCCTTATCAGTTTCTTTGCCAGAGAAAATAATGTCATGTTTGATTTTAAAAAAATTACCTTTCCTTTTCCTTTAAAAAAAAACCCTCAATTCTTATATCATCCTTCAAAAAATGTACCAAAATATTCCATAGCTGAGATCAATAGTTTGTGCAGCAGAAATTCAGTGATGACAAATTTGAGGTGATACTGGTAGAATTCAGGTCAATTTTAGGAAGTTTTAGTAATTTAAGAAGGAACTAGGATGAAAGACACAATTGCCATATTACAGAAGATGCTTAAGCTGCCAGGCTAAGGAACTAATAGTGAAACTGTGAGTCTTCAGCGGGTTTTGCAACTTAGCTTATTTGTTCAATATATTGTGCAAATTCAGAAAATGTGTTAATTCGCTAACTCCTGAATTAAACACAGCTATTGTGTCATTATTTTCCTGGCTAACTGTAAATGTTATCCCTTCCAAATTTTACTTCTGTTTTGAAACAAATATATCAAACACACAGCTTTTCTTGGAGAAAGTATTACTGTACAACTATTGCTCCATTGACAGCAAATGGATACTTTTGATCCAGAAAAGAGGAGTTTGTATGAACAAAACTGCCTTCTATATTATCTTATTTTTTTAAAAAAAATCAAAGATGGGACTGACTCTCCTACCATAAATACTGAATGAACATTTTTCATCCCTGAATGATAACAAATGAGAATGATGTCACAAGGACAAAACCCAGACATCATGATGTCACTGTGTATGGTACATTTTGTTCTCACACTGTAAAGTCTGATACAAGTAAGTTCTGTTATTTGGCTCATAATCCATATGTGGTGTCAATTTTGCTTTTTGCAGATATCGGTGACTTGTAAATTGTATGAAAAAGATGGCCAAGATATGCTCTGGTTAACATTTTAGCAGATAAAATCTTTTATAGAAACAACTCTGATTCACAGAGTTGTTCCCACTCTTTTTAAATATTCTCTTCTTGGCTGTTTCTCTATATATGGTAGCTCTGACCCAGGACAAGGTAGTTATCACTAAGCACCCTGAAGTTAAGTAAGCAAGAAGATCTTGATGGCTAATTATTAAATTCAACTGCTCTTTTGGGACTTAGCCCCAATGATTTTTTAGCTAAACTGGAACTTCCTTGTTGAAATGTTCTCATTCCCACAGTATTGGATTTACAGTATTGCCTTTAGAATAATTTCAGTTGATGAAGAGCAATTTTTTTAAAAAAATAGGTCAGACAGACTATTTTGACACCGTGTCAAAAGGGATGTGGTGGCTCAGTGGCTAAAACATTGAGCTTGTCGATCAGAAAAGTTGGCAGTTTGGCAGTTCAAATCCCTAGTGTCACGTAACAAAGTGAGCTCCTGTTACTTGTCCCAGCTTCTGCCAACCTACCAGTTCAAAAGCATGTAAAAATGCAAGTAGAAAAATAGGAACCACCTTTGGTGGGAAGCAGGGGTGGGTTCCTGCCAGTTCTAACCTCTTCTATAGAAGAGGTTCCACAAATCTACAGTGCCGTTTAGAACCGGTTCCAGCTCCCTCCCCCTGCCCGTCCGCACATAATCAAGATGAAGAGCGAGAGGAGGAATTCTGGGAGTTGAAGTCCACAAGTCTTAAAGCTGTCAAGTTTGAACCCCCCATGGAGTTTTTTTCCTAAAGGGTTAGGAGTGCAAGGGTCTTGTAACTTGACAGCTTTAAGACTTACGTGCTTCAAATGCCAGAGTTTCTGAGCCAACATTTTGGTTGCTAAGCAAGAGCGTTGTTAAGTGAGTTTCACCACATTTTACAAATTGGCCGCTCCCACCCAATCACATGGCTGGCAAGCCACTCTCACAAAGCAGGCCACACCTACAGAAGAGGCTCTAAAAAAAATTGAAAACCACCACTGGTGGGAAGATAACAGTATTCTGTGCACCTTTGGCATTTAGTCATGCCAACCACATGACCACGGAGACGTCTTCAGGCAGCGCTGGCTCTTCGGCTTAGAAACGGAGATGAGCACCACCCCCTAGAGTCAGGAATGACTAGCACATATTTGCAAGGGAAACTTTTACATTTAAAGGAGCTCTCCCTTTCAGACCTATCTTCAAGGTTGGAATTGCAGGCAAAAAGTAAATTATTAAATGTATTCATTTATTTAAACTTTTATATACCATATTTTTCGGAGTATAAGATGCTCCAAAGTATAAGATGCACATAAATTTTGGGAGGAAAACAAAGAAAAATATCTGCCTCTGCCTCCCAGCAATTTGCCTCCTTGCAACAAACAGTACAGACAATATACACTGTTTGTAGTGTTATATTTCAGACTATACTTGTACAGATGCTGTTAAAATGTGCTTTCTGGAAGTATAGTTATTCTCTGCTATCTAAAAGAATAGCACTTTTTAAAACAAAAACACTGGGCCTCTTCAGATCAAGCATTTATTTTTAAAAGCTTCTTCATTTTGTTAAGTTGTCTAGAACAATAATAAAGCAGTCTTTAAAACATAAGTCTAATAATTTGAACATTCTATAGGCATTTATAGCTGTTGATTTACTTCCTTGCAGCAAACAGCCTGATTAGCACAAGAAAAAAAAAATCTGCCTCCCAGCAATTTGCCATGTGGAACAAACAGCTAGTTTCACTTTCAATTTCTCCCGATCATCAGCTGTTAGAGGCTGCAGGGATTGCTATAGCTTATTGAAGCATCGGAAAGCCCCCCTTTGCTGCAAAGAGGTAAATTGCTGGGAGGCAGAGGCCAAATGGTGGGGGCCAGTGGGTGGGTGGGGCTACATTCAGTGTATAAGACACACCCAAATTTTCACCTTTTTTTAGGGGGGGAAAGGTGCATCTTATACTCCAAAAAATACGGTAGTTACACAACTTTCAGCCAACTCTGGCTGAAAAATCAAAAATTAAAAGACACGTAAAACATTTTTAAAATTATAAAACTCAGCCATTTAAAACATTAAAAACAGTAAAAACATGGCACCAATCAGTTCAAACGTACAATCAGGTAATATCTTCCAAAACGTATGGGGGGAAGCCTTTTAGCTCTCCATATGGAGAGCCTTACGGAGAGCTGAAAGGATGGAGGCCTGCCGAACCTGAGATGGCAAGATGCTCCATATGGTAGGGGCTGCCACAGGAAAGGGACCCTTTCTAGTTATAATATTTATGGGAAGGGACTAGGAGCGATCCCACCTTATCTGCCCTGGTTAGACAGGTAGGGGTCCTTGGGGAAAGGGTATTCCACAGCTAGGGCTACACAGGGCTTCAAAAGCGATGACTAGCACCTTGAATTGCACCTGGGGGGGGAGGAAAAGTGGAAGCTAATTCCAGGTCAGGGATTCACAAGTAATGTCCTTGGTGGTTTTCATCAGGCTTTGTGAGGCACATTGAGGGCAATAGTTGGTAGTTTCAAAATTTGGAAGAATAAAATTAAAAAGGTTCAGGTTAAGGGGTTGTTCTGCATAGATGCTCATAGGCTGCATGTATCTTATCCCATTTAGCTTTTGTGAATAACTCAAAGTAATATGAAAGGCCTACCCACTAGCCCCATGCATAATTTTACACTCCTCTACCATTCTTATAAGGGCTTCTAAGGTGGCTAAGTGGCTAACATGCTGAGCCTGTTGATCAGAAAGGTTGGCAGTGCAGCAGTTTGAATCCTAGCACCGTGTAACGGAGTGAGCTCCCATTACTTGTCCCAGCTTCTGCCAACCTAGCAGTTCAAAAGCATTTAAAAATGCAAGTAGAAAAATAGGAACCACCTTTGGTGCAGTAGTGGGTTCCAGATCCAGTATGTGCAACGGGCTCGGTGTCCACCACATGAACACGTGCAGCACACGCGTGCATCCTTGCCTCCTGCGAAGCTCTGCGACACCTCCACAATGCTCCAGCTGCTCAGTGGAGCATCACGCAGGTGCTGTATGCTTCCTGCGCATGCGCAGAAGCACAGAAGAGCTCAAATACAGGAAAGGAGGACGGGCGGGCCCTCCAGAGCACCATACCGGAATGGTACCTGGTGCTCCAGGCAGGCACCGGTATGCCTGTACCGGGGCGTACCGCCTGCAACCCATCACTGCTTGCTGGTCACATGATCATGAAGACATCTTCAGACAACGCTGGCTCTTCAGCTTTGAAAGGGAGATGAGCACCACCCCCTAGAGTCAGGAATGACTAGCACATATGTGCCAGGGAACCTTTAGCTTTACTTACCATTCTTCTCTTTGTTTGTCTTTTTTCTAATAACTTAAAAAGACTCAAATATTGTAATATTCTCTCATAGGAGAAATATGTGAATCTACTGATGGGTTTTCCTGATTGCTCTGTCTGGGGGGAGGGATAATTCTACTCTTTTTGTTATTTTTTTATTTTCTTTTTGTTGTCTGTTCTATTTTAGTTGTTATAAGCTGCCCAGAATTGCATTTTGTAGTATAGGTAACCTATAAGTTTGAGTGAGTGAGTGGGTAAGTGGGTAATAAATAAATACATGCATACATTTTGTCAGTGATGTGCGGTGAGGTTTATGGTTGGTGAGGCTGGTGACATCATCAGGAAGGCAGGGAATGGGACCACGTGTGCAGGAGGCTGAGGCAGACTCAGCCTCCTGCACACGTGGTCCCATTCCCCGCCTTCCTGAGTCAACATGAAGGGGACCACGGAGTGCGAGCCAGTGGAGCGCGCTCCACGGTCTCCTTCATGTTGACTCAGGAAGGCAGGGAATTGGACCACGTGTGCCTTTTCCCTTTTTCTTTTCTTTTCATGATGAGATCGGTGAGGCTCTGCCTCCCCTGCCTCCCCTGACCGCACGTCCCTGCATTTTGTTGCCTCTCTGGGCATCCCCCACAGAAGGGAGTGCTGCTAGAATTCTTTATTTATTTTATTTCAAGAACAGTTGGTCCAAATGGCAAGAACCATAGATAAAGACAGAACAGCCCATTCAATCACGAGGGAGGCCACACCCTGGACCTTGTTCTTGTCTCTGGCCAGTGGACGAGTGATCTGGGAATAGGGGATCTAGACACTATTCCCCTGTCATGGTCGGATCACTCACTTCTCCGGCTGGACTTCCCTGGTGCTACCCCCCGCCGCGAGGAGGCGGAACTGGAAGGTATTAGATGGTTCCGCCCCAAGCGCCTGATGGAACCGGATAGGTTCCAGACGGAGCTTGGGCCACCTCCTGTGGACCTGACCCGCCCCCGAGTGGAGGACCTGGTAGTCGCATGGAATAGTGCGACTGCCGGGGCCCTAGACCAGGTGGCGCCTTTGCGGCCTCTCCTACGGCGACGAACCACCCTGGCACCTTGGTTTACCGAGGAGCTAAGGGTGATGAAACGCCACAAGAGACGCCTAGAGAGTCGTTGGAGATCCTCCCGCTCCGAATTTGACCGAGCACAGGCACGAGCCTATTTGAAGACGTACCTTGTGGCATTAAGAGCGGCCAAACGTCAACATTGCGCCGCTCTTATTGCGTCTGCAGATAACCGCCCTGCCACCCTGTTTCGGGTGACCCGTTCCCTCTTGTTTGAGAGACCACGGGAAGCCCCACTACAGGGCAGAGCAGAGGAGTTTGGGAATTATCTACAGGACAAAGTCGCTCAAATCCGGATGGGATGGACCCCTTTCAGTGGTTCAGTAGAGACGCCCGCTGCGAGTCTTGAGGGACCGCTTTGGGAGGAGTTTGACTCGGTTGCCATCGAGGATTTGGACAGGTTGCGTGGACGTCTGCGACCCACCACATGTTTATTGGACCCGTGTCCCTCCTGGCTTGTACTGGCATCCTGAGAGGTTACGCGCGACTGGCTCCTGGGCCTGGTGAACGCCTCGTTGGGTGAGGGGTCTCTACCGGCCGCCTTGAAAGAGGCGGTGGTGAGGCCCCTGCTCAAGAAGCCTTCCCTGGACCCAACGGACCTAGTCAATTATCGTCCAGTCTCCAACCTTCCTTTTTTAGCGAAGGTTGTAGAGAGTGTGGTAGCACAGCAGTTCCCACGTCACCTGGAGGAAAATGATTATCTAGACCCGCGCCAGTCCGGCTTCCGACCCGGGCACAGCACGGAGACGGCCTTGGTCGCATTGGTTGATGATCTCTGGAGGGCCAGAGATAGGGGTTGTTCCTCTATCCTGGTCCTATTAGATCTCTCGGCGGCGTTCGATACCATCGACCATGGTATCCTGTTGCACCGGCTAGAGGGGCTGGGAGTCAGGGGCACCGTTTTACGGTGGTTTGGCTCCTACCTCTCTGGTCGGACGCAACGTGTGTTGACAGGGGAGCAGAGTTCGACCCGGAGGCCACTCACATGTGGAGTGCCACAGGGATCGGTGCTCTCGCCTCTTCTGTTCAACACATATATGAAACCGTTGGGCGAGATCATCCGTGGTTTTGGAGTGGGATATCATCTGTATGCTGATGACACTCAGCTATACATTTCCACTCCGAACCACCCCAATGAGGCCGTCGAAATGATGTCCCGGTGTCTGGAGGCCGTACGGGTCTGGATGGATGGCAACCGACTAAAACTCAACCCTTCCAAGACGGAGTGGCTGTGGCTTCCGGCCTCCCGGTTCAACCAGGTGCTTCCATCTCTGGCCATCGGGGGCGTCCAACTAGCCCCCATGGAACAGGTGCGCAATTTGGGCGTCCTCCTGGATGCCCGGCTGTCCATGGACAACCATGTAACAGCCGTGGCAAGGGGGGCGTTCCATCAGGTCCGCCTGATGCGCCAATTGCGCCCCTTATTGGACCGGGATGCCCTACGCACAGTCACCCATGCGCTAGTGACGTCTCGCCTGGATTACTGCAATGCTCTCTACATGGGGCTTCCCTTGAGATGCACTCGGAGACTACAGTTGGTCCAGAACGCGGCCGCGCGGGTGATTATGGGGAGGACTAGATACTCCCCTGTAACACCTCTCCTGCGCGAGCTGCACTGGCTGCCTGTGGTCTACCGAGTGCGTTTCAAGGTTTTGATTATGATCTTTAAAGCGCTCCATGGCACAGGGCCTAGTTATATGCAGGATCGCATCCTGCCCCACACATCCCTACGACCAATTCGCGCACACAGAGAGGGACTTCTCCGGGTGCCGTCCGCCAAACAGTGTCGGGGGGCGACACCCAGGAGCAGAGCCTTCTCTGTGATGGGCCCAGCCCTGTGGAATGACCTCCCCCGCGACATCAGGATTACTTCCGACCTCCGCTCCTTCCGTGTACAGCTGAAGACCCACCTCTTTCAATTATCCGGCCTGGCTCAATCGCAATCGTAATCTTCCCATTCCTCCAAACTGTTTTTAAACTGTCCGTAATATTAATTTTTTGGGTTTTTACAATTGGGGTATTTTAAAGCTGATCTTAACTGTCTATTGATGTAATTTGTTTCCTCCTCCGTGTATGTACGTGTATGTATATGTGTTGTATATGTATGTACGTTTGGTGTTGTTGTTTATGCTCCATTGTACGCCGCCCCGAGTCCTACTTGGAAAGGGAGCGGCTAATAAATCCAAATTTATTTATTATTATTATTATTAATCTCATTGCCATTTTTGCTTCTCTTTTCCACTTCCTCAATTAACACAATTCTGTTACTGCTGTTATTGAATTAGAGGTGGCATTCAGCAGGTTCTGATCAGTTCTGGAGAACCGGTAGCAGAAATTTTGAGTAGTTTGGAGAACTGGTAAATACCACCTCTGACTGGACTCGCCCCCATCCATTCTCTGCCTCCCGAGTCCCAGCTGATTGGGAGGAAATTGGGATTTTGCAGTAACCTTCCCCTGGAGTGGGGAGGGAATGGAGATTTTACAGTATCCTTCCCATGTCACACCCACCAACCCACGCCCACAGAACCAGAAATAAAAAGTTTTGAATCCCACCAGTGTATTGAATGTCCCAGGTTGTTCTGCATAAGCCAAGTTTTACTCCTGAATTATATAGGGATTCAAATTACCCCTTGAATAAATGACACAGAGTCACTTTGTGAAGGAGATGGGCAGCTTCTAAATGTGAGGTGATGATTAGATGAGATGAGATGAGATTGATGAGAGATGAAAGAGGGAAGGAGGGAGGGAGATCTCAGGAAACAAGTTGCTTCCAACAATCTATTTTCAAATGTGATTTAAAAAAAAGAAATAACCATTTTACAATACTGGATATAAATAACATAACAAATCATTTGACATTTTGGCCATGGAAATGCTGAATCATGGTTCAAAAGCTGCAATATTTGTCTGCTTGATAAATCAATTTCAAATCTATACAGAGCTAAAGTACATAATAAAATAGAAAACCAAGGAGCACATTTTCTTTTCTGGGAGACTAATGATTCAGTTGTTGGAAGAGATGAATGAGCCTAGAATATTTTATGTTATTGTTGCTAACTGCTCTTTTGTTGTTGTTATTATTCTTGTTATTTCTTCACCTATGAAATCAAATATTCACTATTGTTTGAGACAGAATAGTTGGTAAAATTAGTTTGAGATTCTTCTGATGTGGCCTTAGCAGGGTAGATGCTACAACAGCATGCATTAGAGTTAGTTCAGAGACCAGCCAATCTCTTTTGCAGCTGTACTCTGGGCTCCAGAATAGTCCGACACAACTATTGGCCCAGAAGACAGTCTGTTCCAATCATTGCCAGTTCAGGAATGTGAACTGGGGAAAAATGAGCTCCAGTATTAACATTTTAAAAACACCCATTCCCTTCAGTATTCTTTCTTCTTTCTTTCTTTCTTTCTTTCTTTCTTTCTTTCTTTCTTTCTTTCTTTCTTTCTTTCTTTCTTTCTTTCTTTCTTCTTTCTTTCTTTCTTTCTTTCTTTCTTTCTCTTTCTTTCTTTTCTCTCTCTCTCTTGTTCTCTCTCTTTCTTACTCTTCATCTCTTCCTTCCTTTCTTCCTGCTCTCCTCCTCTCTCTTCTCCTCTCCCAAATATTATTTAAATTATTTTATTCTACTAAAAACCCTAAACTAGTGTATTATTGTACCAGGGATATATGAAGACGAGACAACTAAAAACTAGTAAAATCCCAAAATATTGGGATATATTACATGTATGTATATATGTATGTAATATATCCCAACACCCCCACACACACACACCTGTATGTATGTATGTATGTATGTATGTATGTATGTATGTATGTATGTATAGATAGATAGATAGATGATAGATGATAGATGATAGATAGATAGATAGATAGATAGATAGATAGATAGATAGATAGATAGATGATAGATAGATAGATAGATGATGATAGATAGATAGATAGATAGATAGATGATAGATAGATAGATAGATAGATGATAGATAGATAGATAGATAGATAGATAGATAGATAGATAGATAGATAGATAGATAGATGATAGATAAGGGGAGGGAGGGATGGGATGGGAGAGGAATAGAATAGAATAGAATAGAATAGAAGAGAAGAGAAGAGAAGAGAAGAGAAAGCCAAGTTTGGCTGATTGTGTAGTTAAGCAGTTCAAATTAATACCTGGAGGGTGGGGAGTGAGAAGGTAATTACCTGGAAATTTCAACGCTTCTGGCTAAGGCTTCCAGGAAGAAGGTGATGGCTAAGAACTTTGGTATGCTTGTGTGAAAGCTGCATAAACCAGTCATCAGAAGTCAAACCTGTTCTGAGTCTTTAAGATTTAAAATTTTTAAAGTAGGATTGTGGGAAAAAAATAATCAAAGGAGCCTCAAAGGAAAAACACATAATTATGAAAAATAGTGCAGTTGGGCATATTGGAAAGGTCTATTATAATAATATCTTTATATCTCTAAGAGTTCAAGGTGGCATACATGGGATTTTCTTTGATTTTTGTCTGGGCTATAATAAGCCTGTAAGGAAGGTTGAGCCAAAAAGTAAATTTCCGTGGCTAAGGGCGGATTTGAAATGAATTCTGCCACATCCTAGTCCAACATCTTAACAGCTACATTACTTTACAATCCATTTACAAGAAAGAGTACAGCTGTGCATGAAAACATCAAGAAGAGCCTCTAGATGGGACAGTTTAACAAGATTAAAAGTACAACGAATTTAAGAGTTGCGGTGGCGCAGTGGTTAGAATGCAGGATTGCAGGTTAATTCTGCTGCCTGCCAGCAGTTCAGCAGTTCAGTCCAGAGTGAATCAAGGTGGACTCAGCCTTTCATCCTTCTGAGGTCGGTAAAATGAGGAGCCAGATTGTTGGGGGCAATATGCTGACTCTGTAAACCACTTAAAGAGGGCTGTAAAGCACTATATAAGTCTGAGTGCTATTGCCATCATTATTTTTATTCTCTGTCTACCAATTGCATGGGTGGAACTAGGGCAAATGTTGGTGAGATCATAAGAATAACACTGGACAGCAAAGATTTTGCTTCCTGAACACTTTTGGGTGTATCTTACAATTTTTTGGCTGCTAATCGTGAAAACAACCTGTAATTTAACCTATCATTGTCCCATTTTACAGAAATATTTTTTACACAGTGGCAATGTACACCCTTCAGGTAGGTACATGTTGGCTCTGTTCTACAAAAACATGGAACTGCTGTTGAAGAGCACCCAGTACACCATATGCAACAGGAATATCTGTGGGGATCTAAAAGTAGTGGCTTGTCAAATTATGCTTGTCTCCTATGCAAATCGAACAGCTATGCAAGAGAGTCTCCTTATATTAAAAAGAAATTGCCACTCCAAAAGAATTTAGTTCCAGGACAGACGAACATGTCACATTAATCACTTGTTGATCCAGCAAAGATATTTTTTGCCTCCGTTTCACATAAAGCTCAGACTGATAAAAAGTTTCGTGAAAGTGAGGAACAAAGAAGTCGAAGGTTTTTGTTACTTGAGAGATATGTTTTCAAGAATAATTGATGCCACATTAAAGAAGCCAATTTAGTTGGTCCACAAATCAGATGCATCATCAATGGCAAGCAGTTCAAAGATCTGCTAGTGGGGTCAAAGAAAGTCACCTGGAATGAAAAGCATTCAAGGATGTTGTTGAGAATTTTCTTGGCAACTACAGAACACCAGAGGAGGGGGTCAACTTATTTTCCAAAGCACCAAAGGGCAGGACAAGAAAGAATGGAGGGAAACTAATCAAGGAGAGAAGCAACCTGGAATTAAGGAGAAACTTCCTAACAGTGAGGACAATTAACCGGTGGAACAGCTTGCTTTCAGAAATTGTGGGTGCTGGAGGTTTTTAAGAAGAGACTGGAGTATCATTTGTCTGAAATGGTATAGGATCTTGGACTAGAAGACCTCCAAGATCTCTTCCAGGTCTATTTTGATTGAATCCCTACTAAACTACATTTGGCTGCATTCTTACAGCATACAAGACCATGAAGTACAACATGTGAGGTTTCATTTTCTTCATTCACACTTGAACTTCTTTCCTGAAAATCTAGGAGCAGTTAATGATGAATATAGTGAAAGATTTCCCTAGGACATTGCCACAATGGAAAATGGTATCAGGCCACTGGAATTCATCCATACTAGCTGACTATTGTTGGATACGGCAGCGAGATGCATCAGACATTGAGTGCAAATGCAAATAAGCAGCAAAACATTTTTGGTCCTGATGAACTCATGCTGCATGTCAAAAACATTATATAATTAAATACATTATAATCATTAAAACTTAACTTCATATTTCTCAAGATTCCTATGTCATGTAATCATTCTGAAATTATATTTGTTTTCAGTTTGAAGGGGCCTATCATAAACACCAAACGTTTTTCAGGAAGCAAAACTTTTGTGGGGGAAATGGTGTCCAGTTTAATTTTAGTTTTTGATTTTATGAATATATTTTGCATTCTAGCTAAATACTGCTTAGGATCATCCAATGCAGATTTGAACCATATATGGAAAGGGAAATCCCACATGTTCTAGCTGGCATTAAAATTGACTAAGAAATAAGAAGCACTACTGATACACATCCGATAACTGAAAAAGCCAAAGTATACTAAGAAGAGATCAATATGTGCTTCACTGATTATAGAAAGACCTTCTGACCAAGGTGTCTAATGAGGACCAGGGAGGATTCTTCAATGATAATCAACAATGTGGTTTGGATGCTGCAGTAGAATTGAAAGGGCCGAGTTCTCAAATCCAAGAAAAGACAGTGGGTAATTTTGGGTCTGTCCAGGGGTGGGCTGTTACGGGTTTGCCCAGGTTCTCCTGAACCCTTAGCTAACGTTATGGACGGTTTGGAGAACTTCCAAATCCAACCCCTGGCTGGCTCCGCCCACCCTACCCCTCCCAGGAGTCTCCATGCGGCCCATTTTGCACGTAAGGTAAGTGAAGGGCCTGCACAGAGGCTTGGGGAGGGGGAAAATGGGCCTCCTAAAGTTTCAGGAGGCCAGAAATGGGCCTATTTCCAACCTCTGGAGCCTGGGGGAAGCAGTTTTTGCCCTCCCAGAAGTTCGAGGAAAGCCTCCGGAGCTTGGGGAAGGCAAACACACACACACACACACATATACACACACCGCCGTGGTGCAGGAGGCTGACTAGGCCATGCCCATCCATCAACTGGGCAGAGAACGGATTGCTGAAATGTTTGAAGCCCACCCCTGATTCCATCTCTTCTTTCGTTAACTATTTTACAGAACAGTTGGAGGAACGACTACTGTTTGAGCTCCCAGAGATGGAGAGAAAGATTTTAACAATAACTAGAATAAACAGTATTCAAAGTGCAGAAGGTAAGATGTGGTTTGAGGTAGGAAGATCTTGTCAAAATGAGCATAGTAAGCCTTCAGCTACATTTTTTCCAAAACAAATCAGAATCTCATAACAAAACAAAGCACATCATTATTTCTTTATAATTATTATTTTAAATAAGTGGAAATTGCTTATAGTAAACTGCTGAGAAATATCTGTCATATATAAAAGACATTCTCAAATTTATGGCATTTTTGGCATGCTTTTTAATGGGTTTCCTGAATGTTATACATAGTAGCTATTTCAAGCTGGTTTAAGGGATGAGTTTTTCAAACCACTGATTCATTCCAAATAATAACATTATTCTAGCTATACTATAGTAAGAATGTTAAACCCAAGAATCCTTGAGAGGGGCGGGGAGTGGAGGGCTCTTTATGACTGATCTACACTTTTTATAGATAAGGAGAAGAGAACCTTTCCTAACAAACTTCCTGCTCTTATTTATACGTTGCAAAACTTGTTATGCTCCCTGATTGACTTGAACCAGACAACTGACATAGATAAAACAAGGAACCCAGTCTGCCATATTTGAGAGTCTTTTGACAGTAGCTGGGAGAAACACCAAAGGAGAAATCTAGTGTTAAACTTCTTCTCCAGATGTGGAGCCTTATCTCTAGGCTTAGAAAAAGAAATAGGAGGTATCCAAAGGTGCTTTTTCAAGAGGCAACTGGACTTTCTGATTTTTCTTTGAAGACATTTCGCTTGCCATCCAAGGAGCTTCTTCAGCTCATTGGAGCTTATTGGATGAGAAGCGAAACATTTTCAAAGGAAAAAATTTCTTGTTGTTGTTGCCTTTTGAAAAAGCACCTTTGGGACAACCATGACCAGGATGACTGAGAATCTCCATAAGACAAATAGGAGGTATCTTATTGTCCTGAAATATTGATCCAAATATCACAAGTTTGCAGGCATAAGAAAAAGCATAAAGTTTTAATTACAAGTATGCCAGTCTGGTGTAGTGGTTAAGGCATCAATCTAGAATCTGGCAGGCCATAGGTTCTAGTACCATCTTAAGCACAAAGCCAGCTAGGGGGCAGTCATTGTCTCAGGCCTGGGAAAAAAGCAATGATAAATCATTTCCAAAAAAATTATCAAGAAAACTGCAAGAAAACTTGTTCAGGCATCAATGTTGTACTGAGTCCACAGAACAAGAAGCAATGTATGGAAACTAATCAAGAAAAAAAACCAACTTAGAAAAGGAAAAAAATTCCTAACGGTTGGAACAATTAACCATTGGGACAGATTGCCTTCAGAATTTGTGGGTGATTTATCGCTGGGGGGGAGGGGGGTTAAGAAGGCATTGGACAACCGTTTGTCTGAAATGATATAGGGTTTCCTGTATGAGCAGGGGTTCGATTAGAAGACCTCCAAGTTTCTTTCCAACTCTGTTCTGTTATTTTAAAAGCACCAACATTTAAAAATAATTATTTAAAAAACCCGATAAGGTGTTTCTCCATCCTATGCATTTAAGCTGCAGAATGTTGATTTGGTATACTTTCATTTTTAAAAGTATATATTTCAACAAATATATACAACAAATCATCAAAGAAACATTTATACTTCATATTCCAACAAAATACGTAATTCAACAGCAATACAACATTAAGAAACAAGGAAACAAAAATGTTGAACAAAATTTGATACTATTAAAATTGAATGGTATGTTCAATTATTACAATAATGTACTATGAACTAATGTAAATCATATCCTTGGAAATTATTTTGGGGAGGAGGAGAATTATTAAGACAGAAAGTAAAGTGAAAACTTAAGCAATTTAAAAAGAACCTAATACACCAGATAAGCATAATATAGGACATATGGAAAGTGGTAATAAGTAGATATTACATAGAAGAAATAGTTCAAATTAAAAAAGAAAGTAATGATTTCAAACAAAAATTATAAACACAAATAAAGACATAGGGGGGGGAAAGCATCTGAAATCCAAAACAATTACAACTCTTATTCCAAAAGAAAAGCAGAAAAATACTTACGTAAATAAATAATAAGATATATGATTTAGACATTTTAGACATAAAAGAATATATGAACTGTGTCTATGAGATAGGTAAATAAATTTAATTGGAAAAAGTAATTAAAAATCATATAGAATTATGGAAAAAGGATTTTAAACTAAAATAACCAAGTTATTTTATGGAACAAGGTATATTTAAAAATAAAGCCATATAATTTTTAAAGGATCCCTTCAAAAATACAAAATTGTACTTTAAAAAAGCATAAGGTAAATGAAAAATAGGTGCATGAAGTGAAAAATATTGATAAAAATTATAATAGAAAAATTGATTAATTTAGCTAGGAAAAAAGTAACATGAAGCAATTGAAACAGATGGCTTTAATGGGATTTTCAAAAGATGCAGTAGGTTATATTTATTCAATAACATGTTAGAAAACGTTGTTTGATTTTGATCTTTCCTGTGGCTGGTGATTGGAGCTGCTGGCTGGAAGTGGGGAAGCAGAGAGACAAAGAGGAGTAGGTAGAATCATATGTCCATAAACCAAAATAGTAATAATACATTCTGGATTAGTGTGCTTGAAATTGTGATTTTATTTTATTTCAAAATGGCCTGTTTAGTTCAATGTAATAGTTGTTTTGCACCTGTCTTTCGCAGTACTCTTTTCAAATTTGGATACTGTCCCCTTTGTAAACAAATTACTAGTCTACATAGACAGATTACCTATCTAGAATCTCTAATCTGTGCTCTCTAAACAGAAATTAGGTGTCCAATTCGGCCATTCGACTCTATGAAGATGCCACGCTATCAGCCCCCCCCCTACCGCAAAGATCCTGCAGGAGAAGAGCAGTCTGGACAACTGTGGGATCTGGCAGAGTGAGAGCTGTGAACCATAAACACAAAGCTTTTGCTATGACCCAGCATAACAGATATAGCGCCCTTGCTGACCTTAATGGGGACACTAAAGAGACAGGTCAAGGTAGTTGTGATAATGATGACTCAAATAAGCAGGGGATCGTGGTCCGAAATGAAGAACTTACTTCAGAAAGGTGAAATGGGGAACCAGGTATCACACATCAGTCGCACAAGAAGAGCAAGGTATGCAAAAAGAGAAGTCACCTTCTGGTTGGGGATTCAATCATAAGGGATGTAAATTTAGGAAAGGATATGGAGGTTTTAAAAGAGGTCAGGTGTCTGCCAGATGCTACTGCCAGCAGAACAAGAGGCGGTGAAGCAGCATTGAAAGCATGATTAGACAATGATAGCATTCTCATTCAAATACTGCAATCACCAGATGCAGCTGTTACAATGTTTAAAAGATTTTGCCAGGAAAGTTAGATGACAACATAATGGCCAACTGACTGGAAAAAAAACAAATGTTCATACCAAAACCAAAGAAAAGTGATTCAGCTGACTGTGGAAATTATCACACAATCATCTTGATCCCACATGGAAGCAAGATTCTACTACTAGATTCAACAGAGTCAGTGGAAACTAAAACCATACCTGTAATAAGAACTGCCTGAAGTGCAAGCAAGCTGCGGAAAAGGTGAGAAACAAGATACATTGTTGTTGAAGGTATGACATAGATTTTTGAAAATATAGAACAATACCAGAAGGATATTTGCATGTATTAAAGCCCTTTGACTACATAAGTCATGAAAAGCTCTGGGCCGCATTAAAAAGCACGGATATACCAGAATATCTGATCATCTTCATCACAATCTTTGCTTTGATCAAGGAACAGCTATCAGAACAGAGCAAGCAGAAAAAAAGAGGATGGTTTAAAATGTGCAAAGGGGGATAAAAAGGCTGCATACAGTACATTCTTCAGTTCAACGAATCTGTATAATAATATAATCAAAGAAGTGGGACTGATTGAGGTATGAAACTGCTGGAAGTATTAAAATGGTTTGAAAATTCATCAATAATCTTTACCATAAACAAAAGATGATCAGAAACGTATTTGAATATACGTGTCTAATCAGATTCTTATCAGATTCAAGGAACGTGTCTCAAAATATTCCTGCACCTAATTAAGATAACATTCTAATAATTGAGTAAAATCAATAATTTCACCCTTGACAGGGAATAAATAGAAAGAGTTGACAACTTTAATCTGCTTGGATCAGCAATTGGTGATCATATTACAAGCAACCTGGATCAGCAATCAATAATAAAAACACCAGGAGCCAAAAACAACAACAGTGAATTGCCCTTAGAAAACCAGCTATAAAGGATCTAGATAAGATTTTTTAAGTGCCAATATGTTTCTTTGTGTACAAATAACTGACCAGTTCAAAGCTTGGTATTTTCAATAACATATGGATGTGAAAGTTGGACAGTAAATTACCAAGATAGGAATATTTTTTTTGTCACTCTGTTCTGTGACTTTTATTACTATAGTTTGCCTATCCTCTACATTTTCAGCTATCAAAGTAGTGTTATCAGCAAGGTGCATGTTATTGACATTCTTTTCTCCAATTTTAAAAATGCAGCTAGTCTTTGACTTAGTTTGTTTGGTAACCTTTTGAATTACAACACTGAAAAAAGTGACTTATGACCGTTTTCCCACTTATGAACAGCATCCCAATGGTCATGTGATCAAAATTCAGATGATTGACAACTGACTGATTTATGATGATGATATATCCCGTGGCCGTGTGATCATCTTATGTGATCTTCTGACGAACAAAGTCAGTAGGGAAGCCAGATTCACTTAACAACCATGTTACTAACTTAACAACTCTGGTGATTCATTTAACAACTGTGGCAAGGCAGGTTGCAAAATGAGACAAAACTCACTTAAGAAATGTCTCGCTTAGCAGCAGAAATGTGGGGATCAATTGTGGTTGTAAGCTGAGGACTAGCTGTAGTCCCATCTTCTTAAGGGAAGAGTATACAGCCTTCTTATACTCCTTGCCAACCAGAGCCAGTCTGTTTTGTCATGTTTATTCTATCATCTATCTATCTATCTATCTATCTATCTATCTATCTATCTATCTATCTATCTATCTATCTATCTATCTATCTATCTATCTATCTATCATCTATCTATCATCTATCCATCCATCCATCCATCCATCCATCCATCCAGTGGTGGGATTCAGAATTTTTTACTACCGGCTCTATGGGCGTGGCTTTGTGTGCATGGAAGGGAAAAGTTACTACAAAATCCCCATTCTCTCCCCACCCCACCCCATGAACCTGCTTTCCAGCTCCATTCTCCTGTTCAGGGCAACAAAAGAAGATTGGTTGGGAGACTGGAAGGCACAGAGGGTGGGGCCAGCCTATTTCCAGTTCTCCAAACTAATCAAAATTTCCACTACCGGTTCTCCAGAATTGGTAAGAACTAGCTGAATACCACCTATCATCCATCCATCCATCCATCCATCCATCCATCCATCCATCCATCCATCCATCCATCCATCTATCTATCTATCTATCTATCTATCTATCTATCTATCATCGCCATCTGATTTATATCTCACAAACATGGCTTTGGGTGGTGTACAATAAACAGTCAATTTAAATGATTAAAACAACAGTTCAAAACAAACACAATTACAAATGAAATGAAATTAAAATTCTAAAGAGTGTTCTGTCCACATTGTGGCTGTCTGAACTACATAGAGGTTCCACATTAGGAGAAGATTCCATAGATTGACATGATTGACACAATTAAAGGTCTTATCAGTAAAACCCATAGTGACCTTTTTTTGTATTCTTTAGTTTTTTTAAATTATCAAGTATGCATCAGCAATGTATTGGGTTCCTTGGCCTTTACCAAAGCCAACTTGAACACCTGGAATTTTCATGAATGTTCCTGCTTGAAGATAGTGAAATACTTTTACCACATCTTCTCATAAATGATGTGAAGGAAAGCAGTTCATTCATCTGTGTTTTCAGAGTTAATAATATTAACACTAACCTTTGCAGTGCAAGGCGATGAAACTGGTCAATCTTAGAGGAGATCAACCCTGACTGCTCTTTAGAAGGCCAGATCCTGAAGATGAAACTCAAATACTTTGGCCACCTAATGAGAAGGAAGGACTCACTGGAGAAGAGCCTAATGCTGGAAAAGACTGAGGGCAAAAGAAGAAGGGGATGACAGAGAATGAGGTGGCTGGATGGAGTCATCAAAGCAGTAGGCGTGAGCTTAAATGGACTCCAGAGGATGGTAGAGGAGAGGAAGGCCTGGAGGAACATAGTCCATGGGGTTGCGTTGTCCATGGGGTTGATCATGACTTTGCAACTAACAACAATAACAAATATTAACACTAATTGTCACAGTGAATGTGGTTTCCTGCTACTAAATGGATATCTATCTATCTATCTATCTATCTATCTATCTATCTATCTATCATCTATCTATCTATCTATCTATCTATCTATCTATCTATCTATCTATCTATCTATCATATCTATTTCTTAAATGCCCATCTCCCTCAGAGAGGGGCTCTGGATGCTGAACAATATGATAACTAAAATTAACATTAAAATTAGAATTAATTTAAGATTAAAAGTAATATTATAAAATTTCAAAAGGTGAAGAATTCCACGATGAGGGGGAGCAGTTATTAATACAGATGGGGGGCAGTTTATCCTGAGGCCGGCTAGTCCCAGGTTTGTGTGAGTCTCTGTGTCCCCCACGCTAGGCTGCACAACCCTTTTGACTCCTTTGCAGAAGGCCAACAGATTGGGGGCTTTCCTTACCTCTAAGGGCAGGATGTTCCAAAATGCAAGGCAATGGCAGAGAAGGCCTCTTCCTAGACCCACCAGTCGAAATTCTTTGAGTAATGGGCATACTTTTCCTGCCTGAAAAAGTGGGACAAGCTGATGTAATGGAGGAAAGCCAGTTCCATAGGTAGCCTGGTCTTACGCCATGTAGGGCTACATTATTAGCCAATATCTCATTTCTGTCAGCACTTCGTTTCATTATTCCTGATCATGCTCTGACCATCACAAACCTTTTCTTTTTCTTTTGTGTTTAGGTCCTCAGTGGTTGGTAAATGTAATTGTGAAGGGAGGAAAATGAAAGCAGAGCTTTGGGAAAAATAATCCCTTCCTTCCTTCCATCCTTCCTTCCACCCTCCCTCCCTCCCTCATTTCCTCCTCCTTGTCTTCTTCCTCCCCTGCCCCCAATTTCTTAAAGAATTTTGGCTTCATGTAATCTTATATTTTATAAGTACTTTCTTTTAAGCCAGAAATACACATTTACACAAAGCTACAAATGGTGGGAATAGTGATGTAATGACTTAATTCTTTTCATATAGCGTGCTACTCACAACTGCACTAGTTATTTTTTATGTATGGCAAAGGGATTTTGAGGTCATGTAATGAATAAATTATAATGTAAAACTGTAACTTGCTCTATTACATAGTTGTATAAAAATAAAACAGTTTTGTGAAAGAAAATGCCAGAGGGAGTGGTATCCCATAAAATTTAGTCTATTCCAATAGCAAATAGCATAGACTCCCCTAGCAGGTATATTCTGAATTTTAATCTCTGCTGTATCTCAACTCTTCATACATTATAAATACCCCTTACTTTTTATAATTCTACTTTGAAATATTCCATAGATTGTAACCACCTCAAATTTAAGGCTTGTTGAGAAACTAAAATTCCAGTCACTATTTTCTCTTTAGAATATGAAAGGAATGATGTTCTTTAACCTTGGATACTCTTCTATGCTCTATCCACAGAGAATAAGAAGTTTAAATAAAGTTAGGTCAGTCCATGACCAAGACATCACTTTATGCAATATCTCCTATCAAATAACTCCTGGCTCATATCCTATTTGATTGTTGCTTGTAGAAGGGGGTGAGAGACAGGTACCTTGGTCTATATATCAAACAAATGACCAATTGGGGTCCCCATATCAAAACAATTTACCTTATGTGCAGCCAGAACCGGAAAATAACATTTAACACAGCACAATACTTAAACCAAATGGTTCGGTTGAGATCTGCATATGTGGGACTGATTGGGGTAGATTGCAGGGGTGACACAGAAATATATTTTTACCATATTTTATCTATATCTTAAATTATTGCATTCTATTCCGAGTTCATTTTAGACTGTATTTTATTCCAATTCCATTTTAAATTGTATTTTATCAAATTGTAGTAATAATTTAGAGGGTCCAATAGAGGGTTGTTTGATTACAACGGTCGCGGGGAGGGGGGGATGCGAGGACAAGAGAAGATCTCAAGGTCGGTTGGGAGACCGCGGTTGTTGGCTATGCCCGGTCGTCTGTACCAACCCCCGCAACCTAGGTGGCCAGGAACTACAGAGCCCGGGCCTACGGCTGATGCTTTGCAATGCAAGGTCCGTAACCAACAAGGCCCCCCTCATTAATGAGTTGATCTCTGAGGGGGAGCTAGACCTTGCAGGGATAACGGAAACCTGGTTGGGCCACGAGGGTGGTTTACCCCTCGTGGAAATGTGCCCACCAGGTTTCCGTGCATTCCATCAGCCTCGGGCCCTGGGTAAGGGTGGTGGGGTGGCGGTAGTTATACGGGAAGGTCTAGAGCCGAGGGAGTTCACTGTTCCTCAGATATCCGGGTGTGAGTCCCTTGGTGTGAAATGGGGCCCACGGAGGCAGTTGGGTTTGCTGATTGTATACTTGGCTCCTCGCTATACATCAGCAGCCCTGCCCGAGCTCCTCGAGCTGATCTCGGAGACGGCGGTTGAGATCCCCAGGCTTATGGTCATGGGAGATTTCAACCTGCCGTCGACGGGAGCAGCATCTGAGGTAGCTCGGGAGTTCATGGCTTCCATGACAGCCATGGGCCTGACCCAGTTAATTCAGGGCCCCACACACGAAGGAGGCCACACATTGGACCTTGTCTTTGTATCTGAGCAGTGGACGAGTGATCTGGGTAGAGGGGATTTTACTGTTACACCCCTGTCATGGTCAGATCACTCATGTCTCCGGCTTAACTTCCCTGGCGCTACCCCCCACCGCGAGGAGGCGGGACCAGACGGTCCACGCTGGTACCGCCCCAAGCGCCTGATGGAGCCGGATAGGTTCCAGACGGAGCTTGGGCCATTACCTGTAGCCCTGACCCGCGCTCGGTCGGAGGACCTAGCGGCCGCCTGGAATAGGGCGGCGGCTGGGGCCTTGGACCGGATTGCGCCTTTGCGACCTCTCCTGCGGCAGCGACTCACCCGGGCTCCTTGGTATACCGAGGAGCTGAGGGTGATGAAGCGTCACAGGAGACGTCTAGAGAGCAGGTGGAGGTCCTCACGCTCCGAATCTGATCGAACACAGGTAAGATCCTACTTGCGGACCTACCTGGTGGCATTAAGGGCGGCCAAACGTAGATATTGTGCCACCCTTATTGCGTCCGCGGATAACCGCCCTGCTGCCCTGTTTAGGGTGACCCGCTCCCTCTTGTCACAGGGGACGCAGGGGGCACCTTTACAGGGCAGAGCAGAGGAATTTGGGGAATATCTGCAGGACAAAGTCGCTCAGATCCGGAGCGGATGGGCCCCACTCAGTGGACCAGACGAGCCGCCAACAGCGAGTCTTGTGAGACCATCCTGGGAGGAGTTTGATTCTGTTGCCCCCGAGGATTTAGATAGGTTGCGTGGACGGCTGCGACCCACCACATGTTTAATGGACCCGTGTCCCTCCTGGTTGGTACTGGCATCTTGGGAGGTGACACGAGGCTGGCTTCTGGGCCTGGTGAATGCCTCATTGGGTGAGGGATCCTTACCAACCGCCTTGAAAGAGGCGGTGGTGAGGCCCTTACTTAAGAGGCCCTCACTCGACCCAATGGAGCTAGCTAACTATCGTCCAGTCTCCAACCTTCCGTTTCTAGCGAAGGTTGTTGAGAATGTGGTGGCCCAGCAGTTTCCACGACACCTTGACGAATCCGAGTATCTAGACTCACGCCAGTCCGGCTTCCGACCTGGGCACAGCACAGAGACAGCCTTGGTCGCGTTGGTTGATGATCTCTGGAGGGCCAGAGATAGAGGTTGCTCCTCTATCCTGGTCCTATTAGACCTCTCGGCGGCTTTTGATACCATCGACCATGGTATCCTATTGCGCCGGTTGGAGGGGATGGGAGTCGGAGGTACCGTTTTGCGGTGGTTCGGCTCCTACCTCTCCGACCGGAGGCAATGTGTGTTGACAGGGGGACAGAGGTCGACCCCGAGGCCACTCACTTGTGGGGTGCCACAGGGGTCGGTCCTCTCGCCTCTCCTGTTCAACACATATGTAAAGCCGCTGGGTGAGACCATCCGTGGTTTTGGGGTTGAGTATCACCTCTACGCTGATGATACTCAGCTGTATATTTCAACTCCAAACCACCCCAACGAGGCTGTCGAAGTAATGTCCCGGTGTTTGGAGGCCGTCGGGGTCTGGATGGAGGACAACAGACTTAAACTCAACCCCTCCAAGACTGAGTGGCTGTGGCTACCGGCACCTCGATTCAGCCAGCTGATTCCATCGCTGGCCATAGGGGGCGAGCAGTTGCCCCCTGTGGAACGGGCGCGCAATTTGGGCGTCCTCCTTGATGCCCGGCTGTCAATGGATGACCATGTGGCGGCCGTGGCAAGGGGGGCGTTCCACCAGGTTCGCCGGGTGCGCCAATTGCGCCCCCTACTGGACCGGGATGCCCTACGCACGGTCACTCATGCGCTGGTGACGTCCCGCCTGGATTACTGCAACGCTCTCTACATGGGGCTGCCCTTGGGACGCGCCCGGAGACTGCAGTTAGTTCAGAATGCAGCCGCGCGGGCTGTGATGGGGAGTACGAGGTACTCCCACGTAACACCTCTCCTGCGCGAGCTGCATTGGCTACCTGTGGTTTTCCGGGTGCGTTTCAAGGTGCTGATTACCATCTTTAAAGCGCTCCATGGCACGGGACCTAGTTACTTGCGGGATCGCATCCTCCCACATACATCCCTGCGGCCAATACGCTCACACAGGGAGGGACTTCTCCTGGTGCCATCCACTGGACAATGCCGGCGGGCGACACCGAGGAGTAGGGCCTTCTCTGTGATGGGCCCAACCCTCTGGAATGACCTCCCCCCCGACATTAGAACCACTTCTGACCTCCGCTCCTTCCGGCAAAAACTGAAGACCCACCTGTTCCGATTAGCAGGCCTGGCATAATTCAACTGTCCCTCCTGGCAAACGCACTATATCTGGTTATTTTAGGGGTTTTTTAATTCACTGTATTTGTTTTTAGGGGTTTGAACTTATTTTAATCTGCTTTGTACAGTTCTTTTAATGTCATTCTTACCTCCTCCATGTCAACTGTCAATTGTACATACTTAATTTTATTGTATCTGATATATTTTGTATGAACTGTACACCGCCCCGAGTCCCTTTCGGGAGAGGGGGCGGTCTAGAAGCATTAAATTAAATTAAAAAATTAAATTAAAATTAAATTTGTTTGCTCTTTGATATGGCCCAAGGGCTAATCAATAAAGACTCAATGTCTAGGTCCTCCAAATAACTGATCAGAACAGCAAAAAATTGCAGCTATTAACAAAGGAGCTGAAAAGAGACAAATGATGATAACAACCAGTAAGGCAACAGACAGAGAAAAAATTATTTGTTGATTGGTTTACTTGTGTTTTTACATTTATTTAGAAGTCACTCAGTTCAGAACCATGACCAAATGTAGAGCACCCTTTATTACTAGAGGGATTAATCAGTGGTGAGTTTTGGATCCTGATGCAACTGGTACTGCAATGGGGCTGGGCGTCCACCACATGCACACGCGCAATGTCCGCATGCATACTTACTGCCTGCGATGCTCTGCGATGCTCCAGCTGCTTGGCAGAGCGTCATACAGGCCCCGTCTGCTCCGTGCGCGGAAGCCCCAAACAGCTCAAATACAGGTAAGGAGCGCGGGCGGGCAGGCGGGTGAGCCTTCCAGAGCACCGTACCAGAACGGTACCTGGTGCTCCCAGCAGGTACCGGTATGCCCGTACCAGGGTGTACTGGTCGTATCCCACCACTGGATCAATCATACTATTCCAAGCCATTAAATTTTCTTAAAGTGAGCAGATCCAGAGGAATGCAATGTCAAAGAGGAGGCAGTGATTAAAAAGACATGCTTTCATGGTCCTTGTTGATGGCTATTTGTGAACAAAGAGAATCATTCTACTTGTTCTTACTGGGCAGACAAATATTACTGAGTAAAGGGAGCCCTGCAGATATCCAGGCCATGAATCATAAAGAGTTTTAAAGTGTGTCAACCAGCACCTTGGATTGTAGTTGGGAATCAGCTGATAACCAGAGCAGATCTTGAAGCTGCGGTTTTATATGAGCATATTGAGGCATGCCTGTCAACCTGCTGGATTTTAAACTAGCTCTAGCTTCCAAACGTTCTTCAAAGGCAATCTCAGGTAGAATATGTTGCAAAAGTCCAAATGGGAGGGCACATAGGCGTGAGTGACTATGAGTAAAACCTTATACTTTAGAAGGAGTCATAATTTCATACAAAGGTTCTCTTGGAGCTGTACAAAAGCTGCTCCCATCTCCTCCTTGAAGTGGAATTGTGGATACAAGGAGATCCTCAAGTTGCAAGGCAATACTGTGTAAGGAACTGCAACCCCATTCAGAATGAAATTGAAACCTTTCTGGAGTCAGTTGGCTGACAAACCCAGAGCAAGTCCATTTTGCAAAGAATAGGATTCAACATATTCTTCCCCATCCAAATCTGAATAGTCTCCAATCACCTGTGCCTTGGACTGCCCATTTAGAAAAGAAAAGGACCTCTGACAAATGGTCTCCGTCATCCGTACTCCTCAGATAATGTGTTGAAAAGAAATTGTGATAGATGGTCTCAAGGGTTGCTGAGAAATGAAGCAATCCTGTGAGATCTTGTCAGAGATCATCCCCAAGTACACCCAAAACCATCTCCATATTATGTCTGAAGATGAGACTTGAATGGAATGATTTAGATAATCTACTTCTCTGACCATTGGCAGCTGCAGACCCACTATTTGGTTGTAAAAGAATTGTTCAGAATGCTACCTAGATATCCTTCCATCACACCATGAAATAAAAATTCTCAACATTAACAGGGGAACATTATTTCAGTTAAGGTTTGTCCTTTAAGGCATTTTAAATTAATCCATAAACAAGCTAACTCATTAGGACAGATAAAGTTTTCTTTACAACTGTATGGAAGATTCTTCTGATTTTGTCCATCCCCAAACATTGAAAAAAAACTCTTTGGTCACTGATTCTCAAGCCAAAAGAAGCAACCTGAAATCATGCAATGGCCAACTCAACTACATCCTCTTCTTCTACAAATCCTATGGTGATACAGAGAGAAAAAAACTGAATGTGTACCAGTGGTGGGATTCAAATAATTTAACTACCCTAATGACCAGCTGGGTAGGTGGGGCTCAGTGGTCATGTGACTGGGTGGGCATGGCCAACTCAGCATCACTCACATCGATGGGTGCTTCGCCTTAGCTGTCTAATAAGGGTTAATGGGAGAGGCAGTTTCTCTAAGGAAGGCAATAAAGATTAGGCTAGAAACAACACCAGAATGTTTCCTTCTTGCCTACCTTACAGGATTAGCCTTGAAAAAAAAGGGAGGGGGGAAGGAGATTTCTTCCAACAACCGGTTCTCCAAACTGCTTAGAAAGTTAACAACCGGTTCTCCCTAATAGGTGCGAACAGGTTGAATCCCACCTCTGATGTGTACACAGAATAATGAAGAGAAGAACTGCAGTCTTGCAGAGACAGCTCTTTGTTGGCAGAAAGATTATTTGAACAATAAATCTAGTTGCTAGAACATCTGGGGAAAACTTCAGAGTTCTCAGTTCTTGCAGAGAGAATTTTTTTCTCAGATTTCTGGCATATATTTTCAAGACTATCCACAAGATACCAGAGATATGATTGATTAGGGGACACCTAGACATCAGAAAGTTACTAATCTCAAGACTAGCTTTAAGAAATAGAATGGTTTAAGAAAGAACGGTTGCAGGAACTAGGTATGTCTAGCTTAAGAGAAAGAAGGACTAGGGGAGACATGATAGCAGTGTTCCAATATCTCAGGGGTTGCCACAAAGAAGAGGGAGTCAAACTCTTCTCCAAGGCACCTGAGGGTAGAACAAGAAGCAATGGGTGGAAACTAATCAAGGAGAGAAGTAACTTAGAACTGAGGAGAAATTTCCTGACAGTTAGAACAATTAATCAGTGGAACAGCTTGCCTCCAGAGGTTGTGAATGCCCCAACACTGGAAGTCTTTAAGAAGATGTTGGATAGCTATTTGTCTGAAATGGTATAGGGTTTCCTGCCTCGGCAGGGGGTTGGACTAGAAGACCTCCAAGGTCCCTTCCAACTACTATTGTATTATAAATAGTCATACAGTCCATGCATCACTGAATTCCAACATAAGATAGGAATCCTGAAAAGAAACTTAACATAAAGGTAAAGGTTCCCCTCGTGCATATGTGCTAATTGTTCCTGACTCTAGGGAGTGTTGCTCATCTCTGTTTCAAAGCCGAAGAGCCAGTGCTGTCCGAAGATGCCTCCATGGTCATATGGCCGGCATGGCTAAATGCCGAAGGTGCACAGAACACTTTTACTTTCCCACCAAAAGTGGTTCCTATTTTTTCTACTTGCATTTTTACATGCTTTCGAACTGCTAGGTTGGCAGAAATTGGGACAAGTAATGGGAGTTCACTCCATTATACGGTACTAGGGATTTGAACGGCTGAACTGCCAACCTTTCTGATCAACAAGCTCAGTATCTTAGCCACTGAGCCATCGCGTCCCTTTTTAAAACTTAACATGGGACTGGCAAAAGTTTTTTTGCCATTTAAATATTTGGTTTGGAATTTTTAAAAAGTCTAATGTTTTGAGGGCTCTAAAATAAAATTGAAAGATTAGGAAAGGTGGTTTATATTTTTCCTCACAGAAGGAACGTCTGGTAGGGTAAAACAAAATACAATGATGGGTGCAATTAAAAGCTCACCTCTTTATGTGCATATGGGACATGCTAAAAATGGGCAAGCTTTGATCATGCAGATGATCATCCATCATCTTGATTTTTATGACTGCTTTGAAGAAATCCCTGCCTCACAGCTAACCAATCTACGTTTTGCATAACTGAATGGGAATCACAAGGTGACTATCAATAACTATGATTTGCCATTGGGCACTCTACACAGTCAGCATTTAGCGGGGGGAAATTACCCATGGATTTATCACATTTAGATGAATGTCTCTCTGACTTCAAAAGAACAATAATAAATCTTGGTCATGATTCCAGTTTCATATTTGTATGATTAGTCTTCCACATATCCATTGCAGTCTTGTTGAAAAGGAAAAGTTGATCTGAAGAAAATGTTTACATAAGTGTTCTATGATTTCTCTTGCCATTTTGACAGATAGTTTGGAAGAACATCAGTAGAGTTTGCAATTTTGAAATTGAATTGTGTTTGGAAGGTTGACGTACACTTACACTATATTGCCAAAAGTATTCGCTCACAACCGAGTCTGATTATGTGGATGGGTGAGCGAATACTTTTGGCCACACATGCACACACACACACACACACATGTATGCATGCATGCATGCATGCATGTATGTATGTATGTATGTATGTATGTATGTATATATTGCATTTGTGCTGATAAATAAATAAAGATAAATAAGTAAAATGCAACACAAATATAACAAGGCAACATAAAAAATGGTTTTCTGCCTGGATGGCTCTTAGGGTGAGCAGATAGACAGAAAAGGGAAGCAGTATGCTCCCTCCCATATTTGGGCATACCAAATATACCACACACACACACACACACACACAATGTGTGTGTGTGTACACATGTACCTCTGTGTGTGTGTGTGTGTGTGTGTATATATATATATATATATGTATGTATGTATGTATGGATGGATGGATGGATGGATGGATGGATGGATGGATGGATGGATATGTATATATATAACCAAACTGCATATAATAAGACAAAGATTACAAAAAGCCTCATAATTTGGCATCTCGGTCTTTTTATCAAATAACATATTATGTCATTCTGTCTGAAAAAGAAAATATTTCCCAAAGTATATAATACAAAAAGTTCTTCTGTAGCAGAAAGTTAAAAAAAAAAAAACTCTACTCAGCCAACCACACAAAACAACAATCCATTAATACCAGGTTGATCCATTTAAAAAAATAAAATGTTGCAATAGTCAACTCAACTATGTATAAAAACAATTCTTGCTGCATATTAATATATTTAGATGGAAACAATTAAAGATGTTATTGAGCAATATGTTTTTAAGGTAAATGCCAAAGAAACATAGTTATGATCAGATTTTCACAAAGTAGGGGCAGCCTCTGAGACAGTTTAGAATCTCTTCCAGACTGTTTTCATTATCTATATACATTACATGTAACTTTTCCTCTATTTTTGGTTGAGATGTGTTATAGTCACCCATTTTTTTAAAAAAAAAAGTAATTATCACACTCACACCCCCAAAAAATTGAATATTGAAAGCAAAATGTGAGCCTGCGGAAGAGAATGTCTTGATTGTTGTATTTATCCTGGCCCTTTTATCTCTCAATTCAGCAGTCTCTTTTTTTCTGCCTTCATCTTATTATAGTTTCATGGTGCATCAGAGATTCCCTCAACCAGCAAGTGGCTGAGATAACAGAAACTAATGCTGCTGAAAGTAACACTGATAAAGTGGACACCTATGTCAGAGATGGGACTTGTTGAAGAGAAGGCTATAGGGGACAAATTACAATATGAGGGACTGGAATGGGCACAAAATGGAGAAGTATAAATATTTGTAAATATGAAAACATAAGGGGAGGCATGTAAATTTATAGGAATTATTTTGAGCTGCCGAGAATAAAGCCACATAGAAATTATTTTAAAAGTAAAATAAAGGAAACCAAAACAAATGGTTACAACAAATGCAGAAACGCCAGATACCAATAGACAGAGACAAATAATACCTGTGACCTGTTGGTAGGGTTATCATGATTTATGACAGAACAATAAATTGGTTTTTAGACAAAAGTCTCTGAGGGCCAGACCTGGCCATTTACAGTGTGGATGTAATTAATAATTAATTAATAATTTATTAAATTTCCAGACCGCCCCCTCTCCCCGGAGGGACTCGGGGCGGTGTACAGGAATAAATTTAAAATATACAAACAATCATACACATAGGTAAAAATCAAATTAAACAACCCCTGTACAATTTATAAAAATTAAAAAACAGACCTTAAAACCAATCTTAAAAATTTAGAAATAGAACTGAGGTGGGATAGGTGGAATTAGGCCAAGCCGGCTAGCTGGAATAGGTGGGTTTTAAGTTTCTGACGGTAGGGGCAGAGATCTGTAGTCATTCTAATGTCGGGGGGAAGGTCATTCCAGAGGGTCGGGCCCATCACAGAGAAGGCCCTTCCCCTAGGCATCGCCCGCTGGCACAGCCTAGTGGACAGCACCCGGAGGAGTCCTTCTCTCTGTGTGAGCGAATCGGCCGGAGGGATGTATGGGGCAGGATACGATGTAGACAACTCAAGCAAACAATACTGAAGAGAAGAAATACAATCCCATTCCATTGCTCCATAAAGTGAATATTCGCATGGAAAGTAAATTTAAAAAGATATGTGTGTCATAAAGTCTAAACCAAAATTGTGATATGTATTTCTGTCAGATATTGGGGCACATGTGTATAAGGGTGGTTTTGCATCATGATATCACTGGACATGTGCCATTGTTATTACATAATCTTAGTTTACTGTCAACATCTACAGGAAAAACCCTTTCTAATTTTACTGAATGTAACAGTTACCTATTTTGGACTTCCTGAATCCTAGATTATTATGTAGAATTAACTTTTCTTAATAATTTCTTTTCCTTCCATATTAACCATTTTCTCTTGAATTGGCATTAATTCATTCACTGATTTTAAAAAATCCCATCAGTGTTTTTTCCTAATATTTTCCCCTTTTAAAAAGCTACAAAAGATCTAGTCTGTCATCTATGCCCCCCCTCCCCATTTTAAACACAATTATAGTGCTGTTAATGTGTGGATTATCAAAATATCACTGGAGCTTCTCCCCATCCCCTGGCCCTTTAATTAGCAATTTCCTGGTACAGTAGCTCCAACCACAACTGGATCTTTAATTAGCTGTTTCCTCTTTGTAATCAGAACAGAAACCTTCCATAAAACTGAAAGCTGCAATTCAACCCTGCTCGGCTTTCCCAAGCATTGTCTTTTTCAGTAACCAATTAGATTACTGTATTTCCAGGATTACATAGGTTAAATAGCTCATTGAAAGCAAACAACATATTCACTGGTTTGAAATTAATCAGTCACTAATGAGCAATTTTAGGTGGTTGATAAAAATATTTCCAAAATTGATAATGAATGAATGAAAAAAATGTTTATATTATTAAATTTCATATCAATGTCCATCATTACATCATGTAATTCAATAACTTAAATTATTTCCTCAGTACCATGATTTATTTATAGAAAGTTGAAATTGTTTGTCTTTTTGCCAATTTTTTCCTTAAAGTTCTCAAGCTCCTTAAGTTTTTACTTTTAAGGTAGGCAATTCATCCTGCCATCATTCCTAACATTTCTATATCTAGTTGTTATACTTTACTTTGTGTTAACAGTTTACAGCTGCATCTATTTATTGACTTTATATTACTTTATATGTCATACTTCTTCCATGGAATTCAAAGTGCCTCAACCTGATTGTAAGGTGCCTGTAAATATGTGCTAAGATTCTTTATCTCTCTCCCTAGTTCCTAGGAAGGTGTGGATAGGAATTAACATGAAATATATTTGTTAGAACTCCTAGTATGATTCTTATTCTTTAACACCCTATATAGCTCTAGATCTGTTCATCAGAGAGAACATTTTTCCTATATTTATCTGCTCACCCAAAAGGCCAATTCTGTCTGGATTCCATCCAGGGGTGAAATTCAACAGGTTCTGGAGAATCGGTAGCAGAAACTTTGAGTAGTTCAGAGAACTGGTGAATACCACCTCTGGCTGGCCCCAGAGTGGGATGGGAATGGAGATTTTGCAGTATCCTTCTACCAGGAGTGGGGAAGGAATGAGGATTTTGCAGTATTCTTCCCCCAGGAGTGGGGAGGGAATGGAGATTTTGCAGTATTCTTCTCCTGCCACACCCACAGAACCATTAGTAACAACATTTGAATTTCATCACTGGTTCTATCCTTACAGAATTGTCAGGACCTCAGAAGAAGGCATTCTCAATAGTCACCCCCTACTGCTTGGAATTATCTCCCAGCAAAAATTCAATCAAACTCATACCTTTTAGCCTTCTAGAAAACTTTGAAGATCTGCCTGTCCCATCTGTGATTTGAAAGCAAAGGCTGCAGGTATACATATTTGCATTTCTTGGTGTGTGTGTGCTTTCTTACATTACAACCATTTATAGGTATTTGGAGTTTTCTAGCCTAAATATGTTTATATTACTACTGGCCAGAGCCCTTGGGAATGGGTGACCTGCAAACAAAATAATCAAATAACTAAGGCAGAAATAGATAAATGGTAAACAAATAACAAATATAAAATTTATTTACCAGTTTTTCTGGTAATTTATTAACTCGATTTGATGAAAACAGCAATTAAAACATGTACAGAATGATTCAAAGAAGAGAAATCTGATTTCTCCAAGACTACAGGTAAGAATTTAAAACTGAAGGTTGCCAAGCCTAAAATGTTAGATAGGAATCTGAAAGTGGGAATTGAAGATCAAATAAGTTTATCCAACTCATTTGTTGTCTCCAGTCTACTGGTAGAAATGCCTGTGTGAAATGGAATGTGTGAATAACAAGGAAAACCCATTAAGATGCGTTACTGTAATGTCTGTGACATCATCCTAAGCCAATAGGAAGGTTGAAATGGTACTAAAGAGTTCTAAAAGCCTTTTTTTTAAAGTTAACTTCTCCACTGCTTTTTAATAGTTACTGTATTTACTGAAAGAAAAACTAGTTCCGCCCCCCCCAATGGACATTTTAAACATAACTTTATTAATAATATTCACAGAGATAAAAGATAAACCTGAAATAATATAAAGTGAGATTAAAGAAAAGAAAAAAGAAGAAAGAATAATGTAAAGTGAGAAAGTAAGAAAAAAATACAAAAAGAAAAAAAGATATATAAAGAAGTTGCTCCTCTTTTTTTCCCTTATTAAAATTACATCATAATTCTCTTCTTTTCCTAACTCTAACCCTAACCCTATCAAGCTGCAGAAACTAGTTAGGATCAGAATGTCCATTAACACTAAAGAAAGTGTCTTGAAGGCACTTTGGAGTTTTTCACTTACCACGTTACAAGAGAGGGCTTGATATCAGCCTATAGAAGACTATAATTAAAAATAGAAAGAAGAAATAATTTTCTGTTCTGGATTCTATTTCAATTATGTCACAAACGTTCTTCATTTCCTAGTCCTGTCCTTGAAGCAGTCCAGGTGAGGCTGTCTCCTTTGACTGCAAACTCTTTAGGGAGAGATGCCACAGTCTGGTGCTGAAATCTTGAATTCTAACTTTTCAGTCTAACCTTAGCTTTTTGGCATACAACCGAGTCTTACATTTTTAATGATGCAGTGTTACAGCAAGTAGTACATTTCCCCCATCCTTGTTGTTTCCTGTTTTATTAAACAGCTCCATCTTTTCTTTCTTATTTACCCCCCAGTTAATGCAGAAATAATGGCATATGGCATAGGCCCGTGATGGCAAACCTATGGGATGCCTGTCACAGGTGGCACACAGGGCCCTCTCTGCAAGCACATGAGCCATTGCCCCAGCTCAGTTCCACTGTGCATACACACATGCCTCCCGCCGTCCTGCTGATTTTGGGGTCTCTGCCACACATATGTGGGGGGGCGCACATGGGAGGTTGTGCGCATGCGTGGGGTGGGGCATGTGGAGGGATGCACACTCGCATTGCATGATGGGTGTGTGTGAGCACGCTTTCAGCACTCGGCACCAAAAAGGTTAGCCATCACTGACATAGGCTCTTTCCTACCCAATTGACAACAGGCTCCCAATATATGTTGGAAGTTGGTCTTGAAAGATTTTCTTTCGGAAATGGAGTTCTTGCTCTATATTTAAAAACCTCCAGTATTCTGGCTGGAATGTCATTATTTAGAAATCACTTGTTTTCTGCTTTCCAATGTAATTGCCACTGTCAATCCATTCCTGGGCACTCTGCCTTGCCTCCAGCCATGCCGTAACATGCTTAGCCTTTTGGAAAAAGATCCTTGAAATATGAATTTGATGAAACTGTGTACAAAGTATGATGATCCTAATGGGCTTTTCCTTAAGATTCATAGATCCATCAAATACCATAAACAGGAGCGTAGGAGTTCAATTAGTCTTACCAGGTTTTGTTACTGGTTCATCAGCTGAAGGTGTTATTCTCTGGTACTATTTTAAACAAGGTTTAGATTCCATCCTTCATATTTTTTCATGCATTTTTCTACTCATATAGTTAGTCACCCAGAGAACTGTCATTACTGGGCAACACATAAGTATAGATAGTAAGGAAGTAAATATGGGGAGCTGACTTTGAAGATTGCCCCAAAACTGCAATTAGTTTGAACATTGTTGGCTCTATATTTCAAGGGCCCTTCGCCATGAACATGGGGGGGGGGGGGTGGAGGGAGGGTAAAGTTCTTTGAATTGGCACTTAGTGTCAATCCGTAAACTAAACTATAGCTGGCAGGCTACAAACCTAGCCTGACTACTGGAAAGACACATCTCTGGATCTCTATGTGTGTTTAGCCATTCAATGTGCTACTGCTTAAGATCCTACTTGATTTGAAGGACAGTCTCTCAAATAGTATTTTGGCCAGAGTCAAGAGGCAGGAAGAGTCCAAGCTAGCAAACCCAAGGAATCTGCTTATAAAGGTAAAAGTAAAGGTTCCCCTCACACATATGTGCTAGACTGCTAGTCACTACTAAATACCAATGACACCTGTGCTTTAGCTTTAAAAGGGGTAGGAAAGTTCCAAAAAAGTACTCTGAAGCCATTCTAGGAGAACAGTGCAGTCCTGCCAGTACACCCAATTCTTGGACATAAGATCCAGATATTTTAACTGGTTAACCACACCGCACCATCAGAATTCAACCTCAATTCATTTGCCCTCAGCCAGCCTATATCTTAATCCAGACTGTAAATCGCTCCCCACACAGTCTTAGCTGATTCAGATGTCATGAAGTATAACTTCAAGATCAGCACATAATCATCATGCTTACATCTGTACTCATCAACCAGATAACCTTCAAATGGGCTGGATTTTTACATGCTCTTTTCAAGCTAAGATGGTCAAATCATAGCTGGAAGACACTAAGCTAGGGAAGGCTGCTTTCCAATTTGATGTTTATACTCTATTGTATTGTTTTGTTGTAATAATCTTGAATGGGGAGAATTTGGTAACTTCTGAAAAGGAAAGTTTGGTATTAACAGTTCTTTGAAGGGGAGTCCACTGGTTGAACTCATAACTTTTCAGAATGCAATCCTGTTTTCACTGATATAGAACAGATTCCATTGAACTCTGGGGATGGACAACAACAGTGGCTTTTCTACCTGAACCATTTCTACCAGAAATGGTTTTCCCTTAAGTAAAGCAGACACAAAAATAGCCAGCAAAACAAATTGAGAACTTAGAAGAAAACCATGAGCAGGACGGGAGGGCTACACTCAAGAGGCTGAGGTCAGTTCTTCCTTTCCAAAACAATAGAAATGACAAACACATTCCAGAATTGTTCTCCCACTATAGCAAACAAAGGTGCTTGGCAGCACATCAGATCATATGCCAGGATAAACCCGGCTTGGAGGGCCTACAGTTGTGGCAGGAAACAGTGAAGGTTTCACTGACAGCACCGCACACTAGGGCTGTTAAAAATAGAGAGCCATTTTCCCTATAAACTAGAGTATCCCCCATGAATAGCCGGAGTAGGCATGCCAGTGGTGTTTGCTGCTATTCTTTAAACTTCCTCTCCTTACAAATTTCTTTAAGGATATTGTTTGTCCCGTCTCGGCCCTTACTATAACCATAACTCTACTTTCTGAGAATTTGGCTTGTTCATTAGTTTACCCTAAACACTGGCATGCTGTTAGGTTTATAAGTCATTTCCAGTGGCAAATAAACCTAATTCCATAGGAACCACTCTGAACTGCTGCATTTTGCAATCCATGGGCAGCAAACTGGAGGGTACAGAAAGGATACCCATAAGGAAACAAAAGGTGAGAAGGTATTACACATAAGTGAAGCAAGAGCATGGGAAGGAGGGAAGATTATTTTAAAGCTCTGAGAAGCAACACATTTTTAAAAATTACCACATATTGCTACTGTTTTGCTCTTGATGATCTGTGATAATGAGGTGGTGGGGTTGGTACCAAGCGTCAGAAGGTATTTCCTATATGTAGCAACCCTTTCTCTTTCAACCAGAGGTAGGAAAACCTGCTTTGAGTTTCTTAAATGTAAACGGTTAAGATAATGCAGAGGGAAGGGAAAGGAAGGTATTATGACCAAATCCTATATAGCCTGTACATTCTACGTCACTCAGTAAGAACATGCACATTCTACTCTTGACTGACATAATTGAGAATGAAAATTAGTTGAATGGTTTTTAGAATTCCCAGCCTTCTATTGACACAATGGGAAAGGGGGGGGGGGGTAAATCAAAGACTAAAGGAGGACTGCTAGTAAATCTACACCAAACCATGATGATGACCAAATGAATGCTCCCAGTGCATTAATGTTGTCAGGTAAATGTTGTCATTATGTACTTTGTGTGGCAGCACCTAAAGCAAGGAAGTAAGTTGTGGATTTTGTGTGATGGCATTATTGTTATTGTTATTGTTGTTGTTTATTGAATTTATACTGCCGCCTATTCGCCCATGGCAACTCAAGGTGGCTTACAGAATATAAAACCACATTTAAAACAATAAAACTAATAAAAAGAATCAAATTAATAAAGTATAATATAATAAAGTATAATATAATAAAATCAACCCCCTACCTGCACCCCGGTGACAGCAGATCAAACGAGCCATTTTATGGGCTCCATCCCTCTCTGGGTTCCCCAGGCCTGCTAGCAGAACCTGGTCTTCGGCCCCTTCCAGAAGAGTATTAGAGTGGGGGCCATTCTAATCTCTGGGGGAATGATGTTCCAGAGAGAGGGAGCCACCACGGAAAAGGCCCTTCTTCTGGGTCCCACCAGGTGTACAGTATATCCCTCAGGAATGGAACCCGCAGTAGTCCCTGCCTCCCCACTCTGATGGGTCAGGTAGATGTGACCGGCAAGAGGCAGTCCCTCAGATAACCTGGTCCCAAGCGATGAAGGGCTTTAAAGGTGACAACCAGCACACTGAATTGCACCCAGAAGCAAATTGGCAGGAGAGGTGATACATGGGCACACCGGGGTCTGCACAAAACCACGTGGGCTGCTGCATTTTGCACCAATTATGATGACACAAAGGTTGTCACTGGTCCCTATGAACACCAGTAAAAGATGACAATGCAGTGGCTATTCCCAGGCTCCTTATCCCATGGGACTGTTGTTATGGCTGATTTAGAATTGCCTGCAATTGCCCATAGCCATTCCATATATCATTGCTGCAAAAGGATTGATGAGTAAAGAGAAGGTTGCAAAGGGCTGCAGATGGATTGACGCAAAAACCTCCCAAATCCCAACTGTGCATTGTGCGGAGGTACACACCCTGCATGTTGAGTGGTGCCAATTCCCTTTTGGATGGCAGCGGAAAACAAGGCACATTCAAGAAGAAAACTTGAAAAGATATAAAAAATCTGTATAACAAGAATGCCATTGCAACCATCCCTGAAAGATAGCCACATACATTCTATGCAGTGTAATGCAGTAGACCTCTACTCCAGCCTTGCTACAACCTTGCTCAGATCCCATCCAGAAAAATGGTGAAGATATAGGGAAAGAAAATGAGGAGCCATGGACTTTCTTATAAACTGATGCTTTGGGTCTGCTCAGGCCCCCATGATTGCTCTTTTGTGAATAGGGAATCAGCTTGTGGGAGGATCTCACAACACTGACTCAAAATATCTCTGAACAAAACAAATCAGAATATATATTTCAAGAGTTAAGCAAATCAGAGTAAATGAGCCCTAGCACTCTTTAATCAATGGTAACATTTCACCAGCCAGTAAACAGCTTATAAGGGCATGGAAGGTATATTTGATCATAGAACCTGAAAATTAGGGCTACATGGCCTCTGATCTGAGGATTCCAGTTCTTTCCTGTAGCACCAGTGGCGTAGCGTGGGTTGTCAGCACCCGGGGCAAGGCAAGTAATTTGCACCCCCTAACCCGTGCATTTTAGCACTCGAGTCTCTTCCACTAGATTAGTTAAAGAAACCCTTACCCCCTAAGCACATGTATTGTTTGCTATGAAAATACTCTCTGGCCTGTGTCACCTGCCGCCGCTGCCAGCTTCTTCTTGCTGCTGCCTGGTCTGGTCTGGTGTGGTTCTCTCCCGCGCTCAGCGCTGCGCTGGGCGGCCGCTGCACTGTCCCTCCCCCAGATAGTCCCTCGCTCTCTCTCCACACCGCACCGCACGCCTGGCACCCCCCCCCCTCCACAGTGGGTGGCGACCCGGCGGCTCGGCTCAGATTCGCACAGCCAGCACTGCAGTGAGAGAGAGTGAGTGAGCCAGGCAGGGGCAGAGAGCTGCGAGTGCGAGCGCGCCCCCCCAGATGTTGTGCCCGGTGCGGCCGGGCCCCCCTGCACCCCCCACACTACGCCACTGTGTAGCACCAGCTCATTGTAAATTAAAAGAAGCCATCAGGTCAATATCCTACACTACCGATATTGAATTTTTAGTTTAGCTATATAGAATATAACCCGCAGTTGGCCACTTTTTCCCAGGAGTCACTTTAAAAGCTGCTCTGCATTATTTCATTTCAAATTTTAAGCACCATGGTCTTATTTAAAGGTATGTAAAATATTCATGCCTTTTGTAAGCTTCAAGGCAGCACCCTGTAACTGAAATGTTATAAATACGAACAAGATAGTAGCCCAAACTTTTGTCCCAATGGACATTCATCTCTTTAGAACAGTTTCCCGTGGCTTTCAAAGTTGTCCTACCATATCTAAATCTAGTATTTCCACACAAAGCATTACACTTTTGTGGTGGCTTCTCTTTTCCCCCGGATCTCTGTGTAGAACTAATAATATTTCTTTAAAAGCCATTTTGAAGACACTGAATTGTACACTCCTAATCCACTACCTCAACTTGAATTTGAAAACTCTTTACCACATCATGAACCATTCCTCATGTTGCTCATCCCTCCCCCTGAATATCCCAGGAATCAAGCTTTTTTTCTCTCTGTCGGAACCATTAGGGCTAATCACAAATCAGGCCTCTGTGCTTTTCTTGCTAATTTAAAAACCAAACCAAACAATGCTTAACAAAAGAAAGAGGTTGGAAAGAAGACAAGTTTAGCTCAGAAGGATCCTCTGACTGATGCTACTGCCAAATTCCCACTGTAGTTTCTCCCCCACAGCACTCACCTGTATGGAATATAACCAGCTGTGTTAACACTTAAGCACAATGCCATAGGAGGAAGCCGGGGCTTGTTCAGGCTTTGTGTCAGTGACCTAATAACTGGTCCACATTTGTACTGCAACTGGGAGGTGAAATATTTCCCCACACTCCTTCAGAGAAGTGCCAAGAAACCGAATTCCAATATTTTTGTCTGCTTACCATTAGACAAGAGCTTGGAATTTAGGACGAGCCCACAAGCAGGACACTGACCAGCTGAGTCACACGGTGACAAATGCAGCATCCAAAGAGTGGGCAGACAGGAGAGGCGGAAGAAGATGCAAGCACAGTTGGACAAAGGGAATGGCCAGGACAGATGCATTGGCTCATAGGAGATAGGCTATTGGAACGTCTCCAATGTATTAGCATTATATAATCTGATTTATAGACTGGGTGTGTGCAAAATACTTTTCTATCCTTGGAACAAATATTAATACTGAAATGAGTGCAGCCTGCTTTCTTTTCACCCCTGCCTTTCCAACACAGCAAAGAGTGTGAGCAAATGTGTAGTATTATGCAAGTAGCTAGGAAGTTGGGGTACTTCATGGGAAGTTTGAGTATTTCTACAATTGCAGAACCACATTGCTGGCCCTAGCAAAAGTTGCTGAGGGCTTCCAGACAGAGAGCTGCTAGCATTATCAGTCAAAGGGCATGGCTAGTTTGTCTTTCTCAGATAGAAGAAGCAGTGGGAAAGCACTGGAGAATTATAAATGATGGATATTTCCTGTAGACGTCTCCAAAAAATTCCACCAATGGGGCAAGACAATTGCTCAATAACAGCCTCACCTGGAAGCCTTTCAAAATCGAACACACCCAAGCCAAAATCCCAGAGTCTTTCCCAAGTAACATTAAGAAGTTTATAAGAGGCCAGTGAGAGTAGCAATGGGCCAAGAAGCTCATAATAGACTATTTAACCAGAAAATATGCTAGACTGGTCACAAGCTGCACATCTTATGCAATATGAAGAAACCACTACTGTACATTTCAGGAAACCACTACTGTAAATATCTACATGAAACTATGAAAGATCATTGATGGGTTGGAGTGTGGTATGCTGATGACACTCAGCTTTACCTCTCTATCCTGGGTTGTACTTGATAAGTTGTTGAAATCCTGTTGTTCGGAGACTGTAAGGGTCTCAACAGGAGAAAACCAATTAAAACTTCACTTAGCAAGATGAGTTATTTGGATTTTTTGGGATGTTTGAGCAGCTCCAGTGATCTTTCTTCAGGACAACCTTTCTAAACTGATGTTGGCCTCTGGGATGCCTCCCATTAGAAGTTACATTAACCCTGACTTTAGCTATCTTTTGGAAGGAGTTAGATAGAACTCTTCCAGAACTCTTCCAGACCTGATGCCAGTTTTTCTACATTGTTTTCTGTTGTTTTTAGATATTCTGCTTTGTATTTTATGGATTTTTTAAAAAATCTTACTGGACTATGGGTCATCTATTGTTTGCATTTCTGTGAAATTGCTAAACAACTTGAGGGATTGCAATGGGATATTAATGTAATAATCACATACTTTCAAAATAGTTTATGATTTAATAGATAAAAGGCCAATATTATATTTGAGGATCAGTTGTTGGGCCATCTGTTTATTAGATATCTGGTTTCATATTTCTAAAGACACCTTGCCATTATTACTATTACTATTGCTTTTTTTGTTTGTCTATATTTATATGGCCACCTCTGGTGACTCTCCCAATGTGAATCTTGTGGTGTATAATGACTACAATGCAAAAGCTGTGACATGCAACCTCTAACACCTGGCTAAAATAACATGAGAAACACCTCAATAGTAGCAGAATGTTTGTAAACCCCTGATCTAAATGTCTGGGGAAACAGCAGATCTTCAATGCCTTGTGAAAACAAAGTTAGGGTCATCTGCATTTCCAGAGAGATGCTGTTCTATGGGATAGGTCCTAGCACTGAGAAGATACCATGCCAGGGTCCAACAAGAAAACATTGTTTTATACAAGGGATACAGAGTATGTCCTCCCTATTAGGACTGGTGTGGTGAGCAGAGGCAATAGAAAAAAAATCCAATCCCACAAATAGCCTCACCCTATCCCATGTGGGATAAGGTGTTTGGAGCTGAGAGCCACCTGAACACATTTGTGTTCCTCCTGGTTAGAACATAGATAATAAGGTTGGAAGGGACCTTGGAGGTCTTCTAATCCAACTCTTTGCTGAAATAGGAGACTCTATATCATTTCAGATAAATAGATGTCCTGTCTCTTCTTGGAATTCTCTAGGGGATGGAGCATCCAGAACTTCTGGAGGCAAGACTTCCAATTATTAAGGTCTGGGGTGTGCCAGGTGATTTGGTCCATGCAGTGAACACATGTTTATAGGAGAGGGTGGTCCTCTCTGCATTGAAAAAAGGGACCCTGACATTTGCATCCAGGTGTTCTGTTTCTCCAACATGCACAAGTATCTTCAGAAGATTTAAAGTTCACAGGGAGAGACATGTAATTTTATGGCTGGACAAAGATTTCCATAATCAGGTTGAATTAGTTGCCTTCAGATTGATCTGACGTTTTCATAGCTTTTTGCACATGCAAAGACTTTCTTCCAGGTGGACTCAGTTTGACCATCTGATCCCAAAATGAATTCATTTCATTTGGAGATTTGGACTTAATGGAGCCCTACATCTCTGCTATTTTGATGTTATTTATCTAAGATGGCACAATGGCCTTAGAAGTTCTAGAGGCTTTCTTTGAGGTTCACTCTTACTCCAGCTTTCACCTCAGAATCTTTATTTATTATGCCCACTAATATCATACCCGTTAATTGTTCTAAAGTATTAGGTTCCTACACCCACTTTCCACTCACTGCACATTTCATTCTGTATTGAAAAAGCCCTTTTCAGTTTGATATTATCTTCAGGAATAACTCAAGGAATGGCTTTTTTCCCAACTCTATGCCGCTGTCTGAGTCTGATGTCAGCTTGCAGGTAAAGTCGCTGCCCCTTTATCATGCTGATATTTCTCTTCCTTCTTGCCTCCCCTTTTCCTAGCATTTAAAAGCCTGTAGGGAAAACCCACCACACCCTCTTGGGGAAAATACAGAGAGGGAGTATGACCTCAGCTGCCCAGTGCCATAGCCCGTACTCTAATCTCTTGCTGATTACAGTCCCAGCCATTCTTTTGTCTTTCTTCATACCCAAAACATCTTGGTGCCCCATTTTTTTCCTCTCCTCATTGACAATCCACCAACACAGGATAATTAATTGTTTTTGTTGTTATTGTTTCATTCTTAAGCTCATTTTATTTCACCTTTCTATCAGGGAAAAAAAACTATTTTAATTTACCCACGACAGAACAGAATTCTAATAAAAGAGACAAGAAAAATACAGTACAGTTGAAAACTCACAAAAACACACAGAGCTGAAAACAATAATAATCAGGGGAGTAAAGGATAGGAGCTAAATCTGTGTTTAGTTTTCAGTGCAGCATTATAGAAACATAAGATCCATCTTCATTTTGCTGGTTTAATTTCAGACTTTTGGACAAATACAGAAGGGAAACTGGGAAGTAGCAACCAATCCTCGCATCATAAAAATAAAGAAATCCAGCAATAAGGTCAGCCTCAGGTTGACCAACATCTTCTCGCAAAGACAAAATTAATCCCATTTTCTTCTGGAAGACAAGCAGATGGACCCTACCTTCAAAACCAAGGACACTTTGCAGTGCCATAAATAAAATACTTGTACTTTGACCACAATTTCCTTCTCTCATTAAGAGTTGAAAAGGGCTCAGTAAAAGGAAATGTGGGTAGATTGTTGTGGTAATGATCGACTGAGATTCTCTGACCCTAACCAACTCTCTTGGCCCTTGATCAGATACTGGAATATTTTTCAAAGATTCAGTCTAATTATATGTATTCTCTTAAATGTACAGTAGATAACCAAAATTAGCCAGCATTTATTGATCTCAAAAAAGACAAGCAAGTTCAGACTATGCTAGGATAGGAATGGAGAACCCTGAAAGCTATAAATTTTGGTGGGTGGGTGGGTGGGTGTATCTTCTAGTCAGTATTGAATCCTGGTGACTCCCTGGATAAGTACCTGCAGTTTTCTTGGCAAGATTTCAGAAATGGTTTGCCCTTGTCTGCTTCCTAAGGTTGGAAGAGATTAACTGGCCAAAGGTCACCCCCACTGGGCTTCATGTTTAAGATGGGACTAGAACTCATGATCTCAAGATCTCCTCTAGTTTGATGCCTTAACCAATGCACCAAACTAGTTGATTTTAATAGTTTTGACTTGAAGGCCAAAAAGGTATCTGGAAGGAAGCAGTGGAAAACAACTCATAATATTGTTATATGGCCATGCCCACGAAGTCATCAGAAATAGAACTTGAATATCTTTATTGTTTATATATGCATTAGGATTGTCCTGAAAGAAAGAAACTGAGCAATAAAGATGAAACATTTTTGTTTGGAAGCCAAGGCCAGAAAATATGCATGCACCAAGAATTGAATAAGTAGGAAGGCCCCAGATAACCTCAGTGGTGCAGTGGTTAGAGTGCAGTACCGCAGGCTACTTCCACTGCCTGCAATTTGCCAGTTCAAATCTCACCAAGCTCAAGGTTGATTCAGCCTTCCATCCTTTTGAGGTGGGTAAAATTAGGGCCCAAAATTGTTGGGGGCAATATGCTGACTATGTAAACCAGTGACGTGTGGTGAGGTTTATGGCTGGTGAGGCACTGACACAGTGGTGGGTTTCAAATATTTTTAGACTTGTGGACTTCAACTCCCAGAATTCCACAGCCAGGCATGCTCAGTTCCGATTTAAAATGACAGCATTTGTTTTTCTCTCTCTTCCTCCCCCTCTCTCAACACACACACACACACACACACACACACACACACACACACACACGTTGGATTAGACTATCTCTCCTACCCCCTTCCCTCTCTCACTCACTCTCAAACAAACACACACACACACACAAAAGTTGGATTGGATATATTTTCTAGTGGCTTGAAAGCAGCTCCTCTGCCACCCCACCCCCCACCCCCAATTCCCCTGCTGCCTTCCCCAAACACCTCCACCATTGTAAATGCAGAATGCTGTCTGGGTGGGAAATGCCTGGAACACAATAAAGCCCATGCACTCCCCTTCTGCTGGCAGGCTGGGGTGAGAGGAGAGGCAGAGAAGCCGGAGGGGAGCCGATCCGAGCCTTCCAAAAGAAAGAGGCTGGGGAAAAGTGTGTGTGCTACAGCATGGCTCTTTGCCTGGCTTCCATGGATGACTCTGCTTAACTGTTTAAAAAAAGCCTCTTAAAAAGTGCCCTCTACTATGAGGCAGGAGAACTGCTGCCTCAACTACGTCAGGAATTTTTAGGCTTTTAACCTTTGCTTAACTCTGCTCGAGTGATCATAAAATGCCTAAAGTCAGACTAGAGGAGGCATGCAGTTCTCCTGCTTCATAGTAGAGGGCACTTTTTAAGAGGCTTTTTTTAACAGTTAAGCAGAGTCATCCATGGTGAGGCAGCAAGTAGCTCAGCTTTTTCCTTTTACATTTTTTTTTCATGATGAGAGTGGTGAGCCTGCGCCTCATTTGCCTTACCTGACTGCACGTCACTGATGTAAACCCCTTAGAGAGGGATGTGAAGCACTGCAAAGTGGTATATAAGTCTAAGTGTTATTGCTATTACTATATTGTTCTGGCTTTTTAAGCAGGGGCTTATGGGAAGAAGTGGCCTTTGTTTTGCTCCATGCAGAACATGGAAAATCAAACAAATGCTACAAACTGGTACTGGAACCAGATAGTAACCAAAGAATAAGATATGAGTTATTTATGCTGTTTGGAACATAACCTCCATTTTATAAAGTACCAATTATATTTTTGCCCCCTTGAACTTTCTAAATATTTGACAATAATAATAATAATAATAATAATAATAATAATAATAATAATAATAATAATAATAATAATAATAATTTGGATTTATTAGCCGCTCCCTTTCCAAGTAGGACTCGGGGCGGCGTACAATGGAGCATAAAACATAGAAGATATATAACAGCACATAAACGTACATAAATACAAAACACACATACACGGAGGAGGTAACAAATTTCATCATTTAGACAGTTAAAAATCAGCATTAAAATACCCCAATTGTAAAAACCCAATATGCAATTAAGAATTAATATTTAAAGACAATTTAAAAAACAGTTAGGAGGAATAAGAGAAATTACGATTGAGCCAGGCCAGATAATTGAAAGAGGTGGGTCTTCAGCTGTACACGGAAGGAGCGGAGATCGGAAGTAATCCTGATGTCACGGGGGAGGTCATTCCACAGGGCTGGGCCCATCACAGAGAAGGCTCTGCTCCTGGGTGTCGCCCCCCGGCACTGTTTGGCGGACGGCACCCGGAGAAGTCCCTCTCTGTGTGAGCGAATTGGTCGTAGGGATGTGTGGGGCAGGATGCGATCCTGCATATAACTAGGCCCTGTGCCATGAAGCGCTTTAAAGATCATAATCAAAACCTTGAAACGCACTCGGTAGACCACAGGAAGCCAGTGCAGCTCGCGCAGGAGAGGTGTTACAGGGGAGTATCTAGTCCTCCCCATAATCACCCGCGCGGCGCATTCTGGACCAACTGTAGTCTCCGAGTGCATCTCAAGGGAAGCCCCATGTAGAGAGCATTGCAGTAATCCAGGCGAGACGTCACTAGCGCATGGGTGACTGTGCGTAGGGCATCCCGGTCCAATAAGGGGCGCAATTGGCGCATCAGGCGAACCTGATGGAACGCCCCCCTTGCCACGGCTGTTACATGATCATCCATGGACAGCCGGGCATCCAGGAGGACGCCCAAATTGCGCACCTGTTCCATGGGGGCTAGTTGGACGCCCCCGATGGCCAGAGATGGAAGCACCTGGTTGAACCGGGAGGCCGGAAGCCACAGCCACTCCGTCTTGGCAGGGTTGAGTTTTAGTCAGTTGCCATCCATCCAGACCCGTACGGCCTCCAGACACCGGGACATCATTTCGACGGCCTCATTGGGGTGGTTCGGGGTGGAAATGTATAGCTGAGTATCATCAGCATACAGATGATATCCCACCCCAAAACCACGGATGATCTCGCCCAGCGGTTTCATATATGTGTTGAACAGGAGAGGCGAGAGCACCGATCCCTGTGGCACTCCACATGTGAGTGGCCTCCGGGTCGAACTCTGCTCCCCTGCCAACACACGTTGCGTCCGATCAGAGAGGTAGGAGCCAAACCACCGTAAAACGGTGCCCCTGACTCCTAGCCCCTCTAGCCGGTGCAACATGATACCAATGCAGATAGACATAGCCCACACTCCTCCCATTGTGTTATTTGGATGTGAGTGGAGCGTTGATGATGTCTGAATATAATACATCATTTACATGACACATGGCTTTTATGAATGATACTTCATAATAAAGTTGAAGGAACCAAGGGCACATCACAGGTCCTGAGTAGGATAGCTTCTCTTAATTTTTTTACAGGTCTGATCTGGACTTTAAATGAAATTGGCCTGGACTGAGTAGTAAGACATCTTCACAAAATAATGGGAACCTGGTGCTACCAAGCAAGTGAGCAAGTTGAAGATTTCCCACAGAAAATGTTACACCTTAACAGTCAAGTATACAGCTCAACCTATTGTTGTTTGCATGAATATATCTTTCTTGAATCTCAAACAATAACTAGTATGGAAGGCTACTCATTGATTAAAAGATAGAATGTGCTAAGTGGCTATTTTAGGTTGAGTTGGAACAACATCATATCTTTATATCCTTTATGAACTTTTAAAGCCATTGGCATATTTTGATTTGGAAAGCTAAAGAGCTACGGGTATTTGTTTCAGCCTTTAGCCAATCTCAGTTCCATTAAACTTGTCTTAAATTTGCTGTTTTTCTGGGAGCTATCTGTTCCAATTGGACTTTAAAACTTCTAACATATTTGAATTGGCTGAGTGGATACTTTGGGACTCAAGTTTTCTCACACTGAGTTTTTCAAGACATGGCCCACTTCTATTTCTTAATGGTAAGGTATCAAAGGGAGCTTTCATTGTAAAATAAATGACTGATACTTCTGGGGCTTTTCATGCTTTGGGACTTTTAACCCTGGGACATCTTTTTTCTTTCATTAGTTATACTTTCAAAAACTGCCATTTAACAATGTAACTACTTTAATGTTAGTTTTTATTATTCCTGCAAAGCATTTTGAAAGCCAGTTATTTGGCAGAAGAGGCTGGACACTAATGTGCAATAAATGAAGCTGAAAATTGGGCTGCATACTTGATTTGATTTTGCTCTAGGGCCTTTGGAAATCTCTGGGTTTATCCAGAATATGGTATCCATATATAAATCTTCCTGAAATTACTGGCACAAGTTCAATCTACAAATTCACAGTAGTATACCTCAACAATTCCAGCAATAATGAACATGGCTAGCTTTTCTACACAACGGCCTGCCTCTGAACACTAGATTTAGGGAGAGGTGGGTGTGGGTTGGGGGTTAAACTGAATACTGAACCAAATTGGGTTGCTTCAGAGCTGTTCAAGACCTCCCCCGGAATGATTTAGAAGTCCTGTCCTCCCAGCTGAACTAAAATGCTCCCCACCCATCCTGGAAAAAAACAATGTGCATGAAATTGGTTGCCCCCATTTCCAATTCCTATCCTGCTTCTACTGCTTTGACACACCACCAAATGGTGCTGTCCTGATTTTGCAGGTGTCCTACCTGTGGAACTGGTTGATTCCTCCAGCTTTCTGTTCTGCGCAACCAGCCAGAGAGAAAAAAACATCTACCAGTTCCATTGCTGCAGTCAGAATAGCGTGGGTCTGGCTGCCAGATTCTGCCCATCCTCCTGTACTTGTCCTCTTATACCACATTCTGCCCTAACATGAGCTAAATTTAAAAAAACAAAACAACCCAAACCAAAAGAACCTGATTAGTACCACAAGGCTGAATCACAAACAACATTTTTCCTTAAGGTTACTCTTCCTTCCTTTTTCTTTCTTTATATAAGTAGCAAACCTTGCTTCTGCATACTCCTACCTCTGTTCAGAAGACATGGGTGGGATGGCCCTATCACTATTATTTTGCTGTTCCAGTTTTTTTTCTCTGCCAGTAAGGACCAGAGAGGTAATGCACTTATAGTCCTGCTAGCTGAGTAGTTTAACTTAGTGCCATCACACAATTCTGATAGATCATCAGCACCAGTGGTGGGTTCTGAATCCCATTGCAACTGGTACACTGCAATGGGGCCGGGCGTCCACCACGTGCATGTACATAGCACTTTTGCAGCACGTGCATGCTCGGCTGAGCATTGCACAGGCACCGTATGCTCCATGTGCGTGTGCGAAAGCCCCTATTGGCTGAAATACAGGTAAGGAGGGCATGTGGGTGGGTGGGCCTTCCGGAGCAGCATACCGGAACGGTACCTGATGCTCCCAGCAGGCACCGGTATGCCCATACCAGGGCATACCGGTTGTATCCCACCACTGATCAGCACCATGCTGCTATGTCCACTTCTTTTAGGGACACAACAACAGAATGGTGGCACACAAGATAAAACCATGTCAGTAAGAGTTGCTTTGATGCTACCCATTGCTGATGATCTGATTTTGCTTTTCAACATGATGGATAGTAAAATATAACCAATTTTAGATTATTTGCAGCTATTGGATACAATTGGTTTAAGGTGAAAAACACTTAATTTGCCATCAGCCTAGACCAGTGGTGGGTTGCAGGCGGTACACCCCGGTATGGGCGTACCGGAGCCGCCTGGAGCACTGGATACCGTTTCGGTACGGTGCTCCGGAGGGCTCACCCACTGCCCGAGCTCCTTACTAGTCTTTTAAGTCTACTGTGCTTCTGTGCACGCGCATGGGGCATATAATGCCTATGCAATGCTCCGCTGAGTAGCTGGAGCGTTGCGGAGGCTCAAGGAGGTGCTAAGACACATGCACGCGATCTGGAACCCACCACTGGCCTAGACAGAGTGAACCCAAAACTTTATTACTCATGGCAGTTGACAAAAGGAATTTTGCCAAGGTTTGCTTGCGACATGCTTTGGGGCAAGTGGAGAAGACACCCAAAGTGAAGCAAGCTGCTCCCAAAGCTTTGGTTATTCTTGGAGCTTAAGAAGGAGCTTTTCCTAATTCCATCCTGAACCTTTCTTGACATTGCTTCTTTGACCATTCTCATTTAGCTGTTTACACCCAGGACTTGACTTGGGTTCATTCAGGATGCTGCTGACTCTATTCAAGGACTTGATTCCTTTGACTATTATATTTAGTTCACCTGGTCAATCCTTCAGCCTGCCAAATTGTGTAGGATTCTAAACTAAGCAGGATGCATGACTCAAAACCCGCATTGTGAGATTCCCAGAATTCAAACCATATCAGCATTGTTCTCTAATGGCAGTGGGAAAGCTGTCTGAGCCCAACATCTCCTTCAGCTCAAGCAGTTGCTCTCTGTAAAGAATAGGTTAAAGGGTTGGGCCTATCTACACTGCATTCCAATTCTTCTGTAAATGCAGATCAGGGCCAGCTATCTGATAAGAAATATTTAGATCAGTAGATCTCAACCATGATAGCTCTCAGAATTCTGGGAGTTGAAGGTGACATCTTAGTCACCAAAGTTGAGAAACATTGGTGTGTATGTGTATGTATATGTATATGTATATGTATATGTATATGTATGTATATGTATGTATGCATACATATACACATATATACATACATATACATACACATACATACATGTGTGTGTGTTTCCAAATATAGATTAGATTAGTCCTTTCCAACAATACCATTGTCCTGCCTTTCTTAGATTTCTGCTTCCTTCAATATCTTGCATTAAGTTTTTAGAAGGTTGGATTCTTCTGATGCATCCTCTGAAGCAGAGTTGGAAGAAACATGGAGGGGTTGGGGAGAAGATTAAGGAAAACTCTTTTTGGAGGTCTTTTTGCGTGAGTTTGGATGTAGTCCAGCAGTAACATTCAGAAGTGACAATTCATAAGACTGGGAGTCTCTAAAAGAATTCTCTTTTGGTTTTGTTCCAACTTTTGCTATTTCTGCATAGGGCATTGTCAGTCTAGATTGCATCGTTTGCATTTCACAACATGATGGAAACTGGAAGCAAGCAGACCCTTGAGAAACTATGAGCATCTGTGCTAACATGCTGACACACAAAGAGGCTACTTAAACGCACCACACTACAATAAAAAAAAATATCCTGTTGTGGCATTAGTGCATAGTTACCACCACTTTCTACTCCTCATTGCTGATTTCTTAAAGAGGATGCTGAATGCTACTTGGACTTCAGGATAAACTGCTACATTCCTCAGCAAAAACCCTAAAGCCCTGTTCTGTGTTGCTTTGACAAATGGCCAAAGAGAAAGGATATTAAATAGCAGAAGTGAAATCTTCCTATTCTAACAATTCCCCCTCTTGCACCCAACCCAGATTTCTTGGGAAATTTGTAATGTACAAGGCAGCAGAAGCACCATAGTAATTTGCAGATGGCAGACATTATGCAACCTTCTGCTTTGCCATTTATGCTGGCCTTAACAATTCCTCTCTGTTCTCTTTCACATGTCTTACATTACAAACATGCACATGATCCAGAGTGCTTTCACCTTTAGTCTCTTAAAACAGAATGTTTCATTACTAGAAGGAGAAGGAGTACATTTGCCCTGACAGGTTAAACAATTGTCTCTTGAATAGGGCAGAAAAGGAAAAATCTGGAAAGTCATCTTGGAGAGCCATCGTGTTTTAAACGATGAGCCATCGTGTTTTAAACGATGGGTGATTTTGTTCAGTTGTGCTGAAAGCTGTTCACAAGTACGGGGATAAGCAAATGTTTTTCTAGATATTTTGCCTGCCAGAAATGATAATAGTGATGACGCGGAGTCCATATTCAAATAGCCTTGGAACAATCAGAATTGGACCGAGTGATTATTCATACCCCAGTGTCTTATAACGAAATAGACAAGAAACTGAGGAGATACAAAGAACTGCTTCAGCCAATTATCACCCGGGGGCACTAGCAACTGGCCAAGAATGAAGAAGAAGAGTTACATAAGAATGAAATGCCCAATGTCCCAAGAAACATGAATTTGGAGCACCCCTCCTGCTTTCCAACTTTTTTGTTCTGGAAGAGATAAATTCCAGGGAAGCTTCCAAGTTCATAGCAAGATCGTTGAGCAGGGAAACTTCTACAAGGCTAAGCAGGCCAAACTACATATGGTAGTCCGGTCTAGACAACTTTGCCTACCTCCCCTGCCTTATACATAGCAAATTACTAAATAAGACTAACATTTGAAATGTGGTAGCTTTTTTTATCCTTTCCTTGAACTTGAATTTTGAAAACACAGACTCCTAGTCTTGCACACCCTTTTTGGAGATGACAATTGAGGCATTTGAAGTATTTCATATTCCTTTCAGAAAGTCAAGTTAGTCATATTGTCTTAACCCTGCTCATTCATCATGTAAATGTGTTGCTTCCTGTAGATATTTATTCCATTTTATTTTGACATTGCAATATATATATTTTTGGAACCCACCTTCTATGAGCAATTTCAGTATCTTATGAGTCAATATGTTTCTTCTGGCCCACATGTCATTATGCTTACTGAATCTTCCATGAAAAGATGCATAGGGAAAGAACATTCAATTCTTCCTGGATAGAGGTAAGCATCTTCATAGGAGTCAGTTTCCTCTTACATAGAATCATTTGACTTTTTATCATCTACTCACTTTTTCCCCAAAATATGTAAATTTCAAATATGTGAATTACTCTTTGAGAGAGAGAAACAGAGCGAGGGAGAGGGAGAGGGAGAGGGGGAAGGAGAGGGAGGGAGGGAGGGAGGGAGGGAGAGAGAGAGAGAGAGAGAGAGAGAGAGAGAGAGAGAGAGAGAGAGAGAGAGAGAGAGAGGTTTCCAACTACTGGTGAGATTAAAATTTCAGGGGGGAAAAGTATCTGAATAAAGAAATGCAAATAAAGGAGAATAACTTTGATGTGATAAAAGACAAAAATATAATATTAATACAACCTGTTAATTACAAAAAGTAATTACAAAAGTAGATAGTTAAGCCTTAATTGCTGGCTTTCCTAAATAAAGGGGTTTAAGAAAATTAATTTAAAGGGATCCATTTCCAAGATCATTATTACCAAATTTGATAACTGATTTCGGTTATGAGTTCAGAACCTCTGGACCACCAGAATAATACTACAAAAAATTGATAATCACACTGGCCAGATAAAAAAAATGTATTTTATATTTGAATTTAGTTCAGAAGTTAATTCACTGCTTCAAGAAAAATCCTATTTCAGTTGAGACTGTCTCTTTTTAAAAAAAATATAATTGTATTGAAAATGTATAGATAAAAGATAAACATGAAAATATATAACTTGAAATAAAGAAAAAAGATAAAAAAGCAGTGAAGAAAAAAATACAGTAAAAAAAACTCATTAAACAACTTCTGATCTTCTTCGTAGCAATTACAAATGAAACTTCATTGTAATTATCCTTCTCAACTTTTGCATTACCTTCCACTATTATGATTATGATTGTATTACTTTGCTGTTTATATGTACCCTGAGAACTTATGCACTGGAGACAAATTCTTAGTATCTCCAATCACACTTGGCTAATAAAGAATATTCTATAAAGTTATTATTCCTCTCCCTCTTTCAGATTACTTTACAGAGTCACCTTCTGTGCCATGCTCAACTCTTTTTCAATCAGCAAATCCACCAATCATCATTTCACTTTTTTCTATTTTCAACCAAAAGTTCATAAGAAGTTTCCAGTCATTTAGAAAAGTACTTACTCTTTTATCACTGACATGTGATTACTGAAATGTCAGTTTTGTCATTTCTGCTAATTCTTTGCAATCAAGTCCTTCAGTGTGGGTGTTTCAGTATTTCTCCATCAATGAGTATCTAATAACGTTGCTGCAGTTAGCATGTAAAAAAAATCAATCTTCAATAAATCTGGAATGATTACGATAGGCAGATGAGAAAAGTGTTGATTTCATCTTAACACTTGTCTTTAAAATTCTTTGTAGAAATGTATCTATCAGTATCTTCCCCCCCACACACAAGTCTACCATTCATGATAAAATTTCATATTTTTCACATTTTGAACATTAACTAGAAGTGCCTTGGATAATTGCTCTTGTATCACACACCAACTGTAAATCATTTTATTTTACTTTTTAAAAAAGGTCTCTTAAATTATAACACAATGTGAATTTCAATCCTTTTACCCACATTCTTTCCCATTGATCCATCTGTATGTTATAACCAAAGTTCTTAGCCCATTTTACCATGGAACTGTTCTTCATTTCAAATCTGAATAAAAGTTAGTACACGTTTGAAATCACATCATTTGTCAGTTTCATTGCTCAGTTTCAAATTTCATTTTACGTCCCAATTACCTTTTTAATCTGTATTAAATCTTTCTCTTAATTGTGCATATGAAAATCAATGAAAACTAAATCCCCTCTGCTGTCAATTGTTCTCTTGACTTCATCTTAATCTTAATTTTTCCTACTACCTTAAAACTTTCTGTAAAATGACGGACACATAGACACTATGTAAAGAGAATAAGAAAATATTCTTAAAATTCTCTCCAACTGGCATGATAATTTCAATATAGAAAAGCAGATAAAATGGAACTTTCCAATTACTACTTTCGTATCATGGAAGTACTAATAGTACATGATTAAGGTAGTTTGCTTTTAACTGCTGGTAGCCACTCAGAGTAACCATGGTGAAATTGGTAACTAACTCACTGCCCATCTCACTATCATGTGACAATAGTAGTTTCAGCAAAACACATGTAGGGTTAAAATGAATGAAAATATTTCATGTCAACCAGTGAAAAACAAGGGTGGTGTTAGATATTTCAGCTATCCGCAGCTTTTTTTTCATCAAAGCTTCCTTTCAGGAAATAGCATAATTTAATGATACAAACAGGAAGCATCTGCCTTCTCCTATATGATAATAAAAAGGTCTCCTTACCGCACATAGGAAGGAAAAAATAAAGACGTGAAAAATGCTCTACCTTTCAATTAGTTTGGCTTGATCATTAATGCAGCAGACTTTTTTCCTTTTTTTTCAAAATGAAATCAAGGTCTTTTTTTTTTTTAAAGGAGAATAACATATTATTTTCTGAGAAGCAGTTTACACAGTTGCTTTTCATGAATATGGATTGTGCAGTTCTATGCAGTATTTGTAGATATTGGAATGATTTCATACTGATTTACTGATCTGAAATGCAAACCACTTTATGAACTTTATTAAACACTGCAGAATTCCATGGGATGAATTTACAATGGACTTAGTACCCGAATATCATATATAAAATCAGATCAGAGGCCCATTCCAGTATGATCTAGTACAGTGGTTCTCAACCTGTGGGTCGGGACCCCTTTGGGGGTTGAACAACCCTTTCACAGGGGTCGCCTAAGACCACCAGAAAACACATATTTCCGATTGTCTTAGGAACCGAGACACCAATTTTATGGTTGGGGGTCACCACAACATGAGGAATTGTATTAATGGGTTGCGGCATTGGGAAGGTTGAGAACCACTGATCTAGTATGATGAGAATCACTCTTTAAGGTTTTACATAGATATCTTTCTTATTTATGGGATGGTAAACACCTGTCCTGCCACAAATCTATAGCTTTTTCTCATGAAAAAATAGGAAAGAAAAAGAAATTTTAGACTTGTGTACCCATTGGTACAGCACCTTCTACTTTCACCCACTGATACTGCACCCTGTGTACCCATTGGTACAGCACCCTCCTTTCATATAGTTACCAATTGCTTCCAAGTGATTAACCCTTTGAAACAATTGTATTAAGTGTATTACTACTTTCCATTATTCCAAAATTTACCTGATATTTTCCATCACATATATATTCCTCTAAATAAGATAGCAGATACAGTACATCTCTATATATAAAAGTGAAGTGCCACTCATGCAGCATCATGAAATCTCTAGAACCATAAAGCCTACAAACTTGAAATTTGGCACATATGTTCCACTTGGCTTCTAGGTGCTTGCTAAGAAAGGATTTTTCAAAATGACCATCAAATCATTAGTATTTCTTATATTATTATTAACACATTCTGATGCTAAGGAGTTAGACATTCTACTTCCCCTCCTCACCTGTAAAGAACTCTGTTCCAAATGCCACTTGGGTGTGGGCATGGCCAGCATGTGACTCATCCAGACTGCGGGCTGGGAATTTGGACATTCTACTCCCCCTCCCCACCTGAAAAATGTTCTGATGCTAAGGAGTTAGACTGAGGAAGAGAAGGGGATGAAATAGAAGAAGCTTCTGTGGGGTAAGCTTGAGGGAGAGAAGGGGAGAGGAGAGACCAGTTGTAACATTAATTGTAAGTGTCAATTTATCAAACTCGATCACATAGTTTCATAGTGGAACATGAGTATCCAGCTAGTTTTAAATGTGAGTGTTCCTCTTTTGTTCCAAGCTCATTTCTTCAAATAGAGTCTCACAAAGATTAACAAGGTGTTGGTTTTTTTTAAATATTTCTGACATAACCAGAATTGGAACTAAAAGAACTTGGTCCCCACTGACCAACTTAATGAATCAAACCTTTAGAGATTATAGGGAAGAACTACCTTCTCCCATAGGAAGCTGCCACTAATTAAAATTGGCATGAAAAGACTGATCCTATTTATTTTGAGAAAAGAAGTTAATGGATGTCTTATGAAAAATTGCCTGACAATATTCCAAGATAAATAATTGATTCATTTTCACCAAAACAGACCCTCCCATAACTAAAAAGAGAACTATTTGTAATAAATATAGAAACACCACCTTAAAACAAATGGAGAAAGGAAAGGAGCTGATGTTGACAGTAGCATTAAAGTATCCTTGTTCAGTAAAATCCCAAAGGTCATCTTTGCCTAAAAATAGGCAAATAAAAATATTTTCAAGATTATCATAAAGAGTACAGGATGCCCAATGATAGGGTGCCCTCCAGGGGAAAAAAAACCTCTTTCACAGCCCTTGGACCCTTCTTTTACTGTTCCAGGCATCAGAACTTACTTGATGTACAAAAGCATTGGTGTCTTTATGTATTAAAAATAAGTTTATGATCTGGTGCTTTCTTCACCAAGAAAACGTATCCAAATAGCCTTTTGTCTATTCCATCTTCACCCCCACTAATTTACAAGTCAAAAACATTGAGACTGCCAGCATGAACCTGTTTTCTTTTTTCTTTTTCATACACGGAAGAATAACCTTTCCTTTCTTCAGATGAGTAACGGTGGGAGATAATGATTGTTTGTGAGGTTTTCTATGTATTTTTAATACACTATGACACACACACATAGAATGTTAGCAAAGATATTGCTAATCTGATATTGCGCAACCAATAAATAGTATGCAAACAGAACGCTAGTTTCTTTTCTTACCAATCATGAGCAGATTCGATCGAATCCAAAGCCTTCTATATGGAGAAGAAATCTGTGGAGACCGGAATGTGTCACTCTTATTTCGTTTAAGACCATTGCCAATTTCTTCTACCTCTTAAAAGTCAACTGGCATATGTCCTCCTCACAGATGTTTCATAGATCCAGTGGAACTTCTATCACTCAAAGTGGAAAAAATAATAATTTTCAGGGATTTGAAAAGAAGGATATTTTCTCTTCCACTTTTCAATTTTCCTCAAATTCATCAGCCAACCCTCTAGAGCAGATTTGGAGACTGCTGTGTAGCAAAAGGAATCTACCAAATTCATCTCACTACCTGTTCTACTAATCAAATCTTCTTCAGCATCAAGTTAGGTGAACCAAAAAAAAACCCATGAGAAAGATATTGACTGTGTCCTTCTTACTGGTAGAATTTAGGTGTTTGGGAAGCATAGATCATGCCAGTGGTGGGATTCAGCCAGTTCACACTTATTTGAGAGAACCGGTTCTTAACTTTCTAAGCAGTTTGGAGAACCGGTTGTTGGAAGAAATCTTATTTTGTTTTTGTTTTTTTCATTTTACACGGCTAATCCTGTAAGGAAGTTTGGAAGGAAACATTCTGATGATGTTTCTAGCCTAATCTTTATTGCCCTGCTTACAGAAATGCCTCTCCGGTTAACCCTTATTATATTATAACAGCTAAGGCAAAGTGCCCATTGACGTGAGTGATGTTGTGTGGCCACGCCCACCCAGTCACATGACCACTGAGCCACACCTACGCAGCTGGTCATTAGGGCAGAGAACCGATTGTTACATTATTTGAATCCCACCACTGGATCATGCATACATAACATATTGGCCAGAAGAGTGATGCCCTTCCCTTTCAATTTAACACAGCATACAAGCTTTAGTCTAATGTTTCTTGACAACCAACCTAGAAGGCCTGATATATTTAGATAATTGTGTTGGTGTTATAAGGTGCTGTATCTCAGCTGATGACAGCACTTAATTGACAAGTTAGAAACTATGCAAGTTTGAAAATTCTGAAGAAGGCAATGACAAATCACTCTGCCACCAAGAAAAGTAAATGGATATTTCCATGAAATCAGCAGAAGTTAAGCTCAGCTTAAATAATAATTTTCTTAGTTGCTATAAGTAAAACGGCCTTGGGTATATCACAGCTACTAAATCACAATATTAACTTGGAACGCTTAGGTTACAGTTTGACATTTGACCGCTGCTCATTTTAATCTTGCCCAGCCTGGCTGCGCATATCCCTTTAATTACATTAGATAGGAACCATGAGTAATGCACAAGATTAATCTTTTTTTTAACAATGGTCTTTCTAATAATTTAATAAACATTTTGGTGGAGACTGATTGCCCTGGGCCAATGCAGGCTTGCTTTAATTAAATATATTAAAAGGCAGGAAGTCAAACTTCACATCTTAACTTTTTCATGGCACTGAAAGACCAAACCAGCAAGCTGGTCTTATCACAATGTACAATTCAAGGAAAATGAAAGGGCATTATTCATGAGGGTGGGACATCTGAGTGCTGATTCACTATCTCCACCCAAAAACATTCCTTTTATTTTTGTATAAGTGCTAAAGCTGCTCTTATATGGGTCTCTGTTTTACAGTTAACAAGGATACTTGGCCAAAATACTCCCTGACTGGCACAAGTTATTGTTGAGGTCAGTTTCTTAGATGTATTTCAAGATTAGATTCCTGATTCTAAGAATAGGATCTCCAGCGGCATATGCACAGTAATAAAAAAAAATATAAAGCCCAAGAGTCAAATAAAGCAGCCTAATTCCACCCTTCCCTTTAGAAAGACAATTCAAAATTATTTCCTAATTTGTCCTACAGATTTTCTCCATTTATTTATTTATTTAATTAATTAATTATTTTTGTTTTAATATCAAGGTGTTCAAGTTATGTTAAAGAAATGGATAAATCAAATCAAATTTGATATCACTGGCAAGTTTTCTTACACATACACACAAAAGCCCAGGAACTCATCTTTTAACTTGCAAAACTAAAAGAAAGTGGCAGCTAGTATAAGAGAGTCAGTTTCTCTACATCTAGTAGCTTTTATGTAGATAGTAATATGGGTTACTTTTGAAATATTAACTTACAAAGATTTCATCATGGTTCCCAAATCTGGGAATTTACAAGGTTATGTGAGGTATGCAAATACAAGGACCAAAGATTTAGTTCAACCCCAGTTGAGAAGTTTGAAAAATAGCCTCATTAATTAGTCTAATTAACAGGCAAATGTAAGTCCAAATGCAAATCAGTATTTAGATAATTCACCATAGTACCCATTTGAGTATCATTTAAAATCAGAAAACTGCTTTAACTTTTTTTTTTTTTTTTTGTTCTTAACAGGATTCAAAAATATGGTGTGGATTATTTTAGAAAATAATTTCAGGGATTTTTTTTTACCGGATATATTATATTTTAATTCCAAGTACAAAAGGAATTGCCAAAATGTCATTGACTAGAATTTCATTTAATCTTCTGAAGGGATGATATCACTAAAAATGTTTGTAGGTTAGATTTATATCTTCCTTTTCCTCCAGAAGCTCAATAAATTCAGCTAGTGCTCACTCTGTCCAACAATAGCTCTATGGAATAGGTTGGGCTGAAAGAGAGATACTGGCCCCAAGTCACTCAATAAACCTCTGTGTCAGGCGGTCTTACATTTTTTTGCTACATCCTTTTAATGTGATCTTAATGTGCACACCTTCCCTAGAAATCTAAATACCAAAAAGGAGCACATGCAATGAGAACAATGCAATGAAACTGGAAAAGTTAGCACCCACCCCTCTCCTAAAAAAATGGAATATTTTGAGAAATATTAAAAAGGCAAAATATTATATTTCCCTAAAGGACAAATAGGGAAACATGCTCTTGGAGATAGAAAGCAGCCCCCAAGTCTTTCTTAATAGCCGCCAGCAGATATTTGGTGCCCATTGAGAAAGATTGTGCCAGCCTTTCTACAGAACAAAAGACCTCCAGCTCCAGGATGATTTGATTAAGACAGACCCCTCAGGATATAATGGGATTAATCCAGTGGTGAAATTCAAGTGTTTTTTTTTTACTATCGGTTATGTGGGAGGGTCTTAGTGGGCATGGCAGTGGAAGGAATTGCAAAATCCCCATTCCCACCCCACTCTGCGGCCAGCCAGAGGTGATATTTGCCGGTTCCCCGAACTACTCAAAATTTCCGCTACTGGTTCTCCAGGACCTGTTAGAACTTCCTGAATTTCACCCCTGGATTAACCCTCTACCACCTAGCAGCAGAGCTCACCACATCGCACAATCTCCTGGGGACATTGCATCACCCTCCAGGCTTCAACCAAACTTAGCTCAAACAACATGCAGAGCCAGCGATGACCCTTACAGCAGCCAACCAAATACATGTTCTTGCACAGGAACAGGAAGTTCAAGCGCAAAGCCTAAGAGAAGCCCCTGACTCTCAACTCCATGTGGTCAGCTACCTAGAACCCATGTGGTTCTTCTTCATCATTAAACCATCTTTCCAATCAGCCTCCATGTTCCCAGTGTCTTTCTCCTGGCTTGAAATTGAACCAGATTGATATTTCTTCCAAAAGAGTGTTTAGTGTAACAATCCCCTGGATTTTATCTGCAGCTCCACAAGAAGGGTATACCTCATAGTTTGGAAAGCCCCACTGTGTAGCCAGGGGTGAGCTTAAAGCCAGGTTCAATACAGAAGATGTCTTTTCCAGATTGGAAGAAAAGGGAGACATGTTTCCTATTCTAATTCATTCACAATTATTATGAAAATTGCATGCAATATTCCTAAAACACTAGTTTACAATGATTGCAATCCTTTTTAAGGAGTACATTTTCTATAGTGTTTGATGGTCAGAGAGCACTTCCTTTCTTCTTTTGGACGTAGAAATTATTTATTTATAAGATTTGAAGGCCATCTTAAAGCACAAATCTGATTGTATCAGACTATATTAGAAAGCCAGTTTGATCTAGTAGTTCAGGCACCAGGCTAGAAGCCAGAGAACTGAGAGTTCTAATCCTGCCTTAGACATGAAAGCTGCCCAAGTCAACTTACCTAGAGGATTGTTGTTGTGGACAAAATAGGAAGAGGAGCAACTATTGTGGCACGTCACCTTGAGGTATTTATAAAAATAATAAAAGTGGGATATAAATAAATAACCAAACATGCAGATGTTGTTACATATTATTGAAATATTCCCAAATCTTCAAAATTTTAGAAAAATAATACAGAGTTAGCAAATTATGATGAAAAACATTTTAAGGTGTCTTTATTTTTCTCCTTAACTTGCAGTGAAATGATAGAAAATGCAATGTGATAGATGTGGGTTTTCTTTAAATCAAACTAGGTGGCTTCAGAAGAGGTTAAAAAAAACCCACCTAAGATGCCATTTATTCCTGGATGGTTAAAGCCCCAGTAATAAAAATTGGGTAAAGCTTTGATTGCAGAGGTGTAGCTGCCATCTTGACTCTTTTTACCCCTCCCTGCAGGGCAGTGGTGGGATTCAAATAATTTAACAACCAGTTCTCTGCCCTAATGATTTCTTCCAACAACCAGCACACCAAACTGCTCAAAAAGTTAACAACCAGTTCTCCTGAAGTGGTGCGAACTGGCTGAATCCCACCACTGCTGCGGGCATCTTGCAAGAAGATGTCCTGGCAAAGGCTAGACTACTTTAACAGTCGGCCTTTTCTAAGTAAACATCCAGAGCTGCAGGCTCTCTTTAGTTCTTCAAACTTTGTTTTAACATTATTGTACTGCTTCTAAAAGGATTGCGTATCAAATAACACTGAATATTAAACAATCCCGTGTTCTACTACTTCAAAATCTCTCTTGTAGACCACTGACTTTGGGAGTCCTACTAAACTTGTGAAGCTAGAGCTGGTAGCCACAAATAATAGTTCTTCTTCTTCCTCAGTTCAAATTATGTAACATATTTGAGGAGATGATGATGATGATGATGATGATGATGATGATGATGATGATGTTATCCATTCAGTCATTTCTGACTTTTGGCAACTCTATGGGACAGGTGTCCCCATATCTTCCAAATCTTACACTATTTCTTTTTCTATGCTCTGGTTGGTGTCAGCTTTGATGGTGTCCAGTGCCATGTTCTTTGACAGTCTGGTTTCCTTTTATTGCTAACTCTTCCAAACGTAGGCATCATTTTTAGAGACATGTTGTGTCTCTGAATTTTTCCCAATTCTCTACCACTAACAAAGCTTAAGAAAGGATCAGATTTTGACTCAAGCTTTTATACAGAGATTAGGAAAAAAACATATTCTGCCAATAACTGCTAGGTATCCTGGCCATTCCGACACTACCTATCTTCAGTGGCTGCTTAAGGATGAACAGTCCATAACTGCAGAGCAGGTGGCCAGATTTTGTGCAGCAGCACTGGGGATTCATTGCAAACGCGTGTCTTCTCCACCATAGTGATGTCATATAACAAATGTGGCAAACCCTTTGCACTGCTTAGTCCTTTTCCTTTTAGCATTGAACCTACAATGGGCCACAGTTTATGGGTTGCAACTGTAGTATAGTCAGACCATGTATAATGGACAGACAAATTGGATTTTATTATAGATTTTAGTTGTTATTTATTATTTTATACTAGAATTTTTAATTGTGTGTATATAGTCTCCCTTTATTTATTTATCAGTACAAATACAACACAAATATTTTTTAAAAAGGCAACATTAAAAGTAAAAATATGGTTTTCTGCCTGCATGGTCTTCTGTGATGAGCCGAAGATCAAGTGTTTTTATTTGTTCTGGTCACTGGTCTAAGACTATAATAAATTGATTGTATTGTAGTGTATTGTATTGACTCCAACTGCTTTAGAAACCTGGATTAATTCTTAACTCTATTCAGTTTGGGATTCTGGTTAATACAAATCCAGTATAATTTCCCAGAATTTCCCACAGGTTTTTAAATCATCTTCCATATACAGATTGTCGCAGTTGTAAAGTAATCTCTATTTTTATATATTTTATCAACTTGGCTTTATAAGTACTGAACAAAAGAACAATCCGTGGGAGACAGCTATGGATTTTTTAAAATAGTTATTTAAGGAAAAGACGTCTACCTGATATATTTTAATCATCTAAGACTTTACTTTGTGAAAGAATAAAGTAAACTAAAATACTACAACATGATTCTGATGTTGAAATGCCATCTGTGGTTTCTTGACCTTAACACATAATCCAGTCTCTCAAATATTTCGCTCTGCTTTGGCACTAAGGCACCTGCATATTTGGTGTCTCTACTTTTCACGTCCTTCCCAGGTCAACCATTAGTATGTATTAAGCAGCACAGGTCCCGATACAGAAGGTTGGTACATCCTGCTGTTTACCTCTGTCTATTGTAAAAATTGACCATTCATCCCTACCCTTTGCTTCCTATCTCTTCAGTCTACTGCTGATTCATGAGATACAGGTTTTGAGCTTCCTTCACATTGCAAAAGTATTTCTTTCTAGGGATTGTTTCTGAGGGTTGTCTAATGTGTATCGCTTGTTACTGTTTATTCATTCATATACTATTCATATACTATTCAAATGTATATGATGAATCGATCCAATCAGCGAGCCAGAAAGAAGCCATCATGGAGTCATTTGGGAGGAATATCAAATCCATCTTGGTGAATGGTGTCCTTTAGTAGACAGAAAAAGTTATTTTCCTTCAAGCTTTCTTTGTTTTCATTTCTCGAGGTAAGTGATTAGATTCTTAATTTTACACTTAGTTATAAGTAGATTAAACACAAGAATGATTATTCCATCACCTGGGGAAATCCCACTTAAGGTTAATACATGCCATCTCCTGCCCCCCATCATCTTTGGCACAGCTGTGGCTATCTGGTCCTTTTCTCATTGTTCTTTCTCATGCTAGGACCCCCTTGTGAATACAATCAATTATCTTCTGGTCTGAGTAACCTTCCCACCTGTTGTTACCTACCTGGATGGGACTACAGTTAGCTCCAGTGGATCTATTCTTAGATTTTCTCAAAATAAATTCCTTGTCTTCAAAGAGAGACTTAGGGACAAAATTCAAATAGCTCATTCTTTGTTTTACCCTAAAATTTCAGTGCTTGAATTTTTGCTTAGAATATTAATAATAATAATAATAATAAATTTGGATTTATTAGCCGCTCCCTTTCCAAGTAGGACTCGTCAACTATATTACTGGTCAACTATACCATATTCAGGAAATTAGTCAGTGTGGTAGGGATGCCTTCTCCCTAATGGAGCAGATTGGAGTATATTGGAAAACCTTACCATCTCCATGAATGAAATGACTAGAATATCTCAAGCCAACTGTGAGATACTATTAAACATGTAGACCTACATTTGACATGCCTTAATTCATTTTTCTTTTTATCTACTATGCGGTCACATTAGCTCCACCCACTTTTTCTAATTCTTACTGGGTTGAACAAATGTTAATCATTTAATTGACAGGGGATACAAAATATAGATGATAACTTCATTTGTAATGCTACTTAATGCTGATAAGACCTACATGATCCTAAGTAATCCTGCACACTATAGTATGCATACAAAATATAGAATATAGAATAATAGGGTTGGAATGGGCCTAGTTCAATACCTTGCTCAAACAGAAGACCTTATACCAGGGGTGTCAAACTTAATTTCATTGAGGCCCACATCAAGGTTGCGTTTGACCTTGGGGGGCCAGGGTGGGTGTGCCCAGGATCGGTGTGCCCAAAGTGCGCATGGCCAGCTCAACATCACCCCTGTCAGGGGCACCTGTGGTGGCCTGAGCACTCTGCCAGTGAAAACAGGCTCCCGAGTTCTGTTTTCAGCTGACACAGCCTCCTGTAGACCTCTGCCAGTGAAAATGGAGTTTACGACCCTCCTGAGCTCAGTTTTCAAAGGCAGAGGGTTGCAGGAGGTCATAGCAGCCAAAAACAGAGCTCAGGAGCACCACGAGCCAATGCTTTGCTGTTTCCAGAGGGGCGGGGCCAAATCTGGCCACCAGGCTTTGAGTTTGACACCCCGGCCTTATACAATTCCAGACAAATGGCTGTCCAGTCTCTCCTTGAAAATCTCCAGTGATGGAGACCCCACAACTCCTAAAGGCAAGTCATTCCATTGATTAATTCTTTTCACTCTCAGGAAATTTTTCCTTAGTTCTGTGTTGGATCGTTCTTTAATGATCTTGCACCATTACTTCTTATCTTGCCTTCAAGTGCCCTCTATCACATATGGCAACATACTCCATAATGCATCATCATTTTTTGAGCTTACCTTATTTTCATTCTTACATGCCAAATCACAATCAGATCAGGATTGAGTGAAGATTTATTGCAAACTAACCTGAAGTTTAACAGCAGCAGCCAGAGATCAGAGCTACTGAGGATCTGGTATTTTTAAAATAGAGTTGAATACTAGAGGTTGGAAGACAGAACTTGTATCAAATATTTACTTAGCTTTCGCTGTATGCAGCTGTTTCCAAGTTCCCATCATATCTCCCGCTGTCCATCACCACTAAATTGTTACTACCTGCCTTATCTCCTCTATCAGTCCCACCACACTTCCTTCCCAGGTTTCAGGATCTGCCCATCATAAATGTCTCCAACAATTGATAGGCATACCTATGTATTAATACATAGCCACTCTATTGTATTTCTACTGTGAAATATAAAGCTAGTTGACTGGAGCAGCAAGATATGTGGAATAAAGAAGTGTCTGAGCTAGTTCCTTGGCAAAAGAAATATAAACTGAGGAAGAAGTTCCAAAATACAGAAATGCAACAAGGTGAGATGTTGGCAACCATGGACTGAAGATGCACAATTGAGAATGGGATTAGAGCAGAGGTGGTATTCAGCCAGTTCTCTCCGGTTCGGGCAAACCAATATTAGCAGCTGAGGGATGCTTTACCCACCCACCACAACGTAATGCACAAGCACTGTGCATGCACAGAAGGTGGTTCACATGCACAGACAAGACATGTTTGAGTGAAGCGAGCGCACAAGCATGCTCATATTTGTGAACCGGTAGGGAAGGTAAGTGAATACCACCTCTGGATTAGAGTAGGGTAATGAAATGGTATATGTAATAGCTCCCTTTAGAAAAACATCTTAGAAAGCTTCTTGTTCCTTGTTCCACATTTTTCTTGCTGCCAGCAGCTACCAGAATTTTCTCTGAATGGGACATTGGAAAATACACTATGGGACATGCTGAAAATAAATGAAAATTAATCATATAATTAGCAATAGCAGTAGCATGTAGACTAATATAGCACGATAATCCTTTACAGTACTCTTTCAGCAGGTACAGAGTTAGCATAGATTGCCCCCAACAATCTGGGGCCTCATTTTACCAACCTTGGAAGGATGGATGAGTGAGTCAACCTTTAACTGGTCAGAATCGTGATGTTTGGGCAGAGTTAGCCTGCAACACTGTACTTTAATGTGCCACCATGACTCTTTATAAGTTGGTTCTAATACCATTCTAACACTGATAAGCCAGTTTCACCACAGAGTAATCTCTTACACATCCTCTCTTCCTAACACATATGACGATCAGAGGATGTTCCTCACTTCCCTTCCTTTCTCATTTGTTTGAATAGGCTTCATTAAAAGACAATCTAGAGGATTTTATATGATATGACTTAATCATCTCAATAATTTATTTATTACAAGGCCCTGAAGCCCTAAGCCAATAGAGTTTTGGTAGTTCGCAAAAAATTTAAAATACAACATTGAAAATGTCAATTGAAATTAAACAAAGGAATACATACAAAAATTAAATTAAATTAAAAAATGGATAGGCCTGTTATATGGCTCCAAATGCACTGAAAACAAGCATAGGTCTTTTTGCTTTCCACAAGCTGTGACTAATAATTCTTGCATTGTTTTAATAGGTCGGATAAGATTATCCCCACAGGGGGGTTAAGCTAAGAATGCATTAAATATACCCATCTACTTAGAGCTCAATTGTCCTGGTGGCTAAATGCCTAACTTGATAGTAGAGAATATTTGTAGTTCAGGGTTGAACATTAGGTATCATCATCAGTGTTAGACTAGCACTGATGATGTTATCTAGTTTTGTAATGAAACGTCTATAAGAAAAAAAGAAAGCTCAGAGAGCACTAAATGCCTAACTGCAAGTTACTTGAACAACACTGTTAGCATTTGCACTGGGGGCTTTTAAAGTTCTATTTGTGATGGTCAGCACTTTCTTCCATGGCAGTGAAAGGACTGTAGCACTCTTCAGGGCAAGGAAAGGAAAATATTCATCATCTATGCACAATCTCGGTAAAATTTCTTTCATTCACCATGTGCAAGAGGAGACAAGGCAGACAGCAACTGGATGGAATATATCTTGATTCTCAAAGTTAGACAAGCCAAAATGTTATTTGAATTTATAAGATATTATCAGGCAAGCTTATCTTCTTCATGAGCAAAAGCAGGGAGATAATAATGCTGATCTTCCTTACAATGTATGGAAAGTGTTTTGAATGCTCTAAAACCAAGAACAGAAGTAGAGTATCATTAATTTTTAAGTAGAGTACTAAATAACTTTCTAAGAATGAAGTTGTAACAAGAAGATGGTCTTTGTCAAGATTGGTCAGCTATAGCCATAATTGTGTGTGGTTTTTTTCTGAAAAATGATTGTTTTACACACACACACACACACACACACACACACACACACACGTTGGCTAGTCATATTAAATTTTTCCATATCACATCTGAGCAGGGACGTGCGGTTATTGGAGGCAGGGGAGGCAGAGCCTCACCTCTCATCATGAAATAATAATATATAAAATAATAATATCCACGAGGGAGTTTCATATATATAAGAGGAAGAGGAGGGAGGAGGAGGAGCGCATGCGGGGTGGTGCCAGCTGGGCAACCGGCGGAGGCAGGAGGGTTCTTGGAAGTGCCAATAACCTTTCCTGCCTTTGCTGTACTTTGCGCGCTCCTCGCGACTGCAATCGACGTCCAGAAGTGGCAGGGGCTTGATGACGTCATCGCAGCTGCCATGCGCGGACGGACAGAGGTAGCCAGAATGGCGCCAAGGCAGTCCGGCGGATGAGCGACCGAGGATCAGGCTGCCTGATCCTCCATCGCTCGCTCACTCGCTCGCTCTTTCATCCGCCCGGACCCCTCGGCGCCACTCTGGTTACCTCCGTCCAGCCAAGCCCAGCAGTGACATTGGCGATGTCATCAAGACGAAGTGGCTTGGAGGCAAAGTGCTTTTCAGTGCTTTTCTGTGCGTCCGGCGTTTAGGTAGATAGCCGGATGTCCTAAACGCCAGACGCACAGAAAAGCACTAAAAAGCAGCTGCTGTTGGGGAGTGCGAGCCGGCGGAGTGCGCTCAGGAAGGCGGGGAATGGGATCACATGTGCTGATCCATTCCCCGCCTTCCTGAGCACGCTCCGACAGCTCGCACTCCGCGATCCCCAACAGCAGCTGCTTTTCTGTGCGTCTGGCGTTTAGGTAGATAGCCGGATGTCCTAAATGCCAGATGCACAGAAAAGCACTAAAAAGCAACTGCTGTTGGGGAGCGCAACCCGGCGGAGCGCACTCAGGAAGGTGGGGAATGGGATCACGTGTGCTGGAGACTGAGGCAGCCTCAGCCTCCAGCACACGTGGTCCCATTCCCCGCCTTCCTGATGATGTCACCAGCCTCACCAGGCGTAAACCTCACCGCACGTCACTGCATCTGAGAGTGTGTATGGTGTTATATATGCTACATGAGATCAAGGGATACATTTTTGACACTAACTTGAGTATTTTAAAACACTTAAGCAAAACATTTACTATTTGTGGGAGAAATGCAATCCTCGGGTTCTGCTAAAGCACCCAGGTTTGGAAGTTCTCCATGAAAGATCATTCTAGAAATGGTTGAATGCAATAGTTCTTTTAATTGGCAGTAGAAAAACAGTTGTCAAAGACAAGTTGTCCCCGGGGCCTTGTTTGCTGGAGATCATGCATCAAAATCCTTAATACTTCATATGCTTTAACAATTCCATAACTTTTTTTCATTTGTCTCAGATCAACATTGTAACCAAACCAGAAGGAAAACCAGAGTATCTTTTGTCATTCTTCTTGAGTCTTTCAATATGTAAAAGAGATGGGGAGGGAAGAGTTGAGGCAATTGCATATATTCCATATAGTTGGTCTGTCAATGTTATATACATGTATTTTGGATTCTTATCTTGCAAAACTTTCAGTATGAAAATAAAATGTTTGTGTCATAGAGTTATGCAAAGTATTTTGGTCACAACATTCCTTGACAACAACCCATTCCAACCACACACTAGATACTTAGTAAGCTTCCATGGCTGAAGCTTGATCCTAGGTCCTGGGTCTCTCTGGGATTCACCTTACTTTAGTATTCAACATCAGGAGAGACAATGTGATAACCCAGTCTATAATTTGTCCTCCAAAACAGTATAGTTTCTGTTTACTCATACTAACAGTGATATAGATTTCAATATTGAGCATGGCTTTTATGAACTTGTAATTCAAGAAATGCACAGAGTTTGCAAAAGAAAAGAAAAAACTTCTGGTTTTCTTCTTTGAAGACTCATCTTTGATATTGCACATATAGAAGAGAATTCTAGATTCCAAGGCATCTAACTCCATCAAGGCAAAAGTAAAAATATCAAAGGCTGTTTGTTTGTGAAGACTTCCTGTGGAAACTATGACAAGCTGATGTCCTACTGTCAGAGGGATAGTGCTTGAGAGGAGAATCATGGCTGGATGCTGGACCCAGACCAGCAAAATCTCTCCAGAAGGAGAGATTGTTGAGATTATCCATATGACCCCAGACAGTTGCTCTTTGTTAATGGATTGCAGAAATGGATATTTTGCAGTTAGTTTATGAGTTGAGTGATGGAAATTTAGATTTCATCAAGCACAGACTCATAGAGCAGCTTTTTCTGGACATTAAGGATGACTAACCCTCATTTCTTAATTATTTTTTTGGAATTCTTTTATCGTTCTGTAGCGATTAAGAACCTTTGGATTACCGTATTCATTAGGTAAATCCCCTTTTCCTTATCAGAAGATGGATTACATTTATTTTAAAAAGTTTTGGAACTATATGATTTTTTTTAACTATCCAGCAAAAGGGTGCTTAGAATGTGGATTTTTGGAAGATAACAATGGACTAATGGTCCAAATGATTTGGAATTATAGGTTTGGATTAATTAGAAGAATTTTTCTCATGGGAAAATAGTGATGTTTAGGATTATTTTTTTAATAAGGGGATCTTGAAGAAGCAGGCCATTTTTTGCTCATTTTTGCACCCACCCCCCTCAGGAGCACTCTACAAGCCTCCTAAAGACTATTCATGCCTTTTTTTCATGAAAAACGGGCCATTTTTGGAAGGTCTTCAGTGTGCAAAAACTTTTTTTTTTAATTTGCCCTTTCAAAATCTTGGTGCGTCTTATACTCTGGTGTATCTTATACTCGAAAAATACAGCATGTTGTATTTGGAAATGATAATAAGCCATTATTCTTTATTTGCTGGGAGGAAGCAAGTGGTGGGTTTCTCTCTTTCTTTTTCACACTTTTTTTCTTTTCTTTTGTATTGTGGAATGGTGGCAATGCTTCAATGCCATGTGAATGAAGCACATGAACATTTCTTACTCTAGGGGGCAGTGCTCATCTTCATTTCTTAGCTGAGGGAACCAAAGACATTTCTGAGGCACACAGAACATTATTACCTTCCCACTGAAGTGGCTCGGAATAGGAGAACTCGCGGAGAACTGTCCCTGATGAACTCACCACAGATAACTTGCTGTAGCCAACTCACCATGAGCAACTCACTGCAGGACAACTCAACCATGGCCAACTTGCCATGGAACAATTTAACAATTCAATTTAATTATTTAAAATAAATAAAAAATATTGCAATTTTTGTCATTCACATTTTGTTCTATCCCTCCATTTGCATCCTTTCTTTAATGATTCTAGTTCATCATTTCTTGGATATTAGTGTAACTTTTGTCCTGCAGCAAGTTATCCTGCAGCCAGTTGGCCATGGCCAGTTCTTCTGCAGCGATTTGGCTTTAAAGAGTTGGCCACAACAAGTTGGCTATGGTACGTTGGCCATGGCGAATTGTCATAGACCTCAACTGGCTTCATGGCTAAGGCATGACTAAGGCTCACACTAACCCTAAACACGCTTTTAAAATGCCAGTATTTGTGTTTTCTTAGAGGTCTATTTGCTAACCAACCAAAGTTTTGCACTGGAGCATCCAATGACACTCTAGACCAGTGATGGTGAACCTTTTTTGCTTCGGGTGCCAAAAGCACATGTGTGCGCGTTATTGCTTATGCTCATGTGCCCACCCTAATAATTTAAACCCACACCACCATCATGCCTCCTATGTGCACGGCTTTCTTGGAGCCAAGGAAGGGCGAAAACGGCCTCCCCTGCCTGCCCAGATGCCCACCGGCGGCTGGAAATGGCTTGTTTTCCAACTTCTGGTGTGCCCGGTAGGTCTGTTTTTCATCTTCCCCAGGCTCCAGAGGCTTTCTAGGAGCCTGGGAAGGGTGAAAAACAGCCCAATATGCAAACCGGGCAACATGAAAACCAGACTTCCGGGTTTCCCGTTGGGCCATTTTTCTCCCTCCAGAGGGCAAAAAAAGAGCCCTACGTGCAAACCAGAAGTCCATTCTCAAACTTCCAGTTTGTGCATTGGGCAGTTTTTTGTCCTCTGGAGGCTTTCAGGGAAGCCTCCGGAGGGCGAAAACCAGCTGAAAATCAAGGCCGAATACCAGTTGGCCAGCGCACGCATGCCACTGGAGCTGACAGAGCAACGCCTCAGATGCCCTCAGAAATGGCTCCTCGTGCCACCGGTGGCATGTGTGCCATAGGTTTCCCATCACGGCTCTAGATATTCACTTCAGGTTGTCCTTCAATTGTTCAGAAATGATAATTATTTTCTGCTAGCCTTCAAAACAAGACTAAAACTAAAGGTCTGTGCTCTTCTGTACCACCAAAGAGGGAAACATTTAATTCAGAACAATTATTCAATGGAACAGCTTGCCTTCTAGAGTTGTGCATGTTCTGTAGCTGAAGGTTTTCAAGAAAATATTGGACAGTTATTGGTCTGGATTGGAATAAGGACTCCTGTCCTGGGCAAGAGTTTGGACTATGATCTCCAAAGTCCCATCCAGTCCTATGATTCTATGATTGCATGAAAATATTTAGTTACGATGTCACCAATAGAAATGATGTCTTAGCTTCACTGTCCCAGCTATCCTCTTTTTAATTTGATAAAGATTATACAATCCTATTTTTCTAAGGGAAAAACAAACAAACCCGAGTAAATATCCTCAAGAAGAGGAAGAGCAATCAATCATGCTGATGACGAAAGTTTTGCAGCACAAAGAAAGCAATGACTCTGTCTCTTTCTCACCCCCAGAGAGAGTTTGCTGAGCTGAAGAAGACTTGGCTAATGATTGGTCAAAAGCAATTAAACCATTACAAGAAGAAATTTCCAAGTTGTCATCCACTGTAGTAAACACTGCTGATACCGCAAATAAAGCATGAAAGGAATTCAGCCACAATTAAGCCAGTGAAAAGAGAATTTCAAGACTTGCATGGAAGATCATTATATCTGGAGAATGCTAATTGTCATTACAGCTTTATGGTTCAAAACATTATAGAAATTACATGAAGGGCAGAATATAGTATTGTTTGCATTAAATTGGCTAAGTAATTTATTCCCAGAGATCAGCATGAGTTTTCAGGGCATGGAATGTTGCATTGAAGAGAACGTTGCAATTCTTATTATGTCTTCACATTCTTGTGTTAAAAAAAAGCTGTCATGCAAAAGGCTAGGACACACAAACATATCTTGCATCGAAGACACTGTCAAAATATTCAGGTTAGATCAGCGGAAACTCTTCAGAAAAGGCATAAATTTAAAACCGCATCTGAATCTTGTGTGTAGTTTTGTGAGTGTGGGAAAGCTTGTTGTTGCTAAACATCTCCCTTCAGATTAGTCTTCAATTTGTGTGGAAAAAAGTATTTATTTGCACTGAAAGGAGTGCATAAATAAGTAAATAAATACATACATACATACATACATACATACATACATACATACATACATACATACATACATACATACATACTCTCTTTACCATAAATACAGAGATAGTATTCAGTCTATTCTCTCCAGTTCAGATGAACAGGTAGCTGTGGGAGGCTCCATCCAACCGCCCCAATTTAATACATGAGCACTGCGCATGCACAGAGGGTGGGGCACATGCGCAGATGCAGCCCGTGTGAGAGAAGAGAGAGTGTGCCCATGCACTCTCACATTTGCGAACCAGTAGGGAAGGTAAATGAATCCCACTGCTGCTATAGAGGAAGAACTTAGATAGGGAAGGAGTTAAGAAGGAGAGCAAAGAAAGCTCTGTTACTTACTCAGAGTTAGTAGTAGTTGAAAATAAATTCAAATCAGAAGTATAAGCACTTAGGAGGCAAGAATGTTGAGAAAGGATAGCATACATTATACAATAAAAGAAGTTTAAAAAGAAAAATGGGGAAAAAATTCCCCTCTCTTTTTAAACATCGTAATGCTATATTGCTATTATAATATAAATACTAACACCAGGGAATTAGAGGGGAGCCGCAGAAGTCTATACAAGGAGTCCTTGACTTTGAATAGTTCATTTAATGACTGCTCAAAGTTACAACAGCACTGAAAAAAGTGACTTATGACCATTTTTCACATTTATGACCACTGCATCATTCCCATGGCCACATGATTTACATTTGGATATTTATGACGGTTGCAGTGCCCCAGGGTCATGAGATCATCTTTTGCAACCTTCCAACAAGCAAAGTGAATGGGGAAACCAGATTCACTTAACAACCTTGTTACTAAGTTAAGGACTACCTGTTTTCATCCCAATCAAATTCCAGGACAGGTTTATCTGTAGGACAATCCTATTGGCATTTCTTTTTTTTTGAATTTTTTTTATTGTTTTAATTAAAAAAAAACACACAAAAAAAATCATTCTTCATTACATCTTTCAGAAAGCATGTTGATTGCTTACAAATAAATTTCATGCGTACCACAATCATTCTTTATACTTCATTCATATTGGATTGTACATTTTAAATCAAAGATCTTTATGTATTTTACCATCAATGTACCATTTAACTATAATTGTTTAAATGTGCTTTTATCTAGAATCATTTATATTGAAAGACACAACCACATACTGGTATTCATTAGCTGTTTCTGTACACCTCAGGCTTATACCCAATACTTTCACCAATGCCAAAACATATAAAATCATTAAACATTATCCATTAACATTTCATTATTGCTATTGTAGTTATCTAACATCTTTATAATAAATCTAGACATAAATTTATCAATAGAATTTATAAGTATCCAGGAGAGATTACATCTTTATAACAAAATGCAAAGCAAAAAAGTATTAGTAAAATTGATAAATCTTTTTCCCAGATCCCAAGTTATAGTTTATATCCAAATCGTTTTTACTAATTAAAGTTATTATTTCATTATTATTATCATAATGGATTATTTGTTAATGAATAAACATTTTAAAAACAAAGACCCTAACCCTAACCCTAATCCTATTGGCATTTCTGAAGACAGTGGAGATGCATTGATTGATGGGAAGAGAAGAGAGAGGAGGGGGGGCAGGAAGGGTTGAATTGAAATGGAGAAATACTGTAAAGAGTACGATTTATATTATACAAATTACTGCATTGTCTCAAGCATATCCAAATACATCTGAATATTTAAATTATGATTAATTGAAATATTGCCTTATGGAAATAGTGTTAAAAATCCATAGCCTTTGCCAAGGAGAATTATTTATAAGCAGAGACATTTCTAAGATCAAAAGAATAGCAGTTAGGATTGCAAATTCCCAGAATATTAGGCAGGGGTGGTGTTGTAAACTAGGTGTAGGAATGAGGCTTGACACGTCTGAGGAGAATTAGAACGGTTTATTGCAGCAGGCAGAGTCAAAACTACATACAGGAGAGATATATTTATAAATTTATACGGAGCTGTCAAGCAGAGCAGCCAATGGGAACGAACTGAACAGCCCGCGCTCAGCCAAGCCGCGTCTTAGCCTATCAGGCGCGACTTGGCTCTTGCTAGTCCCCTGGTAGTCCCGTAAGGTAGTGTCTGGGGGTGACAACTAGTTCCTTGTGATGTTGGGGCAGAGGCGGGAGAAGTCAGCCCAAGAGAGAAGGGAGCGGGAAGACCCGGAGTCGACCTCCATAAGGCAGGGAGACCCCTTGAGTAACACGGAGACCTTGATCCTCTTCGCACCTGTGGATGCGTGGCAGACCGACACTGCAGGGGTGGTAGGGAGGTCCGGCTCCATGGCGAAACAGTTGTCTTGGTGGCGCTGTTGATGGCGCGGCTGCTGAATGGCAGGTTGCATCAGCTGGCTGGACGTCTGACCGTCGATCTCAGGCCGCTGTGGTAGTGGCAGGGCAGCCCGGCAGACTTGGGCCAGGTGGCCCTTCTTATGGCAACGGCGGCACACCAAGGCCTTGAACGGGCAAGCAGCACGGCCGTGGTTACCTCCGCAGCCGAGGCAGGTGGCCGAGGCTTGGCGGGGACGTTGCTGCACCCGGCGCCTCGGAGTAGACCTGAGTCGGTCCACCTGGTCCTTGTCTTCCAGGTCATCCAGAGGCACCGGTTCATCTATCAAATAGGTGCGGCCGGGCGGACGAGGTGGCTGGTTATGGAACATCTCCGCTGTAGATTGTTCAGAGAGTTCTGCCGCTCTGGCCTCTTCTACTGCTTACTGGAGAGTTATCTCTGCCCGTGCCAGAAGGTGCCTCTTTAGGCGGGGGTCCCTGACGCCGCACACAAATTGTTCAACCAGCAAGTCATCCAGATCAATGAACTCGCATTGTATTGTGGCGGTCCTCAGGGACTGTAGGAACTGGCTAACTGTTTCTTCAGCCTTCTGGACACACTGGCAGAATGCATAGCGCCGAGCGATCCGGGACGGTGTCGGTGCGTAGTGGTTCTTAAGTTTAGATATGAGGGTGTCCCAATCTAGCGTGTGGACTGGTAGAGGTGCAGCGAGAGCTCTGCCAGAATTGAACATCGCCGGGTCACAGCAGCTTAGGAAGAAACTGCACTTCTGGTCCAGAGGGAGGTTGCGGTTCCCATTGGCAATTAGAAAACATTCGAACCGCTCCAGGAACCCGGCCATGACTCGCCAGTGGTTCCAAAAGGGGTGAAGGGTGGCATAGCCACCATGGTGGCAATGCGTGCGAGAAAGAAAGAAAAGAAAAAAAAACTTTTGTGGTGAGGAAATTGTCCTCGCCTTGTTGCTACACTCCGAGGTGGTGGTGTCCGCGGCCTCAGAATCCCATCCTCATCGCCAGTGTTTTAAACTAGGCGTAGGAATGAGGCTTGATACGTCTGAGGAGAATTAGAATGGTTGCTGGGTAGCCTTAGTTATGGTGGGCGTGGCCTAGTTGGCTGCCTGGGCTCTGGAGGCTTTCCTCAAGCCTTTGGGAAGGCAAAAACAGCATCCCCAGGCCCCAGAGGACCTCTGGAACTTCCAGTAGGCCCGTTTTTCATCTCTGCACACGCCTTGCACTTACCTGCATCCCAAATGGGCCGCATGGGAACTCCTGGGAGGGGAGGGGAGGGGTGGGCAGGGCCAGCCAGGAGTGGGATTTGGGGGTTTTCCAAACTCCTCAGAATCTTAGCTAGAGGTTCTCCTGAACCCCTGCAAAGCTCCAGCAGCCCACCCTGGTATTAGGGCTACTAATTCAATTAGGGAAAAATATAAAATGGGGATACAAAATGAGGATTTAATTTTAGGATCATTATATTGCCCCCATCACAATCAATTATAATACAGGACTTATGACCATAACTGAGCCCAAAATTTCCGTATTTAAGTGAGACATTTGTTAAGTGAAATTTGCCCCATTTTTGTGACTTTTCTTGCCACAGTTGTTAAGTGAATCTGATCACATGATCTTGGGACACAACAATGGTCATAAATATGAACCATTTGTCAAGCATCTGAATTTTGATTACCTAGATCCTGAGGCTGCTACAAAGGTCATAAGGGTGAAATATGGTTATAAGTCTTTTTTTTTTTTGTGCTGTTGTAATGAAACAGTCGCTAAATGTTGTAAGTCAAGGACTACCTGTGTACGGTAATCCTTGATTTACAATAGTTCATTTAGTGACAACAATTGTCACAACATCCCCAAAGTCCTGCGATTGCCAATTGTGACCTTCCCAGCTAGCAACGAGGGAAGCTTGACTCACTTAACAACTGTGTGATACATTTAAAAACTGCAGTGATTTGCTTAACAACCATGGCAGAAAAGGTCATGGAATCAGGAGTGATTCACTTAATAACTGCCTTGCCTAGCAACAGAAATCATGGTCCCAATTGTGCACCTAAGTTGATAACTGCCTGTATACAATTTATATTGCAAAAATTTATAATGATCTGAAAATATCATTCTATTAGAGGACCTTCTATGTATCTTTTTAATTGTATTCCTCAGAAGAGATTCCTTTATTTTAGAGTCAACATGTGCCTATTGGTCTCTAACTGAATATAGCAATAGCACGAGTGGTAAAATTCAAATTTATTTACTACTGGTTCTGTGGGTGTGGCTTGGTGGGCATAGCAGGGGAAGGATACTGCAAAATCTCCATTCCCACCCCACTCTGGGACCAGCCAGTGGTGGTATTTGCTGATTCTCCAAACGACTCAAAATTTCCGCTACCGTTTCTCCAGAAGCTGTCAGAACCTGCTGAATTTCACTCCTGAATAGCCCTTAGACTAATATACCACTTCACAGTGCTTTACAGCCCTCTCAAACAGTTTAAAGTCAGCATATTGCCCCCGACAATCTGGGTCCTCATTTTACCCACCTCGGAAGGATGGAAGGCCGAGTCAACCTTGAGCCTGGTGAGATTCGAACTGCCAAATATGCACTGTTTCTTTAACTTTCTCTCTTCTGAACAAGATCTGCTTGTTAGAATAACAATTAGAGCTTCCACACTTCTCAAATATCAAAGCTGTAGATTGCTCTCTAAAGAAGGTGCACCTGTTTTCACACTTTGAAGAATGCTCATGTCTCTCTTTCTCTCTTATCATTTATAAGGCCGTAAAATTATTATTTCCCTATCAGACTTCCCTATTAACATATATGCATACTCAAACTGCCTTTGACCAAACATTCTGTATAAGATCTAGGCAACCTTGTAACTCCTGCTCTTGGCTAGTTTGGATGAAAGAGACTACAGGTAGTTCTCAACTTACAATAGTTTATTTAGTGACCATTCAAAATTACAAAGGCACTGAAAAAATGTGACTTAGGACCACTTTTCAAAATTGCCACCTTTGCAGCCTCCCCATGATCATGTGATCAAAATTCAGATGATTGGCAACTGGTTCCTACTTATCACCATTGCTGTGTTCCAAGGTCATGTGATCACCTTCAACACATTGCTGTGTTCCAAGGTCATGTGATCACCTTTTGCAACCTGCTGACAAGCAAAGTCAACAGGAAGTCAGATTCACTCTACAACCAGGATACTAACTTAGCAATTGCAACAATTCCCTTAACAACTGTGGCAAGAAAGGTCATAAAATGGCACAAAACTCATTTAGCCAATGTCTCACTTAACAGCAAAAAGTTTGGTTTCAATTGTGGTCATACGACGTGGACTACCTGTAGGGATTCTGTAAACTGCTAGCTTCGGAAAACAAAATGGCTGCTTAGTACCTTTCCACTTGTTGGCATATGTGGGGTACGTTTTATACCACAAATTGCATGCAAAAAAGGAGGGTGGGCGTTTAAAGCAGTCAGTGGGCTGCTGGGGGTCCGCACAAGTTTGTGCAATCCTCTAGCAAAGATTCTGCATGGTTCAGCAAACCCCAAACCCCACTCCTGGCTGGCCCTGCCCACCTCGCCCTACCCTGCCTCCCCCACCATGCCCTGCCATGCCATGCCACATGCCATCCCTCCCAGAAGTCTCTACGCAGCCCATTCATCATGCCAGGTAAGTGCAGGGCCTGTGCATAGGCTTGGGAAGGGGGGGATGGGCCTACCAGGGGTTTTGATAGTTCAGAAATGGGCCTGTTTCCATCCGGAGCCTGGGGGAAGCAGTTTTCACCCTCCTGGAGCAGGGGGCTGACTAGGCCATGCCCACCGGGGCCACACCCATCCAGCAATGGGGGCAGCGAACCCGTTGCTGCAATTTTTGAAGTCCACCTCTGGTTTTAAAGGATGTTATGGATGCCTTTATAAGTAAAGGGACGTGGTTCTTTAGAAGTAATAACTGTATAAACAATACAACAAAGCTCCCATGAGCATATACAAATCTCTAAATCAACAATAGAAGATGAAGTTAAAATGCTATTGAGAAGATAAAAATTACGGAACCCCTAGAATAATTTAATTTATTTGGCAAGATATTAGGTAGCATAATGGCTCAACTGACATTTTAATGCTATAGTACTATAAATTGTAAACTCTTAACTTTTTTTTTCAAAATCCAATTGCCACTGGCATTTTTATCTGGCTCACAATCATTCTTCATTGCACTTCCTGTTGAGACATATGCTTCCCACTTGCTTTAATCTGTAGTTCACAAGAATTTACTCAAGGAAAACACACGTCACTACTTAGTGAGATATTTATCCCTGACTTTCATCTAGTATTCCAGTTAAAAGACAGCTAAGATCTTGCGATGATAATGAGGGCACTGAGTTTTTCGGTTTAACAAGATAGGCGTCCGCACAGTAACGTATACTATACGTCATTCATCACTCATACAGGCCGGTCTCACTACAAGAAAATGAAAAGCTTTTATCTGGATAAGAAGCATTCAGTTTGCACTTGTTTTCCAAGGTTTTGGAGTTTGTGAAGCTGAGCAAACTCTCACCTTACACAACATGAATTAATTAAGTGCCACTTATCTGTTTATTTCTTCAGTCAGCTTCTTCATTCCTCAGGCATCTGCTTTTTCTTCTCATTACTCCTTGAAATGGGTGTGTGATGCACTCAGTTCCAGATAATGGTTGCAGGTGAATATGGTGTGGGTGTTTACTGCCCCTTATTTTGAGCTTACTGCCTCTAACCTGCCAGGGATCCTTGTTTTGTTTCATTTTAAATTTTTAATCCTGTTTTTTTTCCCTCATATGCAGCTCAAGATGATGGATCCTCCAATTTTCCCCACAACAAACAACCTTGCGAGGCAGTAGGAGGTTCTGGATCCAGTTTCAACTGGTACGCTGCAACGGGGCCAGTGGTCCTCGGCGGACATGTGCACGTCACCGCCCAGAGACACTCAGCTGCTCGGCGGCTGTCATGCAGACACCGCACGCTGTGCACGTATGCGCTATTGGCGTGTTTGCCTCAAAAAGTGGTAAAGAACGCAGGCAGTCCCACCATTCCGGTACAGTAGCCGCTGCTCCCAGCTACCAATGGTATGCCTCTACCAGGCCATACCGCCCGAAACCCACCACTGCTGTGAGGTAAGTTGGACTGAGAATGAGTGACTGACCCAAAGTCATCCAGCTGGTTTCATCCCTAAGGAGGGGCTAAACCAGCTCTTATTTTTCCTTTTTAGCAAATAAATCCCAGTTTAATGGAAAGAGTTCCAATTTTATATACTAATACATGGATCTTATGGACTAACATAATACAACAACACTGATTAGACAAGACGCAACCATTTTTATTTGTCTATTACCAAATTGAATGACCAAAACATGCAAATATGTTGATAAAGATTATGCAAATTAATTATGGGGAATTATTTAATGCAATCTATTTGGCTGAACCAAGAGAAGCAATTATCAACATCTTATGCAATGAAAACATTTGGCAATTTACATTGGCCATTTCTATTTTCTACTTAAAACCCATTATCTTAGAAGATCAATTTTCTAAAGTAACCTATCTTAAATCTATATCAAAATATTAGTGCTAGAACTATTGGTGTAGAACTCCCCAAAATTTGTTATAAAAATAGATATTATTGTTTGCCAAATATTATTGTCTCATTAGAATCCTTACTAAAAAGACAAAGTTTGGATGTACAGAGATTAGAAATTCATGGTACATATTATAAAATATATCTTTTTGCTAATGATATTATTTTAATGATCTTGAAACGCTAATAAGGCATTAAGAAACCCTTTTATAGAATAATGATTAATTTGACAAAACAGCAGTTTTAAGTATTTTTTCTAAGTCATTTTTTTTATTCATGACCCCCCTATGATAATAGCAAATATATTTAATGAATTAATAGGAAATAAAATCTGTAAATATTCTTCCAAATATGTAGAGGCTTATATTCATTGAAAAATTGAACAATTCATTGAAATTAGCTGGAATTTTGATTTATATTGTTTTATTTGTTTCCTAGTATGATTTGATTGCTTATTAGTAACCTACGTATGATTATCACTGTTGTATCTTATGATTCTTGATGAATGTATCTTTTTTCTTATGTACACTGAGTGCATATGCACCAAAGACAAATTCCTTGTGTGTCCAATCACATTTGTCCAATAAAGAATAAAGAAAGGATTAAATGCTGCACAGGGCCTTCTCTGTTACTGATCTTAAAGGGCTACACTGGGTCATTAATGGGATACCAAGGATTGCATCCTTGTCCATAATTGTTTATTACTCCTGCAGGAATGCGTGAGCAAACTTGTGCTGTTTTCTGGATGCCGTCTCTTCTGTATCATAGATGTTTTGTTTTTTTTTCATTTTAATCCTGATTTGAGCTTAAAGCAGTTCTTCAAATATTCCACATTTTCAATGCAGGTGTATCAATATCATTCTAAAATAAAAGAACGCATTGTGTGCATTCACCTCAGAGGGATTTAAATAGAGAAGGGCACAAATACCATTGAGATGCTCTATATTCTTGGTGATTATCTGGACATCCATGGAATTTCCTTGGCCACAATATGGAAGCGGTTTGCTATTTCCTTATTTCAGAGTGGCTTCTTTCACTTCCCAGCCTAGCCTACATCAGGGGTTTCAGTGGGTCCAATCCAGGGGTGAAACTCAGAAGGTTCTGACAGGTTCTGGAGAACTGGTAGCGGAAATTTTGAATAAACTATTCAACCAGAAAATGCCACCTCTGTCTGGCCCCAGGAGTGGGGAAGGAATGGAGATTTTGCAGTATCCTTCCCCCAGGAATGGGGAAGGAATGGAGATTTTGCAGTATCCTTCCCCTGCCATACCCACCAAGCCACACCCACAGAACCAGTAGTAGAAGAAATGAATTTCCCCACGGGTCCAATCCAAGTACTAAACAAGGTCCAATCCTGCTTAATTTTGTGGGATCAGCCAAACCAACTCCAACTTTATATACTCAATCTCAGAGGACTTTATAAGAATAAGTGACTTCATATTATGCTTTTAAGTCATATACTAATAAGTATGATCAGAGCTTAATTTCTACCAAGAATTGATCCTTGAATATGTTGTGAATCAAGATACTTTCTGCAAAATTAATCAGGTTTGCCTTGCTACTGTATTCATGTGCTTGTCTTTATACTTTTTTAGCAACACCAGTCATGCTATTTTGCAGTAACCAGAATTGAACTCACTTCACTGTGAGAATAGATTTTATTCGGGCCTCCCTGTCATCTCATATGAAGCCTCACAATTGCTCTCCAGGCAGTAGAGTGGGGAATAGTGTCAATGGAGATAATTGAGTTGGATTTTCATGAATTGAAGGATTCTTTTATTGGTGTTTATTATTGCGAGTTGATGGTAAAAACAGTTGATGCCATGAAAATGTTGAAATATTTTCTTCAAGCATCAATTAGAATGCAAAGTAAATGTAGTTTGTAGTTTTATTCAGACTAGTTGGGACCTCACTTGAAATTTACATTATACCTGTTCAGGACTAGAGCCTTTAAGACCTATTTAACTGACCCAGAGAACTATTAGTGAGATTTAGACTCTGCTATGATTTTCATGCAGTTTGCACATGGTCAGAGATTATCTCATATTATGGGAAGCAATCAAGTATTTTTATGACAGCAACCAAGGTTTCCCAATTTTAAATGGGCTCATAGTACACTAAATAATAATTTGGCTAATCATGTTTTGTGGAATAAATAAAAACTACAAATAAATCAGCTGGGTGGGCAGACCAGTTTGCCTAACCATGGTTTGCTGTACAAAGCTAATCAAAGTGGCCAGATTCATACATTGTTCTAAAGTCCACACATTGTTCTAAAGCACCTAAAGTGATTCCAATGGTAACATTTGGAATCTCAAGACACAAAATGTCAAAAGGAAACAAACTACATTCTGTCTTAGCAGGTCAATTGAGTCCTGGTTAGTTTATTACACAGAGAAAGTTTAACCTACTGATATATGCAGATCAAAATCTGTTGAAAAGTCAAGGGAGAGTTAAACCAATCATAGGTTCCTCTAAAGACACTTTTGTAGATAATGATGATTAACTGCAGATTAAACGTAACAGTAGTTCAATATTTAGTGAAAGTCATCCACAAAGACATTATAACTGATTGCTTTATTGATACTGTATGAATGAAAAGTACAATAGGTGCAGAATCCGGGCAAATTGAGTGCACACAAGTGAAGTATTTCAAGATACATCAATCCCGATCTTCCCCCCGCCCTTCCCCCATACCCTCCCCACAATATAAAACTTAAGCAGACAATAATACATACAATGAGACAAAAAAAAACCTTAAAAAAACAAAACAAGTATAATTCTTCCCTTCATTTAGTGCAGAGGCAGCAAGGTCCATCACCAAAAGACTGAGCCTTTGCAAATGAAATGGATGAAGTAGAACAGTGGGACCAGTTTGGGGAACTGTGGTCTTTCCCTCAAGTGCACTGGCTTTGCACCAGGGAGTTGAAGAAAACAGGCCAGTTATGTGTTCCAGTAATGTTTCATTTTTAAGTGGATTTTCCCCATCATGCAAGAAGAAAATAACCAACCAACATTTTTTTAAAAATGTAAACTATAATTGCCCCTAAAATCAGTTATGATAAAGATGTTCTTACAGGTAACTCCTAACAGACTGAGCTGGGTTCCTTTTCTCTAGAATGTCCATGTAAATATGTCAATTACAACCTCAGCCTCATCGTATTTTGATCCCTACAACAGAAAGCTAGAAGACATTCAAACATTGCATTCCTTAGTACAGATTTTACGATCTCTTCAGCCAGCTTGAATAACTTTCAACTCAGTATTTCCAAGGCACATAGGTGATTTGAATGTTCCCTTTGGTGTAGTTGCATATCTTGTGGAGAGAACACATCTTTCTCTGATAGCAATTTTTTTTTTTTGCTTAAAAACAGGCAGTCCAACTTGTTTGTACAGTTAGTCTGTTTAACAGGGCTTGTTCCAATGCAAAAGCATAGGAACAAAGCCTTAAAGAGTGTCTGTACCTGGAAGTTCAGCAAGCAAGCGAGATGCCATCCAACACTCAGCTTTTTCTTCTGTTCAAGTCTCCTTTCTCAGATTTAGTCACTAGGAATAAATCTGACATGCCTTTGGAAGGGGAGATATTGGCAAAGCATCATTAAAAGCTCAGCATCCAACACTAAGGTACCTAAGTACACAAAGTGATGGAAAGAAACAGTCTTCTAGAACTGCTAAAGGGGCACTGAACTAGCTTCCAAGAGGTGGAAGTGCCAAAACTGTATGCATACAGAGTCCTCCTACTAATTATGAAGATTTTCCCCAATTGACAAGCTCTCGGTGGTACGTTTGGTTTTAGGAGCACTCTATTCCCTAATATACTATAAACTCAAAGCCAGTGTGCCACTGCTTTGCAATATAAGGATAACTCTCTTAAGAATTACCAAAAAACAGAGCCCAGATTATACAGAAATTCCCTTTTCTCTTTCATCACTATTACCCCTTGAAATGAAAGCAATTCTCCCTGTTCCATTCTTCTGATATATTAAATACAGAGGTGGGAGAATATAATGGGGAAAAAAAACATTTATACAGCTGTGTGAATATTTTATGCCTAAAGGGGGGATAGTTTTTTGTTTTGTTTTTTGTTTTAATCCTCATTTGCAAACAAAACTTTTTTTAAGAGTTTAAATTCTTTTGCTCCCTTCTTCTACTTATTTTTGAATTAAAGTAATTATTTCCTGTTTCATACTTAAGGGAGCGATTGTTGATTTTTTTTACAGGGCCATGCCAAACTAATATCCCAAAGGCCTCGTGGCTCAAGATTGCAAGATAAAAAACTTTCAAAACTGATAACATGTGTAAAAAAACCCACAAACCCTATGTTTAAAAAAGAAAAGAATACAATTCAAGTATAATCTTTAGGTTCTTTAAATGCGCATATGTGTGTATATATATATATATATATATATATATATAAATATATATAAAGCAAAGCCAGTACAGAATGAGTTAGATGTCCCTTTTTCTTTAAGCAACTGTGTGTACACCATAGGATTACTGGGCTCTCCCTTCATGAATCTAAGATTAAAACAGTTAGTTCTGATGTTTTTATAAAACCACCTGTTGCACATTGCTCAAATCAAGGAATGAGCTTCAAGCAACTGTATTGATCATTTTCTCTAATGCATTAAACTCGAGGTTATTCTTTCACACCTCAAGAATGAAGAGACAGAATTGTTATGCCTCCCTTGCATCTTAGAGCCAAAAAGGCCACTGTTTCTACCAAGGCAACTATGTACCTCCTCTTTCACCTTCCTCGCAGGACCTTTGTGTTCCCTCTTTCCATCCCTATGATTGGAAGAACATAGTATGGTTCTAAGTGGTTCTGTTTAATATAAAAGAGATGCACAAGGGATCTTTCTAAGAACGTAACTCTTTGGAAAAGAAGGAAAAGCAACCAAGCAGGATGGTTTGTTAATTGATCTACCTATCCTAAGAAGGCCAATCTGGGCAAGGTGTTATCTTCTTGGAAGCCCTGAAAGGTATGAATAGATATGGGTTGACCAGATGAGATGGTGGCTGAGGGAGACAGAACAGAAAATGACCAAACTGCCAAGAGGAAAGGAGCTCTTGTTCTGCAGAAGCTAAGGTGAACGCTTAATAGAGTGAGTAGGTCCATGATGGATTACTTCTCCAATACATGCAAAGCCCTTTGCAGAAGGCATGCTGTAAGAGGATTTGGATATCAGAGACTGAATAAAGTATTTTTGAAAATATATATTTTCACCTAAAAAAATGAATATAGATGATTCTGCCTGTGTGTGCTATTGTATGGATACATGTGAGTGGCAATTAGCTCTTATGGTCATGACCAAGCTATAGTTCAGAAGAGAAAAAAAAAGAACACACTTATCACACTTTCCTAAAACGAAAAGCTAAAAAATTTCAAGTTCAGTATATTTCGAGATCTTGTCCTTCCCACCCTGCCCTCTTGTAATTTCTGGGTTTGTTTTTCCCCTTCCAACGTACAATAGCACCATTAACAACATTTAAACATTACAATCCCTCTTCAGTTACTAGACACACACAAAATGGTCCCATTAAAAATAGTGCTTTTCTGCCAAAAAAACAAAAAGTTATATATAATATATATTTCATATAATTCAACTAAATCTGTGGCAAATGTGCAATGCTGACGCCTCCGCCATTAGAGCGAACTTACGTTCACCCCAACTCTTTCACTTCATCTGTGATTTTTTTTTTAAAGGTGCAAGTACATTTTGAACTGTGTAATTTATTTTAAAAGAAAAAAGGTAGTGGGCCTCATCATTTCTTTTCTAGCTTTTAAAATGTGCAAAAAAAAAAATTCCCCCCTCAAATGTATCAATTGTGACTTATAAAACAATAAAATGGGGTAAAGGCTAGGCCAACCTTTAAAACCTCAGATTTTGTTTCCCTTCTTTTTTTCTTTTTACTGTCAGTTGAAATATAGAATTTGGCCTTCTTTTAATACCATGATCTTCTCTTGCTCTGTCTTCATTGGTTAGTATATGGACTGAAAGGCAAGTCTGTTATTATATAGTTCAAGTGCCTTAGCTGTCCCTGTTAGGTTCAAGCTGAAAATACTGGGTAGGAAAGTACAAAGCCAACCAATAGATTAAAAAAAAAATTATAAAGACAATGCCACAAAAATGTTGCTGCTACCACTGATGTCATAATCTCATTCGTTTGGTGTTCCCGTGCCCCTTTTTCTGTTGTTCCTTGGTGTGAAAGGACATTTGCTCTCTCCCCTCCACCTTGGTCTGCAAGAGAAAAGGCTGGGGCCAGACCTTGAAAACACCTCCCATGAGACTGGGAAAAAAATAATAATAGTCACTTTTGCAAACAGTTCAGCACAGTTCACTTCTGGCCGCCTGTCGTTTCTGAGGTGGTGTGCACAGGCAGAGGTGTCTGTGTCGGCAGGACGACCAACGAGCGATGGTTCTTGGATTCCTCAGACTCCTGCAGCCCTTCAGTCTGCCATCGATACCTGCGGGCACGGAGGACATTGGGAAGCCCCCGCTGAGGGCGCTGCGAACTCTTCTTCTGCCAAATGTCGTATTTTGAGTACTTGCCATGGGGAGGCTTTTGGAAGATATCCTGAGAGAAACGGAGAGAGAAGAGCAAAGGAAGATCAATTTATGGCTTGCCATGATGAAGTTGTAGGATACAGACTGTCACTGGGCTATGATGTCACATGGGTCAGCAGACAGAACTGAAACAGCAGAGAATGCATTCATCTGGGGCAAAATTGACACTTGGAATTACTTTCCTTCAGATCTCCCTTCCTTTGTGCTTTTGTCTCTTGAAAACACTGGGAAAGTTTTATGCCACAGGTATCCAAGAGCATCCAATAAAATTGGAGAGTTTATTCACATTCATTGTATCACATCTTTGAGTCAAATCAACTGCATATGCTATAGTTGCTGAAAGTCAGGCAGCATACAAGATTATTGTTCTTGCTTAGTGACCACAATTGGAAATGGGCAAGTCTGTTGTTAAGCGATGCAGCTGCTAAATGGAAAATCATGTGATTGTGATGGGCTTACTCGCCCTTCAGTTGTGACTTGTGATTTCTCTGTTACTTCTGGTTGTCAGAAGTCAGTTGCAAAGTTCACAAATGATGATAATGTGACTGCAGGATGTTATGGCAGTCATGCATATCTACTGGTTGCAAAGCCCCTGAATAGTGATCATATGACTACCTTGTTTCCCTGAAAATAAGACCTCCCTGGATAATAAGCCCAATTAGACTTTTGAGCACATGTGCTAAAATAAGCTCTCTCCCCAAAATAAGCCTTCCATGAAAATATTGCAACAAAGCAGCAGCCATGAGGTGACCATGCTCTCTATCTCCTGCACCTCAAAAATGATAAGACGTTCCCAAAAATAAGGCCAAGTGCTTATTTCAGGGGTCAAAAGAAAATAAGAACCACACCGTATGGGACTCTGCAATGGTCATAAATATAACGATCCATCACAAATATATATATATATATATATATATATATATATATATATATATATATATATATATATATATATATATATATATATATATATATATATATATATATATATATTTACACCATCATATCTTTGAACAGTTGCTAAATGGGACATTAAGTAACTGAGGATTAGCTATGTTGAATATTTCATTCATTAGTTTTCCTCAGTCTCATACCTTTTGGACATATTCAGACAATGTGTGTGTGTGTATATATATACTCATTCTCCATGTAGGGAGTTTTGTTCTGCAAAAGCAGAATGGCGATTGCAAATAGGAGCTAGCTTGTCAAAACAGGAAGAACCCTACATTTCGTCATAAAAACAGAAGTCAGCAGGGAAAAAGCTAAAAGTAAAAGGAGCAACTCCAGGAGGAGGTCAAAAGGTCAAGATGGTAGCTGTGGTTGTGTTATCAAAGGCCACATATATTCACCAGATGTGCAATATGTTGGAGACTGTGTCAGCAAAAGGTTTGTGTCAGGGTCTCCAACTTGACTTTTCTGATTCTCCTCTATAGACATCCCTGAAAGGTGACAGCTTCACCAAAACAGCCTACTGAGAACTGAGCATGCTCGGTACCTATGGAACACTATCATGTTTCTCTGAAAATAAGACAGCATCTTATTTTCTTTTGACCCCCCCCCCGAAATAAGTGCTTGGTCTTATTTTTGGGGAGGTCTTATTATTATTGAGGAGCAGGAGGTGGCGAGTGTGGTCACCTCATGGCTGCTGCTGTGTTGCAAAATTTTCAGGGAGGGCTTATTTTAGCGCATGCGCTCAAAAGCCCAATTGGGCTTATTATCCAGAGAGGTTTTATTTTCAGGGAAACGGTATTGTGAGAAGAAGTATGGTAAATAAAGTCAACCTTGTGCAGAAGAGAGATGGAACCAGGCTTCTTGGAAGACGGTACAGCTGATTAGCTGGCACTTCGTGCTAAGAAACTTTGTCGTAGGTCACATTTACAAGATTGCTTAACAAAAGTCTCCCATACCTGCCTGATGTTATCCTGGCAATGCAACTCTGCTGGTGTGCTTATTGACACCTTGTTGTATGAGGCTCCCTTTTAAATAAGTATGCATGGGTTTCTATTATCAACATGCCCAATTTACTTTGAGCATGGTACTCAATATCCTGCAATATTCTGCCAAGCAAATAGGTACTTGAACTGGCTTCACAACAACTTCCTTTTTTTTTGACAAGCAGTGGATATATTGTACTTTACCATTCATTGTCATTTTTCCCTAACCACCCCCATCTCTGAACTCTCTTTTAAGAAATAGTTGCTTAGGGAGAAGATGCTATCTGTATACAGATAATATCATTCTGCTGTACTTGCAAAAGCAGCAAATACTGAAGATAAGGGTTCTGTGGTCCCATGGGATTTTTTTTCCTTTCAAAAATGTATCTGATTACTCAGATAGGATCTCCACCAACCTTGTTTATTGCTGGTAAAACCACAAGAGATGAAGAGAGGTCCCGCTCCGATTTGACAGATTTTGCGCAGTAAGTTTCCAAAAGATTCAGGTCACAACTCCGGAAGCAACACTCCTCCACAATGCCACGATTGAGTCTTCCTCTGTTTCTACCCACAGGCCTACCTGTTGACACAAAAGGTCAATTAAAAATGAGTGATCCCACACATTTAAGTATTTAAGATTGACGATGGATCAATATGTTTTGTCTTTTTCTTTTAAAATCAGCAGCACCCACATAATCCATTGAGAGCTTTGCAAATTCCACATTTGATGGTAAGGTAGCAGGACTGCAGAAATGAAGCAAGTTGCTGTTGGTTTATACAATTTGCAACTCAGCAAACCAAGTAGTCCAAATGTCCTTAAATTTAAGGACATTTGCAATTCTTCAATTACAACCTGTGCCCATTGCGCTATTATTTTCATCTAGCCCAGTCAGCTAATGATGCAAATTATTTGCAACCCATAACTTGGGTTGGGGAAGAATAGAACAAACTCAGTTGGAGCTGGTATACAATAAATTCTATTTCACTTGTTAGCACAAGACTAGTTTAGATTTTTAAAAACCCAAATAATTCCATGCTAATGGCAACTCCATTTGTTTTATGCTAATTTATCTCTCATCAAATTATTTGAAAGGAGATATTTAGCTCTACCTTAAATATTTTATATATGATAATATGCATAGTTCAGGTTGAAATTAGTTATTTTCTTACAGACATTTCATCACCATGCTAAATAAGATGATCAGTACAAAAGAAAGTGGGATTGCTGACTGTATATGTAATGCCTCATCCCCTTCTTGATCATTCTAGATTAGGGCATTGTTTCTTCCCTGATTGTTTATCTGATGTTGCTTCCTGTTAATCTGGGTGATAGGTGCTGGAGAGATTTTATTCTAAACAGTTCCTTCAAACAAATACAACACAGGCATCAATGAAGAGGCAAAGTTTCTGTCATTTATTATCCCTATTTTTGTTCTCTGACCCCATTGTTTTGGTCTGGTCAATTTTCAAGCCACTACTGTATGCGTTACAAGGGCAGAACAAAAAAGTTTCATGGAAGTTACTTTAAATATGACATCCAGAAAGATCTTAACTGAGAACTGTAGTTTGAGAATGGGATTTTAATAAATTTAAGCTGAAGTAAGCTTCACTGAACTCAGTAATTGAAAAGCAAGTTTATTTAAATGTGAATAATCAAAACAAGGCTTGGGATACATAATCCAGGAGAAAAATGTATGAAATGCCAATCTGCTTTCTGTTAGTGAGAGCTCTATCTTTTTATGATGAAAATAAACTCCTTTACTCATCTGTGATTTTCTCTTGCCAAGTTACTTCCCAAGTATACACTATTTTGTTAGCAACTGGACAGCTTTCACTATCCCCTTCAATACAGCTGGCAATCTGATGCGTGATGTTTTTCTAAAAAGTAAAAAAAAAAATCCCTATGTTCTAAATTATATGATACTCCCCTTGAAAGAAAATGCAATTCTATTTAAAAACAGGAACAAATGCTCAGCTGAGAGCTGTTTCTGTTCCAGAATGCTGAGAGATGCCTTCATAGGCAAACTGTGAGATCTTGTTGCTAACAAAAGGTAAACTGCCAAAGAAATTTTACCCAGACCAACCACCATTATTTAATATGTTTTAGTAGTAGTAGCATATATGTATAATATTATATATGTATAATATATATAACTTCAAATACATAAAGAACTAGCTGTCAATCTTCACACCGGTCCATTAATGTCATCACTATATTGGAGATAGTAACCAAAACAAAGAAGAGAATGGTCATCATAACATCTTAACCAGAATCTTCTAGTTGTCTCCTGATATGTACTAGAATACTGATTAAATACATTGCTGCCTTTAGGATTTGCACAAACATTGCTTTTTGCAAGTTCCTGTTGCACAATGACAATTTTTTTTTTACTTTTGAAGAAACATCATGGATCTCCTCACAAGTAGCCCCCTAACTAGATACTGCTGAGAATCAGAGCTAAGAATACGTCTCATGTTTATGTATCAGGGTCTAATAAATAAACACCCTGATGCTTTGTTATCCTCTGAGCATCATCTCAGGTGAAGGGCCAAGGATCACGTTCATCAACAAATACAGCTCCAGCAAAAAAGACAAGACACGTGGCTGCTGTGGCTTGACACTGATAGAGAGTTCCTCTCCTCAATTTAGGTCCTTCCTTTTTCTGTCTTTGTTCCCCTTCCCAATTTAGCTTTTCATTCTTTCTCTCTTTTCCTCAACAGAAATGGCAAGGATGCTAAATATTGGTGGCTAAGCCTGGGGTCAGAGTTCAGATGCACTTGTGCATCCCGGAGAATATGTGTGAGGGATAAGAGGGAATATTCATGTGCTTCTGTTCGGGGCCTCGTGTGCCATTCTTCTGAATAACACAAAAATATTCCACCGCTTGTGCCTCCGTCGTACACACTCTCCTGAGTACCCCTTCCATCAGATCAATCAAGCACCAAATCAAGCGTAAGAACACTTTGGGTGTAAACAATCCTCTTTTCTCCTGACAAAGGAATGTGGGCACCAACAAGAGGGCCTTTGTCGAGTGGCTGGGCAGCAGCATCCATTGTTCCAAGCCCCTCCCCCCAAATAGCTTCCCTTCCACCACTACCCACCCCCTTATTTTTCCTAGTATTATTCTGAGGGATGCAGAGAAGAGAGAGAGAGAAAGGAGAGAATGTGCTTTGTCAGCATAAGTGGCTGGAAAGAGCTAAGTTCTTATCAGCTGTTAGAAAAGAAGAAACAGGAGCCCTTGTTTACAGAAGTCAGATGCCTGGACTCTCGCTCAGCTCTCCCCCCCCCCTTCATCTCTTCCTGATTCACACAGAGATTCAAGCTTCATTTACCTATGTCAGACTGACTCCTTTTTTTGCTTCGATTCAAAAATCCCCCAAGAGCTGGAATCAGACCTCCCAAATATTGGCCACTAGGTCATGTGCCTACCTTTAAACATCCCATCTTGTGTCCTTTGCTGATACTAGTATAAGAAAACCCAACTGTTATTATTAGACCTCCCTTAATGCCACCTTCCTCTTCTTCTTCCTCTTCTGCCAGGAATGCTTAGAAAAGACATTTATTGGGCATGTTGCTGATTAACTACTTCCTAAGGAGTATTTTTAGCTCAACATCCCTTCTTCAGAACTACTGCCAGCCTTCCCAACCCCCATCCGAGAATCTAAAAAGAGAAGTAAAGCTTAAGGGTCTGACTTCAATAGGGTGATGATGAATTGCCCCAGCTGGGGTCTTGACCTTTGGTGGTTTTGGACAGAGCTGTAGATTAAAGAGACTAAGAAGCAACTTCCCTTTAAAAGTGTTTTCAGAAGAGGATTCAGACCACCTACAATATGGGAAGCAGGGAGCAGGACATCTCTAGTTGCCAGACACAATGTGACGGATGATTTGAAGAATAATCGCCCCCAATTTGATTCTGTCCAGATTTTGGGGATTATATTTCCCAGGACTCACAGCCAATGTGAGCCATGTTCACACTGGCTGAGAATTCTGGGTGATGTAATCCCAACATGCCTGGAAGGAATATCTCGTTGGAGAAGGGTGACATAACACAGGCGTAAATAAATTCTTGGCAAAAAGTTTAGAATTCTGCCCTGCCGATCAAAGAAGCATGAATTTCCTTGATGAAAAATTAAAACACAGGCCTATTTTAAAGTATATCAGGGACATAAAATGAGTGAGTGAGTGAGTGAGTGAGTGAGTGAGTGAGTGAGTGAGTGAAAGGCAAGATGACTGGCATTTTTAAAAGTATTTCAGCAAGTATTATGCTAACAATTAAATTACAATGTCCCCATGCATTGTAACCATTGTCTATGGATTGAACCCATACAACAATCCACCAGGATACTGCACTAGTAATATAAATCAAAATGTTAAGATTTTTAGGGATTTACACAATCCAAGTAATGAATTCTCTCTTAAAGATTTAAAATTTTGCTAGATTTTTTCTTTCATAACAAGACTAATAGTCGTATTTTTTTTTCTTTACGCTGAAGCCTTTGGGACACAGTGGGCAGAATTTTACTTACATGAACATCTAGATCTACTGAAAGCAAAACTTCCAAATCCTAGTTAGTTCCCATTCCCCAAAGCACCATTCTAGATACAAATGAAATTAGATTAGGCCTAATAATTAATGAGAATTTTATGTTTCATAGTATTGCTTCTGATAATACCACTATGGATGGTTTCTTACTTATTAATGGGTATTATTTAGTTATAGTATTGTCAACAGCCGTATTGGGAAGGTCTGAGAGGGACTTTCAGTGCAATCTTATTCATGACTACCTTGGAGCATGTCTGAATGAAGTTAAAGGTGTTGGTTGGCCAGTAAGTGGATAAAAGACTGCAGTCCTAAAGTGTGCTTACTTAATTCTGACCGAACACAAATCAAATTCTATAAGAGGAACAAAGAACTATCTGCATTTTGTGATTGTATGATCATGCAGATGTAGAATACAAGATTTTCAACCAAACAATCTGATATTACTCAGATACAGAAGAAGTTTTAGACCACAGTAGTACATCCAATATTTTACTTTTCTCATCGCTGGATCTTCATAGGAACTGGAGTTTAATCACATCTACCAGATTACATGGATTGTTCAGCCCCACCCACCCACCAGCAATACACAAAAGCTAGCATCGTGTGTACAGCTAAAGTGAGGCCTAAGATAGTGCTTCATATATAACTTCCAAAACACCGTGTATTGTTATAGGTGGATATATTGGCACTTTTCCAAGGTGAGCTCGTTTCACTTCCCCTGCCCTCATACTTACTGAAATAAAAGCCTCTCTCCCCACAGACAAACTGTAGTGTGTCCACCAGCTCTCCACCACAAAGAGTTTCGGCAGGACTGTATGCAGAGACCGAATCAATCGTATATGCCAGGAAGGTAAGCACAAGCAGCAATATTCGCCGGGAGATGCACATCTTCTGTACGTGAAAGAGAAAAATCCATCATGTTAAAAACTGTTCCTATAAGTGACCTCTAAACTACCAGGGTTTAGAGCAGGGGTCTCCAACCTTGGCAACTTTAAGACTTCAACTCCCATAGTCCTTCAGCCAACTTTGCTGAAGTCCACAAGTCTTAAAGTTGCCAAAGTTGGAAACCCCTGATTTAGAGTACTTCCACAATCATTGTCTATCATTTGTCTATGATCATAGCAAACCAGACATGGGTCAAGTACACCAAACACAGTGCTTGGACAATAAAAATTAATCTTTATAGAAATCTATAAGCATAAAGAAACATTTTCTTTGCAATGTATGTTCTGAATACCATAACACACACTAAAAAAAAAGCAGGCAAAACACAGCTTCTCCCTGCAGCAGCTTCAATTAATAGAAATCAAAATACTAAGCCAGTTTCATTATGTTTCTGTTTTAGAGGTCCAAACCCAGATGTAGGTCAGCAAAGATGGAAACAGCTGCCTGTATTTCTATGGAAGATGAAGTGATCAAGAAAGAAAAACGGCAGGCCTCTGGTTCCTTCCTGAGCCCAGGTATAGTCATGAGTTGGCATTTGTGTGAAAAGAAGTTTCTCTGCCCCAGATGAAAAGTATCAACAATCCTATGGTGATTAATTTTTAGTTTCAAAACCTAACCACAATCATTCAAAGCATATTTTGTTGAAACTTATAAATGAAACTGGCAAATGTCATTTCAGAAAAGACCTGCCACACGTGAAAGAATAAGGAAGATTTCCTCTGCATTTTACAAGAATGCATCACTGTACAAAAGGAGAATTGGTGAATCTGCTAATTGCTGAAGTGCTGTGGCTCTGCATCTAAATAGCATTTCTGGACAGCTTTAAATCAGACTAGCATTATTGTTTTAAAAGAAAACATACCAGCACTCTAACTACTACATCAGAACTACATCACGCAGATGGGATGACCTTTCGTTGAGTTGGATGAAATCCCACAGTGATCTAGTCCAATCTATTCCTGGCTTAGTCTCAAGTTTTCTAATGTGACCCTCGGCAGAGTGTAAGGCCAGCTTTCTATCCATTAATCCATTCTACCTATCCTGGATTACTAGCTTTCCAGTAACTTATGGTATGTTAAGTCTCCAGCGCAACGTTCCTCAGCCTTGACGCCTCTAAAATGTGTGGACTTCAACTCCCAGAATTCCCCAGCAAGCATGATGGCTGAGGAATTCTGGGAGTTCAAGTTCACACACATTATAAAAGTTGAGAAACACTTTTCTAGTGGGAGAAGCAACTTGACTTCTTAAAGCAACGACTTAACATATAGTGTCCCACTATATTCAGACATAGTGGGAGGGAGGGGGAAGCACTTGCTATACTAGGCAGAGACAGTGCAGCAATTGTGATAATATACTTTGTATTCTTACTTAAAACAAATTGTCCAATTTGGATTCAAACCAAGGATTATTTCAGAATATTCCAGTTAAATATTTTTCCCCGAATATCCAGGTTTATATTCTAAAATGAAACAAAAAGGGAAGGGGATAGAGCGAATCCTATTTACCATCAACTCAAGGGACAGTCTTCCTGCTTGTTTCTGTAGTTAAAAGTTCCATTAGGATTAGTTCACAATTTAAAAAATCATTAACTCCTTGCATTATTAGAGAGTTTTGGCCAGGTGAACAACTGAATAGCAAACCAGTCTAAACAGCAAGCAAGAAAGAGATGATAAAGACATGTTCAGCATTTTGATGTTGCTTTCCCATATTATAATATTAATTTTCCCTTTCTAGGATCAATTCGTGTGTTTGTGTTTGTGTGTGTGTGAGAGAGAGGGGGGGGGAGAATATTGATTAGTATAGATTCAATTTATTTTCTTCCATTGGTTTAGAACCAAATACAAGACAGGAAAGTCACAATCTACCTGTGTTGTTTTTCTAAGCTTATTGCATTGCTAAATGGAGGATGTTTGAGCTATAAACCAAGGGAAAGAAAGAAGAGGGGGAGCAAGGCAGATTTATTTCTCTCCCTTTGCAACATTTCTCTGATTAAGCCACGTCTTCCAAATTTGCCCCATAGAACAAAATTCAATGGTACCATAAATACATCCATCTTCACCTGCTTTTGAAGAACTAATACTGTATGTGCAGGTAAAGGCTGCTTTACCTGCACATTAAAGGAAATGCTCATTGGATACATAGCTTCTAAGATTATCTTGTGTTTTCTTATTCAAGCTGCAAACAGGCTCAAAGTCAATCAGGTATGTCCAAAGAATCTAGTAAGCTGGTAGTAATCAGTGATGCTCCTTAGCATCAAATGATGCATTATCAAAAGCTGTGAAAAGATCACAAACATGACTGCTCAGCTACCTATGCACTTGCCTATTTGACCACATATGCATATAGATATTTGGACTGCTAAATATACAACATGTGCTGGGTAAAGTTTCTGGTCAAGCAGGAAGCCCAGCCTTTATTAACTTTTGCCTCCTGGGCAAGACTCAAAATTTAGCTTAACTACTTTGTCATCGACCCTGTACCTGTTCATTTCTCATAAAAGATTGCTTAATTTTGATATTTGACAAAATCTATGTGTGTCCGTGTATACACACACACTTCATTTTTCCAGGAGGACTCAAATCTGGGAAATCTATCTCCTGGGTCCAAAGTTGATAGTTACTTAGCCACCTCCCCTTGCGAGATCTGTTACTCCATCTCTCCCAAAAAACCCCACTCTTCTCACCTACCTATAAGGGTTATTCAAACAAGAGGTGATGTGGCACATATTGCTTTGCCAGCAATGTACAGGTAGATGCCCCATTATAGCAGAATGTTGGCACTGCTCGGGAGAGATAATCACACAGACCTTCTTCTGACTCGTGAAATGAAAACGGATCAGTGAGGAAAGAGGCAACTCCAAATTAAAGCTCTTCAATACTGCTACTACAGTCCTCACAACCAATTCTATTTTTCTTGAGCTCCTCCTTTCCTTTCAAGAGGAAACCTATGGTATTTTTAACAATGGCAGCCAGAAAGCACAGCCATCACTAATCCCAACCCAGTCTTACGCTGCAATTGCCTACCCAAACTTTGGATCAGACGTTAGATAGTTTTAGGACACTATTTTCAGCAATGTGTATGAGATATTCTTCCAGGTCTATGTTAGAAAATTTACTCTCATTTTTTTCATTTTTAAAACGTTGACAGTTAGCACATATAAATATTTTTTCTTGTTATTTGATAACATCATTTGTTTCTTTACTTATTTATCACAGTTTTGATATATGGCTCCTCTTTACAAACACTGTAGAATACCAAGCTGCCTCCCCTTAAATGAAATAATAAGGAAAGACCTATTTCAATTTACATCTGCTGGTAAAATAATATAACTGTTCTGAAGCATAGTGGATATCCAGCCTCCTAAGGATGCCTCTGGAATCCAATTCACACTCTACTTTTTATTCTGTGAGCTCATCTCCACTTAAAAATGCTACTCCTTACCTTCGGTCTACCCCCTCTCAATTATCATCAGAGGTCAATGTAATAGGAAATAAGTCCAAAAAAGGAGACCTTTTAATTGCTTGGTTCTGAATTCCTCTTTTTCTCCCCCAGATGAATCTTCTGCAAACAAACAACCAAACTGGCATCTTTACTCCACTGAAGTTAAGACAATGTAATAGTAGAGATAAGAGAGCCTTAGCAGGAGGTTTAGCAATCAATGCTACCAAGGGGCCTATTTGTAGTCAGCTCATACTATGCCACAGAAGTGAAAAACAGTTTTCTTAATGTGATATCCTTCAAATATTTTGCTGAGGAAGTTGTTACATGGTCCCATCAAGATATTGATTTCAAGTCCATATTTTCCTTTCGGCATATGCTCTTCTGGCACTTTGGAAAACTAAGGAGTTATTGTAAGATGGAACTAAACCTAAACAGGTTATTTTCCAGGTTCATCCAAGATCAGCATGGCAGATAGGGCTTTTTAGGAAATTGAACAGATGCCTTAACTTCAGTGCGTCAAAAAACAAATGCATAACCTTTAGGAAATATTCTTCCTCTAAGCAAGTCACTTGGTTGGAACATCAAATGGTCTATACTTGGTCTACACATGATCTATTCATATTAATGTGATTAAGCCATTCAATTAAAAGAAAAGGAGCATGGGGAGGATTTATTTGCCCCATGAGAAGGTAGATATGTAATATACATTTTAAATTGTTGGGGTTTAGACCTTTCAACACCACTAAAGGTTGATAGACATGCACATTTTCAGGCACCTCCAGAGGAACTAGAATGGACAGTCTTGCCAGTGATATTAAATTCCTGCACATTTGAAAAGCAAGCACACATATAAGTTGTTCTAGGTCATGACTGATCAAAAGTGTTCAAATTGTGACAATTCCCATAAGCATAAAAAAATTAAAAGCAGGGGTTGAATCAGCAGGTAGAGGCTTTCTCCATGCGTGTTTGTCCAGCTAATTTTGGAAGGTAATCCCCTGAACAGAATTTCTCAACCCTACTGGGAGAAAAATGGAAGGGAAGAATGAGTTTTATGTGACAGAGGCTGGATGAAGTATTCCAAATCACTGTTTACCACCTCTACCCATAAGTCTATATGTCCCTTCACTCAGTTTTTTATAGAACGATTGGCTAAGGATTCACAGCCCATTATCTTCTGCCATCTCACCCAGACATATATACATGGAATAGGCAGCAACATGTTTTAGTGTGGTGTGCTTCTGTTCCAACTTTCCAGTTAAAATTGTTTCATTCCCCTCCCCCTCAGTCTTCTCACCCCCACCCCCACAAGCCCAGAAATTCAACCATCAGCCAGTATTCTATCCAAACTGAGAGCCAGTTTAGTCTAGTGGTTAAAGCACCAGTCTTCAAAACCAAAAGTCTATGGGTTTTAGTCCCACTTTTGGCACTAAGCCAACTGGGTGAGTTGGAGCCAGTGCCCCGCTCAGCCCTAAGAAGGAGGCAGCAGTCAACCACTTCTAAAAATATTGCCAAAAAATTACTAGAGGGACTTGTCCAGGCAGTCTTTCCAGCACGTTGTAACTTTATGAGATTAAAATGCATGGTATAATCCCGCTCTCAAAAAGCAGAAGACCAATCAGGAGAAACTGATTTAGGATTGCTGCTGTAGTGTCTATTGTGAAACAGGCCGGAGAATCTTCTAAAAAAGGGAAAACCTTTTTTTCCTCATGCAAATATATGTAGCCGTAAACCAATCAAACACAGCAATGTCTAACTCATATACTAATGAGCTCACATTTCTTCAATTAAGGAGCAGTTCTGCTAAATGCTTGGAGGATTTATTTCAGCCGAGCTCTGAAGGGTTCTCTAAAGCCTACTACAAAACAGATGAAAGTAGGTCCTGCCCCAAAATTCAGTGTTCACCTAGCAGGTGAATTTGGGTACGTGCTGCCCAACATCTCAAGGGCTTCCAGGTTGAAGAAATCTGATGCAGGAGCTGATCTATTTGGTTTGTCTTTCAGGGAGGGTGCTGCAACCATTAATTTAGGTGAGTTCTTCGAGACTAATTCAAGATCCCAGCTATAAATAAAATGTGCTCATAATTGGAGTGCATCAATGAAAAGGCTTTATACAAGTAAAAGGATTTGCCTAGCTCTCTTACCTTGCCCACACAGAAGCAAGCCAGCCCACCCTGTAGAAAGACTGCAAAAAGATCCCTCTTTGCTCTTTAATGCCATTGCTTTGCTTTCACGCTCATTTTCTAAGTTTTCCAGACAGCCAAGAAACTTAAATGAAAGGGACATTCTTTCTCTTGCCCTTTGTCCTGGTAACAAATAGAGTCTACGTTCACTCAATTCCCTTAACCACTCCAAAAGGAGGTTGGTATCAGTTAAGCCTTTAGAGTGGGGAAAAAGAAAAGATAGAAGGAAGGGCAGAAGGGAGAGTTGGTCCTGTTTACTTATTCCATCGGAGTATAAGAAACTGCTTGAACTTTGATGATCAACTCCAGGAGGTCTTTTAAAGAAAGAAGTGGGACTTTATTCACAGTTTCTTTTTTAAAAAATAATAATAAAACAAACTTGCTTCACTTTTGAAAAACATCTAGCAGAAAACACACAAAAGGAAATCTAAATATCTTCAGCCAACTGAACTGATCAGTTTTAATCTACCCAAATTCACAGCTTGTTCTCTTACTGTCTTCTGCATTTTGTTTCCAAGCCCTGAAGTAACTCAAAGCTATGGACAACAATATTACATCACTCAGTTACAGGGAGAATTAAGGTGACTGAAATGGACACAGACTTCATCCAAAACCACATTTGTGTTTGTTGCATTTCCTTGTAATATGGAGCATATTCTTCCAGCTCCATTTAACAAAACAGTCCCTTGGCTATCTCTGCTTGTTTAAAAGCATCTTATTTCAGGACCTCCTCCTTCCCTGTATACAGCTAATGAAGTAGCACTTGCTTTGAAATGACCTTGCTGGGATAAATGAGCTAGCCTAAGCTGCCATTATGAATTTTAACAGGAGAGTAGCGTGCAGCGGGCAATGCCCTTGCTGCAGTGAACCCCCTCCCAAATGGGCTCAGAAAGAAAGAAAGGGGGGGGAGCCCTTTTAAACCATCCAGGACCCGTGTGCATTTAGCTGCATAATTCAACAATACCAAAGGTTTCGCAGATTTCCCTGGGTTGCAGCAGATCAAGATTACTCCAGGAGAAAGACAACTCTCCTATTGAATGACCTTGTCTACAGACTGCTCAGGTAAACAGTTTCCCTCTTGAAAGGCAAATTAGCGGGAAAGCGCCACTCGGTTGCCAGAAGTGAAGGCTTTAGCTGCACAGCTTTCCATAAAGGCTCCAACAAACAGCAAGGGGAGTCCCTTTTCACTGCTTTCCCTTTGCATGGCAACCCTCTCGGCTCTTTCTGCGCTACAACTTTTTGTGCCAAAGCTGGAGGGGGTGGGGGGGGAGAAACGACACACATCCTCCAGCAAGCAACTTTTCCTGTTTTTTTTCATAGAAACTAGCTGTTTGCAAAGCACCATATGCGTTATAAACAGTAACATGTTGTATAGCTCAAAAGTGTCAGCTGGGAGGCTTAAAGCATCATTCTCATGTCCCGAGCATCTTTTCATGCTGCTACCCTGGTGCCTAACAGTCTTTTTAGTTGTTTTTTTTAAAAAAATCGAGCCTTAGAAACTGTGTTGATCTATGACTAGCTGGTTCAAACACACAGAAAGCTGTAGAAAACCACAGCTTCCTTCTGTGTTTCATATTCCTATGGCTCTGCCCGGTGCTAAAAACTTTTTTTTAAAAAAACTTCTCCAAAGAATTCCTCTAGGGAAAAGCAACTGGAAGAGAAAGCAGGAGACCGATAATAGTAATAAGAGTTATCCAAATAAGGCCATCTAAAGTAGGCGACCCTCTGCCAGCCATTTCTTCTCACTCAATCCTTGGCTTATTGCTCTGTTTTGATCCGTTTTCACTCCTCATTGATCTAACACGCGATAGAGTGCTCTAAACTGAAGCGCGCTTAATAGCAAGTAGAGCTCAAGAACTACGCGTCCTTTGCAACAAGGCAGAAGCTTTCCTTCTCCAAGTAGCTTAAGGAAAGCAGAGAAAAATAAGACCAAATATATGTTTTTTTTTAAAAAAACCTCCATAACATTCAATCCAAGAGAACGTGACCTTGTTTGTGTCCTTAAACGGGCAGGCAAACCAAGCAAGGTATCCGAATCGCGCACCGGACATTTACCGACTTCACTTACACTTCTTTCGCAGTTCAACCCCTAGCGGCAAGAACAAAGCACACCTTTGGATTTCCTGCTCCAGCCTTCCCACCGCGCGGCACATGTCACAAGAGCTACCGGCTATTTGGGGTATACTTTCGGCAGTCAGAAGTATCCCCGGGCTACCTAGAATCTCGTTGTTGTTGGGATTTTTTTTTTTTTAGTATTATTATTAGCTTTGCTTTAAAGGCATCTCAAGGCACGAAGGAGAAGTCGTCTACTACTTCTGCCCACCGCTTCCTCTTCTAAAGTTCACGGACTGAAGCCGGTCTCCAACCTTCCTTTACGGATCAGAACGTCTACAACGCATTTCATTCATCGGGGGCTTTTGTTTTCTATTAGAATCTCACTCTCTCTCTCACACACACACACACACCATTTCCTCTTTCTGGGTAAGAACTTTCAAACAACCTCTCTGCTACAATGGAGTTTTGCTACACAAGCCGGGAGCATGCCCACCTCCCTCCGCTTGCTCTCCTACTGTAAAAAAAAAAAAAAAAAAAGCAGGAAAGTGCCACAATCCTCTCTCAAAACTCAAAAACAGCCTGTTCTGAGCAAACCCTCGGGGTCCCTCTAGTGTCAACTTCTCTGCATCGCAGAACGAAGTACTCCAAAAAAAAAAAGTTTTCTCTCCCGGTCCCCCCCCCTCCTCCCTCGCCCGCTCTGCCCCGCAAAGGAGCCAGAAAATAACCATCGTTAAAATTAAAAAAATCAAATCAAATCAAAATCAAAGCCAGGAGCAGGTTGAAGAAGCCGGCGCTCCCTCGGCCGATCGCTTCTGCCGCCATCCTGTTCGGCAAAGAATTCCGCGCAGACTTTACCGCGGGGGAGCAGAAGACGAACTGACAAAAGGTGTGCAAAAAAAAAAAAAACAACCAACAAAACACACAAGCCCGCTTTTATTTTATTTTTCGGAGGAAGAGGGCTGAAAGTAGGGGCCCCCTTTCAAAAAATGATGAAGAAGAAGGGGGGAGCGCGAAGAAAGGAGAAAGAGAGAGAGGAAGCCTCTTAGGAGGCAAGTGGAGGATCTTAATCATTTGGGTTGTTTTTTTTTTTAAGCAGAGCTGAAATTCTGCAAAGGAGAGCCAGACTTTCCTCTTTCGCTCTTCACTCTCTCTGGCCCGAACGGAGTTAAGCAGCTTTGTTGCGTTTTACAGGCGGCGTCCTTCCTTGAACTCAGACAACCAAAGCCGAAAGGGAGCCAGTCCCGCAGCACGACCTAAGCGCCCGGACCCCCTCGCTCTTTGGGAGAGCCGTTCTGATGCTGCCGCTGTCGGCCAGCGCCCCCGCCAAACGCCGCTTGGACGCAACACCCAGCTCCCTCACTTCGCCTCCTCTCCGAAAGCTTGAGACGAGAGAGGGAGGGAGGGAGAGAGAGAGGGAGGGAGAGAAAGAAAGAAAGAAAGAAAGAAAGAAAGAAAGAAAGAAAGAAAGAAAGAAAGAAAGAAAGAAAGAGGGGAAGAGAGAGAGAGAGAGAGAGAGAGAGAGAGAGAGAGAGAGAGAGAGAGAGAGAGAGAGAGAGAGAGAGAGAGAGAAAGAAAGAAAGAAAGAGAAAGAAAAAGAGAGAGATCCAAGAGCGTTTGTTTTTCTCCCTTACCTTTGAACTGCCAAGGCTGTTTTCAACTTCTGGCGTTGAGATTTGGAGCGAGCCTGGATTGCTGCAACGTTCATCCTCAGCTCTTGACATGGTGACTCTGGCTTGGCTGATTTCTCTGAGTTCTATTTGGTGTTTAGCGAGTCCCTTTTTTTATCTTTGTGCGTGTCGCGTCCGTGCGTGCGAGCGAGCGTAGATAGCTAGATAGTTTGCTTTGCTGTCTCTTGCTTGGATCTCGTTTCCAGAGGCAGGGCTAGTGGTGGGGCTCCGCTCCGCTAGTAGCAGCTATACTTTCAATGAACTGCTCCACTGAGAAGACAGACCGATGCGTTCACTGCCCCTTCTTTTATACGCCCATCCAATGGGCATGCTCAAACTTACAGGCTTCAAGGTAAGTCAGCCAATAAAATTGCAGAGGTTATCTAACTCTCTCTGTCTCTTCTCCCCCCCTTTTAACCTCCTCCCATTTTACCCTCTCCTGAGATTTCCCATTTGGAGCAAAAATGAAAAAAATCAATAACATGCTTTTGGGCTATTGCCTCATCTCAAAATTGCCCACCCCCACATGTGCAACAAAGAAAGGAGGGGGAAAATGAGAAAGATGTATAACCCCCCCCCCCAGTTAATATTGCTTTTTAAGTGTAAGCAAATACATATGTGTGATATACACGTTCCATTCAAATAAATCCCACCACTTTATTTATTGGGATTAGAAAATGACACAACCTTCAGACGACCAAATGTTTAGTGAATACTTGCCTTTGATCTCAGTGATTGAATTAATCCTGTGTTTAATGTCATCAAAGCTCAGGTCAAGGAGACCTGGAGAGTGGTAGTAAAAAAAACCTGGTTTCTCCAGTCTTGTTTTTGCCTCCCTATCAATGAAGATAGATAGGGAATTTAACAAGGCTACAATTTCAATCTATCTTCAAGGTAGATAGAAAGGAAATTTAACTAGGCTGCAATCTCACCGAGTATTTGCAAATTGGGTTAACTAAACTAGGTGGCACTAGAAGAAAGCTGTACCATCATCCTACCCTGGAATAGGCTGATGGGTGCAAAGAACTCTGAAAATCCCTTCTAGAGTTAGGAGAGCGAACACAGTGTTTGGGGGGGGGGCTATAAAGCACCTCTGAATTGCTGATTGAGAACCAGCTCATATGGGACAAACATAACTAGCAGGGGCAAATCCTTGCTTTCCAAATCTACAGTGTTCAACATACACAGTTAACACAAAGTTACTGGGTGGCTACATTCACCAAACTGTGACAGTCTTAACAAGGCATCGTGTGAAGATGGGGAATCTGGGAATCTCCTGATGCTGCTGAATTACAGCTCTCAACAGCCCATCCTATATAACATCCCTCAACGGTGAGGGATGTGAGGAGCTGTATGTAGGAAGTCACAAATTTTCCACTCCCGGATTAAAAGAAGCGACCCACATAAATGCTTACTTAAAGCAAGATTATTTAGAGAAAAGAAGGTAAACTTGTTGTCAACAGCCAAAATAATATCCTGGCTCTCTGTAAGACTGATCCAGGGATAAATAATGTGATGCTATCTATAATAGTCCCAACATTAAGCGGATTTTCTCCTTGAAAACAATTGTTTCCAAATTGATGCTTTCTAGATGTGTTCAGCTACAATTTTCAAAAATATGTTGGCCAAGGGTGATGGATGTTGTAGTCCAATACATCAGGTTCTTACCAAAAGCTGTCCATTTATTATTTATCCTGTTTTTCCATACCTGTCTGAACAATGATAATATTAAAAGGATAAAGTTTTATCCTTAGGAATGTAGGGAGATCTTTTGCTTTTTCAAAATAGGCTAAGGGTTGCCTGTCTCCCTATCTGGGAGTCTCTCTGTCTCCCTCTCTCTGAAACAAGATTTAATTGAAATAAATAAGAACTAGTGTACCTATTTTGGGAGCCCAGTGATTTTTTTTTTAATCCCTGCCATTTAAAAAGTACAGCAGCAACTTCTTAGGTTTGTAGCTGTTTGCGAGTAGCAAAGCTGGAATTATTAACCACATTTATGATATGGTTAAATCTTTAGTGCCTGCAAAAATTTAGGCAGTCAGTTAGCTATGTCGAATTAGCCACCATTCATGTATAGCCTATACACTGATATGCATATACACATATACACATATACATGTACATATACATATACATATACATATACATACATATACACTGATGCCACTCCAGGTTTGGGAGGGAAATCAGATCTAAATTAACTCTTGTGACTGGCTATCCACATGGTCCTTTATAATTCCATTGACTTTTGTTACACCAAAACATGACTTTCTAATGTAGAGCGAATGAATAAGAAAGACGGTGCTGTGGTTTTATTAAACTTGAGAGATGTCATTGATCCCCAAGGATCTACTCCATGTTGCATTCCCTTGTAAACAAGCTTTTCCTTACGAAGCTACTGACTCTGATCTGGGACTGATAAAACATTTTTATCAGGCAGTGGCGCTCTTTGACCTATTTAAAGTTATTTTCAGCCTTAATGGGAATCTGGATTCATGGTAATAGTTGTTCATCATAAGGCTGCAGATCAGAGGACAACGTTGCACAAATGAATGCACAGCGATGCAAAAGTCGGGGGGGGCATCTGTTTTGTAGTACAAACACTTACCTGTTAGGCATTTTCATTGTCTTTGGGATCTGAATCTGAGAGACCAAATAATCAAGAAGTAGGTGAGAGGGAACACATCTGACATAGCATCTCCAGTATCCGCATCAAAACTTTGGTTTTCTCCTTGCTTGCTTCCTCTGTGATCAAATGTTTATAAGATTCAAAAGATGTAAATATATAATCAGGCATAAAACCTAATACCTGGAATGGGGAAGAAAGGCCAACTTAAAAAAAAATTCATTCTTGTTCTTTTTAAAATCCCATCCGGCACTTATTGTTTTACTAATATTTACAGATAAATTTTATTTTAAAGGGGAAATTTACCTAAGCTAAAGCTGAATTCTTTCTTCCTTCCTTCAATGAAATACATTTCTTGAAAAGAGATATTGAACCTCCTAACCATTTATCTTTTGGGACAGAACAAAACAATATAGTATACATATTCATAGATACAAGTTTACAGAGATGACAAAAACTGCATCCAGAAAAGGTCTCTCAGTTGTATTTTAAGTTGTTACAAATGGTTAAGTTTAGAGCAGGGGTGTCCAAACTTGGGAATTTTAAGACTTGTGGACTTCAACTCCCAGAATTCCCCAGCCAGGCTGGGGAATTCTGGGAGTTGAAGTCCACAAGTCTTAAAGTTCCCAAGTTTGGACACCCCTGGTTTAGAGAAAATCTCTGCTACTTGGGCTTTCACCATCCCCAGGTAGTGTTACTATGCCAGCATTGAGAACTTATATTGGAAAGAACAACATTTTTAACTCAGAGAAGGTTGGTTTAGACCAGGCACGTGCAGTCAGGGGAGGCATGGGAGGCAGAGCCTCACCACTCTCATCATGAAAAGAAAAAAAAAGGGAAAAGGGAAAAGGCACACGTGGTCCCATTCCCTGCCTTCCTGAGTCAACATGAAGGGGACCGTGGCTCGCACTCCGCGATCCCGCCTTCCTGATGACATCACCAGCCTCACCAGCCATAAACCTCACCGCACGTCACTGGTTTAGACAGTGTGTTGAGTTTATACTTCTCTACTCATTATGCCAATGGCAGCAAATGAAGTGTTGATAGAGGCCAATAGTCCCTATGTCATTTCTCTTGATACTAGTTTAGTTCTCTGGTTCACCTGATTGTTTTTTTAATTATCCTTTTAATTAATTAAAATTAAGCAGAAAAGTTGCCAGGCAAACCATCAGTTTCTAGCACCTTTCTAACATGACAAGTTAGGGAATATAGAAGCACAGCTTCTGGAAGCAGCTCCATTCTGGGTCATGTGACCAAGAAAAAGGCGGAGCTTAGAACAAAGCAGCCAACAACATTTCAATTTTCAAACTTATTCTCTGTCCCAAAAAGCAGCACTAGAAAAGTTTTATTTTGGATTTTTCTCTCTCTGCAGCAACTAACTTAGTCTGGCTCATTTTCAAGCTTGATTTTTCTTTTCTGGCTTTCCCACCACACCGGGTTTGGGTCAATTCTGGTTTGTAATTCTGCTGATGGACAGTCACAGGGACAGACAGCCTCCAATTCCTGTTTACATAATTTCTTTCCAGCGTTCTTTTGCATGGGAAAGAATGACAAGATAGGAGAAACAGGCAGTGGGCTCTGCAGTTCATTCTTTGTGATAAAAGTGTTGCATTTGTTTGCCCAATCTTAGGGTCAACATGTGCTGCCTCTTTTTGAGTGTGGGTATGATAGTCTTAAGGGGGTGCGATGGTTCAGAGCTTAAGACACTGAGCTTGTCAGATGGAAAGCTGAAAGCCCAGGTTTGAGACCAGAGCATGGCACGATAGAGTGAATTCCCGTTACTCGTCCCAGCTCCTGCTAATCTAGCAGTTTGAAAGCATGCAAGTGCGAGTAGATAAAAAGGTACTGCTTTGACCGGAAGGTTACTGCATTCTGTACTTTCATGCTGGTCACATTGTGACATAATCAGCTGTCAGTCAATGAAGGCTCCCTCAGCTGAGTATCAGAGATGAGCACTGCCCCCTTCAGTCAGTCATGATTGGACAGGATAAACCTTTACCTTTATGATGGACTTACCAAGGGGATATACTGTATATGCATTCTACATGTACAGGTGTATTTGCCATTTTTCCTCTGCATCTGTGCAATATGTGTGTTGTGTGTGTGTATTCATTGAAAAGCTCAGGAGGTGGTCCATTTGCTCCATTCTGGTTATGTGACCAAGAGGGAAGGGATTTAAAAATTGAGCAATAGACACAATGTTACATAACTTCCCATAGGGAAGTATTTATTGGATTTATTTTCCTATACTGCCTCCTCCATATCTAGCCCATTTTCATCCTTTCTCTTACTGGTTTCTCTTACCTTTCCCTCTCCCCCAGAAAAGTTTGATTTTATTCACTTTACTTTTGGAATAATTATCTTTCTGATGGGTATGTATGTATGTATGTATGTATGTATGTATGTATGTATGTATGTGGGTATGTATGTATGTGGGTATGTATGTATGTATGTATGTATGTATGTATGTATGTATATTGGGCTTAAAGTGTGGTCGGAGCTGCCGTCTTTCTATAAATCTTGGTGGGGGTATGTGGAGTGCGGGCTTTGTTTCAGTAAGTGGAATGATTGGTCGTGTGGCTGTATCATGATTGGTAGATTGGTGCTGATTGGTGCTGGCTGTGGGTCCGTTGTTGTTTTGTGTTGCAACAGCCTGGGTGGTGGATGCGGCTTGTTTGTTTACCAGGGCTCATTTCCAGATGTCTGGTAGGCAGGAGGTATCATCACATTTATTCATGTTGTGGGGGTGTTTCTCTATTTTGATAGCTTCCATAATTATTCTCTTGCTGAAGTGTTCAGTTTTGGAGATTAATTTGGTTCTTTCAAAATTAATTTAATGTCTTTTTTTTTACTGCGTTCTTGTGTTCTGCGATGCGTGCATTTATTCTCCTGTTTGTTCGTCCTATGTATGTTGCAGGGCAGATTTTGCATGGTATTTCGTAGAATCCTTGGTTTTCTAGCTGGATTTTGTCTTTGGGGTTTCTAAAGATGTTGGCTATTTTTTGGTCAGTGTTGAAGGCTCTCTTGATATTGTGTTTGTGGAGAATTGTGGAAATCTTCCCTCCAATATACATAGGACAAATGAACAGGAGACTAAATGCATGCATCACAGAACACAAGAACGCAGTAAGAAAAAAAGAAAAAACTTCCTCCCTTTTCCAGCACCTTAAAGCTATAGGATATTAAATTAATTTTGAAGGAACCAGGTTAATCTCCAAAAACTGAACACTTCAACAAGAGAATAACAAGAGAATAATTATGGAAGCTATCAAAATAGAGAAACACCCCCACAACATGAATAAATGGGACGATATCTCCCGCCTACCAGATATCTGGAAACCAGCCCTGGTAAACAAATGAGCCCCACCCACCACCCAGGCCGTTACAACACAAAACAACAACGGACCCACAGCCAGCACCAATCTACCAATCCTGATGCAACCACACAGCAAATCATTCCACTTACTGAAACAAAGCCAGCACTCCAAACACCCCCACGAAGATTTATAGAAAGATGGCAGCTCCGACCACGCTTTAAGCCCAAAACCCAGCCCGAAGATGGTGAGTGAAACATCGCCGAAACATTGCCAAGGCAATCTCAATCTTACACGGGAAAAGACCTGAATATAACAAGACCAGCATATATATATATATATACATATACATATACATATACATATACATATACATATACATATACATATACATATACATATACATATACATATACATATACATATACATATACATATACATATACATATACATATACATATATATATATATATATATATATATATATATATATATACACACATATATACATATATACATATATACATATATACATATATACATATATATATGCTGGTTTTGTTGTATTCGGGTCTTTTCCCGTGTAAAGTTGAGATTGTCTTTGCAACGTTTCGGCAGGATCGCACCTGCCATCTTCAAGCGTGGGCTCAAAATGTGGGCTTAAAATGGGAACGGAGCTGCCATCTTTCTGTAAGTCTTGGTGGGAGGGGATGGGGTGTTGGCTTTGTTTCAGTAAGTGGAATGATTGGTTGTGTGGTTGTATCATGATTGGTAGATTGGTGCTGATTGGTGCAGGCTGTGTGTGCATTGTTGTTTTGTATTGTAACGGCTTGGGTGGTGGGTGGGGCTCGTTTGTTGGCTAGGGCTGGTTTCCAGATGTTTGGTAGGCGGGAGGTATCATCACGTTTGTTCATGCTGTGGGGGTGTTTCTCTATTTCGATGGCTTCCATGATTATTCTCTTGTGGAGGTGTTCTGTTTTGGAGATTAACCTGGCTCCTTCAAAGTTGATTTCATGTCCTGTAGCTTTAAGGTGCTGGAAAAGGGAGGAAGTTTTTTCTTTTTTTCTTACTGCGTTCTTGTGTTCTGTGATGCGTACATTTACCCTCCTGTTTGTTTGTCCTATGTATATTGCTGGGCAGATTTTGCATGGTATTTTGTAGACTCTTTGTTTTTCTAGCTGGATTTTGTCTTTGGGGTTTCTTAAGATGTTGGCTATTTTTTGATCAGTGGTGAAGGCTGTCCTGATATTGTGCTTGTGGAGAATTTTGCTGATTTTATCTGTGGTGCCTTTGATGTAAGGGAGGAGGGCGATGCCAATGTCCTGTTCTGTGTCTTGGTTTTTTGGGGGAGTTTCCTTTTGGATTAGGTTGGTGATTGTTTTTCTTTGGAATCCATTGGAGATTAATACATTTGTGAGTTTGTGTAATTCAGTTTTCAGGTGGTCTTTGTCGGCTAGGCGTTTGGTTCTGGAGATGAGGGTCTTGGCTACAGAGTTGATCTGTGCAGGGTGGTGATGGGATTGTGCATTTAAGTAGCGGTTGGTGTGTGTTTTTTTCTGGTAGATGGTGTGTCCTAGGGAGCCATTGGGTTTTTTGTAGATTAGGACATCCAGAAAGGGAAGTTGGTTGTTTGCTTCTATTTCCATGGTGAATTGTATTTTGGGGTGTAGGTTGTTGAGATGTGTGAGGAAGTTGTCCAGTTTTTCTTTTCCATGTGGCCAAATCACGAAAGTGTCATCAACATATCTAAGCCAGAGTTTGGGTTTGTGTTCAGATTTGTCTAAGGCGTTGGTTTCAAAATGTTCCATATATATATATCCCAGTCTCCCTTTATTTATTTATCAGTACAAATACAACATATATATATGCCCATATTTGGGCATACTGGGATTGTAACACAAATACATACCTATTTCCCTGGCTCAGCTGATAAGGAGGAGAGCCTGTGGCTTACTGGCTAAGATACCTGCCTAATATGTAATACAGCCCAGGTTCAAATCCCAGTAAGGGTATGGCTAGCTGATGAGAGCTAAATAGCTTGAAATAGATCTATCCTAGTCTCCCTTTATTTATTTATCAGCACAAATACAACACAAACATAGCAAAGGCAACATTAAAAATAAAAATATGGTTTTCTGCCTGGATGGTCTTCTGTAATGAGCCGAAGGACAGA